>NC_133286.1:8263946-9463946 GCF_005239225.2 Populus alba | reverse complement strand
TTTTTTGCTGGTTTTACAAATTCAAGTAAGTTATTTATAATGGAAACTGATGTATCAGGACTAGGAATAAGGGCAGTATTTATGCAAGAAAGACATCAAATAATATACATTGGTAAAATTCTTAGGGACCAAAACAACAAGCACTATCAACTTATAAAAGAGAAGAAGATAGTCATATTGCATGCAATTACTAAATGAAAGCATTATCTAATAGGGGCATTTTAAGATTCACAAAGACCACGTGAGCCTTAAATATCTTATGGATCAAAAGGTAACCACTCCATTTCAAAACTTGCGGTTAGCTAAATTGTTAGGGTTTGACTATGAAATTAAGTATAGAAAAGGAAAGAAGAATATTGCTCTCTCTGGTTTCTAGTAGTGAAGTTCATTTTTTGGTAGTGTTTACTATCTCTACAAGAATTATGGATTATATACAACATTCTTGGAAAAGGGATACAACATTTCAATTTCATGGCATGAAGATAGATTGCTTAGAATGTCTTGCTAGAAACGAAGTAACAACTCTGAAATTGAACATTAAAAGAGCTAACATCGTAAGCAAGCCAAGCTTTTCTCATTGAAGTTTTTCTGTCACTCATTAAATTTGCATTGCCTATTGATTGTGTTTCTGTTTATTGGAGAGAAATAATTTTTTTTTTTCATTTCTAAAATAAAACATGAAAAATAAATTAGAGCCTGTGTGTGTAAGTATGTGCACAAACGTTGGCCAAATCAATCGAGTTTCATAAAATCAGTATTTTTTCAGTTCGATTTGAAATCCGACCCGAATTAGTTTCCGGGTGTCCTAGATCAATCTATTACGTTGCATCGAGTTTAATAATTATAAGCAGCATTCCAGTTCTCCAGCTCTTATAGTTGAGAACCAGAGTTGAATTGGATTGAGAATTGTTCATATCACGAGCTTAAAATGGATACTGTGCAAGAAATCGTTAAAGAGTTGAAAATATGAAATGGACATTAAAGTAAACAGCTAGCAGCAACATAGTTGCATGACAACCCTGTAAATTTTGCAAAGCAACTCTGTTTCTTACTGGAAATACTACAGTCCAGAACTGAATTGTAGAAATGAAAGAAGAGACGCTATAGTCTAGGCTTTTGACTCAGTTATTTATGCAGGGGATGTGAGAAATCTTGGGCCAATCTTCCCCCTTCTCCTTTTCACACCTCTTTTCCAGAACAGGACAGCCGCAGATGTCAAGGTAAGTAAGGGAGGAGGGCAGCTTCTCTTCTGGCATGGAATGGAGATTACGACAAAACCTGATCTTCAGTCTTGCAAGAGAGGTGAGGTGTTGAAGCCCCTTGTAGTTCAGAGATTTCAGTTTCTCAAGACTCCAAATTTCAAGTGATGTAAGGGTTGATGGCAGCAGTGTCTCCTCTGGAAAGGATTCCACATCATCACAATAGCCAATTCTGAAGCGGGAAAGAGAGGGGAGCTTCCATAAATCCCATTGCATGCGGCGTGCAATGAGGCTGTGGCAACCCCATATTGCAAGTGACTGTAACTTGGAGGCAGCGAAACCCTCTTCCGGCAAGGACTCGAGCTTGGGGCAGGAACAGATAGTCAATTTTGCAAGAGAGGTAAGGTGCTGAACCCCCTTAGAATCCAGATATTTCAGATTTTCAAGACAAGATAATGTAAGAGATGTAAGAGTCGAGGGCAGCAGCATTTCCTCAGGAAAGGATTCCACATCTTCATTATAACCAATTCTAAATTTTGAAAGAGAAAGGAGCGATTGCAAACCCCAATGCTTCCGGCTGTCGATGAGTTTTTTGCAATTTTGGACGTTAAGTGATTGTAATTTGGAAGGCAAACCCCCTTCAGGAAATGACTCAAGTTCTGGGCAATCTTCTATAGACAATGACTTAAGGGAAGGGAGGAGGTAGTGCATACCTTGAGGCAACCACTTCAACTTTGAGCAGTGGCCTACACAAAGCTCACTCAGATTTGGGAAAGACAGGCTTTGTATATGAAGAGAAGAAGCTGACAAGGAACTGGTATTCAAATCCACAAGAGACTCCAAATGTGGAGAATCCCAGATGCGAAGAATCTCCAAATTTGGGAACGACTTAGGCTGAAAGAGCTTGAGTGAATCACAGCAATGGACTTCAATTTTTTCCAAAGTAGTAGAAACTCCTATGTGCTCAATTCCTTGTAATGGTGAATTTTGAGAGTGAAATTTCTGAACCATGAGACTCAGCATCCCTGATTCATATCTTGTTAGCTGCACAGAATGAGACGTGTCGAACAATTCCATTTGACGAATGGTTGGAGCCCTCGGAAGTGAAGTCATGAGCAGCGGACATCTGTCAATGCAAAGTTCCTCTAGAGCAGGAAGGTGAACAGGCAAGGCACCTCTTAGCTCGGGACAACGTCTTATCAGAAGTAATTTAAGGAGGGGGAAAGTGACACCATCTGAATTCCATTCACGCCATTCTTTCATATCTTCAAAACTCAAAATTCTAATCTTGGACTCGCCATTTCCGAACAACTCAGGACAAACAACATCAATCAGATCAAATGCCTCAATCCTTAGCTCCTTCAAAGACACTAATTGCCCAAGTGGAGGCAAGGAGGTGCAGTATTTACATCCTTTGAGCTTTAAGAATACGATCTTTGGGAGGGAAGAACTTCCCATCCAATCCGGGAAGCGTGTACCCCCGAAACCAATAATGGAAAGACGTTTCACATCTTTGTGAGGCTTCAATTTCTCAAGTACCCGTCTTTCGTGTTGTGTGTCTTCGGTATCACCAGCCCATCTCAACTCCAATTCCTTGACACGCTGCTTATCCAACAACTTGGCGGTTTCACCATCTTGAGAAGGCAAAACATTTTGGAGATTCCAAATACGAAGTTCTCCCTGAAGATTTTGAAGTTTCCCCAATTCTTCAATGCCAGAACCGCTCTGTTTTCCCACAAAGAAATCAGTCAACCTCTCAAGCTTTCTGAGTTTTCCCATGTTGGTTGGCAGCTCAGTGAGGTTTTTGCACTCACTCAAGACCAGAGTATGCAGATTTGACAAATTGACTATGGATTCAGGCAAGCTTTGGATTGCTGTCCAATGAAGTCTAAGAAAAAGTAAATTCTTCAAATTGCCAATTGAATTAGGCAATTCAACAAGGCACATGCAGCTGTCCAGCAACAATGTCTGTAAATTATACAAACTACATACAAATTCAGGTAGCTTTTTCAATGGTGTTGCAGTGAGGTCCAAGTATCGCAAATGTTTTAAGCGGCCAATTGAATCATGCAACTGAACTACATTCTGATATGGAGCCAAAGATAAAACTCGTAAGCGCATGAAGGTCGGTAATAGACCATGTTGTACCTTGCTATCGACTCTTGAAGATCGCCGATGTGACAATGGTAAGAATGTGCGCAAGACTTGGGCTTTATCAATGCCCTCAAATTTATCCAAGGCATCATAGTCAGTTGTCGCGTATGACAAATGACGGACTCTTCCACTAATCTTGCTCGAATAGTTACCCACCAATGTGAAGGAGAATTCTCCAGACACAACCTTTGCTAAGTCATTTATGAGGTCATGCATAACAAAAACTGATTCATTGCATCTTGATCGTTGAAAAAGTGATCTTGATAGAAGATCATCGAAGTACTCTTCCCCGAGTCTTACAATCTCTTTACATCCATTGGGTTGAACTAAGCCCTCTGCCAACCATAAACGAACTAAATCCTCCTTTAGAAACCTGTAATCCTTAGGATATATTGAACAAAAAGCAAAGCATCTTTTTAGATGGGGTGGAAGATGGTAATAGCTCAATTGAAGAGCTGGAATAATCTCATCGTTTGGCGATTCCCATATGTGGCTCTTCAAGATCTCCTCCCACTTCTCAGCATTTCTTTCAAAACATAGGAGACGTCCAAGCGTTTTTGCAGCTAAAGGTAGACCTTTGCACTTGCTTGCTATTTGTCTACTGATTCCTTCTAAATCAGGGTGTTCTCTGAGATCTTCACCATTAAATGCATGCTCTTTAAACAAAATCCAGCAAATGTCTTCAGTTAATCCCATCAAACGATGAATTGAAATAGGGCTTGGGCTTGATTCTTTGTTTTGGTTGCGGGGTATGGCACGGTGCATGGCTGGCACTATGTTCTCATTGCGTGTTGTAACAATGAGCTTACTTCCTTCTGCCACAGATTTGAAAGGTTTTAATAAGAAGTCCCATCGACTTTGGTCACTGCTCCAAACATCATCCAAAACAAGCAAAACCTTTTTCCCCTTCAATTTCTCCTCCAGCTCCTGATGAAGGCCATTCAAAGTCTTGGCATCACAATTTTGTGAACCAACCTCCATAAGGATATCTTTTGTTAGCTTGTGCACATCAAAATCTACGGAAACACAAACCCAGGCCTTGAGATCAAACCCCTTTTGTACTCTACTGTCATTCAAGACAAACTGAGACAGAGTAGTTTTACCAACCCCTCCCATACCGACTATGGGAATAGCACCTACAGTTTTGCCATTTGCATCCGGTGACAGCAGCAATTTCACTATGGTTTCTTGATCATCTTCCCTGCCATAAAAAAATGAATCTTCTGTCAGAGAAGTAGTCGGTAATTTCTGGGTTGATTCTTTCTGGCCTATGACCTCTTTCAGACCAAGGACACCATTTCTCTTTAGTAGTCGTTCAAGTGTCCGAGAAATCTCTTCTAACTTTGCCACCATTTTCTCCTTCACCTTATTGAATGGACTAAGAGAAGACAAGAAGATTACCCCCAGATCAGTGCTGGTTCGAGAGCCAGCTTCCACCTCCAATCGCATAGCTTCATAAGCAATCTCATCGAAGAAGTCATCGGCTTCATAGACAGCATCTTTGAGATCATCAAGCCAATCTTTCACCTCTGAATCGGTTATCTGCTTCTCCTCTGCATCATTGAGCAGTTTGTTAACAGATCTCATTGTTGCCTTCAAGTCCTTCAGCAGTCCATCATCAAGCTTTTGGCCTTCGAAGAAGCCCCAAACCTGAGGAGAAGCCATCCTATCAAACAAAACCTGCAGGAAAGCAGAGAGAAATGATCCTCCTACAAATGCTTCAGCCATAGTTTGGGTTGTGTTGGTTGTGTCAAAGAGAAAACTGGCGAAAAAAAGAGAGAAAGAAATCCAAAGTTGAGAAGAGAATAGCTGTGGCAGAGACCGTGCCCAAAAGTTCGTGGGTGTCAAGGAGAAAACAAGTGAAGTAAGAGACAAAGCTGTTAATGGTTGAAGGTCAAGAAAACTACTTTGATTAATTGTTGAAGTCTCTGTCAAGAGTCAACTATCCCCCAGCAGGTGTTTAATATTCAACGGAAATTGAAGGCCTACAGGCACAGAAATTTCTTGGATGCTTCCTACTTTCCAAATAATTAGGATTTTTTAAAGTATAAGATGCAGAAGGAACAGATCGGATAGATTTTTTTTTCTTCAATAGTGTACCTAGACTTTTTTTTTTTTAGTCTATACTTTTTTTTGTAATAATAGTTTTTAGATGCGTGCAGCGTTAAAAAAATTCACAACTAAAAACTTGATTTGTAATAAATTTTAAATTGAATCCAGAAAAAACATCTAATAAAATCTAGTTGATTCCACAAAAATTAATCTAAATTTAGGTAGGGTTAACATCAAGGATTTATTTTTAAAAAGAACAAAGAAACAAAGTAATAATATTTTAATAAAATTAATCGACTTGTTAACTCACATGTTAATACAATAACCTTAGTGACTAGAGCTTTTTTTTTGAGTTCATCTTTGTCACAAGTTAATTCTTGGATTCATAGCTGATACACAAACAAGGTTCCTCTCTAGTCTTTTATATACCTATGTGAATCTAAATATACATAATTTTTTTTATTTAATTCAATCAAAGTTCTACACAGTATTTAATTATTAAAAATTATATAAATTATATTTTTAGAGCTTGACATAACAGCTTGACGAGCTCGTAGATCTGATTTTTATCGGGTCAACTAGATAATCTTACCTCCATCCACAAATACAAATCAAAATCCGGATAGGTCAAAGTATCGTCCCCATATCTCTCTCTCAACATGCTATTATAGGTCTTCTGTTTTTTTTTTTTTTTTAAATCATCATATTCAATTCAAGAAAATAATAACTTATGAAATAAAATGATTGAACGAACATACCATGAAGTGTTGAGCACGGTTATCCACGAACTGTTGTACCCCCTTTTGACGGTCTTGACTCCGCATGTGCGTCTCTACAAACAGCTCCATTGGGAAATTAAAAGTTAGCACCTACCAGAAATCATTAAAACCATGCATCGATATTAAGTCTCCACTTAGGATGTTTGGAAACTTGACTCTATTAAAACAATGGAATCTCTACCGATGATTTAAACGCCGATGTTATCGTCCGGGATGCCTCAATGTTTATGAACTTGAAATTAAATAAAATTAACAAAATATTAATTAGTTGTTCATAAATTATGTTATAAGTATAAAAAAAACTAAAACCTAAACAAACTGACATTGAAAGGTCATCATTCCATCGTGCCTGGTACTTGCGGGTTAATTGATCCCACTGGGAAGGCACACCGTCTCTACGTTGTGAAACTGCGTTAGAAGAGGCAGCATCACAAGTTGACGCAGATGTCTTGCCGTGATCAACACCTTGTAGGTTAATTGATCTCGCTGTGAAGGCACACCACCTTTGCGTTGTGAAACTACGTTAGAAGAGGCAGCATCACAAGTTGGCGCAGATGCCTCGCCGTGATCAGCACCTAAGGATAAGTCCTCCTTGCTGCTAAAAGAACTAGCTGCAATCGCTTGCTGACAACGTGCTGTAGATTTCTTTCTACGCATGTACACAAATTTATATGAATAATTATATAATTAACTTTGATTATTTTAAAAAAATCTGGCAGCACCTCCCCTATACTGGAGACTATCTATAGTTTTTAAACCTGCAAATCTTTACAATAACCACAAACTAATTGACTTCATTGAAAAATCTTATATACAACCTAACATCTATAGAAGTTCAACATCCATATATTTTCAACTAACATATATAGAAATGCATAAATGACAATTAAAATTAATGGAAATAAAAAAAAATAACAATCAATAATATAATAAAATTGAGATAAAACAATGAAATTTAATTCTTCATTTCCATGGAAAATTCAATAATAACAATTAAAAGAGACTAAATTATCAAATAATTATTACAATACAAACAATAAAATAATTAAATTTTCATTCAGCACATCTACATAAATTTAATATGAATAATTAAATAATTAAATTCAATTATTTAAAAAATATTCGCTAGCACCTCCCCTATATTAGAGACTATCCACAGTTTTCATACCTACAAATATTGATAATTACACAAATATTGCAAAATCAACTCTATATAACTTAACATTTATAAAAATTCAAACATCTATATATTTTCAACTAACATCTATACAAATTCATAAATAACAATTAAAATTAATCAAAATAATAAAAAACATAACAAACAATAATATAATAAAATTAAGATAAAGTAATTAAATTAATTCTATATTTCAATTCTCATTTTAAAGTTAAATTCAACAATAACAATTCAAATTTAACAAAATTTTCAAGGTATTTATGGTAATACAAACAATAAAATAAATTTAACAAATAAAAAGAAAAAACTAAAGTCTTTAGGAATGAAAAATGTTTACCTTAATAGTGTGTTGATTTCAAGATTTTATCTACAAACAATACATAAAACAAAGAACACCATAAAAATAATCATAATTAAAATAAAAAAAAGTAAAAAAAATACAAAGATAAAGAAAAAGAGAATACATATCTTTTAATATGTTGAAAAACTACAATTAAAACAATCAAAACTCGCACCAATTCTTGCAAAAACTTAACACAAATGGAGAGGAGAAAAGAAAATGAAATGAGGAACGAAGAAAAAAATAAACCACGGAGGGGGGGGGGTTTATACTACAATTTTTTTAATGGAATTACTGACGGAAAATATAATAATATTTTTTTTGGGCGCGGTGCATTAAAATTTTGTCGGTATTTAATTAATTTTCGCATCAAAATTTTGAAAATCCCTCCATAGTTTTCGACGTCCATCGGTACTTGTGTGTCATAGCATGGGCGCATTGGATTTAGAGCGTTCATCTAATATCGCCGCAAACTCTAGAGTTTGAATGCTCAAAATTGATTGTTAGCATCCAACTATCAAAGCATTACAGATCGTTCTTAAGTTCTTGATCATAGTATTAGACATACACCCATTTTCTATCGTGCCCATCGAACAATGCTGCCTTCAATCACAAATCCAGATTGATATCTAAATGGGTTGAAGGATCGTCTATATATCTCTCATTCTATCAATTGTTATATGTATTATGTAAAGAAACAAATAAATTTATCAAATTCAAGAAAATAATAACTTAATAAAAAAATAATTGAAAACCAACATACCACAAAAAACTAATCTCGGCTATCAATGAATTGTTGCATCCTTTGTTAGTAGTCATCACTGCACTTGCGTTTCAACAAAAAGCTCTATCGGGCTTTACTCGCTTCTAAGAACCATAACCTATAATAAAAAAAAAATTTTCTTAGTTAAATATCCTTATAAAAAACAACTAATAAAAAAATTAATGTAATAAAAAAAATCAACCATCAGCTTCGCATGCAAAATGAACAGAATAGAGTTGATGGTGTGTGTGGTAATGAAATCATGAACACGCTTATTCTAGTTGTCTATATTGGACTGTAATCGTCGAGTGAACCGCGTAGACATTATATGTTGAACGTATTCCGCCCATACAGCCTTTAGGACATACGATGGTTCTTTCCAAACTGCCATGTCATTCCAGCTTGGAAGCTCCTTTTCTTTCACATATTTTTTTTGGCTTCTTTTATGGCTCGTACCAAAAATCACTAACCTATATGATACACATTAATTATCTATTAGTAAATGAAAAATAAAATTTTAATATTTGGAATAAAAACATTATACTGAATTCGATCTTACCTAATTCCAGCGTGATTATCCCAAACTCTCCTCGCAACATTATCATCAGCTCTCTTCCATTCAAATTTTCCTTTGAAGTAAAAATTTTTAAAAGAAAAATTATACTAATTTCAATAAATGGTCTAAAAGTTTATACTAACCTTGAAAACCATGCATCAAATTGTTGTTTCCATTCAAGATGTTTGGAAACCTAACTCCATTGAAATAATAAAATTTTCATCGATGATTTAAAGGTTGATGTTATTGTTCTAGCAGCCTCAATACTAACCTTGAAAACCATGCATCAAATTGTTGTTTCCATTCAAGATGTTTGGAAACCTAACTCCATTGAAATAATAAAATTTTCATCGATGATTTAAAGGTTGATGTTATTGTTCTAGCAGTCTCAATGTTTACAAACCTAAAATTGCATTTGTTAAATGATATTATTTTTTAAAAAACTATTAAACATGTCGTTGTGAAAGCGAAACAAACGTACATTAAAAGTTCATTCTTCCACTGGGCCTCATACTTGTGGGTAAATGGATCTCGTTATGAAAGGAGCCCCCTCGTTGTTGCAGCATCACCCTCAACGGGCTGCATCGTGAGTTGATGCTTGTGCCTTAGGTGTCTGTTCTTGGTTGACATCTAATGACTCATGGTCATCAACATCGTTGTTATAAGAACTAACAGCGATCCTGACCTTGTGACATGCAATAGATTTTCTCCTAGACATCTACACAAATTAACAGATACAAAATAAATAAACAATTCCTATTTTTAAAATTTTTTTTGGCAACATCTCTCCTATACAAGAGACTACCTAACATTTTTAAACCTGCAAATAAACAATATATATGCCACAAACCAATTGATTTTATTCAATTTCTTCTAACAATTTAGCATAATTCAATTTCGTAGAAAAGTTTCATTTTCTACGTGATAATAATTTTTAATTATAAATTTATAACAAATTATTATAAATTTTTAAAATTAAAAAATAATAATTAAAATTAATCCTACATGTTTAATTGAAATTGAAAAAAAAAAAAACTAAAATTCAACAAAATAATGCAAAAATTATTGCAATTACAACAGTTGAGAATTACTGAATGTCTTGGGTTTAGCCTTAGCCAACCTTTCCTATTTATATATGTAGGGCAGAATACAGTAGTAACCATAGGGATTACAACATTGGATTAATCCTACATTACATTAATATCCTATGTATAGATATACATGATATACATTCTATAATATGCCCCCTCAAGCTGAGGGTGGAGGATCGACCCGAAGCTTGAACCTGAAGGCAGTAAAGGACGCAGCGGAAAGTGGTTTGGTGAAGACATCAGCAAGTTGATCCTGAGAGGGGATAAACTGAATTTGAATTTCCTTCTTTGCTACCCGGTCACGGACAAAATGATAGTCTACCTCAACATGCTTAGTACGAGCATGAAAGATAGGATTTGCTGAGAGATAAGTAGCACCAAGATTATCACACCAAATAGTAGGAGCTGAGATGGAGGGAACCTGAAGATCTCTTAACAAATATTGAAGCCAGATGACCTCAGCAGTACCATCTGCTAAGGCTTTATACTCAGCCTCAGTGGAAGAGCGAGCAACTGTACGTTGCTTGCCGGATTTCCAGGAAATCGGTGTTTGACCAAAGAAAACAAGATAACCACCCGTAGACTTGCGATCATCAATACTCCCAGCCCAATCAGCATCTGTAAAACCATGAAGAGCAAAGGAGGTACCTCGAGTGATATGAAAACCATAAGAAGCCGTTCCTTTGAGATAACGGAGTATGCGTTTAACAGCAGCCCAATGGAAATCTGTAGGAGCATGCATGTACTGACAGACTCTGTTAACAGCAAAACAGATATCTGGGCGAGTGAATGTAAGATACTGGAGAGCACCCACAATTTGACAAAACCGTGTGGGATCATAAAATGGATGATTTGGCTGTAGAGCAAGTTTAGAGGGAGAAACTGGAGTGTCAACCGGTTTGCAGGAAGTCATACCAGCCCGAGTGAGGATGTCAAGAATATATTTTTGTTGGCGCAACATCAGACCCATACCTGTAGACTGAACTTCAATACCTAGAAAGTAGTGAACATCACCTAAGTCACGTAGCTTGAATTCAGAGCTTAGTAACTGGACTAGATGATGGAGCATGGCAGAGTTGTTGCCTGTAAGCAGAATATCATCAACATAGACGAGAAGATAGAAGATATTAGTGCCATCAGATAAGATAAACAGGGAAGTGTCAACCTTGGAGGCAAGGAAACGAATAGAGAGTAAAAAATCACTCAGACGAGTGTACCATGCCCTTGGTGCCTGTTTTAAACCATATAGTGACTTGTGCAACCTGCACACATGAGATGGAAGAGTAGAATCAACAAAACCTGGAGGTTGTTTCATGTAGACCTCTTCAGTAAGAACACCATTGAGAAAAGCATTATGAATATCAAGCTGATGGATCTTCCAATTGCGGGAAACTGCAATGGAAAAGACTAATCTGACGGTGGCCTGCTTAATAACTGGGCTGAAAGTTTCAGAATAATCAATGCCTTCCTATTGAGTAAAGCCTCTAGCAACTAGACGGGCTTTATAACGTTCGATGCTGCCATCAATACGACGTTTGATACGATATACCCATCGGCTGCCCACAACATTCATCGATGGATGAAAGGGCACTAGAGACCAAGTATGATTGGATCGTAAAGCCTTGATCTCATCACACATGGCATCATGCCAAGCCACATACTTATCTACATCAGAAAAGGCAACAGGTTCAGAGGAGGGAGAGAGCAATACCCGAGAAATAGCTGCAGTAGAGGCAGCAGAGGACACCATATGGGCATGTTTTGGCTGTCGTGATCGAAGGGTCATAGGGTGTCGGTTGAGAACTGGTTGTGACGCAGGTGAAGGAGGCATGACAGAGGTGTCATGATGCAACGGATAGGCGGAGAGATCCACCACCAGATTTAGTCCAGGAGAAGAATCCGGTGAAGAGGCTGCCGCAAGGGGAGAGCTGGCAGCAGAGGCAGAGTCAGCAGAAGCCGAATTGGTGGCAGAAAAAAGAGGAGCTGAAGACGAGCCAGAGGATCTCCCACTATGCGCAAGAACTCTGTGCTGGAGAACAGGAAACACTGAGCTGCAACCTGGAGCTGCAACAGTATGGTTAGATAAAGATGCATGGGGTGATTGGCAAGGGAAATATGGGGGCTGTGGTGCTTGAGTCGGCAGTAAGGGTAGGGCAGAGGCTGAGGCGGGTGGGGATGGATTTTGAGCTGTAAACAGTGGTGGGAGGTTGAGATTTGGGAGGATGGTAATAGGGGATGGTGTATGGGTTTGAGAGGGAACCTGTGCAATCTGTTCAGATTTATCAAACGGAAAAACATTTTCATGAAAACGAACATGACGGGAGATATACATGCGATGAGATTCAATATCAAAACATCGATAACCAAGGTGAGAGGGACTGTAGCAAAAAAATATACAAGGAGAAGACCGAAAATCTAATTTGTGATTATTATAGGGACGCAAGAAAGGAAAACATAGACATCCAAAAGTACGTAAAAATTGATAATCAGGAGACCGTTGAAACAAACAATCAAAAGGAGATCGATTATCAAGAACAGAAGTAGGCATACGATTAATGAGATAAACCGAAGTATCAAATGCATAATTCCAAAAACGAAAAGGAGCTTTACATTGACCTAGAAGAGTAAGACCGGTTTCCACAATATGCCTATGACGTCTTTTCTACCATTCCATTTTGTTCGTGAGTATGTGGACATATCAGACGATGATGAATACCAACAGTTTGGAAGAAAGTGGAGAGTTTGCGATATTCACCGCTCCAATCAGTTTGAACAGATTTTATTTTTAAAGAAAACTGACGTTCGACAAGAGTTTGAAATTGATGAAAGACAAAGTAAACATCAGATTTTGCAACAAGTGGATAATACCATATATATTTTGTGTGCGCATCAACAAATATAACAAAATAACGATAACCATCCGAAGAAAAAAGGGGAGCAGGACCCCACACATCACTAAAAATTAATTCAAGCGGAGCAGAAGTTTTGTGACCAGTAGGTCGTAAAGACAAACGTGACGATTTTCCTAAGGGACAACTTTGGCATTGAAAATTAAGACTTTTGTTGTTACAAATGATCTTATTTTTCGAGACTAAAAATTTAAAAATACGGGAGGTAGGATGACCTAGGCGACGATGCCACAAATCAGCAGAGGCAGAGGTGCAAGGAGACCAATAGGCTTGAGGAGTTGACAGGACGGAAGACCTGAACTTGGATAAAGTATAGAGACCATCTTTACTCTGACCTGAGAGAAGGACTTCATTGGTGTTGAGATCCTTGACATAAAACAGAAAAGGGTGAAATTCAAAATAAACATGATTATCGAGACAAAATTTTTGAACAGAAAGCAGAGGTTTCGTGATTGCAGGAACATGTAGAACATTAGATAAAGTGAATGAACGATGTGGGTTATATATTTTTGTATGGCCAATATTAGATATGGAAAGTCCCTTACCATCACCAATATGCAAATTATCATTACCATTGTATGGTTCTGAAGTAGTCAAGGTTGCAAGGTCGGGTGTGACGTGTTGGTTTGCACCGGTGTCCGGAAACCATTCAGCAGCAGAGGCAGAATTATTGAATGCCAAATTGGCACTATGTTGCGGGCCATGACTGCGTTGCTAAAGTTGGGAACACTGAGGAGCAGTGTGTCCATAATTGTTGCATAGCTGGCAGCGGGAATTTGAGCCTCGGCGCTGCCAATTTCCTTGCCAGCTGCTGTGCCTATTTTCGGTGCCATATGGAGGAGCAGAATTATAATTAGTTGGAGGGTTACGAAAATCAGACCTGTAGGAATTATTTCGATTGCCTCGGTGAGAAGGAGAACGCCAGCTGCCACGCCCCCTATGTCTTCCAAACTGAGCAGAATTGTAGCGTTGAGACAGTAGTGCTGAAGGTGGCGTGGGCAGCAGTGGTTGGTTGGCGTTGGCAGCAGATCCCATAGACAAATGAGAGGTTTTATGAATAAATTCATGAGTTAGCAGATGACTAAGCAAATCTGCATATGGTAGAGGATCCGCCCTTGTAATAAGACTTGTTACTAAGTCCTTAAATTCTCCGCGAAGGCCACGAAATATATAGAGATTAAAATCGGTTAGCGAGATAGGCCGGCTAGCAGCTGCTAGCTCATCAAATAAAGTCTTAGCTTTTTGCAAAAATTGAGTTACCGAATCATCACCTTGTCGAAGTTCTTGAAGGGAACCATGTAATTGCATAATACGGGAATTGGATGTAGAGGCTAGAGCTTGCTCAAGTGTGAGCCAGACAGAACATGAGGTTGGACAATCAACAACAAGATGAAGAACTTCCATGGACAGCGAAGAGAGCAAGGCACTTAGAATTAATTGATCCTGTTGTTTCCAACGAAGAAAGGATTGAGATACCTGAAGAGTAGCACCATCGGCAGCAGGAATATGTGGAGAGGGGCAGGAGTTTGAACCATCAACAAAGCCGAAAACTCCTTGGCCTAAGAGGTATGGTTTCATCTTCATTCGCCAATACAAGTAATTGGTATTCGTTAATTTCATAGAGATGACCTGATGGGTGTGTGAGAGGGACACAATTGCCACGGCAGAGGCTGCTGTAGTTTCAGCAGACGAAGATGGCAGCAGAGGAGGATTGTCCGGATTGAGAAGAGCATGGCCAATATTAGTGTGCTGTGGCCACTGCATAATTGAGGCTGAAGAAGAGAGCTGTCCTGCGGCTGAAGAAGAAAATTGTGGCGAAGGAGGTGGGACAACAGGGGCTGCTGCAGAGGAGGAGAAGGCTGCCGGCTGAGAAGAATCCATTGCTGTAGAGAAAGAGAAGGCTGCCGGCTAAGTGTTTTAATTTAACCTAGCTCTGATACCAAGTTGAGAATTACTGAATGTCTTGGGTTTAGCCTTAGCCAACCTTTCCTATTTATATATGTAGGGCAGAATACAGTAGTAACCATAGGGATTACAACATTGGATTAATCCTACATTACATTAATATCCTATGTATAGATATACATGATATACATTCTATAATAACAACTAAAATTCAATACAATTATTTCTAAGTGATAATATTTTTAATTGTAAATTTACAAAAAATTATTCTACTTAGAATAAATACAAAATAATAATTAAAATTATTCCTACACATTTAATTGAAATTGAACAAGTTTGAAAAGAAAATAACTAAAATTCAACAAAACAAGGCAACAAATAACAACTAAAATTCATGTCATTTATTAATTCATAAAATTATTAAGAACACAAAATTGAACAAATATAATGCAAAAAAAAAAAAAAAAACCACAAAAGAAAGAAGAAAAATAAACGAGAAATTCTTACCTTAATGGCGTGCTTTATTTTAGCTCTTAATTAAAAAAAATACAAACAAATTGTTAATAAACCAAAAAAGACAAAAAAAAGAAGAAAAACAACATACCTTAGGATGAGAAGGGAAGAGAATGCTTGATCTTGAGTGAGAAAAAAAAGAGAGAAGAGAAGAGAAATAAAAAAAGAGAGAAACGAGTATATAAGAAAGGAAGAGAGAAGAAGATGAAAACCTAATTTGTTATTAATTAATCAGATTTTTTATTTTTTTTATTTATAAATAATTAAATATTAATATGTTTAATATTTTCATGGATGATTCCAACTTGCATGAAAAATTCCATGTATAATTGTTTCTTAAACCGATAGATACATATAACCAAAACCTTACAATATATTTTCCAATTTCTTCCTTCCTGATCCAGCAATTGGAGAATTCCGTGATCTGTATCTGGAGTTTTGCGCAAACCAACAATGGGATCTACGAAAGCATTGAGTATGAACTTGTGTGACGTTTTCTCGTTCAAATTCAAGTAACAAAACAGAAGTTAATCCATGAAATCCCATTCAACCTTCCCATTATTCTGCAATTTCTCTTCCACCGTTTCTTGCATGGACTCGGAGAGTCGGTTAGCGCTGCTGCGATGCAGTCATCTGGTACCCTAACCTGCTTTATATCATTAGAAGCAACTGTGGCAGAGGCGTAATTAAGGTTGTCGCAGCAGGTTGACATTGACGTTGAGGTTGAACCCATGTTCTTGGAGGTGGCTGCTAAGCCGGACCGTGCCTCCTCTACAAGTGAACTGGATGGTCCCGGCGTCACAAAGAATCGATGGGAGTATTTTCTTTGTGATGGGCAGGGCTAGGGCTACCTGCCTTAAGTCAAGGACTTCAAGGTATAATTTTAAAATTCGGCTCAGCAGGTCAATCCAGGATCCGGTATATCTAGAACTGAAATAGAATCGGGTTAAAAAAAAAAAACTAGAGGAAGAAAAAACCCAGTATAACTCGGTTGATCTGGCGGATTGACCCGACAAGACTTGATCAAAAACTCAATTATAACCCGTTATTTTTTATTTTTTTTAAATAACATCATTATATTTTTTTTTAAAAAAAATTGATCTTCACCACTTAATAATTTGGTCAAACTTAAAACTTGAACCAAATCTGAAAAGTTTTAATTATATTAATTATAGATTTGAGTTAAATAGTTAATAGAGCGCCCAACACCAGCCCGTTCGTACAAGAACCCCCTCTTAAATATCTTGAAGAGTTAATTATAAATTAGTACTTTTAATTTAATAACATTAATTAATTTGGTTTTTAAAAACTATACATTTAATCCCTATATTTTAGAATTCTCATATAATCCCAATCCTTTCGTTTTCTTTTTCCTTTTTCCTTTTGGTAATACTTCAATCCTTTCTTAACTTTCCATTATTTTCCATTTTTTCTAATTTTAATTAGTAAAATAAATAATATCAGATAAAAGTACCTCATTTTTCCCCCAAGGAAATGTATATTTTACCCTAATCTTTTTCCCTAAATGGCACGGAATAATAGTGCTGTTGGAGCTGATACGCAAATCATTTAAAATACAAAAAGTGGAGTAGGGTGATTTTTATTAGGAAAGAAAGCATTTTTTAGAGAAAAAATAAATTGAGGATAGTCAACGTTGGTCAAGCGATCAATTAATTATCTTTTATTATATACTGACTAATCAATTAGTTTTGATAAACTAGAGGGACTAAAGTATAATTCACACGTATTTTGAAGGGCTAAAATATACAGTTTTGTGGTCTCCGAATCTTGTTTTGGCAGGATACGGAACTTGAGGGGGAGGGAGCGATGGCCAGCGATGGCAAAGAAGAGAGAAGAAGAAGAATCGTGGAAAGAGGGTCGGACAGGATGGCTCTAATCACCGGCCAAATTCAAAGTCTCGATTCGTCATCATCACAAGTATCTTCAACAACATCAAATTATAGTCACCTTGCACATGATAATCCATCGTCCCCATCAACCACGGTCTCTCAACATGCTCAAATTGATGGTACCTTTTCCTCCTGTTTCCTAATATATATGTCACCAGAAATTTTGTAAGTCGTTTTTTGTGTTGATTTGGGACAGGAATGACAGCATTTCAAAAATTAGGCAACATAAATTATCATCTGCTGTGCAGTATTGAGATAAATGAGAATTTGGTTCTCAAAATTTTTCATTGAAAATGGGCACACTTTTTTTCTTTTTTCTTTTTTAAATCTGGATCATGACCCCCAACCCCTCCTTCTGATTTTCCCATGTTGCGATGCTTTTGAGATAGGATTCCTAGGATACATGTAGAAAATAGAGAAGCCAAATTTCAATACTCCATTAACCATTCTGGAAATCAGTTGTTCTTGTAGCAATATCAGATTCTCCATAAGCATATTAATTACATTAGTTTATGAATTTTTTTTTTTTTGAATTGATGAAATCCGGTGAAGGAAGATGCCCTTTATTTCAATTCATAATTTGTTACAAGTTAATTGAATTAGCAGCTATGTCTATAGGCTATGGAGGAAATATATGGCCAAATAACATGGATGCTTATCCCTGATTCCAGACCTTAAATTAATAATCACTAATTGTTTTCTTTGTTTTTTGTATGAGGATGCTGAATTTCTTTTCTCAGCTGCTGCAATAGGTTACCCATCGCAGTTTCACCCTTCCTCTGCCCATATTATTACTTCAGAATAATGCCTGGATTGTTTCTATTAAAAGAATTGAACTTGTGAAATTAAGACAAGACCCTGTATGCTAAACAAGGAGCTGCTTCTGGCAACTTCATAATTTGGTAGCTCAGAGTGGTTTGGTTTGCATCATGAAACATTGCTTTACTATTCTATCAAATTCTTATCCAGTGTGCTGGTGTCATGCATAATTTGTTCTGAAGGTCACAACTACTTGTTTCATGTTTCCCTTTGCTCTTGTGGCTGTTACAGCTGGTTCTGGAGGAGCAGATTATGAGTCTGGTTCTAAATTTCTGAAACGAAAGGCCAGCAATGAAGCTTCTGAAGGGATCAACTTTGACATTAGAAACCTAGACCAACATTTACAGGAACGAGTGACACCTACAGAAGCTTACAACAAGATGACCGAAGTACAAACGTCGATAGTGACACCATCAATTCGAAAGGCATCAGATAAGCCTAATTTTTTCTCTTCGAAGAGAATAAACTCCTGCATTATAGCCTCCCAGAGATCTCGTGTTATTTGTTCTCTCATAATAGCTTCTCTCGTGCTTATATCTTACATTGATTATCCACTGCTTGGAATTAACATAGTGAGTTCAGAGAGCATTATAGCCTCTAGGCCTCTTTACATAGTCCTGCTAACTGATGTAACAATTGTGCTTGTCCGACTGTTTCGTGAAAGGGGAAATCATGGCACTGAGGAATCTGAGAGAGAACGAATGGTATCTAAGGAAGATGGAGATAACTGGGTGGGAGCAGTTAAGCTCTTGGAGAGAGGTTTGGCTGTGTATCAGGCCATCCGTGGCATCTTCATTGACTGCAGTGTTTATTTAGTTGTTGTTATCTGTGCCCTCTCTCTCTTGTAGTTTTGATAGCAAGATGACTATCTGTAAGCTCTTGGCTGCATGGAGTGTGGAACCAATTCAGCAGAGCAATAATGCTTGTTGTAAAATCCCTGAACTCATTTGTTCATGTCAAATTCCATAAATACCATTACTTGCACTGTAATTATTTCCTTCCCTTCCTCCCTATATGTAGTAAACCATTTTGAATCAAAGCATCCCTTTTGCAACATTAGAGATAAGTCACGAAAATCAAATTGTCATGCTTCATTAATTGTCTACTCCCCCAATCCTCGCTGAATATGTACATGCATCAACCTTGGTAATGGGAAATCTGGTGATTAATCAGATAACGAAATCTCCACGATCTTCTCTATCTAATAGATGGAGATCGCGCTTTGAAATAATCCACCTTTCAATCACCTCAAGTATATGCTTCAACAGGAATTACTCGAGGGTGGATTGACTCAGAAACTGAAGGTAAAACACTACTTTTTTCCCTCGGTAACTGAAGGTAAAACAATTAAATTAAAGATTGAGGTTGCCTGTGCTTGATCATGGCTGTCTGTGCTTCCAATGACAACCACAGGTTTTCATGTTTTATTTTGCTTTTTAAGTAAACGCCAAGGAGCTGATATTGTCATAATTTAATTATGCTGAATCGTGGCAAGAAAATTGCATGCCCTTTGTTTTTCATTCTATCCTAATCCAATGCAGAAAATAAAGGGGCTAGCATCTTTCTTTCTGGACCGTGCTAAAGGGTTGCCTGGGGAGGCTCGAAAGATGCATCAGCTTTAATGTGACTGACTTTATTGCTTTAATATCCCTCCTTTTTTTAGTCCTGGGTTCATATTGATTTGGAAAAAAGTATGAATTAGAGGGATTGGTGGGCTCTGGGCAACAGTACCACCCTTTTGTGCAGGAAGAGATCTCTTTGTTTTGGGTTTTTCTTTTTTTATTACAACTTCTATCATGAACTACTCTTTTCAGTCTAGCTACACTTGCCCCTTGCAAGGAATCCCATGCAAGTAGCTCAAAGAGGTGAGAAATTTTAAAAAATGGCATGGTGCCCCTGGCAGCTACTCTTAATGGGTTGATATGTGGAATGCGAGCCCCCTGAGAAATGGCCTTATAATTTGAAGTTTGAACAGTTGAAATCTTCATAAAGTTTTAAATGAGACATCTGGGACCTTGTTCAACAGGAGAAACGATGCACAGTGTCTCATCTAACAAGAACCCCACAGTCAAAAGAACATTATGGAGATGAGTGTAATATATTTGACCCCAAAAAAGAAAAAGAATCCAGAAAGAAACAAACCTTGAGGTGGTGTTCTTTGCTAGAAAAATATACGGTGTAGCAAAGAACACTGCTAATGTCAAGCCTCTTTTTGAGCATAAAATGAACCTCAAATTCATTTATAAATTAAGATTTTAAAAAAAGGAGGAGGATTTTAACAGTTGAAATCGAATGAAAATGGTATGTACGCAGTGAACTTTCATGTAGCACATGAGCTTATCTAGATAAGTGATCAGCTGGTAGTGAGCCCACTCGTCTATATGCAGCCTTGACCACTAGACTTAGTAATACTTGAAGCTTGCATTTCTTGAAGGAGCAAAAAGATGATCAGAACATGCATGTTGCCTTTACTATTCGTAGATTTAAATTACAAGAAAAGAAGTAAGCTAATAAAGAACTCGATTAATATCATAAGAAGAGAGATAAGTTCTTAGTTTCTTAGCGGAACTGCTGGAAGTAAAGATATATGTGTTATATGACCAACATAGCAAATTTGATTTTCTTGAAGAATAACTAAGAACCTCAACTACGTACGCACGCAAGTAACCAGCAGACAATGTTCTTGCTAAAATTCCTGAATTCATCAAGCTATACCAACCCATCTTTCTCAAAGATCCTTGAAGGGACGGCAAACCTAGCGGAGAAAGACCTGGAGCTGTCATCAGGGTTGGAAATGATCAAGCCATGATCAAAATTCTGAGAGTAAGTGTAGGGATCATAAGTAATATTAGCCTGAGCCGACGATGAACAGTCAAAAATCTTTCTTTTCTCCTTCACTATCTTCCTCCACAGTAATCTCCACCTTGGTGACTTTGATTCATGACTGACCAGTGCTTTAAATGACCCAATCCGATCATACCCCCTTTTTGCGTAGCTATTCATGTTTCGACTGCCTGAGCTGCACCATGCCATGGTCACATAAAACCAAGAAATATTCGTGTAGCCAGATCTCCAGAGAAGCTGCAAACTAGTATTTGCTTCTGTATAGCAGAGAGTCTTGCTTTTGAAGTGCAAGATCAACTGTTCATATTGAAGTCGAAAGGTACGATATGCTGTCCCAGAGTCAAATTATGCAAGCTATATATACACACACAAAACATACAGGTTGCGGGAAAAGTAATATTGTAGCCCAAGACTCAATGGGATTATAACTGACAACTTTTTTAAAAAAAAAAAATAAATCATTAGTTTTGGTTCCAGAGGTAATATATTTTTTCACATAATTCAGAACTCAGATTTTTTTAATAGTAAAATAATATTGTTAGCATTAAAAGCAAAACTCAATCAATTGGCTTTACGAACCTTTTTGGATTTTTATTTAAAAACAAAAACACACTGAAATAATTTAATTGGTCTTTAAAGTAAAATTTCTTCACCTAGACTCTAGGATTTTTTTTTGTACTTCCATCCTGGCCATTCAAAATTCAGGTGTCATTAGTCTTCACTAATCTCCGTATATATTCTCGGCTATTTTAATTTGGATGTCATTTGCCTTTGCTAATCTAAATACACATCCTTGGTCATTCTAATTCGAACGCCATTAGCCTTTGATAATTTCAATACACATCCACAGTCATCACATTCCCGATCATCTTAGTTTGGAAGTCATTAGCCTTTGCTAATTTCAATATACATTCTCGATCATACTAATTCGAATGTCATTAATCGAAACTAATATTATGATATATTCTTGGTCATCCTAATTCGGATGCCATTAACAGAAACTAATCTTAATACTCCAATATATTCATGATAGTTCCCTTACTACTAGTTATTTGAAAGTTGCATCACATTTAAGAAATAGAATGATCATGATTTCATCAATTTAAATAAGAGGGAAGTCACCTATTTGCTCTTCCTCTGATGTAGTCTCCTCTAATGGAGGATTCAATTTTCATCGCTCCTCCTAGTTCATAAAGAAACCCTTGAGTTATGTTTCATTCAATTCTTCTATCATAATAAATTTTCGTCGCTCCTCCTAGTTCATATACGCATAAGAATTCTATATAGAGAGATCACTCATGTCCATAGAAAGGTTCACGTGACGGTTGTGTAAATAATTCTTAGACTTGAGATCACTAAGTCATCTTATATAAAGAATGTTATGCTTTGATTCTGTTACATGTTATTTTATTTGTCAAAGAACCATCCAACCCTTCTTAGACTTGAGATCACTAAGTCATCTTATATAAAGAATGTTATGCTTTGATTCTGTTACATGTTATCTTATTTTTCAAAGAACTATTTCAACCCAAAAGCTTAAGCTGTTAGGTGAGGTTCCAATATATGATTTATATTATTCTTTAACATATCCCCTCAAGTGAAAGCCCTTTCGACTTGAAACTTGCACATGTTCACGCTACCTTATGCTTATTTTTTATCAAATAAATGGGGGTGGTGAAATTTGAACTCATGACCGCTTGATCATCAAGGCTCTGATTCCATGTTAAAAAACCATTTCAACCCAAAAGCTTAAATTGTTAGATGAGATTCCAAGATATGATTTATATTATTTTCTAACATTATTTGAGGTAATGAAATGGAAAACATTACGTGTAATATGAACTATATGAAAGTACTTGAGTGATCAAGAAATGACTCATCACCCTAGGTGAATTAAAAAATATATATTTTTTATATGTTCTCAAATAGTATTAACTGAGAAATCCTTGGTTAAGGTGGAATGAGATTTGAAAAGAGTTTTAAATCTTATCCAAACAATCAATAATTATTATATAGAAAAACAAACATGATTTAACACGACAGACATACTTCATGCTTTAATGTTAAATCGAAACATTATTGATGAAAGGATATTAATTACACTGAGAAACTAATTACTGAAAAGTAATTAAGTCAAATCACTAATGACTTTTCTAATATTTTGAGGTTCATGACATGTTGTTAGACAACGTACCTGATCTTCGAATATAAATTAATCAATTGTTGAATTAATAATAAATTAAACTGTTTAATTTATTTAATTATAATTATAATTTATATTTGGGCCAACATATTAGAAACTTAATCGGTCACACACATTAAGAATTATTAATCAGAAATTAAACTATGATGATTTAATTAAGTATGACTTAAATAAAATATATTTTAGAAATTAAGTACTCGAATATAATTAATATAAAGATTATATTTCTAGACCTAGAAAAATCAAGTAAGGACTTAATTAATTAAATTTATAAAATTATCCTTAAACAATATATGGATATTATTTGAGGGGCAAATATATATTTTATTATTTATAGGATTTTTAGTATTTTCTATAAATATAAAGTTAAGCCTATTATTTTGTATGTGAAAAAGAGGAGTGATTGTTTGCTAGACAGAAAAATTACGTAAGCAAAAAATTAGAGCTAATGCTCTAGGCATAGCAATCCCTCTCTTTAAATAGAGATTTAAGAGATTTTTTAAGGGTGGTTCATGTGGATTACCGTTGGAGGCTGAAAAATAAGACAGTTTATGGTTTGAGACAATCTATGCTTTAAAAAATTATTCAAAGCCGGAGAAGATCAAAGCTTCAGATAATAGATCTTTAAACAACTCTATATCTATCTAATAGGAACGTAGAGACTCTTGAATAATTTTGTTTCATAATTTCTGTTTTATATATATATATATATATATATATATATATATATATATTTATTGGGAGACCAACAGTTAGCCCAATGAAACTATCCTGCAACCTAGCTATTCCAGCTCCTTAACAGAACATCAATCCAATCGTCTTACACCAGGAAGCATCACGCAAGCAGATACACTTGCACTGTTGGTTCTTCAGAACTCCTTCATCTGAACAACCAAACATTGTTGATCTCTCTTCTACTGGAGCTTAAAGATAGGTCGACTTCACTGACTTTGGAGCATATCGTAGGTTTACACAC
This sequence comes from Populus alba, assembly GCF_005239225.2. NCBI lineage: Eukaryota > Viridiplantae > Streptophyta > Magnoliopsida > Malpighiales > Salicaceae > Populus > Populus alba. Next base: position 9,439,756 of record NC_133286.1, on the reverse strand, counting down.
TAGATCCAAGCTTTATTGACACATCTTGTTTTCATTTCTTTAATGTTATCTGCTTTTTTTTTATTACATGCATGACAAGCATGCAAGTTCTCTGTTTTTTGTTCATCATTGTATGTTTTTTTCTCTTCAATGTTCCTGTTTACTTTCGCACAGCCATGTTGGCTCATCCCACGCCAATAACCCAAAAAACTTGCTTTCCAGCATCTCTTTGCAATGATCAAGCAACCTTCCCAGAAAACTTCTTCTACTGTCAGTGCCTATATATGCTGTTCTAATGTCTCTTTTCATTGTTCTGTGATTGCAGGTTTACTTGCTTTCCAGCATCTCTTGCATTCGAGACCTTCATGCACAAATCTTAAATTTATTTTGTATTGGCTGCTAAACTCATAGTTATTAAACCCGGTTCGGGCAGGGGCGGAACCAAGGGAGGCAGGTAGGGCCCAGGCCCCTACAAAATATTTTAATTTTTATATTTTTATTTAAATAGATAAAATTTCTAATAATAAAATATATCTTGAGTTTTGGCCCTCCCTATTATATCATTCCAGCTCCTCCCCTGGGTTGACCCGACAAAGAGGCGAGTCCCGGGTTTCATGGGTCAACCCGGATCACCTGGAAAAATTAAAAAAAATTAAAGGTTTTAATATTTTATATGAAAAAATTAAAAAAAAAATCCATTGTAAATATAGGTTATATATATTATAAATAATAAAGTTTGAAATAATATTTTTTTTAAAAAAATTTATCTCACATTAAAAAGATATTATGTTAAGCTTTTAAATTGAAGAATTTAAACAAAAAATGTTTATTATCCCACATTAAAAAAACATAGCTTTTTTCTTGTGAACATAGATATATATATACTAATGGGTTTCAAATCCCACATAAAAAAACATAGTTTTGTTTTTCTTGTGAACATAAGGTATTATATATACTAATGTATTTCAAATCCCACATTAAAAAAAAAAAAGATAAATTTGTTTTTTTTAAAAAAACATAAAGCATATATACTAATGAGTTTCAAATCCCACATTGAAAAAACATAATTTTTTTCTTGGGAATATTAAGTATATATACTAATGGGTTTCAAATCCCACATTAAAAAGATATTATATTATCCTTTTAAGTGGAAGTATTTAAACTAAAAAGTTTTTTATCCCACATTAAAAAAACATAATTTTTTTCTTGGGAACATAGAGTGTATATATATTAATGGGTTTCAAATCTCACATTAAAAAAAAAAAAAAAAAAAAAGGTCTTGGTCAGGTCTTGCCCGAGTCACAGGCTGACCTGTGGGGTCGACCGGGTTGTTGCACTGATTGATATTTTGACAATTCCAGACTGGTCCAGCTCCCGGGTCCTAGATTAACCCACCGGGCCAATCCAGGTTTAAAAACACCGGCTAAAACATGCATAGTTACTATGCTCCCCACTACTACTTGGCATACTACAACATTTTGCTTTCTTCATGGCTTTGGACTTGCTGATATCAACGACAAGGCCCTTTGATGCACAAAACTCAGGCATAGCTTTTTTGCTCTTCCATCCTGTTTTTTATGCTTGTATATAAATCATGTAGACTGCCTCTCAAAACTTGAACGCAAAATTTACTGACTTTTACCTTCAATAGCAGTTTACCTAAAATCGATTCATGCACACTCCTTTACTTTCGTTTTAAAAATCATTTTTTTCCCATTTCATTAAAAAAAAAAAAAAAAAAAAGAAGAAGAAGAAGAAGAAGCCCGCGGCGGGGACCCTATCTAGTATTATACATAAATTATGTGGCCCAATGAATGATTCTCAAGGTAAAAATACAAACTGGCAAGAGAGAAACAGTGCATGCTAATAGTTATCACATCATCTGATGAGTGCATAAAATTCCAATTGCTCTAGCTTTCCTGTGCATGGAGAGTCCCTACGAATCTTTTAGCTTATGCTGCAGCAGCGGCGCCCGCAAGCTCTTCAAGTTCATCTCTGATCAGTGCACACAGATCCATGTTTTAGCTAAAGCAAATTATTTTAGCTAAAGTCTTAAAAGTGCACCCAACGAATCTTTTTGCTCAACTGACATGACATAACAAATGTCATTTTCAGCTGTGAAAAACAATTAATTACGGAATAAACTTTATGGAGGTAACAGACAAGTTACTGGTTGTTTCCAATATTTTAAAATATTTTGAAAAGAAATTAAAATTTTTATTTTTTATTTATTTTAAATTAATATATTTTTAGTATTTTTAAATTATTTTGAAGTGCTAATATCAAAATAATTTTAAAAAAATAAAAAAATAATAATAATAATATATTTTTTTATATAAAAAAATATTTAAAAATAATCACAACAACACTGTAAGTTTACTTTTGTAATTGTTACTTGAAATCCAGAATACTGCATTGTTAGGGAAGACTACCTTTTCAGCAGATGGAGCTGTATAGCTTTAGGAAGGAATCTTTCATTTTTTCAAAAATAATTAAATATTAATTAACCAATTAAATTAGAAAATCCTATTGAAATTTAAATTAAATGCAACTAACCTTTTATTAATAAAATAATTAAAGATTTTAAATTTCTTATTGGGAATATCACAATCTGGGATTTTCCTTGTGCTAATTTCCAAAAGTATTTTACCGTGCTCATTTAAAAAATGACCCAGAAATCAAGGGATTGCAGCAATCCCAAGATCTTAAATTGTGCAATTAAGGAGCAGTTTAGGGCTTTGATGGATGTTTTTCTTAATTTTAAAAATTTTTTATTTCAAAAATATTTTTATATTTTTAAAATTTTTTAGATATATAGATATTAAAAATATTTTTTAAAAAAAAAAAAATATTTTAATATATTTTTATGTGAAAGTATTTTAAAAAATAATTACTATTATATTTTTAAACACCCTATAAAATATCACATGATTTCTGCTAATATTTTAAATTGAAAAATATATAATATGATTAATAGTGACTACCCCCTACCAGCATTGTTGATAATAAATGTCCATTTGAGATAGAATTTTATCTGGAGCTTTTAATTTTTTTTATTTAGTGTTTTTGAATTATTTTATATATATATATATATATATATATATATATATATATTATTTTAATAAATTTTTAAATAAAAAAACAATTGTTACTGGGTTACCAAACAATCCGTGAGAGTACCAAAGAGAGTAATGCCAACTAACCTCAGGGTAACAAGTTTGACGAACAATTGTCTGATTGAGTGTATTTACCAGAACTTCACAGGACAATTTTGCCTGTATTAATTAAGATAGAATTAAGACAGCACCTTTGACATCACTAAACACAAGGAATCAATAGAAGTAGATCATGTAAGTTAATTACTACATTAAGTTCTAGACAACACATGCAATCTTCATCATCTGGGATCATAGGCAGAGAAGTTATTACAAGCACAGGATATGACAGAAGTACTGGAAAGTATGAAGGGAAAGTGGGGAGAAAGAACCAGTTTTGAAAAGTACTTCCATAAACTAAATTTGTCAAATATAATACAGTCTCAGGCCTAGAACAATTCAGCAAATTTGCATAATAATTTGATCAGATCTTCAAATTAAGCGTGGTGCATTTTACTATGTATATATGACCTGTGCTCAGCCCCAGTACTAAACTTGCATCTCAAGATTTGCTTAAAAGAATACTTCAAGATGACCTAAAAAGGTTATGCAAGGGTTGCTTGTAAACTAATGCAAGCATTCAATGTGATAATTTATAAATCATATGTTAAAAAATGTTCTTAAATATATACACATTCAATTTTTTCTCCTACTTCAAGTGGAATGGGTTTAAATTAACATACAGTCACAACTGCCATGCTTTACCTTGATCAATTTTGAGTCTCTAACCAATAAAAAACTTCAAAACTTTAGAAGAGAATAGAAAAACAGAGTATTACCTTCAAAGGGAACCCGAAGAACAGCAAACCAAGCTTGCCAGAAACCTCAGTGACAGTATCAAACGGGACCGTGCCCCTAGCCAAGTCCTCAAGCAAGGACACCACGTCAGACAGAACACTGATCCCCCTTAAATCTATTTCAGCATCCACGTAGGATGATCCTAGTGCCCTCACGTGTCCATGATCGGATCTCGCGTGACCCAGTCTCTTCCCCTTGTACTTTACAGCAACATCAAGACTTCTAAAATCCATGGAATACACATCGACGTTGCGTACTCTTAAAGTAACATACAAAGATAGATCAATATTGATTATGGGCAAGGTGTGTATGTGTATCTTGTCTAGGCGCAGCCTTACGACCTTGACCATGGGATCGGACGGCCAAAAGACATAGACAAGTGCTGAAAAGAGGAGGAGGAACGCGATAGTTATCATTGGCCATCGGCGGCGGCAGAACGGAGTGGTGGGGTGGCGGTAAAAAGGTAATACAACACACCCTTCTTCATGCTGACATGGTATTTGAGCATAGCAATGAGTTGGTGATAGTGGTGGTTCAGTACTTTTGGGAAGAGCCATGAGGGCTGCTGTGGAGATGGGGAGGAGAGGGATGTGGGGCGTTAGGAAAAAGAATTTTGGCGAGGAAAGTGAGTTTTGCGTGTCGGGTTTGGTCGTTTTCTCTTCAAAGTTATGTCATGATGTCGGGAAATTGTAGAGGGGACTTCCTGGTTGGTGGGACTGTTTATCCGGGTTTGTAGGATTCTAGTCTTTTGCATTTTAAAAATATTTTTAAAAAAAATTTAAATTTTTTTTTTTTTCTTTTCTAATTAATATTTTTATTTTTTTTTTTTTAGATCATTTTAATACGCTGATATCAAAAATAATTTTTTTAAAAAATATATTATTTTCATACATTTCTGAGTAAAAAAACACTTTAAAAAACAACTGCAATCATATTTGTGAGAACATGAGTATGATGAGATTCGTTTCTTATGTGAAGGTCATCATCATTTTTTTTTTCTAGTATAAGTGATGACCAACACTGTTATTTTGGCAACACACAAGGAGTTCATGTTTATTTTACTTAAAAGGAAAAAAAAACAACAAATAATACATCTCGATTGTAAAACCCCATTTAAGAGAATTAAATTCTTGATATAGATTTTTTAATGGTATACATTCCAATAAAATTTTATTTTAACAACTTATGTTTATTTTAATATATTTAATTAATACTTTTGATTTTTTAAAAAACAATTATGGAAATAAAGGATAAAATCTTTAAATAATCTATTTTGTAGTCTTCAATAACAAAATTCAAAGGACTCTAGAATTTAGATTTATTTATCTTTTGGATAACAAAATAAAAATGGATAATGATTCATTCCTTCAAATTATTATAGTAATGGTTATTCTTAAGTTCGATGAGCATTTTAAAATGGGTGAAAATAAATAGCCTCAAACACCAATTAAGTTTCTTATAATAGGTATATCAAAGTAATTAGTGCTAGACAGGATCTTAAATACTTCTATACAAAACAACAATAATGATCATAGGATGATATTTATTCAAGATAGAATCACTTAATAACCATAAACCTTGATTAAAAAAAAAAAGATAAAGAGGTTTGCGTCTCTACATTATCCCTATCTTAAGAGGTTTCAATAGACCTTGATCAGTTAAGAAGATAAATAGTTGAAGAATTCTTTAAAAAAAAAAAATAAAGCTGTCATTAAAATAGTGAAAAAGATTGTGAAAACAACCAACCTTATGTTGAAAAAGTAAAGTATACTGCCAAGATAAATATATGGATCAATTAATAACCATAACGACATGATAAAGTTATCCAAAGTGCTAGGACATCGTGCTAAGAACTTGAACAAAAGAGACAAACATTTTAATCTTGGTTCAAGTAATTGTCTATTTACAATAAGAAAAAAAAATGACATTAACTCTCAAGCAAAAGCAATACAAAAATATTGTTCATAAAATTACCTTAATAAAGGAGGAACAATAACATGTTGTACAAGAGACAACACAATAATGATCAACGATAAACAAAATTTTCAAATTCTAAACAAGCCTTCAAGTTATGAAAAGGCTTCAATAGATGTTAAGGTTATCAATATTGATGCTCATCCAAATAAAAGACCAACTAGATGATAAAAATGACAGAGTTATTTATAAATATTGATGACATTTTAGATGAAAATATAACGGAAAAATGTTTAAAAACTATTTCTGATGACAACACATAATAGGAAAAGAAAGAACAATAAACGTTTTCATCCTAATACAAGAGATATAAGAACAAAATGCTTTAAAAAAATAAGAAACTAGAAAAAACCTTCTTATGTAGAAGTGAGTGACCATGAAATAGTCACATCAATTAACATAATATTCACTCTCCCTTATTCTCTTAAAGTTAATCTTAGCCAACTATCTTATTTGGATAGTGAATATGAGGACATTATATATATATATATATATATATATATATATATATATATATATATATATAATATGGTTATATTGGCTATGAATCATAATTTAAAGCCTTTATTCATTACAACTAACTTTAGTTATGTACCAATATAGAGGATCTTGGTTGATAATAGCGCCTCACATAACATTATACCCTAGTACTTAATTGCTAAGATTAGTCATAATAAGGTTATTATAATCCCATTAGAAGTGATTATGTTAGTTTTATATGAGACATAAGAGACACTATAGGGGTGTTACAGGTAGACCTAACTATGAGGTCCAGAACTTCTAGTATAACTTTTTTATTGTAGAAATAAGAACAAGCTACAATGTCTTACTTCAACGAGATTAGATACATATTAACATGTGTTTACCATTATCATTACATAAATCTTTGATGTTTTGGTTACTATATAGATTAGTTGAAATAATATGAGTAGATGATAAATCATTCATGGTTAATTCATAGAATATAGCATGGGTCAATCCAATCTATTTTGTATGTATGGATAACATGGGTCATCTCATTCACTTTTTAGTTACCAAGAATATAGCATGCATTGAGCAACTCATAATATATCTTTCTAGGCCAAGTAACCTACAATAGGAAGAAAATGGTGAAGAGTTTGAAACATGGAAGTAAATGAGTCATTATAACTTAATCTCATGTTTTAAGACTTTTGATGAAGTTTATAGGCATATTGGGCATCTAAATAGAATTTGTTTAATAGAATCAAATTAAGATTGTTAATTGATCATGCTTAATATGATAAGTCTTCGTCCAACACAATTAAAGATGGATGATAGACAAGCTAAAGTTTAAACATATTAATATAAATTAACTTTGGAACTTAATATGAACATAAACCAACCTTTATAATAGAATAACTTTAAAAAAATTGTTAGCGTTGCGACACACTTATAAAGACTATTCGGCATAGGATTATTATGTAATGTCTTGCTTAAATATAAGTTTTGTCAAACATCCTTTACCAATTAAGCTTTGGTTTAAGTCACATATATAGCCTTTATAAAGAATAGCTTTAGACATGGTTGATCATGTGAATAAAGAAATCAAACAGCTCATAGAAGTTGAATTTATTAAGTCAATAAGATATGTTGAGTGGATATTCAATATAGTGCAAGCGTTTTAAAAAGAATGAAAAATTAATGGTATGTGTCATATGTCTTGTAACTTCAAAAGATAAATATCATATGTTAATGGTTGATATATTGATCGATGTAGCATCTGACAATGAAATATTTAGTCTCATAAATGGTTATTCTAGTTATAACAAAATCCTTATTATAAAGGAATATATTTTCGGACTATATTTAGATATTCAAGTTCACTAAGATATATGAATGGGTTGAAAAATACTTGTGCAACATGCCAAAGAGAAAATAACTTGATCTCCTATGAAAATATCAATCATAATATAAAGGTTTACATTGATGATATTATGATTAATTTAATGTCAAAATTCATATACCTAGATGAACTATGTGTTTTCTTCGAATTAATAAGGATGCACAACTTAAAAAAATGGCTTTTAAAATGTACTTTTGACATGTAAGCAAGTAATTTTCTGGGATTTTCATACATCAACAAGGTATAGAGGTTGATAAGAATAAAACATAATAAAAGCAAACCTTTCTTAGAATAAGAAGGAATAACAAAACTTAATTAATAAGATTAATTTTCTAATAAGCTTCATGTCAAATACTATAGGAAAGATTAGACATTTTACTAAGGTATTTAATGGGTAGAGTTAGGAGGAGTTTTAATGAACAAAAAAGCAACAATTTTCCTTTGAATACATAAAAGCGTATCCAGTTAAGCCCCTGGTATTAGCCCTATCAAGGCTTGTGAAGGCTTTATGGCTATATATTTTCACAGTAGAAGGATCAATTGACAAGATGTTAACATAAAAAATGACTTTAGGCATGAATATATTGTGTATTATCTTAGTCATGTACTTATAAATATTGAAAAACAATGTATATCAGTAATTAATTTATGTATATCTTTTTATTTTTCTTTTCTCAAATTACATTGGTACATGTTACTAGTCAATATTTATGAGGTAAGTATTTTTTACCTATAGACTTGGACTTCGAAACACTATCACTATTAACTAAAAGTAAGTATTCATTAGGGAAAATATGAATCAAATTGCATAAGAGTATGGATTCAAAATATCCCACTTTATTCTTTATTATGCCCAAGATAATAGGCAAGTAGATTAACCAACAAAAAATTGATCCTTAATATTTAGAAATTGGTTAGAAATAATCCTAAAATTTAGCGTTATATTAGTTTCTAGCATATAATAATAAGGTCAAAAGGGCATATAAAAAATATATTTGATTAAAATATTTCTAAAAACAAATGATCTAGTTTGGAAGGTCATACTCTTAATTAGTTTTAAGAATTCTAAATATGGCAAGCAGTCTCCTATAGTCTATATGTTATTATTAAAGTTTCAAATGGAAGTTTCTTATCATTTAGCAAATCAGGATAGGGAACTACATTATTGATCAATCAATGATGGACATTTAAAGAAATATGACCCTACTAGAAGACTATGCTAGAAAATGATGTTCTTGAATGAACTAAAAGAGTGACCTGGAAATCATAACCATAAGATCAATCCAAGAGTGGTAATTGTACCTCAATTATAATTAATTAGGCTTGATTTTATGAATTTGTTCAAATGAGTTAAAAGTATTAAACAATCGATTAAATAAAAAACAACAATATTGTTTAAATGATGCAAAATATAAATTAAGGTTGTATTTAAAGTAAATACATAATCACTATTCAATTGGAAAACTATTAACCCTAGCTATAAAAGATTCCTAAGATGAATAAACCATACCAAGATCATTAAAATCCTTCTCCCTAAATAGTATTTATTGCTTGAGAAGATAAGGTGGTATTTGTTAACCTTTAGAGAGATATAAGTTTTTTAGCATGACTCATAACCTAAATCTCTACAAAGGTTGGATTAGTTTTTAGCCTTAGTAAGATTTTTCCCAACCCTAACCAATTCTTCCCTCATGTGAGCCATCTTAGCTTCTTAAGACTGAACTTGTAGGAAGGAGTCTTTAAGAGAGTAGTTAGCCTATTAGATAGTTGAATATTTAGTTTCATGTTATTCTCTATAGGCTTTGAAAGATTATTGAACATTATATTCATATAACATCTTTCTTATAGTTTCTCTAGTACTAATAATGGGATCAATATCCTTCTACAACTTTACCAAAGCTTTTCTTGCAAATATAGTCCAATCAATCTATGAGGTATTGGAAAAGTGTAAACCCTAGGATAAATTAAGAATGATATAATAGAAATTATGGTTTAATAAAATGAAATAAGAAAATAAGTAGAATAAATGGGGAAAGAAGATTTAAAAGGGGGGGAGAAGTTTATAGCTGAATAAGTATATTTTTTATAATAAAAAATGATCTAACCATTTTGAGAAACAACTAGACTAATTTAATAAAACGATCAAACCGTTTTAGCTAATGTCCCTGTTAAAACTCGATGGTACAGCCAAGAGAGGGAAAGAGTGTTTTCTCTTTTTCTTTTTTCCTATCACCTTGAGGGGTTAGAGAAGTGATGGTTAGGAGTGAAAAAAGAGGATTTTGAAAGAGAAAAATATATTCACACTAGAAAATAAGAAAGATCAAAGTAAGGGATTTTGAGATATTTCAATGAGAAGAAGAAAGGTGAAGGAAACTAGGGTTATTCTTGCATTTGACACTTGAATTAACATCTAACTTGGGTAACAAACTCATCTCAAATCATCAATTTGATTGATTTTGTGATATGTGAAATATTGGGCATGGTAGTGTGGTAGGAATCTTGAATTATGAATTTTGGCTAGTAAAATTGTAGTTTTTTTATGATTGATTTATTTTGTTAACATGAAAATGGATGGGTATTAATTCAATTGAAAGAATTGATGTTTAAACATGAATTTTGTATTAGGGATTGTAATAGAAATTTGCGGGAAATAAAATAAATGGTGAATTGAACCAATTGGATAAGATTAACTTGTAATGAGTATTAAATCATGAATAAGTAATAAATAAAAACATAGTGTCTCTATGGGCATATAATGCCGACCAAGAGATAACAAGTTTGCATACATGAAATTGTGTTTGCTTAAAAAAATTATGAAAGATTAATTCATAATGTTGTGTGGAAAATGAATTTTTGAATGAATTTTTTTATATTATATAAAATGAGTAAAATTTATATATGGTAGTGAACTGAATGTTGAGGAAGGTTATCATATTTAGAAGAAAACGTTTATATGAAGTGCTTGATTTCTAGTGGTATCTATGATTAGATAGTTGGGATAATGTTCTTTAAATTACTTCTTAGAAGATGTCGGTAACCATGACTTATTTGATTATTTAGTAAGTTTAGAATTGTTATAAGAGTAAAATATAAACCTCAAATGATGTGTATGAATTGAAATATGAAAATGAGCTACAATTGTTTAAAATAATGAATTCATTGATAATTTAGATATGTATGAGATTAATTATTAAATCCTTACAATGTATTATAACATATTGTATAAATCATAACATGTTGGCAGGTACTTCTAATCCTAAAGCAGATCATTAGATTTCAGTTGATTATGTCTCTTTAGTATTAGGTTTAACTATGTAATTCGTAGGCAAAACTAAATTATGTATTTAAATGTTAACTTTCTTTTCAGTTATGTTACTAAGTATAATATAGATGTTTATGAAACTAATGACTTGTAATGTATTAAATTATCTTAGTGAACCAACTTTTTTTTTATGGAGGTTTGTGAGTGTATCACAGTTAATTTTTATGAAAAGTATTCTATATTTGTCCATTACGGAACTGTTGTTTTTAAATGATATGACTATGGATGAGTTTGAGAAAAGGTCTAGGATGATTGGACCATGATTTCGGTATTGTTTTAAGATGTATAAAACTATGTCGATAACTTGAGATAGTCTTAAAATAGAGAAAACTCTGTCAAAATTTCAATAGAAATTTGGATAGAATATATGTAGCTCACAACATAAAAAAAAATTATGAAATGGTTTTGGTTAGCCTATGGGATATATATGGGGTTTTGCATGTTGAAATTATAGGATTTTATAAAAAGGGTGTTCTTAAAGAGATACTTCAATGATCAATATAGGTTTTATTTCTAAAAAAATTATCTTTAAAGGTAAGAATAGTTATAACCTCCTTGATTTTGGCTATAAAGGACTCTCTCAGTTAGCCATTTTTCTCAAGCTAGGTCTTAGAAGACATGCCCATTGGTGGAAGAGTAGAGATTTAAAAGAGTAAGACATAAAATGTTCTCTAGTATAAAGACGAAAGTCATTATAAATGGTTGATCTAAAACTATGATCCTTTTTTTATTAGGATACATAAATAAGTATTAGTGTGGTATTATTCCAGTGCTATAAAGGAGAGAGAGCATTGGCTCTTAGAAACTCCTTAAAAGTATCGGTTATTGGATCAACAAGAAGAGGATCAATCACTAGTGTGAATCTTGATCTTTATTATTCTTTATATTATCACCCTCTTCATTCACCTCATGCTAAGAAAGAAAAATCAGGACATCCTCCACTTATTTATTAAAAGGTGTAATTTTTATCACATATAGGATGCTTATATTGGTGCTTTAAGATTTTTAGGTTTTGTTTTTTATACAAGTATCCATGTTGTCTAATACTACTCGCACTCCTCTAAAAAAGATTTTAAAGGTCTAAGAATATCTTAAACTTGAAGAAGAGGTACTTTAAAAAGCTTTATCACTAAGGAAAGCTCATAATAGTACTTTAAAATATAAGGAGTTTTCTTTGAAACTTTAGCAAGATCATTTTACTAGCTAAAAGTAGTTAGAGCTGGTGAGACTTTAGAAGCATACAAGGGAAGAACTTCAACAACTTTAGTGAATAAAACTTTCTAGTTTTTTGAAGCAATAGTAAATGGCATAGTTTTTGAAAAAGATAGTCACTAGTTTTTGTGATCAACAAAAATAGATTCGGGTAAGCTTGAGTTTGGAAATGATATGGAAAATACAAAACAAAGTGATTAGAAGGACTTGCTTTAGAATTGGTTCTTAACTTGGCATTAATGCTTCACTTTCTTCTTCTTTTTCGTTAAATGATTGAGGATTTTAAAGTTTAATAGGATTGGCGGTTGTTTAATAATTAATCATGATTATGAAACTATATAATAAAGTGTTGTGGAAAAATATACAAATAAAAAATATAACAAAATTAGTTTGAAATAAGTTTTCGTGCCCAAACATTCAAAAGCATGTCTCTTACTCTCTTTTTTAAGTGGTTAGTCAGCTAAAAATGTTTTTATTATGTCTTTTAAAAAAGCATTATATAAAAGTTTTATGATTTTGCTAATCACATAAAAAAAACACCAATTCATAACCATACTGAGTGAGAAATCTATTATTTGATAATTATTAAGGTGCTATTCTGATTTCTCAATGACTTCCTTTACTTGGTCCAAACTATAAAAAATTAGTAAGTTTGGACTATTTTTGCTCACACCATAAAATATAAGGAAGGTTATGCATTGGAGGAATCCTAATTATATATTCACTATATGAGGGTTATAAGGCTCATAAAAAGAGAAATTGTTCATTGGGATATGGTTTATTACTATTCTAAAATATAGATCTCTACATATAAGGATTTTTTTTTTTCTTCCAAACTATAGTGTTTTCAAGCTTTACTTCATTTGACTTTTATTTTTGCAATGGTAGTATCCAGTGAGACTTTGCCCTAGTTAATATCAAATAAGGTATTACTATATTGTTCTTATTAGTGAAATTTAGAAAAATATCTATATATTATTTTAAAAAGTTTTCAAGAAATAAGGATGATAACAAGCTTCTTCTAATAAAAGAATATATATATATATATATATATATATATATATATATATATATATATATATATATATATATATATATATATATATAAAGAATTGGGGTTGATGAGGTTTGTTCTTACATTACTTACCTAGGAAAAAAGATAGTTCCCAATGCATGAACCCATCAGAGTACTTGTAGATGTTTTCTTTTACACTACAATAATCTTTATATTTACCAACAGAATTTTTCATCAATAAGTATAATATCATTCTGTTGGTAATAATTTAACAACAAAATCACCAATGAAAATGTTGTGTTGGTGAATTTTTCATTTGTAATTTTTTGTTCGTCGATAAATCTGTTGTTAATAAAAATATATTATTACCGAGAAATTTACTAATGGAAAGGCATGCAAAAAAATTAACCCACTTCATTTCATCACTATTTTTCTTAGAAAAATGTCATATGTAATTCTGTGGGTAATTATTTAAAACTATTTTTTAAAAAAAATCTATTTTACAAAAATATAAAATAATTAAATTAATATAAATAAACACTATATAATACTCAAAATGCTTGGGAAAAAAAATCAACTCAAACAAATTTGCAACAAATAAATAACACAAAAAAAATTAATTCGGCTAAAAAAATTCATATGAAAAAAATAAAATTGTGATTGCTAAATATTTTAAAATTCTATAAAGAAATCAACTAAAAATTGATCTCATATGAAAAAAAAATCCTACAACAACATTCATGCAATTTTAAGAACAAAAACAATTAAAAATAAAATGAAAAAACAAATAAAGTGAAAAAAACATGAAAAAAAGAAGAAAACAGAAAAAATCTTACTTTAATGTAGTTACAAGTGAAGCCAATACGAGAGAAGAAAAAAGAAAAATTCATAAAGTATAATAATTAAAAAAAAAACTAAGAAGAAAAAAGAAAAAAAAAAGAAGACATACCTGAGCATGGAGGAGAAGAGAAAGAGTTTAGGAGAGAAGAGAAAAGAAGATAAAGAAAACTGGATATTAATGTTTTTTTACATATGGGAAAGAAAGAAGAAGAAGAACAAATGAGCCTTATTTGCAATGAAATTAGGAATTCTAGACTTATTATTGGGGTGTTTTATTAATGTTTTTACCAACAAATAATTAAATATTAATATTTTTAATCATTACCTTAGTGATTCCATCTATAATATTTAATTTAAATTTTCAATTTAATCAAAACAAATTTAGAAACCTTCATATATCACCGATGATTTTTCAATCTATCGATAATTCCGTCTGTATTATTTAATTTAAAATTTTAATTTAATCAAAATTTTTCATAAAACCACCAAATAACATCGACGACTATTCAACCCGTTGATGATTTTGTCTGTAAGGAACAGTAATTAACAGTGCAATTGCGAAGTGAACAATTCCAAAGCTCTCTGAAAAATACCGAGGAATTTTTCATTAGTGATTCCCTTTATAATTGACATGGTGAACAATGTTAACAGTTCACCAATGATTTTACTGACGGATTTTACCAATTGACTTTATTATGTTTCTATAAATTACAAATCATCATTTTTTTTCTTTGTTTTAATTATTTTTTTCCATTGTAATTCCCTTGGTATATACCAAGGGAATATTTTTTTCTATAAAATCCGTCAGAAATTTACTGACATAAATATTATGTCAGTATTTTTTTTTTTTGTTTATCAATTTTCTAGTAGTGTTATTGTAAAGGGTTTGTATACATAATTAGTTTGGTATTCACTAAATCCTTGTAGATATGACCTAAAACAAATAGACCTAAATCTATAATCCTACCCTTCATTAAAGTTATTGTTATTTTTAACTAGGATTTGGTGGGGATTTTTTAGAACAAATTAAGTACTTGCCTACCCAGAATAAATGAAAGATACAAATTAAGTACTTGTCTTTTTTTCCTTTTTTTTTTTATTAATCTTGTAAATTTTAGGGCACCTTCTACTAAGCCCTTGAAAAAACTGACATCAATTTCTAAAATTGCACAAAATTATTCACTATTTGGGTAGAGGCCACCTATTATAGTCAAATCATAAAAAATAAAAAAAAAAGGTTTATGATATACATATAAATATGAAAGCATTGTTGGATTTAGATCAAAAGAAGGAAATGGTCATTGTAAGCTTTATGTTAGGTTTTGATGACTTTTAACAGTTGAATCATGTCAAAAATATTTTGGTGCCTCCATTGTGTGCCAAAATATTATTTTATTATGTCTATCCATATGGTGTAGTTTATGAAAGGAAACATCATTTATAGTGAGATATTTTTCTTTCAGACATTTAAATTGACACGATTGTCTTGAAAAGAAATTCTTTCTATTTCAATATCAAGAATGACATGAAGACCTTTTTTATCTTGAGGTATTCTTTTGTTTAATGGACTAAGATGTTCTCCTTTTATGTTATGAGTAACACTAATGGTAAACCATTTAACATGAGGAAGTTGGTCTACAAAATAGTAGTAGTAGAATATGAAAGCTGATTTTAGAGTAGCATTTGAAGTTACCACTTTAATCTTAGAAATAACAAAGAGTAGGTAGGTTTCATAAATTAGATATTTATAAATAAAAAATAAAAAAAATGTTAAGGGAGTTTAAAGTTATTTTTTATAAAAGATAAATTAGGACTAATTTAAGAAACCTAAACATCGACTCTAAAAGCTAGAGCATGTGTAGTTTTTAAAAATTAAATTGAAACGTTTGACATATAACATGATATATGTGAAAAACATCATTTTTCATATCTTACTTGGTTGATTTGATCGATCAATTTCAATACAAGTATGAAAGGGTTAATATTTCTTAATTTGAGAAAAATGAAATATAGGAGGCATTGTTTACATCTAAAATAAATATGTGTGTGTCAATCATAAAGAATAGTGAATGTTCACAATAAAACAAAGAAATGAAATTGAAATTGATCATGAATTAGAAGAATCATTTTAGGTAGAAAAGTTATTAATCGACTAGGAGAGTTGAAGGAGTATTCGACCAAGTGGTAAAAAGTCATTACATCTAAAAAGAAAGCAATCTACCAATAGAGTTTAAACAAGTACATAATTAAGAGATAAAATCATACTTAGAGCAAAGGCCCTTAATACTCCTTCAATAGAAGAGGAGTGTAACTTGGATTAGAAGCTAATAAACCTTTTTATCTAACATCAATATTTGTATAGAATTAGAATTACATAAATAAAGACTACCATCATTATGTAAGTAGGATTCAAACTTTGTAATAGTATAAATCAAGCTAGATATTACTGTAAATGATACCCAGGCCATGTATTCAATTCCAACATATTTTTTCAACAAAGGTTTTCTTGCTTTCTTTCTTTTATTACTTTCTTTACAACTTTCTTTATTTTCTTACACTTTAAATTCCTTTAAGTTCCTTTCTCCTTAAAACTCCTATCTTTTTCTACATAGTGGTGCCTTTTAGGACATATAACCTTTTTAAAAGGTTTGAGATCTAGATTCCACACTTCTTATTTGATAAAGGTAGTTATCGTCTCATCACAATTTCAATACTAAGTAATTTTATGGTAACAAAATGAAAATACCACATCGCCTTTAGTCATATCACATTCCACCACCGCCCACTAGCTATGTAAGACTTGAGAGCTTTATTGTCATTAGGATATTTGTTATAAACTATCACAATATTGCTATTAGACTCAACATCACGTGTACTTTATGTTATAATAGTTAAACTTGACCTGACTTGATAGATTATTGATAAATTATCTAAAAACCTGATGATATAGGATGTAGACCAAGATAGGTTTGCTATTGGACTAGATAAGATATTAGTCAAGATCTATCAAAACCCAAGTGACCGAGATTACCCAATTAAGCCTAACCTTGACTTGAGATAGCGTAAAATAAAAGGTAGAAAAAGAATGAGACAAAATATTTTTTTTTTTTTTTATCAAATACCCATTTGAATTGCAACTAAATCTTAGGTTTAATAATGACAACATGGTCAAGAATAAAGTTCCCATGAGATAATGATAAATCATTTCATGAATATAATGAAAAAGATAGAAGATGCTTGCAAAATTACTAGTTATTAAGATTTTGAATAAAATACAAATAAAAGGATTAACCTTCCAAAGAAAGAAAGAGAAAGTATAGTGCTAATTAAGGAGGAAAAAAAAACTAAGAGGTATAGGGAAAACAATGATTACCCATACTCAAAACACTATGAATTGGAGTGGTATTTTCCCTTAATTTTTTTTATTTTTATTTTTTTCATTTTGGTTTTTTTTTATTATTTTTGTTATATGATCCTTGGAGATTTGGTCTCATTGGATTGATGTTTACCTTTTCTTGACTTCTTGAGGGTTCCTAATGAATTTGAAATCAGGTTCTAGAGTTAAGTCAATGCTTAATTTTACAAAATTAACTTTCATTTCCTTGATTAAACATAATTATAAGTTTAGGGACCAAAATTGACACTCAACAAATTTCTATTTTTTTTAAATATTGTATTAGAGATTTTTCATGACCCAAGTTTCTTTTTCAATTGTTTTCATTTTTAATCCATGTTTTATCATATTTTTATGTTTTAGTCCAGTACTTCATTTCCATTTCATTTCAGTCCTTAAGCTAGGGAGAAAGGGTGGCAGAAAAACATGATAAAAGACAAAAAGTTTTTGGTTGGCCAATTCTAGCCACTAAAAAATTTGATCTTGGTGTCAAAATATTATATTCGATTGGGGAGTTTCACATAGGTTTTTTTTTTTTTTTTTACCTTCATCTTACCTGAAAAGGTAGATCTAGATTTAGGAAGGTTTTTTAGTTCGAGATCATTTTAGGCTTTTTATTGATTGTGAGGTTCTTTTGAAACAATAAATGGGTTTTTTTTAAAAGTTTTATTAGGTGCTTTTATGTGTTTTTTTTTAACAAAAATAGTTAAAATAGATTTATTGGCTCTAAAATCACCTTCATGGTTTTTTGGCCCCTTTTATGGTGGTTAGAATTTAGGTTGTAAACAATGTATCATCTGCCCAGTTTAATAAAGAAAAAAAAGCAGGCTCATACACATAAACTTGGCTTGTCAAGCATGGGCTTTGTTTCTTCTAACTTTTTTTATCCTTTTCTAAAACTTATATTATATTTTCAATATTAGGTTGATTGAAAATTAAACTTCACGATTTATTTTAATTTACTTTTTATGAAATTATCATAGTCTCATAAGTCTAGTTGCAAGTTTAATTGGTTAACACGACATTTTTTTGTTACACTGAGACATCAACATAATCAATTGACGTGAGTCACCAGTTTGATGGGTTCACCTAGATCAATCTAATATGTTGATGTGTCAATATTTTAAAAAAACAAATATCATCCAATATATTACCAAGTCAATATTTAAAAAATATGTCTAGTATACATAAGATTTTGATAATGATTAAAAAGACTTTATATTGATAAACATGGTTAGTAGTTCTTGAATATTTTTTGTTTATTACATTTCAAAAAATAAAAAATTGGATCTAACCCCGATGTATTTTTCATTTTAATATATATATATATATATATATATATGTGTTTCCAATGATATCATAATAGCCTTATAGAAAGAAAATTACAACACCCACGAAATCCAATCTTTAATCAACCTACTATTTAATGAAAAATTAAAAGAAATACAAAAAGAACTAAAAACTCAAAGTCAACTTGAGCTAATCTTTCAAACTCAAGACTTGGGTCACAAAGCCAAGATTACCCCATAGAAGAAAATTTTAAAAAACTCACGAAGTTAAATTATCAATTAACCAAATATTGAGTGATGAAATTAAAAAACAAAATCAATAAAAAAAATATATATAAAAAAAATAGCAATCAAAAGAATGAGGATCAAATTTGACATAAAAATAAAATAAAACCAAATGTTGAGGTTTAAAATGGAAAAAATAAGAAATTGATCCAAAACAAAACAACTAGTAATTAAAAGAATGAGAATAAAATTTCATACAAAAATTAAATAAAATAAAATTTTAAGGGATAAAATTAAAAAAAATCAATTTAAAAAAGGATTTGGAACAAAACAAACATCAATAAAAAAATTGATCAAATTTGATATAAAAATAAAATAACATGACACCTTTCAACTTTGGTATCCTAGCACAATTTTTGAGGTGAGGAAGGAGAAAAAAGAAGGAAAAGAAAGAAAATGACATCAGAGCCTCATCATCGATTTATCATGGACATACACCCCACAACTAGAAAGATCATGTCATGATGATTCTAACACAAACAAATGGTGTTATGGAGCCAAGTTGCCTTCTCTGTTTTTTTCGGTCCTTGGAATGGCTATTTTTTCTTTCAAATATGATTCGTCAAGCCTTAGTTATGTTATATCAATAAAGTTATATTTTATTTTGCAAAACCAAGCATCAAACATATGTTGGGATTGTTTTCTTGATATTGTGTGATCTACATAATTAGGCATCCAAAATGAATTGTGAAGTCCAATTTTGAAAAAACTGAATGTAAAAAGGTCGAATTGAAAAAAAAAAAAACAAGGGGCTAAAAAAAGGTTAAATCTCTCCCCTGACCATGCAATTCAATTTAGTCCTTGATGTTTGTAAGAAAAGGGGCTCGATACTTGTTCATTGTTTAAGATTAGGTCCCACTGTTTTAATTGTTATAGTTTAATTTTATTTATTTATTTATTACAAATCAAGCTCCATTCAAGAGTCATTTTTCTTTCTTAACACCTCGAATAGTCAAGAAACAAAATAAATAATCAAGTTCAATCCCAAATTAGTTTAATACACAAGGAACAATCAAAGAAAAAATAATAATTAAATGATGAAAAATAAGGAATATTTTTTTAATCCATAATATTTCCTCTCATAAAAAGAGTTGACCTGTGAAATGAAAAACCCTAAAAAAGGGATAAAAAGTAATAAGAGAAGTAATATTAAAAAAAAATGAAATGAAAAACCCTAGAAAGGGGAAATATAACCCAACCCTAAAGAGATTTGGGATGTCTTGTGCATGATGAGAGAAGTTTTGGTAAAAAAAATAATGAAACTTTTATTGTTTATAGAAGGGTTTTTTGAAATTTTACTATTATGCTTTTGTTGAAATACACTAACCTGGTTAGAAATTTGATAAATGTTACTTTTTAAAGTGTTTTTCACTTGAAAATACATCAAAATTATATTATTTGTTTTAATTTTCAATATTAGCACAAATCAAAATGATAAAAAAAAAAACACTAAACAAATATTAATATAAAGCTTTTACAAAAAATAAAATCAAGAATTTGATAAATTGTGGTTTAACCACACTTCTAAACAGTGCCTAAAAGTGTGCATGTGTTGTGTGTATGTGTGTGTATAACACAATCTACTAAAATGCTCAACTATTAAGAACATTTTGCTTTGTTTTAATTTTTTTTCTATCTCAGTAGTTCATTTTGTTATTATGTTTCTTAGACTTTCTAATTCTGATATAGATAAATTGCTTTTTATATCGAGGTAAATTTTATTCAAATACATGAAAAGTGATATGAGAATATACCTACTCTCTAAGCATAAAAAAAAATATATATCCCTTAGTCTAAAAAGAAAAAAAAATATTGAGTCATTATGTTATAAGTGATGCGTAGAAAATTTTGTACTAGATAGGTAACCTGCACTTTGCTAGTGACCAAGATGAATTTTTTATAATATAAAAAAGTGATACTCAAGCACGAATAATGTATTTTAAAGAATAAAAAAAAATCATGACTTGACACTATAAAAAACAATTGAAAAAATTACAATGTCCAATCCCCAAGAATCCAAACATATAAGGATGAAATAAATAAATAAATAATCAATTAAAAGAAGTCTAAAAAAACAAAGCACAAGTAAATCCATGTAAGCTCACCAAAACTCACGAGAAAGATCATGTGAATGGAATAAATCAATAAAAGGCAAAAATAATGGGTTGACCCATGAGCTTAGGACGGGTCACGTTTCAAAAGAAATTTAAGGGGAATTACTATCAAAACACGAGTTGACCTGTGACCTGGTTTACCCGAGGCAAACTCCGTCAAGACCGAGTCAAAAATAATTAATTATTTTCCTTCATTGTTTTTCAAAATAATGTCATCCTCACTTTTTTATCAAGTAAAAAAATTCATTTGACTTGGGTTAACTTAGGTCAATTCATATGACACATGACAGGTACTTGCCCTAGATTGATTCTTGAAAAATGAGAGGACAACCTAAAATTTTAAATCAAATGGAAAAATAAGAAAGAAACACCAAACTAACTAAAGAATCAAAATAAAAATAAAAATCAAGAGAATGATGACTAAACTTGAAGAAATTAAAAAAAATCAAAATTATGGATTCAATGATGAAATTGAAAAAAAAAAGGATAAAAGAGTTAAGAGTGAAAATTTAAAATCAAAATATTAAAGGTTTAACCTTAAATATCATAAAACTTTAAATTAAAGGGTAAAATTAAAAAGAAAAATAAAATTAACAAAAGAATCTAAAATAAAAAATAAAAATTAAGAGAATGAGGATCAAGTTTGAAAAAGTAAAAAACCAAGATTATGGATTCAAGAATTAAATTGTAAAAATCAAATTGATAAATGGGTTAAGAATCAACTCAAAACATTGAGGGCATAACTTAAAATATCATCAAAATCTTAATTGAAGGTAAAATTTTTATAAAAAAAAAACACACAAAAGAATCCAAATTAAAAATAAAAATCAAGAAATTGAGGACCAAACTTGAAGAAATAAAAAAAAAAATTAAGATTATGAATCCAAAGATAAAATTGAAAACAAATTAAGAATAGAAAAAGAAAATGAAAGGGCAATCAAAGTGAAACCATCCTTTAAAACACCACATGTGGCGCCCCATGTAGAAGAGAGTGTAGTGCAGCTTCAAACACCATGGTATAAGTTGGTGTTTTTTTACCGAACAACGACTCGCGCACCTCTTAAAAATCATAGAGCTGCCCTACATGTTATATATGTACTAGTAGCTTGTTTATTTAATATTTTAAAAAAGAAAAAGATTGTATCATCCCTAACTTAACTTAATAATAACATAAAAACCTATAGAAAATGACAAAAACACTCCTTAATGAAAATTTTAGAAATTTTGATTTTAGGGTTAATTTAGTAATTCCAGCATTTAAAAATATAAAAAACCGAGAATACCCCTTAAAATAATTAAATAAAAGAACTTTCAAAGAAAATTAAATAATTCAACTGTATTGTTAAAATACGAGATTACTATAATGACTTGTGAAATTATAGTAATCTCATAATTAAGATGTAAAATGCTGGCTGCACCGGCCTCCTCTAGGTATACTATGTAAAGCTGCACCGACCTCCTCTAGTTTACTATGTAAAATGCTGGCTGCACCGGCCTCCTCTAGTTTTATATATAAATATAATATATGCAAAGTGCTGCACCGATCTCCTTCAATTTTATATATAAATGTAATATATGATAGGTATCTTTCCATAAAATATATGGCGTAAATTAATGGAATTCATTTCCAAATAACAAGTCCAGCAAATTAAACTAGTCTCATGGCTACGACTCTGCAAGACATCATGCTTCTGGTTTATAGGTAAATCCAGTCAACACCAAGTTAAAAATAATATTATTCTTATTTTTTTATAAAATAAAAAAAGTTATTTAATTTGGATTAATTCGGGTCAATCTATTTGACACTTAACCGGTATTTATCCTGGACTGATTCCTAGAAAATAAAAAAAATAACCTAAAATTTTAAATCAAATGGAAAAATAAAAAAGAAACACCAAACTAATAAAAGAATCAAAATTAAAGATAAAAATCAAAAGAATGATGACCAAACTTGAAGAAAAAAAAATCAAAATTATGGATCAAATAATTAAAAAAAAAATTTAAATTTTGATAAAAGGATTAAGAGTTAAAATTTAAAATCAAAACATTGAAGGTGTAATTTTAAATATTATAAAACTTTGAATTAAAAATTAATCTTAGAAATTTTGATTTTAGAGTTAATTTAGTAATTCTAGCATTTAAAAAACATAAAAAATCAAGAATGCCCACTTAAAATAATTAAATAGAAAGAAAACAATTAATGTAATTTAACTGTATCATTAAAATATGAGATTATTATAATGACTTATGAAATTACCTGGCATTAAAATTGTTTAGGAATAAAATAGTAATTTTATTATGCAAAATGCTGCACCGACCTCCTTTAATTTTATATATAAATATAATATATGATAGGTATCTTTCCTTAAAATATATGGCGTAAATTAATGGAATTCATTTCCAAATAACAGGTACAGCAAATTAAAGTATTAAACTAGTCTCATGGCTCATGGCTACGACTCTGCAAGACATCATGCTTCTGCTATGGGCTGGTCTGGGCTGCGCCTAATAATGTTGTGCCCGGCGAAGGAGAGGGGGGGAATAGTAGTAAATGGAACAACTACCAGTCAAAGCTAAACATGTAGACTGTTTTCGAACAAACCTACCATTCTTGCTGTTCTATGTCTTAAATGGTCATTGATAAATCAGACAGTTGTTGCTTCTTCTTCTTTTTTATTTCGGACAGCATATTACCATCTTTAGGGAGCTTGAATTAGTAAGATAGAAGGTGAAATCTGGTCTTGGGTTCTAGAGATTGATCAAATTAAGCGTACGCATGTCCAATGGCAAGACCTGGCAACAAGATCATACAAGCTAAGCTGGTCGGTATAACCTAGAAAATGTCTTATGACCCTTTTATCTTCTCGATTTGATAACCGATTCACTTCTTAATGATTCTCCTGATTGACCCTTTCTCTCTGCTGATCTTGGTGATAGTACAATATTTACTAGCTTGATGTTTTTTAGGTGCTTCTGGGGGATATGGGAACTGGGAAAACCAGTGTGGTATTAAGGTTTGTGAAGGGCCAGTTCTTCGATCACCAGGTAATTAATTCTTTAAACGCTCGTCTGATGTTTTCTTCAACATGATATTTTTTTCAGATTGCCAATTGATTTTGTGTTTGCTCTTGGTTGATGGGATATTGTGCCTCTCTATCTATGTTCAGGAACCAACGATAGGAGCGGCTTTTTTTACACAGATATTATCATTAACTGAAGCAACTGTGAAGTTTGATATTTGGGATACAGCAGGGCAAGAAAGATACCATAGCTTGGCTCCTATGTACTATCGCGGGGCAGCAGCAGCTGTTATTGTGTATGATATTTCCAGCATGGTAAGGATCTCTTAAGCTCTTGGGGTTTGTACTTGGTAATTTGCTTCTTGCGGTAATAATTATTGTCATTTTGCCTTGTTGAGGGTGGTGCTGTTGAGCCTCAATAGCTCCACTACCGCATTGAATTTGATTAAAAAAAAAAAAAATTTGTTTTCTGATTAATGAAACTTACATTAATCAAAATCAACTAAGCAGAATCTGCTACAAGTTTGTACAGTTTACATACAAAGAGAGTATTTGGGGTTAAGAACTTATTGCAGAAGCTTAGTCTTATAAAGTCTCAACTGGACTAATCTAAGAATATCATTCACAATAGCAGAGGTCTCAGCTTCCTTCCCCCCCCCCCATGAACTCTTCTATTTCTCTCCTTCCAAACATAGTAAATGTAGGAGCACCAAAATATCTGAGCAAAACTAAATTGACACATTTTTTTCTGCAGAGAAGAGATAGCCCAAGCCAATTCTGTTTGCCAATCTCCCCCTAGCTTTTGAACACCACTTTTCTGCAAAATACACTGCCAAGTTCCTTTTGTAATGCTGTAGGAGAAATAAGTGATTTCTGTCTACTGAAGCTTGCTTGTATAGAGTATACATGGCATCGATGCTTCTTCCCCATTGTTCCACAAATGAGTTCTTGCCAAGCAACAATGCGGCCTCTATTTCTTCCATGCACCTTTACATGAAATTACCCCATCAGAAGAGCCTTTCCAAGTAATACAGTCTTCAATTCCATCCCTCGAGGTAGATAATTCCATAAATAGAACCTTGAATACTAATCACAGCAGCATCTGACCTTAATGAGGCCAAATCAGATACCTTGGCATTTGAAGGGAGACCTGTTCCATTTAAAATTTCATGTCATTCTTTAATTGAAGCTCCATGCGGGTGCTGTATGTCCCACCACAAAAATATGAGCTTACCTTTCCCAATAGAACGTTCAACATCGACTTTTAACATATTCCACCAATTCTAAACACAATCACTAGGAATATTCAAACTCCATAGACTCCTGCTTTAATACTACTTTGATTTGTTTGATACTCACTTTCTGTAACGCTCTTGATATGCGTTGATGTTTTGCTACAGGATACATTTGTTAGGGCCAAAAGGTGGGTTCAAGAGCTGCAAAGACAAGGTAAGGCTATCAGTTTAAAGCCTTCAGCAAAGTATGTTTAAGCGCACGCAGAAAACTTTGTTTCTTCCTTTTCATTGGCTCGTGGAGGCTCTGTTTCAAATAAAACCTGAATCTCATTTTTGTTTCTGCTTGTATCCTGTACCGATACATTGTGATCTCTATGCAGCATATCAAGGTTCACAAGCACAGTTGCTTGTAGGGTGATCATTTTGCTATATTTTATCCATGATTTACAACTTTTTCTCTCGTATTACTATTTCCAGGAAATCCTAATGTGGTTATGGCATTAGTAGCAAATAAATTGGATTTGGACTCGAAGAGAGAGGTGCGGAGTGAGGTATCTGCAGAAACTTCTGTTTACGGCATCACCTAAATAATAGTTACAGGTTTCATAGTATAGAACTCTATTTTATGTTGATACGATAAGGCATCAACATCCGTTTCTGATCTAAAGACTTAAAGTTGATTTGTACATGAGAAAATTCATACATTCATCATTTCATCTATTTTTCTTTTCTATTATAATTACAGGACGGTGAGCAATTCTCTCAAGAGAATGGGATGTTCTTCATGGAAACATCTGCAAAAACTGCACAGAATATTAACGAGCTTTTCTATGAAATAGGTAATTAAATTTGTTTATCGCAAGAGAAAGCTATGATCCCATTAAACTGGCAAAATGAAGGCAGTAAATTATCTTCATATCTGACATGACTTAGTTGATTTTCCTCCATCAATAATCACACCTCGGATACATATTCAACAGAGCAGGGATGTAAACTATTTATTACGGGACATCTGCATTTTGCATCTACCTTCCTTTGTGCTTGTTTTCAAAGAGTTGATTTAAGATTCTCAGAAGGTTCGTTCTATTTTCTACCATTTGCAGCTAAGAGATTGGCAAGGGCTTACCCTTCAAAGTCCACTGGGGTGAATCTGAATAATGAAACCGAAAGGAGGACAAGAAATCTATTCTGTTGCTCTGGTTAACATCCCTCATCAAAGAGTCCTACATAAGCAATTACTGCAAGCCCGGAAGGGATTTGAAAAAAATTCTTGATAGTTCACAACTTTCTGTTTCAGTATTTGTACATAAGCTCGTTGTAAGGAAGGATATATTATTTGTTTATAAAATTCAACTTGAGCTGTTTCAAGGCATTATAGGTATGGAACTTCATCTTTCTAGTTTTGAAATGTGGGCAAGGAATGGCAGCAGAAAAGGGAAACTCATTGATGCCAAGTCCTATTTGTTTTTTTATGTTTAACAGTGTCATGAAAAGTAAGTTAAAAAGTATTTTTTAGTGTTCAGTTATGTTATATGAAAAATTAGCTCAAAATAGCTTATTAATATTTTATTTTTTTTAAGTTTATTAAAATAATAAGGAACAAATCTTACAAATTAAAAGGTTAAATGAGAATAAAATTGAAAAAAATCTGATTTCATAAATTATCTCAAATAAAATAAATAATAATCAAAATAATAGATAACAAATCTACAAATAAAAAAATTAAAAGATGATGAAATTAAAATAATTATAATTCATAATTATAATTATAATTTCATAAATATTTTAAATAAAATAAATAACAATCGAAAAAATAAAGATCAAATTTGATAGATAACAAATTTCAATTTAAAAAATGATAAGAGAAAAGTAAATAAAAATCATAAAAACAAAGATTAAAGTTAATAGAAAAACCAAATTAAATCAAATTTTAAGGGATGAATTTGAAAAAAAAATTCAAATAAAATATATACAATCAAAAGTTTGAGGATCAAATTTAACATAATTAGCAAATAATATAATATTTTTAAATTTTTCACAACTTCTAAAAAGTATTTTTCGCTCAAAATAAAATGAAAATACTGAAAATTAAACTAAATTTTTCTTTGACAAGTAAGTGTTTTTCATTGAGAAAAAAATATTTTTGTTAATCAAATTTTTTAAATGATAAAAAATACATAAAAATAGTTTAAAAAATCATTTTTTAAAAATCATTTTCTAAAAAATAAAAACACATCCACACAGACAGTTTGTACTTAAATGAACATTTCCAATCCAAGGAACAACTTGCATTATTCCATCAGATATAACTTTTGCAATAGCTAGTACACAGATAATCTGACTCTAGGTTGCGATGTTTTGCTTACGAGTCAACTAGACTTCTTCCATTATCATGCCATGCTGGCTAGCAGAATTTCTTGGGCCTACTGTAAGATAAATATTCAACATCATAAACGCATGCCATCCATGTTCGTAACAGTAAGGAACTATTAAGTAATAACAACTCCAAGTTGAAACTCAACAAATTTATGAATGCATTCATGATTTTCGGGGCTTGTTCAATGCAAAATTCCAGTACAACTATTGATTTTACAACAAATAATACAAGCAATATATAGATACTGTACTTTCTTTGGGTATTCATTTGCATGGTATACAAGAAAGTGTACAAAAACATTAAATCCTATATTATTAACACACTAGTTTGCATTACCGCGATGTGCCTGTGATATAGACCTCAAGTTCTTGTACATTTCTGAACATGCATGAGCAACCTCAGACATGGCCCTGAAGAGCTCAGGCAAGCGAGTTTTAAGGTTTGCCATAGATTTCTCCCTCACCTGAAGGCACTGCTTCCGATAGGCTTCTTCCTCCTCTTTCAAGCGGATCTTCACTGCATCCACAACAGACTGTCTCTCTGCAATAGCATCATTATGAGAATTGTCTTCTGCCCTTTCAGGATCCAATTCCTCAGGTGTTCTCTGCTGCATATACTTACGCCACCAGTCTTCATATTTCCTTGTCTTCTGGGAAAGTTCTTTTCTTGTTTCCTCACATTTCTCTTTCAACTTCATCTCTTCTTCTTGATGCTGCAGGATTGTATGAATTACAGCAGCAAAATTATTTATAGCAGTTCTTGCAACCTCATCAGGAAGTTTGTCCAAAAAATCATGCCAAGCAATAAGAAGGGGCTGGATGGGAGGGTTCCGAACTCTTGGTGGAGAAGAAACTTTTTCCTTCAAGTTGCTCTCTATGGGAATGAGGTTCAGCTTTAGCCAACTGTTCAGGGCCTTTATGTACGCTCTCTGATTATCTATAAGTTTACAAAACTGTGACTGCCACTCTTGCACAACAACCAATAGCTGAAAGGTGCGATCATGGTGGTGCTCACTAGTTTCCTTGGAGGATTGTGAAATGTCCAAAAATCTCAGGGCATTTACAATCTTAGACTGGTCCTCGTGGTGAACTAGCATGGTTTTCCACATTGTGGCCATCCTGAAACCCATACGAGAGTTAATTTGTGGTTGAACAAAGTATGGATTTAGCATGGAAATTGCAGAAAATATTATCCAGGATTCAAGCTAAAACTGCCTTTTCTTTTTCTGTAGTTTTTTTTTTAAGAAAAAAAAGTTAAAAGCATGCAACTCAATGTTTCATGCCTACAAACACTATTAAATGATGCAAACATGGAAACAAGGGAAACAGAAATCAGCAGAAACGCAAAACTCAGTAGAAGTTAAACTATTGCCAGTAATATCACAGAGAGCACCACAAGAGAGGGGGGGATCTCAGTTTGCTGTACAGTTGAATAGAATAATATGACAACCAAGCTAAAGTTCAGTGCATCAAATGTTCAAACATCAGGCACGCCTATCAAATTGAAGGAACAATTCTACAGCACAAATATTCCTTCATGGTTCTTAGAGCTTCAAGCAATGCATTTGACAAAGACAACAACAGGCAAGCCTGGCACATGAGGTGACAACAGGAAGGATATGCAATCAAAGAAATGCAGGTTGTCATACCATGCCAGGTAACCATCCAAAAGCATTAACAGGTGGAAGGGACAAAACACCATATGAGACATTCCAAACTTCAAGTAGTGAGTGAGTGTACCCAGAACAAGGAAGCACTCATGGATTAGATAATGCCAACATAAAAATGGCCAGAATGAGGAAAGAATGCACATATGAAATCAATTTCAATATGATAAAAGGTAAGTGAAGATCAACTTGAATTTCATTTTATAAAAGGCACAGCTCCAAAAAAGGGACAGGTTAACAAAAGAGAGGAGCAGTGAGTTTGAGTTGACATATTTAGCAACCTTTGTAATCTTGAACCATCTAAATCAATCACATCCATTCAGAGAACTACATGCAACGATTGTTGGGGGTAATCTAAGATGAAAAATATTCTAGAGTTCACCCTTTCATCCAACCTTCAGCCTGTCACAATAGTTTCTTACCTCTTCCCTTTGCTATTTATTTTAGGGAAAATTACCCTGACATCCTATAGTTTAGTTGTTTTTACACTTACCCTCCATGTTTTCAACAATTACAGTTTACATATAAACTTTGCAGTGCGTATAACAGTTTACATCCTAAACAACCTTCAGCCTGTCACAATAGTTTCTTACCTCTTCCCTTTGCTATTTATTTTAGGGAAAATTACCCTGACATCCTATAGTTTAGTTGTTTTTACACATACCCTCCATGTTTTCAACAATTACAGTTTACATCTTAAACTTTGCAGTGCGTATAACAGTTTACATCCTAAACCATCCTATAATTTAGTCTATTTTATACTCACCAAGGATGTAAACAGTAATTTGTGAAAACAGGGAGGGTAAGTGTAATTTATGAGTTTTTTTTTTTATTAATATGAATTTTTTTGTATAATTATACAAGATTTTTTGAAATTTCTTAGGAATATTATCATTTTACTGTTTATAGGTAAAGCAGAATTTATTAAAAAAAATGAGTTATATTTCCTACTTAGTAGGTTTTCCAAATTTGCCTGCCTATTCGTGTAAGGATTTGGTCTTATATCTATTAGCTTTTGGTGCTTATGAATGGCCACATAGCTACACATCCAAGCTATGTTATGATTTGCTTTGACTATCGAATCCACTGATTTTCTAGTCAACTGATACACTTGGGTTTGTGTTATTTTTGTTTATCCCAGGTTCTGCATCACCACATTTCAAGTTTTTGCCAATCAACAACTTTCCATTGACATATATGCTCTTGCCTACAATTTTGGTGCAACTTTCCTACAACCTCCCTCCTCTTCTCTGAAACTTCTTTAAGAACTAAACTGCAATTTCCTACAGCAATTTAGGTGATTTCCAACATTCTGCAACCTTCACCACATTTCTCTAAAAAGCCTTCAACAGCATTAGTGAGCTTAAAACCATCTAAACTAGCAAATTCACATGATGGAAAAGATATTGATTCACCTTTTGTGATTTTTGGTCAGACAGTATTTTAAAGGTACAGGTCATGCTACAATTTTGCCAAATACTCCCTCTTTCTGACTTCTCTTCTATCCTCTGAAATTTTAATTCAACTACTTCGCAACACTGGTCTTTTCTTTCACTTTTTTTTTCAAAAATCACTTCCTTTCAATAATACCAGCATCTCTCTCGATAGGTTTTAATGGTGGATTGATCCAAAAGATATTAAAAGCAAGGACATTTATGTGAACGATAACATTTACTCATACTTGCAGCTCATACTTGGGTGGATAATGACATTTTAAATACTGTCTCTGTTATCTGCAAGACTGTTGCACCTAGTAATATCTCACACTCTTCTGTGGTATTTGATACAAACTTTTCAACAACCACTATTTGTAACTTCTTTCTATTAATAGTCACCCTTTGCTACAAAATTCTCCTCTTTTTCAAAATATGTTTTGATTGCAGGAAAAGCCATCCAAGCCACGCACATCTATGTTGACATAACATTTAGGAGATCATATTTATGGTAACCTGCTCTATCCATCCTATACTTTCCAGCAACTCTGTTACTAATTACAGCAATTTCCTACAACCTTCACACTCATACTTGTAACTTTACTGCAACTTCACATCTTTTGTGCTCTTTTGTGCTACTTCTTTTGTTAATATTTGCACACCCTACAACCTTCACTGTATCTTACACAGAGAGAGAGGAGAGGGAGAGTGCATAATATTTTTCCATCATGGTACACAAATCTAGTCTTAGCCCTTCCAAGCACAGTGGCAACGATGTTGCTAAGCTCTATGATGGTAACAATCACCTAAAATTTTATAAGCGAGTTTTCAGCATACCTCATCCTTAGCCAACTTGGAAGTGTAAGAACCAAAACATTCTTAATCATACAATTCCATGGAACCCCTGACATTTTGATTTGCCTTGTAACATTATTCATAAGGTTTAAATTATTATCATTCGTATGTCTCTAATTAGCACTGATTATTCAAACAGCAATTAGAACAATAATTGAGGACATAAAATCCGAAGTATGCATCAGAATAATGTCTCATAAGAATTTCTACTTCAACAAACAAGATACTGTGCAGCTTTAACCATATAGCTTAATTTTTCTTTTTCCAAAAAGCAACTTACCCATCAACAAGCTGAACAAGTTTTGGATATAATTGTTCATCACGTAAACGGTTTATCTCTGAAACTGTTGAATCCATTGATTGCATGTCTACAATGTATCTTGTATGCAGATGGCTTACAGCTGCTTTTAATTTCTCTATTGATTCAGTGTTTGTACCTCTTTTCTTCTGCTTATTCAATGAATTAACCTTCCTTTGATACTCGTACTTCATCAATTCACCTGCCTATCCAGCAGCAACCAAACTTCATGTCAGATTCATCTCATAAACCATGAAAGAAACAACAAAAAAAATAGAAACAATGGAAACCAACAAGCTTAGTCAAAGCCCACAGGGAAAATCTTATCTCTAGCAAATAATGCATTTAAGTTTTAATTAATGCTGACAACAAGTTTTCAACTCAGAGCAAGTAAATGCGGTTTCATGTGGAGATAAAATTTAACCCACCAGCACACTTATTCCAGTTAGCATGAATGGGGTCAAAACAAGTAGGCAGATTAAAATGCCAAACATACGATATAGGAAAATGATGATATCACTAATTAATTGTTGTTGTTCACAAATAACTTTGTTGGGCCCCTAGATCTACAACATGGTATGAAGTAGCTGCAGATTGGTACTCTACAAAAGGAAGAGAAAAAACAAAATCAGCTGTAGACCAACATATAGTTTCAAGTCTCAAGAGAAGCAGAACATGAACTATCATTCTGCAGTCTTCCACCACAAAACCAGAAAAATAACCAACTCCTTATAGTTTTAGAACTAATGCAAAGACTGCATGTTGATAGAAATTCTGAGAAATTGTAGATAGCAAATCATTTAATTTTATGGATAAGGTAAAAAAAAAAAAAAACTGCGCTACCATCAACTTCATCATTGATGACAATTAAAAAGTGCTGCATATTGTAAAGCAGAAGCTTTATGATTTAACTCAGCAAAAATAACATCAACCAAACAACCAACAATTTCACTGTTTTATTGAGATTAGCTAAGCTCCGTATGAGGGTAGTTCTGCTTCAATAAGGCTATGCATGCACAATAACAAGTCATTTTAATATTTTTTTTTTATGGGCTAAACATTACACAATAAACTAAAAGACTGTTCAAAGTTATTGTTCATTTCACTATAACGCCACTTAAAAAACACTTTGGGCTGCTATAGTGTTTTTGCCCAAAAAATTCAATTCGATCCTTGAAGTTTTCATTTTTTATAATTCAAGACTAAACTTCATTTTTCTGTCATTTTGAATTAAAGCTGAGGAAGGAGAGAGAAAGTTGGTGGAAAAGGCAAAGGCGAGAGAAACGCTTGGGTCGGCCACGTTCCGGCCACAAAAGGTTCAACCTTGGTACCAATGGGTGTGTCTTCAAGAGAGGGGTTCAATTGGGGTGGTTTGGCCCTCTAATCATGCCTGGAAAAGTATATCAGAACCCACAAAGTTTGTTTAGATTCGGTTTGATTTATACCATAAATGTATAAGCACAGTAGGGCCAAACAAACCTTTAATCTCACCTCTAGAAAATTATGACATGAATGAAATACATATCCTTCTAACCTTTGATTTTGTATCTACCACCTAGATGTTTATATTCATCTTGTAAGCTACTAAAGACATATACCAGAAGGAAGTAGCATATATCATTGGCCAATTCAATAGGTTAAACAAAAGATGGCAAGAACCTCTGCAAAAATCCAAAACACACAAAAAGCTGCTTCATGTTAAATGAAATGAATATAAACATTGCATCATACCTTCACTTCATCATAAAGCTTCTTTTCCCAAGCCAGCATTTTATCCAGCACGGTTGCATGAGTTTCATGCTCTTCTCTGTCGAAATCATCCTTCCCATCATCAAGATTAGGAACACCTCTAAATGAGCGATTCCATGTAATTACACGCATCACTCTTGCAGAGTGATCAATATGTCCTACAAGATACATAACATTATTCTTTAAAATATCATGACATAATGGAATCATCCCATTGGTAAACAAACTATCCTACTACAAAAACATTTTTTGTAAAATCATCACTGCAGATGTTGTGATATGTAATTTCATCATAAAAAACAATTCAACAAATGAAAAACAATCAAAACTCTGAAACAGTGAATGAACAGTAAGAGAAAAGAAAGAAACAGAGTCCAATTACCTCTATTGTCAGCAAAATTAGAGTGATAATGCAATCGCGTTGCCTCCAACATCTTAGAAACCTCTTGGGCACTCTCAGATGCCTTCAAAAAATGATCATCAAGATCCTCGAATATCTTCATCAAGTTCATCCCTTTCACACTCCTCCTCCCTCCTTCCACCTTCCTAGCCGCCTTCTTCTCCGGAGCCGGAACCGGAACTTCCACGGCCTTCTCCGCCTTCTCCTCCACCACCATCGGTGGTGGCTCCATCCTCTCCTGAAACACTTTCCTCTGCACCTGTTCCTTAGTCACCCTCACATCTTCCTCCATTTCTGTTGGTTCCGCCAAACTCGGTCCCGGAATGCTATCCACGGAGGGGAAGAAATAATCCCAGGTGGCATCTTGGTGGTGGTGTTGCTGTTGATGGTGATTTTCTTGTACAGAAGTTGCTCTGTTACTACTACTAATACTTCTCTTTCTCACTAATCTCTCATTATCATGAGCTTCAGATTCCGTCTCATCCTCTTCAATTATGGGCTCATCAAGCGGCTTCAGCTCCGGTTTCTGAATCTTCATCTCCGGCATGCTCACAGCTCGCTGCAAAGGCTGGAAGTCCATGTGGTCAGGGGGGGGCGGAGGGAGGACGTCGGAAATAGGCGGAAGAGGAGCGGCGGAGGTGGAGGAGGGGGAGGAGTGTTGGATGAGGATGGGTTCGGAGGAGGAGGAGGAGAGGTGAGGGGGGATTTCGGCTTGGGCAAAATCGTTGAGGGCGGCACCAGTGTTCTTTAAGGAAATAGAGTAGGAAGAGTGGGCGGCGGCGAAGGCGTTGCGGGCGGAGACAGCTTCTTTCATGAACAGTTTTCTCTCTTTGCATCTCGATATTGCTTCTTCATTCTCGATCTTCGACTGATTACATCCCATTATTTGTTGGAATCGAATTAAAAGCAGAGTGGTCGGGCTTTGGTAACCGGAGGAGGAGAGGGAGGTGGTGTCGTTTCAGTAAGATATACGATCAATCTTAGAGAAGGAAGTGAAAAGTGTGATTTGGTTGTAAGTGCGTAGGTAGTAAGCTGGGTAGGGTCAGGGGTCAACGGAACAAGAGAAATAGACAAGGAAGGAAGAACATGGCTTGGTGGGTGAATCAGTTTTTTCACATTCACCGGCGGTTGTGACTTAGACATCGAATGGATCCCAGGAGTTTTTTGTTTTTTTTTTTTTTTGTACGGAGGAAACTACATTGTCTTTTTTTCTTTTATTTTTTTTTCTTTTATGAGAAAAGTTAAAATGGATTTCAAAATTGACTATTTGAGTTTTTCTTTAAGAAATGCGTTTTGAGTTTTTCGTGTTAGATTTTCTTACGAGGTTTCTTACAACTTGAATATAGTTTTGATTTAATCATCTTTCATGTATGTTCTGAATTTTAAATTTTGAGGTTAAATAGATTTTCATTAGATATATGTATTCATGCGAGCATTATTTTTGTATATAAAAAATAATCTTTAGATACGGAAATGTCTTCTAAATAAAAAAAAAAATACTACTTCATTATAAATCCAATTGAATCAAATAAATTGATTTTATTTTAATTAAATAAAAAAATAGATAACAATATCAAATAGATTAACTTAAAAAAATATATAATTACAATAGCTTGAAAAAAAATCAAAAGAAAAAAAAAACAATATAGCCCAATTCTCATTAAATTAGGTTAAAAAAAATAAAAAAAAATAGCGATATGAGTCAATTCAATCTAGAATGACAAACATATAATCTAGGTAATTAAGACAGAATATCCTAATATAAAATAAATAAAAGCAAATCACAAAGTCTATTTTCTAACAAGGTAAATGTAGAATGATGGAACTAGAAAAAAAAAAAAAAAAACAAAAACAAAACAGATATAAAGTACCTAAAAAAAATAAATCAAAACCAGGTAAAACGACCCAACCCCATAACCAGAATCATGTTGATGGAATAACCTAAAAAAAGCCAAAATAGGAAAAACGGTGAAGATTAATTTCAAAGAGAAGATTTTGAAAGAGATGGTTGAAAAAATATTAATATTTTTTAAAAAAATGTAACCCTATAAAAAGGCCCGAAACAATCTTGTTAACCCACCAACCCGCAATCTAGGTCATGAGATCAAGATAACTCGATAGAAAAAAAAAACAAAAAAAATCAAAAGTCCAGTTTAAAAAAAAAGAGTCAATGTCAAGTGATGAAATAAAAAAAAAATCCAAAAAAAATTAATGCAAACCCATATTAACATTTCAAATGCATGACCCAAGTCATTAGACTGGAAACACTTCATCTTGAAAAACTACGAAGTCCAATTCCCAACCAATTAAATATTGAAGGATAAAATTTAAAAAATATAATTTATACAAAAAAATAAAAACAATTAATAATTAAAAAAATAAAGATAATAATTGAAATAAAAACTAAATTTCACTTGTAAGTTTAATTTGTTGATATCAAGTTATTATTTGAAGAATTTAATTAAGAAAAAATTATCATTATAAAAGTTTAAAAAATTATAAAAGATTTATTTAAAATAGGGATAATTACCAAAAAAACTCATAAGGTTTGCTCGTGATTTTCATTTTCTAGTTGTAGCTTGAAAATTACATTTTACATCATGAATTTACATGCACACTAATATTTATTACCCTAAGAAAAAAGTCAATAAAAATATTTGAGTATTTACATGGTTGTTATTATATTCATTTTAATGAATAAAAAATTTTGATGCCTCAAAATAACAAAATTAGCATTTTTAATGCATAATTTGAACAGCCCGCCCCAACTTGTCATATATTGTCCGCTTTGGGCCTTACTGCCCTCACGGTTTTGTTCCTGGTGACGCGAGCCCATTTCTGAGTCTGACGCCCCAAAACACGTATAACAAGTTGGCAACCAGCATCTCTTATAAGGCCAGCAACACGCCCATCATCCACCGATGTGGGATCTTACAATCCACCCGCCTTAAGAAGCCCGACGACCCCGTCGGCACAACTGGACAGCCAGTGAGGTCGACTCTGATACCAAATGTAACGCCCCCGCCCAACTTGCCATATATTGTCCGCTTTGGGCTTTACCACCCTCACGGTTTTGTTCCTGGTGACGCGAGCCCATTTATGAGCCTGACGCCCCAAAACGCGTATAACAAGTTGGCAACCAGCACCTCTTATAAGGCCAGCAACACGCCCATCATCCACCGATGTGGGATCTTACATAATTATAACAATATCATCTATAATTTTGACATAATACCTGATCAAGACATGAAATCTCTTCCAAGCATTTCATCCAACAAAAAATTTATGGGCAATAAACTATTTTAAAGGATTTTGAATCCACTACCATCTGAATCCACTATTTCAGGGGGGGGAATGGTCATTTCTTTCTTCATTTCATCAAGTATTTTTTTTTTATCACTAAACTTTATTCATTTTCAAATCTATCATTCAATATGATGCTTGTTATATTTTATTTGGCGATATTTTCTTCTCTTTGCATTTTCTTGAGAATTCAAGATTTTATGAAATTTCTAGATTGAATTAGAGTCCAATTCTATTAAATAAGATTTAATTTTATGGTATTAAAAATAATTAAAAAAAGAAGAACTGAATATGTATATATATAAACAAAATGGCTCTTTCCAAATCACGCAAAACGTTAATTTTTTTCAAGAAATTATTCATTCAGTCATTTTTTTTATCCCTTTAGCTTTTAGAATTTTATGTTTAGGTCCTAAATTTTATTTTTGAAAAAGATTTAGTTTTTTTTTTTTTTGAGAAATGAGAGAAAAAATGTTGAAAAATGAGAAATAAGAAAGAAAGCCGTTGGTTTGTCACATTCTAGTAATTAAAAAAAA
Organism: Populus alba; assembly: GCF_005239225.2. Lineage (NCBI taxonomy): Eukaryota > Viridiplantae > Streptophyta > Magnoliopsida > Malpighiales > Salicaceae > Populus > Populus alba. Next base: position 9,401,643 of record NC_133286.1, on the reverse strand, counting down.
ACAATATTTAATGTTATTAGATTTTTTTATAAAAGAAGCGTCATTAAAGTATTTTTAAACTTTCATCTCAAAGGAAAAAAAATAGATCGAGTATTGGGAAATTGTTTTTTTATTCTATTTAGATTTAGGTTTTTGGACCAATTTAAAGGGGCTTTTGAGGTTTGAAATTGATATATTAAGGTTCTTAGTGTGTTTCTTAAATGTTTATATATATATATATATATTATTGGAAAATGAGAAGCACCTTTGATGGCTAGAATCTATATTAGTAGACTCTGCGTTATATGCTTTAATTTTCTAAAATAAAGATGGTGGACAATTTATCATCATCATATTAAAAGAAAAAAAAAAAAGGGGGGGAAGCAAGTCAAGCACGGCTGGCCTAATAGACCCATATATTCTTGGGCTTCTATATAATGGGCAAAACACGTTAGTTGACCTAAAACACTTGATTTAATTTAAAATAGCCCTTTAATCTTCATCTTGTTTTATATTATTTTCTAAAAAGTTAATTAAAATTAATTATAAATCAAATTTAAAACATTATTCCATTGAATATCATTGAATTTTAGCTTTATTTTCAAATTAGATCATAACATTTGTTTTTTTTTTTTTTGTAATATTAGCAATAATTTTGTTAATTCTTATAAAAGAACCTAATGTGGAAAATGTTTTTAGATTTTTTTTTATAATGAATATTCAATGAAAATGTATTTTTTTATATATTTTTTTTATTATAAATGTTTTGCACATTTTTCTCATATTAATTATGTCCTCCCCTTTACTTCATACAAAATATTGAAGTACGATTTCCAGTGTTTTTTTAATTATTGAAATTTACTTTTTGATATTATGATAATTTTTTTTTAAAAAAAATTTACTAAATATGTGTTCATAAAAAAAAATGCATTAATAACAAAAATATTTTAGATTTAAGAGATGCATATGGTTTTTACTTATTTTAAATTATTGAAATTTATATAAAAATTATTTTAATTGTCTTTATTTTTAATTTAGAAAACATGGTAAGACAAATGATGTCTTAGAAAATAATAATTCATTTAGTAAAATATTTATTTGTTAATAATTCAAATCATATTAGTTCGTTAAAATATCTATTTTAATTATAAAAGAATTGGGTAAACATAGATTTTAAAAAACTACCTTTCGACATCACTGGTAAATATCTAGTTTTATCTCTATGGTTTTAGAGTATTTAAACATTTCACTCTTGCATTTATATATCTAACAAGTATAGTATAGTTTCTCTTGGAAAGACTTAAAAACCTTAAAAAACAAAATGCTAAAACAGAATTCTATAAGTTGGGCTATATATATATATTGTTTAATGGTAATATTTGAACTTTGGGAAATCAAAAGGGTAAAATTGAGAAATTTTAAACTATAGAATAAAAATGGAACATGATTTTAGGCAAGCATGAAATATTGAGTTAATTCAAACACTTATACACACACACACACACTACATTTTTAAACAAAATTAAATGCAGTCGAACATAAAATATGTGAATTCAATTTTAATAAAGTTTGATACTCAATTCATTGACTTTTATTTATGTATACATATAATGGGATATCTGAAGGACTCTATTTATTTACAAGATAAAGGGAGTAACGAGGAGTTAAATTGTTTCTATTTTTATCATACAATAAATCATAACTACTTGAATTTGAGTTTAATGATATAAAATATTCTTTTAAAAATATGAAAGGACCCGGTCCAAATGTACTCAAAACCATCAAAATTTGGAAATAATAGGTAAATAACTTTCCTCATAATAGCTCTTATTATTTAGTTTCAAAAATTGAAGAATTTCTCTCTCTCTCTCTCTCTCTCTCTCTCTCTCTATATATATATATATATATATATATATATATGTATGTATGTATGTATGTATGTATGTATATGTATATATTATTTTATAAAAGGGTTTCAATTTTTTTACATTAAAATTTGATATTTAGAATAATTTGATATTTAAAAAAAAAAAAATTAACTCTAAGATTTAAAACAAAATGAAAAACCTTTTTAATCATCCATGCAAACCGTTTGAGTTAATTCAACGGTCAACGCTTAGTTTCCTTTGAGATCTTTTTTTTTTTTTTTGAATAAATTATTCCAAACAAACATCCTGGGAAACATGACAAAGAAAATTCCACATTGGAATTAGGAAACGCTGTAAAGAGAAGCATAAAGAATGACTCTATGCAGCTGTGCTTGTGCTTTCAGAATCAAACTTAGTTGTAATCTTTTTGGAGGGAAGACTTTTTCGAAATAATTAATGGACAAGGCAAGTCTAATATTCAAATTAGGACCGTTGATTATGGCTTCTTTAACTTTTCCTTTTCCTTTTTCTTTTTCCTTTTTCAGTCCAAGCAAACACCAATCCAGTGTGGTACCGTTACGTCTAAGATACACTGAGGGAAAAGGTAAAAATAAAAAAAAAAAAAATGTTTGGAAGTGTGGTTATGGTTATTTTTTAAAGTATTTTTTATATTGAAATGCATCAAAATAATATATTTTTTATTTTTTTAAAATTATTTTTGAGATCAGGCATCAAAACGATTTAATATATATGATTAATTTTTAGCATATTTTTTTTTTAATTTTCTGGAAGCACGGGTTGGCCTGCGTTTCCAAACGCTTTCTAAGATATGATTTAGTTACTACCAGCACGAGCGAGACAAATTGATTTTTTTTTCATCTAAAAAGAAATTAGAAAACAATTATGTTTTTTAAAAATAAAAAATTAGATAATTACGTTAAAATTTAATTAATCTAACAATACGATAAAAAAAATAAAATAACAACAACAAATAAATAAATAAAATATTATCTTTGACAAAGTTGAGCTAACACGTAAAACTTGTAACTTGAATATACGATATGTTCAGATTACATGTAGATCATGATGTTGAGATAATTTGATAGAAAAAGTAGAAAAAATTAACAATAAATAAAAATAATATTGGAAAAATTAAGAGATAAATATAAATCAAGATATTTAATATCGCAATATAGATCATTTACCTGATTGTGTTTCATGAATTTGTTTATTAAAAGCAATTTGTTTATTGAAGAATAAAAGAAAAAAATATTATGCAAGGCTACACACATTTAAATATTATAAAAAAATAAATATTTTTAATTTTTAAAAATAAATTTAATCTATATAAAATATATAAAAAAGTTACAGATGAATCATGCTAATTTTTTCAAAAACAAAACACACTCAATATAATTAAAAAATAATTATTATCATTTAAAAAAAGTTAAATGAGCTAAAAAACCACACAAAAAGGGTATTAATTAAAATATAAAAAGGCATTAATTAAAAAAAAGAAAAGAATAATGCTAGAATTCAAAATCTTCTCATCATATGATTAATTTATGAATAATCTACGTCTACATGGATTGTTTCTTAACTTTTTAATATGAGATAACTATATATAGTTTACATCCATATAGATTATTTTTTTAACTTTTCAATGTGCAATAACTATATTGCAATTCACATTTTTTTATAGCTTACATCCAAATACATTTTTTATTTATTTTTTAATGTGAGATAACTATATATGATTACATCTGCATGAATTATTTCTTAATTGTTTGATGTGAGATAAATATATAACACTTCACATTTTTTTTTTATAATCTATATCATCATGGATTGTTTTTTAACTTTTTAATATGAGGTAACTATATTACATTTTGCATTTTGTTTATAGCTTACATCTACATTTATTGTTTTCAAAGCTTTTTCGTGTGGGATAATAAAACATCAAACATATTTCTTTTTCAAGTTAAACTGAGTCAATCCAAATAATTTAAGATTTGACTTTTTAATCAAGTCACTTATGAACCGTATTTAATAACTATACCTCCAATATTAAATGAATTTGTAACATTTTATTTGAAAAAAAATCTTTACACATAAATAAAGACCCGACATTGAGTCACCTATAGGACACACACACATAGAAAGTAGTAATTATATACATATATGTAGCTTCCACATATCTATAGAAAGTAGTAATCATCCACCAATAAATTGATCCAATACATAATGTTTTGGTTAATCTTAATTTACATAAGTATCATATCTTTGAAAGTATAATGTCATCAGTATTTATTGGTGGATGATTCACCATATTATTTTATTATTTTTTTTTGTAAGAATGTTATTTGTAATCAAATATATGTAAAATGATATTTATTTTACTTTTTTGTTATTAAAGGGTAAGACTTTGTCATTTTCTTACTTATTTCCTTTCTATTTTTAGAGATTAATTCAAAGTTCATAAAAATTAACTTCTAAAAAATTACAAAACTTGATTATTTTGGAGGGTAATTTTACTAAAAAAAATTAAATCATATTAGATAGCGAAGAATTAATTAAAGTTCTAAGTGGAAAAAAAATGTTGATGTGCTAAAACTAAAAAATAAATGGTAGTTTATGTACTTTTTTTAGACGAAATTAAAATTGAATCACCAAAAGCAAGTCAAGGGACACATCATCAAATCTTCCCAAGCTCAATTTTTTTTTAGGCATTTTCAAGGTAAACAAAAACATCTAATTCGAACTCATCCGATCATATGAAACCATTTAACATAAAACATTAATTGCTTTGGTGGTTGGAATCGTTCCTAATAATAATTTTCTCTCTCTATACTGGAATTTAGCGAGTCTCTCTATTTCCTCCCAGCATAAAAGAACTGAAAATGAGGTAAATGAAGTTTAGCATTGTCAAAGAACCAATTCAATAAAAAAACTTAAGTTGTTAGGTGATGTATTAATATATGATTTATATTATTTTCCAACACACCCCCTCAAGGCTTTCAACTTGCACATGCCTAAATTACCTTGTGTTTAATTTTTATCAAATAAATTGAGATGGTGAGATTCAAACTCGTGATCGTTTGGTCATCAAGTCTCTAATACCATGTCAAAGAATCAATTCAACCAACAAACTTAAGCTATTACTTGAGGTCCCAAAATATGATTTATATTATGTACCAAAATTGAGTTTTTTAAAAAATAAAGGGACCAATTAATGTAAGATCTTAAAAACATGGATGGCTAAAATGAACTTTTAAAACAAATTTCAAAGCTACCATCTATTTTACCTAAGTTTGTCATTTCAATACTCTTTTTTTCAATTTAACCCTCCCTCCTAAAAAAACACAGGCCTACATTATCTTATACTTAATTTTTATCAAATAAATTGAGATGGTGAGATTTAAACTTGTGACTATTTATCATCAAGTCTCTAATACCATGTTAAAGAATCAATTCAACCAACAAACTTAAGCTATTACTTGAGGTCCTAAAATATGATTTATATTAGGTACCAAAATTGAGTTTTTGAAAAATAAAGGGACCAATTAATGTTAGATCTTAAAAAGATGGATGACTAAAATGAATTTTTAAAACAAATTTCAAAGCTACCATCTATTTTACCTGAGTTTTTCATTTCAATACTCTTTCTTTCAATTTAACCCTCCCTCTAAAAAAAAACACAATTGAGTGCTAAATTTTTAAGGATCAAAATTATATAAAATTAAAATTTTAAAAAAATCACAGTAATTTATGAGATGATAAACAATAATTAATACATATTGAAAAGTAGGAGCTCTTTTAATAAATAGTTAATCTTCTATAAAATATATAGAAGTAGTTGGTATAAAAAGGACCCTTATCATTTCTATTTTAAAAGGATAGAAAATCATTTTAAAATTGTTCTAAAGACAAATTTATTTTTAATTTTTTGTCTTCATCCTATAACTGAACATGTTTTTGTTTCTTTTATATATGTATCTTTTATCTTAATACACTAACTAAACATAGCCTAAGTTATGTGTGTTTTTTTTTTCTTTTTACAAAAAAAAATAATTTTATTAATTTAATTCCATAAAAAAAACCAAGTTAAATTTTAGTGAAGTCTTGGTAACTTCATATCATTTTATAAAAAAATCTACCTATCAAACTATCATTTTGGAGTGTAGTTGCCAAACCTAACCCTAGATTATCTAACCTAGAAAAAAGCTCGAGTTACTAGGTTGTTAGGTCAACTTGTGAGTCATTGAATCAATCGTATTTGTGTCCAAAACAATGTTGTTTAATTTTTTTTAATTTATTAGTTTTGACCTTATATGATTTTGATCATTTTTTACTTAATCTGATTTGACCAAATTAACCGGGTCACGAGTCTACCATTTAGGTCATTTCAAGTTTGGCTAGGTCAATATCAAAACTACTTTAATTTAAATTTGGATAGGATTAGGTTCAAAGTTACGAGTTTACTAGGTTAACCTGTTGTGCTGGATTATGTTTAATAATTATGTTTTGAGGTAACCATATTGCAATGCATATTATTAAAAAGAATAATATTATTGAAAATGGGAGGATAAAGTTTTTGATTGGTCGTATTTCGATGATAAAAAACCAATCTTGGTATCGATGAGTTTCTCTTAAATATAAATATTCAATAGAAAATACATCCTTTTCTTCTACATTTAAATATTCAATAGAAAATACCCTATCTATTAGGATAAAGTTTTATCTTAAAAGCAAATACATCCTTTTCTTCTACATTTAAATAATTTGAATTCTCATTTGAATCGCTCTACTATTGATAAAAAATTTCATGAATTCATCAAATAAAAAAATAAATAAAAAGATAATTTCAACTCAAAAAATACATTCTTATTCTAGAATTTAATGTTGAAAAAAGAAAACTAGTCAGGTTCCATTTGTGATATAAAATACGTGAGCCGCAGAGGATGTAGACGTCCATGCTTGACCTCATAGCCTGGGCCGATGTTGATGGAGAATATTATTGGAGGAGAACAGTGCTGAGTGCTGACAGCCGATCCTTTGTTCAGCGTTGTCTTCTTCTTTTTTCAGTTTTTTTGTTTAAAGTGGGTGTCTGGGACCGACCAGTCAGCTCTTCGATTTCCATATTTATTATTAGTTCCTCGCTCTAGAAGCTTCGGTTCTGAACATTCTGGCTTCTAATGGCTTGTCAGACCTCATAATACATTTTTGCCAGAAAACAGCTTATGGAAATTGGATGACAGAGGGGGAAGAGAATCGCAATTAATTCCGTGTTGTGAGGGATATGATTATGATTATGATTATAATTGTTTTTTAAATAATTGTTAATATTAAAATATATATTAATAATATTTTTTTATTTTTAAAAAATTATTTTTAATATTAGCACATTAAAATAATTTAAAAATACTCAAAACATATTAATTTGAAATAATTAAAAAAATAAAAAAAATTTAAATTTTTTTAAAAATATTTTTAAAACACAACAGATAAAATAATAAATTCAAAACCTTGAGGAAATTTTATCATAGTTAAACTTTAATCTTTTTTAAAATAAAATAAAAAACACTTTTAATAATACTATTATATTTTCAAATTCCCTTGTAGCGAAGACTATATTTTCACGGTATCAAGAGGCATATCCATCTATTATCTTGGTTTAGAAATAAGAATCAAGCACAGCAAAAACCTTTTGATTTAACATGATCATCCTAAATATGACAAAAACCTCTAGCTTAATTACTCTTAAATCCATGGAGTAGACGTTTCAGGGAAGAATGTTAGAAAAATACCTTCTACCATGTCACAAGGGTGCCGAGATGTATGTATTTAAATTTAACCAAGCATAAAAAATACAGAAGAAAATATATTTTTCTTGCACAGTACATGATCTGCCAAAGCTCTACAGCATTCCCTATCTCATACTCCAACATATTGTGGAACTAATGACAGATTGACAGGTCAAAACATTTTCTTACAAAACAAAGGGAAGATCTGTGTACGAGGTTGTCATATTCTGCATCTCTACATTATGAACTTGAAATTTGGCAATGGATTATATCAAGTCAACAGAAGCAATAATATGGAGACAAACTCACTTTCCTCCTTCCAAGATAACTTCGGAAGTGTGAATAAACGATTTGCCACAACTTCAAGATCATATATATAGATTGAAGTTTTAGCCTTTTCCCAATGCCAAGTACAAATTAAACCTAAAAAAGAAAAACCAGAGAAATGTAACTGTCACTCAAATTCTTGCTAAACATTGAGCTTCAAGGATTCTAACAAGGCTATATTGCAAAGAATGCAGAATGCAACAGAATTATGACAAAGTGCAGAATGGGGAGATTTATCTAGCAATGCATCCATGGAGAGCCCTTCTTTTCATTTTGTATGCTTCTTTTGGCTAGATGGACTGGCACCCTTCAGCAGCCTTTTGTGATCTACTAAGAGAACAAAAATCATCTTTGAGATGTAAGAACCCTAATGAATTCAACAAGAAGTGCAAAAATCATATTGGCACGTCATGTGCCCTTACTAAAACAGGTAAACTATATTAGATAAATATCTCCTCAAGACAGTCATCACAGTTCTATCCTGATTCCAACGTCATTAAACATATTCTCCTCTGTTGATGCATAACTTTTTTGGACCAAGGGACATTGGTTCTCTAGAATACAGAAAAGAGCACCAGTTTAGATCATCACTGTAAATTACAATACAGTGGTGTTGCATGTTCAATTATTAAAAAATGGTTTAATCTCTTATTTAACTGCAATTAATTTTTTTTTTGTGATACTATTGGCTTGGGAAAGAAAATAAAAATAAAAGAAAAAAAATACCATTTATCCTTAAAACTTGGAAAATGGAGGAAATTAATCTTCATCCAAATAGAATAAAACCTGTAGGTCATGTTTTCTTTCGCTTCTCAAATTGCCTTCATAATTGGTAAAATTGCTTAGATAATGCACCATGAAGAAACAAAATATTAAAATGCATCGTTCTTGTCTCTATTTGTTTCAAATAATGAAAAATCAACATAACTATCTACCAGTTAAAAAAAAACCTTCAAAAATTAATTAAACTGAAAAAAAATCAAATTGATTGATTATAAAATCCAAAAAAAATTCTTATCCAGTTCAATTTCAATTTCAAAAATTTAAAATTAATTCAGCCGAAATTAAATCTAATATATAATAAAAGTTAAAATATTAATATTTTTATTAAACCAAAATCAAACCTACATTCCCACAATTTGTCCCAGGAAAACTTTGTCCTTATCTCTCGTCGATTTCTATTATAATCCCAAATCAATGCCAAAACATCCTCTCTCTCTCTCTCTCTCTCTCTCTCTCTCTCTCTCTCTCTCTCTCTCTCTCTCCTCTCTCTCTCTCTCTCTCTCTCTCTCTCTCTCTCTCTCTCTCTCTCTCTCTCTCTCTCTCTCTCTCTCTTCTATCTCTCAACTACTTGTATAGAAGAAGTTTGGCATACAAAAGTAAACTTTCCAAACTTTGTACGGAAGAAGTTGGGAGGCTCTGCTGGGAAGTCGGCTGTCGTAATTTTTATCATGGATTATGCACAAACTCTGCTATCCTTCCTATGACACATTACCCATATTTTTCCTATGAAAAACAACACACATACACCCAGAAAAAAAAAAAAAAAAAAAACCAAAACCCTTGAAAAAGTCTCACTACTTAACCAAGCAACAATGGAATCATTACAGAACCATAACGATCAAGAACATTACATAAAAAATTAGAAACATTAGCATGTGATGACAACCATATTTAACAAATAATTTGCAATAGATCTACAAAATTATTCTATAAAATTAGTTAATAAAACAATATATATTCTTTCTAAATTACAAACATAATATCTCAAATATGAGTTTTTGATTATACTTGCTATCTTAATTTTTCACACAATGTTTGTTCCTTGCAAGATGGAATTCTCGAAAGCATAAATTAACTAGAGAAGAAGTTAAGAAAATGATAAATTATGTTTTTGAAAAATGACGCGTGACAGAGATAGGTTTATAGAGAAGGAATTGAAAGGGACATAAGGGTTTCGTTTCTGTATAAGGAATACACTACAAGAAATTCGCTTAATAGCAACAGATTTACCGACGGAATATTTCTGTCGGAAATTTAAGGTTGAAATTACCGACGGACAGTTTTCATCCGTAATTTGGTTGGTACCTACCGACGGTCCATCGGTAGTTACCGACCGAATTACGAACAGAAAGTTCAGGATTAAAAAAAAAGGCGGGTGGCTGACGTGGAAGTTTTGGCGAGGAGGTTTTTTTCGACGGAATCACCGATAGACTCAAAACGACGGGCTCGTATAGTGACGTGACTGGTTCACCATTAAACTTATCGATGGGATCACCGATGAATTTGAAATGGCTGATCCGTATAGTGATGTGTCTATTTTACCGACAGAAACACCGATGGAAGTATTCGTCGGTGAAACCGTTGGAAAAAGTTAATATAATTCCCTGTTGCTGACCCTCTCCTCCCCTATTTCTCCTTCTTCTTCCTAATCCCAACTCTCCCCATCTACAAACATCCAACACCCAAGCAAAAATCTCTCTCATCTTAGCACAAGTTATATTTCTTGAAGTTTCGTTGTCACAGCATCCGTGTTTTGATTTTCCGACGGATTTTATCAATTTTTGTAAGTAATTCTATCTTTTTAAATTTTAACATTTAAATGTCAATTTAATTTGTTTTTTTTTTAGTAGATGTACATGTTTTATTGTTATTTCTGAAAGAAATTAACTTGTAGTATATGAATGTATAATTTTATACATATTATGGTTTGTTTTAGTTTTTGTAAGATTATGTTTGTTTGTAAATCGTTAAAACTTTATGAAATTACTGAATTACATGTGCTGTTTTGAAATAATGAATAACTTGCTTAATGGGTTCATTTTAAGTTTTATCAATGGTATTGCGGTGTGGTAATTTTTGTAAATTTATATATATATTAATTTGTACGTATGGATGTTAAATAAATGATCATAATGAATATTTAATATTTATGAGAAGTTGTGATTGGTTTGTTGGATAATCTCGAGGTAAAGTAATATTTTTTTCAAGTTTATTTACTTAACTTAGTTAATTAATACATGATGCCATCATATTTTTGTAGAGGTTCGATATATATAAGTCATGGATGATCGTTCATGGATGTATCGAGATTCACCCCAAGGATTGCGGAGGATGGATTATTGTAACGGGGTTCAGGGTTTTATTAATTTCGCAACATCTATTCCTAGAAATTTTACTGGAGGCGGTATAAGGTGTCAATGCAGGAAGTGTCAAAATAAAAAGTATCTGCATCCAAACGTTGTAATGATGCATCTTCTACACAAAGGGTTTATGGAGAATTATCAGTGTTGGTATGTACATGGAGAAGTATTTGTTAGTAAGAGGAGAATGAGAGAAACGGTGGTTGGGTCAACTTCTAGTGCTAGCAACATGTATGAAACGACAAATGACAACACTAATCCTTAAAGAAATATGGTTATGGATGCAATGAGAATGAATCAAGGTAATGTCAGTCAATGTCCAATTATAGAAGAAGAACCTAATATAGATGCATCTAGGTTTTTTGATTTGTTGAAAGATTCTGACGAACCATTATGGGATAGCTGCACAAACCACAGTAAATTATCGGTCGTGGCACAGGTGTTCACCATCAAGTCAGATCACGGGCTGAGTGAGGCTAGGTATGACAAAATTATTAAATGGGCGAGAAGCATTTTACCCGAAGGGAACAGGCTAAAAGAGAATTTCTATGCGACGAAGTCCATGATGAAACCCCTGGTTTAGGATACCAAAAAATTGACATGTGCCCTAACTTCTGCATGTTATACTACCTTGAAAATGCTGAGATGACCGAGTGTATGACATGCATGCATTCTTGTTACAAACCCAGAACTGGCATGGAAAAGACTCTAGTGGCCTACAAAAAACTTAGATACTTCCCGATCACACCTAGACTGCAGAGGTTATTCATGTCACCAAAGGACTGCTGAGCATATGACATGGCACCAAGCACATGATGCGGTTGATGGTATCTTGGTGCTTCCTTCTGACAGCGAAGCGTGGAAACGCTTTAACAGTGTGCATCCTGAGTTTTCAGCTGAATTAAGGAATGTGCGTCTTGGGTTATGTACAGACGGATTCAACCCATTTGGGTCATTTGTTGCTCCCTATTCTTGTTGGCCGGTTATACTCACAGTTTATAACTTGCCACCGGGAATGTGTATGAGGCCGGAGTTCATGTTTTTATCTACTGTCATACCCGGCCCAAGTAGCCCGGGGCGGAATATAGATGTTTGTCTTCGGCCGTTGATTGATGAGTTGGCGTAATTGTGGTCCTCCGAATCTCTGACTTATGATATATCGAGGAAACAAAATTTCTTTATAAGGACGACTTTGATGTGGACTATCAATGATTTTCCAGCTTATGGAATGCTTTCTGGTTGGAGCACGCACGAGAAACTCGCATGTCCATACTGCATAGAAAACACAAGGCATTCACACTTGCAAACAGAGGTAAAGCTTCTTTTTTTTATTGTCACCGTCGCTTCTTGCCACTTAATCATAGGTACAGAAAGAACAGAAAAGATTTCTTTGTTGGTAGAGTTGAAAAAGATGTTGCATCCCCGCGTCTTTTTGGTGAAGAATTGTATGATGATGTATCAAAGTACGGTAACATTGTGTTTGGCCTTCAATCAGGTAAGAAAAAGTTTCCTGGTTTTGGTTTGACCCATAATTGGGTAAAGCGAAGTATCTTTTGGGAGCTTCCTTATTGGAAGACCAATCTACTCCATCATAACCTTGATGTCATGCACATCGAAAAGAACGTGTTTGAGAACATTTTCAACACCGTCATGGATGTGAAGGGGAAGACAAAGGACAACATCAAAGCTAGATTGGATATAGCTTTATATTGTAACCGTAAAAATATGGAGTTGGTTTATGATGAGTCACGGGTTGTAAAACCAAGGGCAAGCTTCGTGTTAGAGAAAAACGCATAACTGCTAGTCTACAAATGGCTTAAGAGTCTGCGTTTTTCGGATGGACATGCATCGAATATATCAAGGCTGGTTAATATAGAGGACTGCAGATTGTATAAAATGAAGAGTCATGACTGCCACATGTTTATGCAAACACTCATCCCATTAGCTTTTCGTGATTTGTTGCTAAAAGGAATATGGGATGCACTGACGGAGATCAGTCATTTATTTAGAGATATATGCTCCAGCAAGTTGAATGTTGAGCACATTGCGAGGCTTCAAACGAATATCATTGAGACACTATGCAAACTTGAGATGATATTCCCTCCATCATTTTTTGACTTAATGGAGCATCCCCCTATACATCTACCGTTCGAGGCAAAAGCTGGAGGATCGGTCCAGTATAGATGGATGTACCCATTCGAACGGTTAGATATTACAGTTGCAATATAATTCATATATAAAAGTATTTTCTATGTTTTTCTTAATTGAAAATACTTGAATTGTAATGCAATGCAAGTACTTGTTTAATCTCAAGAAAAAAGGTTAAATACAAGGCGCATGTTGAGGCTTCGATATGTGAGGCCTATATTGTTGAGGAGATCTCAACATTTATCTCGTACTATTTTCAATCTCATCTGAGAATAAGAATCAATCGCGTTCCATGGCATGATGATGACAGTGAAGTGTCTTTCAGTGGGAACTTGTTAATATTTTCCAATACTGGACGACCCACACCTAAAAATGCCGTAAGAGGAAGATATTTGTCAGAAATAGAATTCAAACAAGCACACAACTACATTCTATTTAACTATGATGAGCTGAGACCGTTTATTTAGTAAGTTTATATATGTGTAATATTGTCGATGTTGCCTACAAGTGATAATAAGTGTATGATATTACAACATATAATTAACAGTATATTACTGACAAAGTTTAATTGCTCTCCAATAACTCACAGCTGACCGAATTCCAAATCTTTCAATTATAAGATGAACAATTCACCACGTGGTTCAAAACATATGTAAACACTATCACAAACACATTCTAACTGCAAAATTACTGTACGTATGCATGTCATAACGATATTCAAGTTCATTTACTGTTTATTGATGTACATAAAATATATACAAGGTTTATCAAATGGGAAGGAGTGCGCCTAAGTCATTGTCTTCACTAAACCTCGGGTCTGCAAGAAAAGTTAAGTGCTACAACAGGTATTTTGTCAATGGATATGTATTCCATACTAAAGAATACGGGTAAGGAAGAAAGACATACAACTATGGTGTTTGTGTTAAGAGATCCACTAGTAGTGAGTTAGAAGTTGACTACTATGGTAGATTAGAAGAGGTCGTCGAACTGCAATATCATAGCGAGCAGAATAAAGTGTTTTTATTCAAATATTATTGGTATGACACGACTGATAGAGGAATCAGAGTTGATCCACACTATGGTCTGGTTGAAATCAACTCAAAAGCTAGACATCGCAACATAAACAATGTTTTTGTTTTCGCAAAGCAATGTCAACAAGTTTATTACACATACACCCCTTCATTTAAAAAGGATAGATCAAGAGTTTATTGGTTGTCCGTTGTAAAAATGAAACCACGGGGTCGTGTCGAGGTTGTTCAGGATGAGAACGAAGACACAAGTAGTGTGCGAGATGAAGTCTTTCAAGTTAGTGAGTTGGTTGAACCATATCGAGTTGCTCCTTCGATTGAATTGGAAGAAAATTCAAATTTTCGTGTATCCGATGATAGTCTTGTTGATGTTGACGTACAGGAGTTCAACGTTGTTTTGAGCTCTAGCGGACAAGCAAATGTCGATGAAGATGATGATATCCATATTGAAGAATGCGATGAAGATGATTACTATTCAATTGATGACGAAGAAGAAGAAAATTATGACTAACTATTAAAATGAAGCCCTGTGTAAAACTCTTTTCTTCATGTAATTTACATTATGGATGATATATTTTGTAACACGAAATATTTTCCAACTTATTGTATGTTAAGCATTGTTACTATTATTTGTGCGATGGACAGTTTATTATTCAAGTTTTTACAGGAAGTTAAAAAGGAAATACAAACACAACATTTCTTATACATTGAACAATCATCGACGTCCATACCGACGGACCACCGTCCGTCGGCATCTCACAGAGAGTTCGAAAATAATTACAGAAAAATGCCACAATCATCGACGTCCATACCGACGGACCACCGTCCGTCGGCATCTCACAGAGAGTTCGAAAATAATTACAGCAAAATGCCACAATCATCGACGTCCATACCGACGGACTACCATCCGTCGGCATCTCACAGAGAGTTCGAAAATAATTACAACAAAATGCCAGAATCACCGACGTCCATACCGACAGAATATTCTGTTGGTAATTTTTTGGTGGGACACACATATCGACGGAATGAGCAAATTCCAAAGGGTGAGCATTAAATGCATCTCTGACCGGGTGCTATTACCGATGGACTTACCGACGGACCTTGAAAATATGGAGCGTAATTAAAAATTTTGGTGCGAAATTCAAAAATCATCGACGGATTTTTGACCCGTTACCGACGGATTTAAATAAAATAATAATAATTTTGTATTTCCATCGGTGAATCTGTCGGTAAAACTGCCTTATATATCCCAGCACCCGCCCCTTCTGTTCATTTTTTCTTCTCCGTTTTTCACCTCAAAATTTTGATTTTTTTCCTCTCCTTAATCCTTCAAGCCTTTCACCTAGAATCCCTAGCAAGATTTGTTGTTGTGAATCTTCATCACATTAACAGGTATGTGTTTTCTTCTATTTTATTTTATTTTTAGTTATTTTTATTTTTGTTGTTTTGGTGTATTTTTTTGGATTGTAGATAAAGTTTTGAATTCAACACATTATTAAGGTATGTATATTTCTTTCCTAAAATCTATAAATTTTTTTTGAATTTTTTCAATATTTTTTATTGTTGTGTAAGCATAATTGTTATTAGTTAATTTGTTGAATATTTGTTGTTAATGTTGAATTTAACTTAGAATTAGTAATTGAATATGTTAGAATATTTAGAAATTTTACTCTATTATTGCATGATTTGTATTTAATTATTTCCATTTATTTTAATTGTTAGTCTATAATTTTTTTTAATTTATTGAATATATTTTATTGTTGTATTGCCATAATTATTGATTAATTTGTTCAATTAATATTGTTAATGTTGAATTTGCCTTAGAATTAGTAATTAAATATGTTGGAATAATTAGTAATTTTACTCTATTATTGCATGATTTGTGTTTAATTATTTTCATTTATTTTAATTGTTAGTCTATAATTTTTTTTTTAATTTATTGAATATATTTTATTGTTGTGTTGCCATAATTATTGATTAATTTGTCCAATTAATATTGTTAATGTTGAATTTACCTTAGAATTAGTAATTAAATATGTTGGAATAATTAGTAATTTTACTATATTATTGATATAATTAGTATAGATTGGGTCAATTGGTTGTGGCTATTGTGAATATTTGCATGTATGTGAATTTGGGTAATATACAGAATAAGGGAGGTGCTGTCGAATTTTTTTTAACATTTGCATTTTATTATATAATTGTTTATATAAAATTGGGTAGATGTGGAGAATGAAAACCAAAGTTGTTCATTCACGTCCGATCGCAGCAAGTTCGTCTAGCAGCGAGGACGATATTTCCTTAGGTGCCTCTCAAGAAGAGGCACCTACACCACCTGCGCCGTCAACCGATGCTGCCTCTTCCAACACTAGTTCACTACGCAGATGCGGCGTTCCTTTAAAGCGGAATCAATTTACCCGCAAGTATGAGGCAAGGTGGAAGGACGACCTTTCAATGTAAGTTTGTTAAGGTTTTATTTAAAAAAAAAAAATTTAAAACTTAATTTATGAAGTAATCACTATTTCATTTATTTTCAGGTTCACAAACATTGAGGTCGCCAAAGTAATATCAACGGTGTTTAAATCGTCGATGGAGATTCCATTGTTTCAATGGAGTCAAATATCAAGGCATCCTGAATGGATGCCTCAAATCAATGCATGGTTTTCCAGATTTGAGGTTAGTGTTAATATATAATTTTCAGCTTATTTTTAATAAATTATTAATATAATTGTAAATAAATTATTATTTTTTTAAAAAATTAAATTTTTATACACAGGATCGATTTTGCTGGTACAGTGAACATAACACTGTTGTGAGGAGGGTCTAGGAAAATCACGTGGGAACCAGGTAACATCGAAAACAATACAATTCTGTTTTAGAAAAAAATTTATGTTTTGAAATGTAATTTTTTCTTGCGTGAAGTACGTTGTGTGATTTTTAGTACGAAGCCCAAAAAAGAGAAAAAAAAAAACAGCGAGAGATAGTTGGTTCCAAGGCTAGAACAATATTGCGGTTTGGAGGGATTTCAAACCGATATACATCCTGGAAGATATATGGCCACACTATCTTCAGCACGTGACGTCTGAGCGGTTCACACGACGCTCACAGTCCAGTTCTGGCAATCGGAACCAGCCAATTCATGGCTCGGTGACAACGCACACTGGCGGCTCCGTTCTGTTTGCTGCACATGCGAAACAGATGGTAAGATTAATTTAAATGAAATATTTTGTTCAATTAATTTGTTAATAAATTACGAAACGTTTATTGTTAATAAAATTTTTTCATTATAGGCCATGTCTCTTGTACGTGAGCTGAGCCCGATGAAGCTTTTTGTGGAGACGCACGTGTGGAGTCAAGACGGCCAAAAGGGGGCGCAACAGTTTGTTGACAGTCGTGCTCAACATTTCGTGGTATGTTTGTTCAACCATTTTATATATTTTGTAAGTTATTATTATGTTTATTGAATTGAATATGATGATTACTTTTTTTTTATTTTCAGGAGACTTATAATAATTAGTTGAAGGAGAGATACGGGGGTGATCCAACGACCAATCCAAAATTCGATCCGGATTTGTAGATGGAGGTTGGATCATCAGGTGGACCCGATAAAAATCAGGTTTACGGGCTCTCCAACGCTACAGTCGACAACTTGTAGTCGGCCCGTAGTGCTTCAACCGTTGGGAACTTCCAATCAATATCGAGCTCTTAATCTAAGGAATTCGTGGTCTTGCAACAACACACGGCTCAGCTCACCGAAAAGTACGACCACCTATCGGAGGCGTACACACAACTCAAAGAACAACAAAGAGCGGAGTCTGAACAACAAAGAGCGGCCTACGAACAGCTTAGCGAAATGGTCATAAACATGTCACAAGGTGAAACATGTGCGCCTAATCCTTTTTGGCTGTATGAACAGCAGCCTCCTCCTCCTCCTCCTCCTCCTCCCCCACCTTTATTAACAATATCTAAATGCTGTGGGGGAATCACTGTTCCCCCACACCTAAATCACTGTGGATTACAACAGTAATCCACAGTGCTTTCCTCTTTCTTTCTTTCTTCTTCTTCTTCTTCTTCTTCTTCTTCTTTTTTTTTTTTTTTTTTTTTTTTTTTTTTTTTTTTTTTTTTTTTTTTTTTTTTTTTTTTTTTTGCTTTTTGTCATTCTTTTTTCAACTTTCCCTCTTCTTTTTTTTCGTTTTTTTTTCTCTTTTTTTTTTCGAAATTGCTTTCCTTTTTTTTTCCAACTTTGCTTTTTTTTTTTTTTCTTTTTTTCCATTTAATTTTCTTTTAAAATGTTTTCTTTATTGATTTTACTTTTTAAATATTGAACTGGTTAAAAATTATGCTTTGTAATTTTTTTTCCTTTAAAATATTGTGGATTGTTACGGTGTTTTTTCAATTAGTTTTTCTATTTTATTTTTCTATTTTTTTCAAAATTATATTTGTTAAATTTTTTTATATTGAGCTGATTAATAATTTAGTTTTGTAATTTTTTTTCTTTAAAACATTGTTGATTGCTACAGTGTTTCTTTAAAACAGTACTGGCATATAATAACTGGGATAATCCAGGAAGCTTACTTGTTGAGGCGGAGGTGGTTCAAAGAGTTTCTGTTCCAGAGACTTTGAATTCCATTCTATTGAGAACTCTTGTGCTATGTCGTGCATTAATTGAAGCTTCATCTCTTCTGTGATAGACTTTGGCTTCAACATGTCAACAAACTGCACATCAGTAATCGGCCACATCAGTACAAAAACCGAGATGATCCCAATAAATAGGCCCGGGCCTAAATGATTTATTAGTAAATAATGAAGATTAACTATCTGTTATGACCTCTTTATTAACGAATGCTTCAAGAGGAGGTCCATATCTATTAATGAATACAGAACGAAGATTTCGTTTGTAAAACTGTCGGCAAATGATTTTTTTGTTTTTCTGACTGATATAGCGATGAAATGTGGAATCTCCGACGAAAAGTAAGCTGACGAACGTATTCTATCGGCAATTTAGTTGGTAAATAATATACCGACATACTCTCAATCACCTACCGATAAAATATGTCCGTCGGTAAAATTATAAATTCTTGTGGTGATAGAAAGGAAGATATGAATAATAAAGGGACATAATTAGGTTTGATCTTGATAAGGTATAGAAAAGGGACATATGGGTTCTTCCAGAGAATAAAGGAATTTTGCCTGTGTGGGGTTTGAATTTTGTTTTCAAGGTATAGATGGACTAATAAATAATTAACATGTAATTATTGTTTATTGTTTTTTTTATAAAAGTCAAAATTTAATTATTCTTTAAATTTACATAGATTCAGTTCCGTATTTACATAGATTCAGAACATCAAATATCCACAGGTTTTCATATCCTTGAAGACAAATATATCTACCAACCCTACCAACCCTAAGTTCTTCCATTGACGTAGGGCTCTGCTGCGTGGGCATTGCTCTCTCAATATATTTCATATCCTTGTGAACTGAAAGCTAATCAGATCACCATGATGAGTATCTGCAAGAGACCACTCTTTCTTGTGTCAAAATCCACCATACTTTTGTTTCTGATCCTTGCTGCCGGTACTGTTACTCTTGTGATTGCAACCAAGCAACCAAAATTCCGAGCAAGCAGCATGTATTCTTCACAAAGTAACCGTCCCGTTCAGCCATCAGGACCTAATCCTTGCAGTTTCCTGCCTGGATCGGGCCACTGCAAACCTCCCAAGTGATGCATTTTTCATGCATAATATTGTCCACTGTACGTTTTTTAAGGAAAAGAATACAATTTTTTTTTTGTTTTTACTTTTTGATAATTCTCTTCGTTCAAATCTAGCGATTTGTGGTTATATCATGTTAAATGGCTATGTTTTTACCACATTAATATTTTTCTTTATAGAGAAACTGTAGAATATACAGAAAAAGATATGTTTCTTCCATAGAGATACTCTCCCTTCCTTCTTGTACCTCCTATCAATATAGACTATATTTGAGTTTTGTTTTATAATTATTTCTTTCTCTTAATTTCTGACAATCTTGTGATCTCTCTGGATTTAGACTGACCATGTTTTCTCTCTCTCGTTTACATATAAATTTCAGGATATCATGTTGATGTTGGAAGTGGAAATCACAAGCACAAGCACAAGTGGGGAATACAGAGTACTGTTCTGGCAAGGAGAGTTCATATAATGAATCCTTCTGTATGCAAATTAATAAAATATTTCTTTCCCTAATTGGTGTTGCTTTGTTCATCTTGGATGCTAACGATGCAAATATCATATTGAGTGTTGAATTAACTGGGATGTTTATTCAAATATGGGATCCTCACATATGCTGAGGGAACTTTTTATTTTAAAATTAAAATTGCTAAGGGATCTCATGTATTCTCTTATTTAGTAACGTGATTGAGTTGTTTTTCAAATAATTTTTTGTATTAAAATATATATTGATAATATTTTTTTTATTTTTTAAAAATTATTTTTGATATTAGTATATTAAAATAGTTTTAAAATATTAAAAATATATTAATTTAATTTTTTTTAAAAAATAATAAAATAATTTAATTTTTTTAAAAATAATTTTAAAATAAAGAAACAAACAGATACATGTCAAAGTTTACGGCACATGCACCGTGTTGACTATTGAGGTCTTTGATAGCTCGGGAGTATCTGGGAACGACGGTGATAAAAGTGCCACGCGTCCTGATTTTCATACGGGGAAAGTCCGGGTACATCTGTCTTTTATCTGGGTTTAGAAATAAGAAACAAGCGCACATTGTTGAATTTAGATTGATGCAGGAGCATCATTAATTCACTTTTGTGTGCCCATCACATCACTAAGTGACTTAAGTATTGTTTCTAACGCGATTGAAATGATGTTTTTTAAAAAATTTAAAAGTTTTTATTTTGTTTTAACACAGTTTGTATTTTTGAAATTGTTTTAATATGTTGATGTCAAAAATAATTTTTAAAAAATAAAAAAAATATCATTGACATGCATTTTGAAATACTGAAGTTTGTATTTTTTGGATTGTTTTGATGTGTTGATGTCAAAAATAATTTTTAAAAAATGAAAAAACATCATTGACATGCATTTCGGCATGAAAAATTATTTGAAAAGCAATATTTATCACACTGCCAAACACGCTTTTAATGATCAACATACCTAGGTGGGCTTCGCTCATTACCAGAGGACGCTCGCCACTGTTTTTTAGAAATTTTTTTTTAAAAAATAATTTTTTAAAAAAACCTAATATATTTTTGATATTTTTAAATCATTTTAATGTTGATATATTATTTTTTAAATAAAAAATATTTTAAAAAATAATTATAACCACATTTTCAAACACGTTAAATCTTACCCCTCCATTGACGTTTAGATTTCCGAAGGTTAAATCTTACCCCTCCATTGACGTTTAGATTTCCGAAGGTTTCATTTTCTGCTGAGCTGATACAGAAGGTTTCGCACTAGGATTACAATGGTTACTTGAAGATTGTAATTTTTATTTATTGAATAAAATTTTTAAATATATATAAATAATTTATTAATTTTTGTATATTCAATGAGTATTCATTATCTAATATTATTTATTAATTAATAAAAAATAAAATAGTTAATATATATATATATATATTAAAGTATGTATATGTATATTAAATAATAAATATTATTTATATATGTGTGTTTTATATTAATATTAAGGTATGTATATTTTATATTGTATTAAAAAATCTAAATATTTTATAAAATATATTTATATAATATAAATATATATTTCAGTTTAGGTTTGGATGCTATTCAAATCAGGTTTAATAATTTGCATACCTTATCTATAAATCAAGTTTAAAAACTACCCATCCATTCAGGTCAAATTAAGTTGATATTTATTAGCTTCTGATTAAATTTTCACCCCTAATTTTCACTCCTTTTTTTTTATCCTCTCATAAATTTAACTAAACTTTCACGTGAAAGACAATTAAATTAAAAAATGGTTTGAAAATACGGTAACTTCTACTTTTAAATTTTTTATAAAAAACATGTTTCCCTTAAAAAATATCAAATTGATATTTTTTAATATTTTTGATAAGGGCCCATTTTACACATACATGGTTGAAGATGTTTTTATCTTCTAAAAAAAATTAGTTTATATATTTATTTATTCTTGTTTTAAATTATTATTTTTTTTAATTAAAGGCTTAGCAGTGTTTTGCATGTTTAATTTTAATCGTAAATCTCTTATTTAACTGCAATTAATTTTTCTTTTGTGATAATATTTGGCTTGGGAAAGACAATAAAAATAAAAGAAAACAAATATCATTTATCCTTGAAACTCAGAAAATGGAGGAAATTAATCTTCATCCAAATGAAATGAAAGTAGGTGTCATCAATTAAATTATCTAAAATTATTCTTAACTTTGGATCAAGCATAACTTAGATCTTCAACTTTAATATATATATATTTTTTAATAATTCGAGTCTCTCAAACTATTTTTTAGTAAAAAAATAAATAAATAAAGTTTTTATTAATTTTGACCGCATATCATATAATAATTTAAAAAAATACATGTACGATAAAAATAAAAATAAATAAACACAGACTCAGCCTTCCTTCAATATAAAGAAAAGCAATCTACATAGTCATCAATGTAGCTTTTGGACATGTTTTTTGAGTAATATTAAGGAATTAAATGATTTTTTTTCCTTTGTGCATTTTAAAGAATAGAAAGAATGCTAAGTGAGCTATCTAATAACCTAGTGCCATCTTTTTAATTATCTTCCCTTAAGAGCTGCAATCCGAGCTGCCAATTCATCATAGTCTGGGAGGTTGGGACTCACACGACCAGTCATTCTATCCGGCTCTGCTGAAACAGCTCGACCAAGCCTAGTTGTTGCGCCTGTTGGAGCTCCTGGTTCTCGCCGGCTTGATGTTCTGCCAGTTGGAAGAGTTAATTCGGAAATTACACTTCTGAGCCTTGAGGTTTTAGCAGCATCATCACTTGCTAGGCTTGAAGGAGGAGGTTTTATACAAGGACTCGATTTGCTCGGTTCATGAGGTGAGTCTTTCTTACCGTAACGCATCAAAAGTCCATCCATTACCTTTTCTTCTTCATCCCTTTCATCATCATCTGTTTTTAGGATTCTAGAACCTCGTCTGGGCTCTTCTTGCTTCATTGCACTTGATTTAGTCCTGGCAGACTCATCGCTTTCAATACTGCCAACCCTTTCACGACCTGGCGGTGGCTTCAACGACGGTCTTTCAATACTGCCAAAACTTTCGTGTCCTGGTTGTGGCTTCAATGGTCTCCTTCTGACTGATCTCGGTTTGGGCTTGGTTTCCTTGATCGAGTCATCTGGATGGTTAGCTTCCTCTGCAGCAATTTTATCAATTGGTTGTGGGGTTTCTTCGATCTTGCTTTCTTTCTCAATTGTTGTTCTGCGGTAAGGGGGAGGAATAAATCTATAGGGAAGGGGCTTCTTGCTATCTACTTCATCTTCTGAAACACTCCCTACTGAACTTGAACTAGCTAGTAGGCTATCTTGGTCAGTGCTGTCTCTCCTGCTGACTGAAAACACTTCATCTAGACTGCTGCTTTGTAGTTTGTATTTTTCATCACTGACATTCTTTCTTCCTCGATAGGTGAAAATCCTTTCATCATCTCTTTCCTGGAAGGTATGCTCCCTCTTGTCATGTACTTTGTTGCCCAAGTCATGGCTGTCTCTTTTTGTGCAAGCATCATCCTTGTTCTTTACCCATTTGTATCCGTCGTCATCATCATTCAAGCTGTCACTTTTTGTAAAAGCATCATCCTTGCTCTTCTTCGGCTCATATTCATCATTATGTTCATGCCCATGCTGGTCCTGCAAAAAAAAAGAGGCCATGCTTGTTCTGATTATGAATTGGAGAGCAGATCTTCAAATGATTTCAAGCAGTAAAGCATGTAATGTCCAAAAAGCATGCTTGGAAGGAAACTTGGTCGGAGACACAAGTGGCAAGGCTACCTTAATTAGCAGAAAATATATTTTGACACTACATTTCCAAAATCTAGTCCATTTCCCTTTTCAGTACTGGCATATAATAACTGGGATAATCCAGGAAGCTTACTTGTTTAGGCGGAGGTGGTTCGAAGAGTTTCTGTTCCAAAGACTTTGAATTCCATTCTATGGAGAACTCTTGTGCTATGTCGTGCATTAATTGAAGCTTCATCTCTTCTGTGATAGACTTTGGCTTCAACATGTCAACAAACTGCACATCAGTAATCGGCCACATCAGTACAAAAACCAAGATGATCCCAATAAATAGGCCCGGGCCTATATGATTTATTAGTAAATAATGAAGATGAACTATCTGTTATGACCTCTTTATTAACTAATGCTTCAAGAGGAGGTCCATATCTATTAATGAATTCAGAACGAAGATCCCGTAGCTCTGGAAATTCAGAAAATCTTGCTGCTGCATATATTAGAGATTGCACCGCTTCTTTGCATTCCTCGGGGCATTCCCTGAATCAGAAAAGGAAAGTAGAAAAGACGTGTGGATGACATACTAAAAACAGTCGATTTGAAAATGCGAACTGAGAGCATGAAAGGTACTGAAAGCCAAAGATTTAGAAACGAGTCAGCTTGAGGGCTCACAATACTATCATAATAGCATACGACAAACTAATTCCCCTAATTAATCCAATGGTTATCTTGAGGGCACAAAACTAAATTCAATTAACCTGTGTCTACTGGTAACAAAATTCACAGAAACTGGTAAAGGATTTCATAGATACTGGCAAAAAACTAGAAGTCCTCGAGGTTTTGATAGATATCAGGTAGGAAGCATTAGCTCTGCCGCAAACAGGTTTCAGTTTCACCGAGCTTTACTTTTTATAGGAAAAAGGGAACAGGTTAATTGAAAGTGCTTATGTTTGTCTTCCATATTCAATCAAGATCACGTAACATGTATTTAAAGCATAATTTACATGGTACATAGCACATATCATGTCGTAGCAGAAATTCGAGAAGTACTGGAAGCACTAGTATTAGTTGATTACAGCTACTACACATGGATTATTGACCCTTCCAGCCTGTGCTTTTCCTTAACATTCCTTGAAAACATTCTGTGTTGTTCTTCAATTATTATTATTTTTCCGGTTAGATGACTGCATTAGTAATTTACATTTTCTCTAATTAACTGGCTTCATGCAATACAGAATATGTGAGAGAGATGATGCAAGAAAAGAAAGAATTTATAAACAGTAAAAAATAGGTAGTTGAAAGCATGTTGAATAGCAAAGCATACTTCTGTTTGTTCATAAGGGAAAGATTGCTCGAGATGCAATCACAGAGCTGCTCAATGAAATTGTAATAGATTATCATGTTCTGCTCAGCCAGAAGCCCTTCTGCCTGCACAATGAAAACAAACTGTTTACCATTTCAAGTCTCAACCAACGATTAAGAAGGTGCTTGTGGAATGGAAGGTATGAACAAGACAAGAGCTGCAAGTCATGAATCAAGGCAGCAATGACAGATTAGCTTAATAAACTAGAAAACGTCACGACAAATGTGCTGTATACCATGTTTTCTCCACAAAAGCAAACAACAGAAAATAAACAGCTACGTATCTGCCAGATGACTGATATAAACAAAAGAGATAAACCCCTCAAGAAAGTGACTGGAAATGTGGGAATTAATGACACTTAAGAACTCAGGCTACCGCATCATAGAAAACCCACGAAGAAACAATTTGACTCCAGCCGATTAATGTAAAAGAAATTGGGGAAAAAAGAAAAACTAACCCTGCAAAAAGCTTTGTAAGCATGATCAGTTCTAATGAGATCAGCCATATCATTCTTTAAGTGCTTTATCACACTGTTCTTCTTCTTCTTTACTGCCTCAAGGCGTGTCTTTGTTATCTTTACAGATGTCTTGCTGCAGTAATCAAGAAAAACAAAAGAACAATCCAATATCAGTGAATAAAACAGAGCTCTATCAGTAAAACAGAAAAGAATAAAAGATAAAAATAATAATAATCAGGTCTTTAATATACCATTTTGTATAGAACTTGGACCTTGTAAGCCGGTCAAACATTTTGATCTCTACAAGCCTTCAACTAATCACAAAAAAAAGGAACTCGCAGAGAGAAAGAGGTTCTGTCTTTATATTTTCTTTTCGTTAATGGTTTCTACTTTCTGGGTTGCTCTTTGAAGCAATGATGAGGTGATAAGATTAACAGAGATACAGAAATGGGCATCAAGTAACATCAAGAATCTGCATTAATGAACCCAGGAAGCAAAGAAATGCAAAACTTTCAAGGGGAAAAAGCAAGAATTTAGAGAAGCAAAACCGAGGAGATTGGTATTTATCTTTTAATTCTAAGAAAGGGAAGCAACAAAGAAATGAGCAGCTCTAAATCAACAAGATATAAGCTCTCAAAGGCAGGAATTTTTAGCTTGGTTTTAGAGAGAGAAATCCATGAATGGACATATATATAGGGAGAGAAAAAGGAGTGGTTCAGGCAAACAAGAATCCCTGACTTGGCAAAGAGGAAGCTCGAAGGCCTTTTTTAGGGAGGATGCGGAAAAGGAGTGGCCTTTTATTAGAGAGAGAAGATTTAGCCACGCAGGATTCTGAATAAGATTTTGCGCGCCGTTTCGTTCTGAACCATGTTCTTTAACTGGGTAAAATTACCTATAAGACCCCCTGAAACTCATCTATTTACGTACAATTTATCCGTGAATCCGTCAACTAACGTGTTTGGCAGTGTGGTAGCAGTTGTTTTTCATGCCGAAATACATGCCAATGATGTTTTTTCATTTTTTAAAAATTATTTTTGACATCAGCACATAAAAACGATCCAAAAAGTACAAACCAAACTCAATTTTAACAAAAAAAAAAATTGAATTTAGGCAAAACACCGTTTGGAACGCAATGCCAAACGGCTTCTAAACCGCGGGAAGCCAACGGCTGACTTGGTAAGAAATGGTGGCTCTCAAGATCATTTCCATTTCCCAGGTCATTGTAATTTGCAAGGAAAGTTGCTTCTTGCCATAACCTTAACTGAGTTAAATTTGCTTGGGGATTTTGGCACATACTTTGGCAGCAAGAACACACACTTGTATATAGAAAAAAAAAAAAAAGGACCTCGACGTTTCCTAAATTTTATATTCTTATAATAATTTTATTATGCTTTAGTAGATGTATTTATGTTATCTAAAAATTCAGAACCAACAAAATTGATTGTTGATGTTAAAGATATTAAACACAAAATTAATAAGAAAGAGTCAATGCTTATAATCCAAGAAAAATAATAATAATTAGTGACATCTTATTAGTTATTTTCTAAACCTACCTTAAAAAAAGAGACAAATATTCACAAAAAAAAAAAGATAAAACTTGTGATCTACAAAAAATAATAAAAATATTTTTATTTATAATTTTTTTCTCCTAATTATATTTATTTTTTCTTGTGAATATTTAGAATAACTAATAAATACTACTAAATATTATAAAATTCCAGGGCTAATTTGGTGCTTGGGCTCCATGGATTAGATAATTTAGTCAAACCTTATTTTTTTGACCTTATAGCTTGCTGGCGAACGCCTGTTTCCACATACATTAAACATAGAAGTAGCTAAAGAACGACATAAGTACATGCCTTGTAAGTGTTACAGCTGGCATTATTTTAGGCCGAAAATAAGGATATCACAAAGGAGAACCATGTGGGAAGCAGGGACTATAATTAACGACGGCGTTGCTTGCTTACTGATAAAGCTATATACCGTGATTCGGCGGCGACAACAAAAATGATACGACTGACAGCTGGGAACAACAGATGGCGTCGTCCTTTGCCAGGTAGTTGTGTTTTCGTGTTTTATTTATATATGCCTCCCCCGGCTGATTTAAATGACAAGTAGAATGCATCTAAACTCTACGGGTATAATAAGAAGTTTTAAAATCCGGTCTGATTTGGCAGGTCGATCTTGAATCAAATTAATCTAGAACTAGATTTGGATTGGATTGAAAAAAAAAACAAGAAAAAAAAACTTGATGTGATCTGGCTGACCTGATTGGTTGACCTAACAAGATCTAGTTGCAACCTGTTGACTTTTATTTTTTTTAAATAATCCGAGCGACCTGGTCAAAACCCGGATCCTGGATCTTGGACCGGGCCGGATATAAAAACTATATTACAATGTGAATCAATTTGAATGAGTAGGGTTTTTTCTATGTCCAAAATATACAGTTATTAGACTATATAATTACTTATTATGATTAGTTTATCATAATAAATTTAGTTTATAAGCATATAATATTATAACTCAAAGTAAACTTGTAAGTCATACAGAATTAGCATACAAATTTGCATAAGATATGAGAAAACAATCCTAGTTTGCATTCAAAACATATATAGATTATACATGTGTAAACAAAATTAATTTAGAGTATTTATTGAAAATCTTAGAATATAACCAAACTAAAATTTTATTATTATCAAGAATTAATTAATTATTTTTAAAATTTTATTATTTTTCACTTGATGCTAAAGAGATACATGCAATAAGCCTCTTAGGGCGATGAAATAAGAAAATAAAGCTAAAATATATCTCTATAAAAACTAAACTCAAATTATAGATTTAAAGAAAAACGATGAAGAAAAATTGAGTTTAAAACATGAGAGAGTAGGTCGAAATTTAGAACTAAAACAGAAATATATATATATATATATATATATATATATATAAACAAAAAACTCATAGGGCTTGGAAAAACACTGCTCATGCGGACTCATAAGCATTGTTGCTTGTTTATTAGAATAGTATAATTATGGACTTACCCTCCCCACAAAAAAAAAAAAAAATCCTTGCATTGGTTATTGGGTACATGATGGTCACTGTGCATGGCCCCTTTGGTCATTATTAGTTTGTTAAGGGGTAAGTTGGTTTTTTTATTTTAATTTCATAAGCATAATAAAAAAACTAAAATACTATTAGATGCAAAATTCTTAAAGATGGAGTCTAGGGGCATTTTAGGCTTTTCAAATATATATATTTTTATAATAATTAGATTGAGTAGGGATTATTTGATTTTTGAATAAATATAAAATATATTAAAAATTAAAAATAGTTTGCACATACAACGTACACTAAGCTTGTTAAAAGGACTCGCGTCCTTCAAGCGGTGCATACAATATCATATATATTTTTTCCCCTCCTCTTTACAAAACATTTTCACTATCTAAACATAATTTTTAACGCAGAAAAAGCCCTCTGGCACAGCACGAGTACATGGACAGTGTGTCTATATATATATATATACTAGCTTTGATACCCGCGCGATGCCGCGGGTATTTTTTTTGTATAAAAAATATTTTAAAAAATAAAAATTAAAAAATCTTGAATTTTTCTACAAAGTTATACCCAAGAATCTTGGGTTTGGCTGCAACGTCTGACCTAAGAGTAATATTTATAATATTAATAATAAAATTAAACTTGTATGGCCCAAGTTTAAGTGAGCCTGGCTGTAACACCAGACCCAAGAATATTGGATGTGGGTCTGGCTATAAGGTCGTGTCATAAAAGTGTGATAATTAAATAGAGTAATTAAAAAAAAATCAACATAAAAGAAAAAACTAATGAAGAAAAAGAAAAAAATTGAATTAATTGGGTTAACTCTTTAAACCAGGTTACCTCGTAAAATCTAGGATTTGCGTCATGAAAGTTTGATAACTAAATAGAAAAAAAAAATGACGGGTTTACCTAGAATTAACTGGGTTAACCCATCAAACCAAGTTAACCTGTTAAGCCCAGGATACGTGTCATGAAAATCTGATAATTAAATAGAAAGAAAATTAACTTTAACAAACTAAACTAAATGAAAAAAATAACTCGTCAAATCAGGTTAACCTATCAAACCCGAGATTATCATGAAAATATGATAACTAAATAAAAAAATAATTTAACATTAACAAAATAAATCAAACCAAAAAAATTCATTAAAAAAAATTAAAAAGAAACAACAAAAGAAAAAAACAGTCATATAATATAATACAATATAATAATAATTATAATGAAAAAAACGTGGGGAAAACTAAAGCTAAAGCTAAATTTTCAACCAACTCAATATTAAAAAAATAAATTTAACAAAGATAATTTAAAAAATAAACATGTGGGGGAAACACTGCAACTAAACAAAAATCATGCAAGGGAAACACTGTAGTAATCCGGCTTGGGTTATCGGATAGCAAGATTCTATCAACGGGAGTTTCATAGTCATTAAAAGCAAATTGTGAATATTGAGAAGATGGCACATACTCATCCGGCTGAACATGTCCGTGAGGACTTGTCATCTCGTTGCTCTAAATAAACCATGTAAACAAATATCAAGGCAAATGAAAAAAAAAAAAACACTAAAAAAACCATCATTAGGACAGGATGATGGCTAAGTTAAAGAAAACACTTGGATAGAGAAAATCTTAATGACATGCACTTTCTATAGAAACCATGTAAACATAGGGATAATAAGCAATCAAAGAAAAAACATCATGAAATTAGGTGTTGGGCAAAGATTAACTGGCTTGTAAGGAAAAGGAACGACATTGGATTGAAATCCTTAACATGTCATAAGACATGATGATGGATAGGCTTAGCTAGAAAACTATTGATTGGTTTAATTAAGGAATAAAAAACATAATTCCACAAAATTAACATGTTGAAGAAAGGATGAAGATATAAGAATAAAAGATCAAGCAACTAAAAACAGAACATTAAATGTTGTTAAACATTGGAATACCATAAGAATGATTAAGCATGCAAGGCAATAGAAATGCATAAAGTAAATAAGAGAGAGGCACAAAACAAACCTGAGAAAATGTTGACGATAAATAAAAGCGACCTCTTCAAAGGACCTAAAAATAGCGTGAAATTTTGATTAATATGTGCAAGGATAAAAACAAATAGACGTGGGGCATAAGACTTGGAAAATCAGGCATGAAAGAACAAAAAAAATAATAAAAAAAGATGAGCCAACATATTCTAAGCCCAAGCAAAATTGTATAAGCTGCAAAGAATAAGGGAAATAATTTTGTTATTTATTTAATGAGAGTGTCTTATGTTCTGTAATATTTTAAAAAAAAAGGGCAAGAATTTTTTTTATTTATAAAACCCAATTGTAATTCGTAGTTTGATATATGTAAATACTGCTAAAAAAACAGGGAATTATGACCTCCCCTCTTTATATGATCATCAGGCATGTGAAATCTGTTGTAAGCTCATGTTCTTAAACTCATGTAATTTCCTGAAATGTTATTCATACCATTAATACATGTATTGCAATCATGTAGAAAAGTGTTAATTTGCATATGCCATCGAACATTTTGAATTTTTCTTTTGATATTACATGTAAAAAGATATTGTTTTAAAATATTCACCTCCCAAGCACAATGGAAAATGTAATGTTTATATCTAGCTGATGCTGCTTTTAATTAAAAATGATTACATAATTTAATTAAGCACCATCAGAAATAAACACGTATTTATAAATTGAAATTTCCCAAACTTTGCAACACAAACTAATGGCATCCATGCACTTCATTCCTTTTTGGACCCCTGATGATATAAATACACACCTACCAAATAAATTCTCACCAGAAACCTCATAAAAACTCCCTAAATTATGAATAGCTTTTTTATATATATTATTATATAGGAAAGATTCAAAGTTCAGATCTTTTAAGCAACTAAAAACACTAATATTAGGTTGAATTACAATTAATTAGCTACTAAATAAAATTAATTGGCTACTCACCATAATTTATTAAAATAAAATGAGAAAAATGAAATGTCAATCGAGAACAGTTCAGGGGATCTCTATTGTTTTAGCCTAATTTATATAATTAAATAGTGACAAAAGATTATTTATAAATTTATATGTGAATTTGCGTATAGTCATTAATTAAATATAAGTATTCCATGAGTTGTAGTCTTGAACAGCTGTATAAATTTCAAATATCCGTGTCCCCTTGCTATTATTTCACCAGATTTCTCTGCCACAAACCCATTTTTTTTCTAGACTCTGATGATTAACTTACATGATGTGTGTGTGAGAGAGATATTAAATAATCTCTGAGCAATTTTTTTATAATTACTTTTTTTTTAGAAAAAACATCTTATTATAAAGAGATTATTATATTATTTTTAACTACAACATTAACAATGTAATGCTGCCGAACATCATTTAACAAAATTTGGCAATCCTGAGAACTAATATATTTATTTCTTTTTTTTCCAATTTATCTGTTTCTTAAACTAAAAGATTGGGGCATATTTATTTTTATTTTTTCCAATTTGTCTCCCTAGATCCCTTTTAAGTTTCAAGTAATCATGGGTTTATGTTACAAAACTCAGCGATTAAATTTGAGATTAATTTTGCTTCAAATTGAAGACCATTTTCTTTGAAAACAAAAAAAAAGAAGGATGGTTTGTTCAAAATTAGTTTTTTTTTTTTAAATTGTCCCCTTCTAAGGTTGTCTAAAGTGCAATGAAAAAAAGAAAACTTCACAAAACATGTGAAGAGTCCAATAAAACCAGGAAGAAAAAAAAAAAAACAAACTTTAGAAACACCGAATAAAAAGAAAATCAAAGTGCAATGAAATAAGCAGGCAATTTCGATCAACAATAGCTGAATGAACAACCCATGCAAACTAAAAAAACACACAACATTAAAAAGAACAACTGAAAAGAAAGACAAATAGTAATGGAATAACCTGGAAATTCTGATCACCAAGAGTCAAACAAAAAGCTGTCAAAAACTAAGTATCCTCTTGAATGTAATGGAAGAAGCAAACCCTTCAAAGCAAATGGAAAGAGACCAACATCCTATGAGTTACAATAAAATAAGATTAAGAAGTCATAAAAATCATAATAATTAAAAGAGAAAGAACGAAAGCATACTAATTAGAGAAGTTGCTGGAAAACAAAACCAAAATGGAAGGCAACAAAGAGGGCAAGAAAAAAGAAACTGCAGAAAATTGTAAAAGGATTTAAGGCACCATCATGATCTTGCTTGTGCAAGTAAAATTGTTTCCCACGAAGAAAAGACTGAATTGCAAAAAGCAAAGAAAAAGCAGTGTAAATTTTCAAAGCATTCAATACAGAAATATGATGATGTCTTCCCATGAAGAAAAGACAGAATTGCAAAAAACAAAGAAAAAACAGTGTAAATTTTCAAAGCATTTAATACAGACACATGATGATGTCGCTTTAATAGTTTTCAATCTACAATGCTTTTAATAATATAATAATAATCAACAAACAACGAACTTGTGCATGGAAAAAAAGCAAAGTCTATAGTAAATTGTTAAAGCATTTAAAACATTTAATGCACCATCATGATCTTGCTTTAATAGTTTTCAATCTATAGTACTTTTAATAATATAATAATAATCAACAAAGACAAATGTTCATCTAAAAGCAACCAAGTTGCGCAAGGAAACAAAGAAAAGACTACAATAAATTGCTAAAGAATTTAAAACATTTAATGCACCATCATGATCTCGCCTTTGCATTTCCCACTGCAGATAAGAAGAGAAGACTCGACGGAAAAAAAACAAAGATAAAACAGTGTATATTTGCAAAGCATTTAATACATTAATATGATGCTAGATGCAACTTTTGCAAGTCAAATCAGCAGCTAGCTACAGTTCTCCCCATTAAAATCTGTCAGGTACAACTCTTTCTATAATATAATACTAACTAATATAGAAAATCGTTCCATAAAAAAACAACACAGCACTTAGAAAGAAAATTGTTTTGTGGGGAAAGCACAGTACTTTCCCCACGCATTTTAGAGTTCTGTTATATATATATATATATATGGAATTATTCGACCACTCCAAGCTGCTACTGCGATTGTAAATATAGCATGTGGATCATTATAAGAGTGCAAATCCAAGTGACTTGTGAGGTTCATGCACAACTTGTTTGCTAAGCATGTCTTCCTTTCTTTTCATTTTCTTTATTCAAAAGCCAAAAAGTGATTGTAGTTGTATACGACTGTACATACTCTCTCTCTCTCTCTCTCTCTCTCTATATATATATATATATATATATATATATATATATATATATATATATATATATATATATATCCAAATTAGATCATTTATGACACTTGGTGTCATGCTTTTATTCCCTGTTTCTTCTAGAAGACGATGAGGAAAAAGGAAAATAAAATGAAAGTAAGAGGTCAACGTTCTCGGCCGGCGCTGGACTGCCTCCTCCATAACTGGTACTGGTGCCGCTACCTATGCTGCTGATACTAATTTAAAGTTGAGATCTGCTTCTCCGTCGGAAATACCATTAAGTCACCTTTTGAAAACAAGATGCAAACCATATTTTATAAAATTTAATTTTTTTTTATCTTTGATTTAATTTATTTATATTTTTGGATTGTTTTTTATGTCCTAATATCAAAATAATTTTTAAAAAATAAAAAAAATATTTTAATATATTTCTAGAAAAAAAATAATACTATATTCTCAAATACCCTCTAAAATTTATTTTGCACAGTTGCTATTGATAACACACACACACAAGGAATTAATCCGAGGCATATTGGAACATGGGATTTCAATGCCTGGTATGTATATGGGTCGTTTATTTAATAGTCAACTGACCATGAAGTCAATGAGACGAATCATAAAGTAATTATCTATTGATAAAGAGAATATTATTGATGAATTAATTAATATATAACCATGAATCTAAATTCAGTTATATATATATGGTAGTACTTCTTGGGATTGACTTAAAGTTTCTTGATATACGTGTCAAGGGGTTACACGTGGCAATTCTCCTTAATTTAATTATTATCTGGTATTTATTTAATAATACTAGGAGCTTAATTGACGTGACAGGAATTTTAAGAGCAGCTGGCAATGAGCTGGGTGGTTATGATTGAAGGAAGAGAACCTTACAAGTAGTTGAAAGGATATGAAAATGTGATGCTTCTGTTACACTCTACTGGTTGCTTGAAAATACAGTCTTTATCATAAAATTTATGAAATAAAAGTGAATTTTAAATTTATCCATTAATTCATGAATAATATTTAAATTATAATTTGACAAACAATACCTCTCCCTTCCTCTTTTATTTCTTTTTTCCCTTTATTTAATATGCAAAAAACATCACAAACTCCCTTAATTTTATTGAAAAATTTTTCATATTTTTTTTAATTTAAATTTAGTTTATAAACAATTTTTTTCTGAATCAAATTTTATTGAAAATTTTCCATTTTAAATAAACAAAACAATACAATTTTTATTTGAATTTAATTTTAAAATATGATTTTTTATTACATATTTCCTATAATGACTCACACACACGTACCGTTGCCTTCTTTGATTAATTTGCATGAAAAAACATTAATTTTGTTAGGATCATCAACTGTGTTGTTAATGAGAAGATAAAACGAACCCCTCATTATATATTACGTTGAAAAGAAAAAAAAATCAGTTAAATAAATAGAATTTTTTTTTCCCTATTTGCATTTTGGTGTTCCTTTGTGAAGATTTTTTTTTTTAAAAAAAAAGATTAGTGTTTTAGGTTAGAAAAGATAAAAACAGTAAAAATTAAAATATATTCAGATGAAAAAATAAAAAAAACATAAAATATAATTGTCTGATGAGACAGTTTTAAAATGAATTTTTACTGTGAAAACAAAAGGTATAAGAGAATATATATATATATATATATATATATATATATATATATATATATATATATATATATATCATATGTTTTCGAAACAGCATTAATTAAATATCACTTAAGAAACTTAAGCCAGCTA
Source organism: Populus alba (assembly GCF_005239225.2). Lineage (NCBI taxonomy): Eukaryota > Viridiplantae > Streptophyta > Magnoliopsida > Malpighiales > Salicaceae > Populus > Populus alba. Next base: position 9,365,526 of record NC_133286.1, on the reverse strand, counting down.
ACTAGCTAATTTTGGTGCAGAATAATTAAGATAATTGCAAAGAAAGCATGAGGTTTAATGGACATAGATTTTAAGTTCTTATTATCAGAAACTTACGTATTATTTGGACACGTGAAGCAAATTTTTGTTGTTAGGATAGGGTAGTGATATAAACCCTGTTTATTTTTACGTTTTTAAAAGTGTTTTTTAAAAATAATTAAAATTTTTTTATTTTTTTATTTGAAATTAATATTTTTTTAATGTTTTCAAATCATTTTAATGTGCTAATATCAAAAATATTTTTTAAAAAGTAAAAAAAATATATTATTTTGATATATTTCTGAATGAAAATTACTTTAAAAAACAAAGTAATTAAATATCACTTAAATAATAATAAAAATGATGCTAATGATGAAAAAGCGATTATGCAATAATAATATTAATAATAATTTTTTCTATAATAAAAACTTTCATTCTTATTTCTATAATATAATTTCATTTCTTGGTACCAAACACTACCTTAATTTTCTTATAATTGAGACTTTTCCTTTTCTTAAGTACTGATATTGTGGAGTGATTTTCTCTTCATATCCAAAACAAAATCTAGATGGGCCTAATTATGGGAGTATATGTTTTGAATTCAAGCCGAAAAGTCCAACAGTTGGAATACACAGTCAGCGGCCAGCTTTATGGTAATGTTCATGATTGTTATAACGAGTTTTTTTTTTTCAAGTATTTTTTATTTTTTAAAATTTAATTTTTATATCAAAATGATTTAAAAACATAAAATAATTTAATTTAAAAATATAAAAAAATAAAAAATTCTCAAAAATCTATTTTAAACACAAAAACAAACATAGATTCCCCCTCTCAGTAAATTTATTGCTAGTCATTTAAATTTCAATAAATTAATGGATGATCTGATTTTGTTTAAACAAATTGATAATAATTTCTGTTTATAAAGAAATCCAAGTCATTAGTTTCAGAATTAATGATATATATTTACCTAACATAATGATCCTAAGCCTCAGGTTGTTACTCCATAAGATGCGTCGACTTGAATGAAGGCTTCATCGTTTCTAAAAAACTAAATCTCTCATCATAAGAACAACAGAGCACTGATCTCAACAATCAATATAAAGACCGATAAACCTGACAAAAAACCTCCGAAAAAAGAAAAGAGATCCTTCGTTCTACATAAGCACAAAGCAACTCCCTATGTAGCCTATGATCTCATATCATTTTAGTTGCTGAACGCGTTCCTTCTATAATGTCTAGCCCACTTCACCGCCTCGGGAAAACAATGAGGGCTCCTGGTTTTTTCCTGTGATAAGGCCCAAGAGAGCAGGGCACGCAAACAAGGCGCGTATATATACACAATTAAATATTAATATTTTTAATTATTTCATTGATGATTTCATTTATAATATTTAGTATAATTTTTTAATTTAATAAAAAAATTTCAGAAACTGCCTAAATATCATTGGCGACTTTTCAATCCGTCAGTGATTTCGTCTGTAATATCTAATTTAAAATTTTAATTTAATCAAATTTTTTCAGAAAACCACCAAATAACATCGATGACTTTTTAATATGTCGGTGATTTTATCTGTAAAGAATAATAATTAATAGTGCAATTAAAAAGTGAACAATTCTAGAGCTCTCTGGAAAATACCGACGAAATTTTCCGTTGGTGATTCTCTTTGTAATTGACATAATGAACAGTGTTCACAGTTTGCTAACAAATTTACCAACTGGATTTTCTGTCGATAATTTCGTTAGTAAAATTAGCATGTTATCGTTTGTTTGCTTTGTTTTAATTATTTTTTTTCCATTATAATTCCCTAGGTAAATACCAAGAGAATATTTATGTTGATAAAATCTATCGGCAATTTATCAAAGAAAATATTCTCTCAGTATTTCTATTTGTATTTATTAATTTTCTGATAGTGAATATGATGTTGGACTTGAAAGGAAAAATAAAAGACAATATGAAAACTAGATTGGATTTACCTTTGTATTGTAATCGTGACATGATGGAGTTGATTAACCATGGGTTGCATATTGCAAAACCCAAAGTCATCTTCACCTTATACAATAATGGGCAGCTTTTTGTCTATGAATAGCTAAAGAATTTACAATTCCCTTATGGTTATGCATCAAACATAACTAGATTAAAAGAAAAACAAATTATATGAGATGAATAGTCATGACTATCATATGTGTAATTACTCATTCTTATTACTTTTTGTGATGTTTTTTTTTTTAAGAATATGGGATGCATTAACAAACATTAGTCATTTTTTCAGGATATTTGTTTGAACAAATTGAATATGAAATATTTAGAGTAGCTTGTAATGAATATCAACAAGACCATTTGCAAATTTAAAATAATCTTTCCTTTTTTTTTTTACTCAATAAAATATATATCCATACATTTAACATATGAGAAAAAATTAGAAGGTCTTATGTAGAGTTTATAAATAGAGTAGAAGTTCTAGATAAGGGGTTTCGTGTTCTGAATATACTCGGAAAAAAAACTAGATTGTGTAATGATGACACTAAAAAGGAATACTTACCTAAAATATATGATCCTTTTTTTAGTGGGCTCTATCATGGAAAAGTCAATTTTTTTTCCACCCTCAATCATAAATGAAATTTCCATAAAAAATTACATAGAGATGTTTTGGATAAATAAAATTTATCTTATCCTTCTTATTTCTAGATGGATGTATCCATTCAAAATGTAAGGGATGACATCCTAAGTAATTATCCATTATTTTTTTCAATATTCAGTTATTCATCATTAATTATTTTCATGCAAATACTTATTCAACCTTAAGAGAAATGTTAAAAACAAAACTCTTGTTGATGCTTTGACATGCAAGGCTTATATTATTAAAGAGATTTCAATATTTACCTCGTATTATTTTGAGTCTAACTTGAGAATAAAAATCAATCACATTCCCAAAAATTATAATGGTGGTGAACTACATTTGAGTAATAATTTGTCAATATTTTACCATCCTGGATGACCATTATTAAAAAACCAGTGATAAAAAGATATTTGATAAATATTGAATTTAGATAAACACATAATTATATGTCATTTAACTGTGATGAATTGAGATATTTTGTTCAATAAATCCATCTTTTTAATTACATAGAATTTCCATTAATTATACTAAATTATAAGATTGATCATTATACTAAATTTAATAATTCTTTTTGGCAACATTATCAATTGTTGTTATCCCACAATCTAAATGTTAGTAAAGCTCAATTATTCTAATTACAAGACAAACAATTTATCATATTCTAAAACACATGTTGGTGTTTAATAATTGATAACTTCAAGTTTTTGAATTACCTATATTATTTATTTTACCTTAATTGTTGTTAAATGTAAACAAACACTAAACATGGGTGCAAATTCTAGTAGATTGAAGTTTTTTTTTATACCCTAAAATAGTGTTACAATGAATAATTCATCAATTGATATGTCTTTCATACAAAACAATATGGTAAGAGTATACAGACTCATAATAGTAGGGTTTGTGTAAAAGGTTCAATTTTTAATGAGTTTGAAATTGATTATTATAATAAGTTAAAAAAGATGATTGAATGGAGACTTTATAGGCCATAAGATAACACTATTTTTATTCAAATGTTAATGATAAGATGCCAATAGAGAAATTAGATTTAATTAGCATCATACTTTGTGGTAGAAATAAAAATAAAAAAATGGTAGACTTTTCCCTTTTAAAGTTCAAATAGTCCAATTCAAATTGTTATCATCAAGAGCTATAAAACTCAATTGACAATGAGAGAATGCCTTAAAATAGGTCACCCAATTTCTTGGTAGGGAGACAACATGGAAAACAATTGCCGCCAAGCGGTCACCTAACCTTACCGTTCGGACCACCACCCAAGTGGGTTATAAATCAAGGCTTAGATTTTTCCCCTTTTTTCTGCTCAACGCGGACTTTAGTCTACATAATCCAAGCATCCTATTACATATATCCTGTCTCTCGTCTTTTACACAGGATATCTTAAATGCGTCACACTTCCTGCTTTCTGTAGCAAAACGTTGAGCCTCCGAACACGACATTACATACATCCTGTCTTTTGTTCTTATAACTCTACCCATCTGCATCGGTACAGTGATCAAATTTTCATACAGAAACATGTATGTATTGATTACAATATTGAAGTTGGATTTTCTAGCACCAAAAAACCAAAATAAAATAAAATTAATTAGCTCGAATAATTATCCATTAAGCACTCGAATGGAGTTAAGAAGCTTCATTTGACGCAGAAGTTTTTATATCTTCTACACTGAAACAAAAACACTGCACTCTTGTGAAAATTAAAACAGAAATAAAGCACACCGGAGCTCTCTTTAACATCTTTTACGCATCAAAATGAGCCGATAAAAAACTACAACTCTTTCCATGCGTAGTAATAAGCATCGCCATCCAATCCTCCAAAAATGACTTCCACGTCTCTCTGCCCAAAAAGAAATGGATGATGCTGCAATAGCGTAGGTAGTGAAATTAATTAAGAATTAGCCTGGTATTTAGGTGAAGAAACCCTTATAATATAGGATTCTTGTTGTTTAATCAAGTGTTTAGTAGTAACCCCAAATGGATTCTTGCTGGATTTCCTCCCATTCACTATATCCGACACCAATATCGTTCTCCATAGCCATCGGCTCTCCCGTCAGAAGAGACTCAGCCAAGTACTCCGTCCACATTTTTGGTGAGTCCAGTGGTGCTTCGTTAATAGCTTGAATTTGGCTCGGTGACAACCCCACTCTAACAGGACCAAAACCACCATCACTAGTAATAGAGCCACAGCTTCCAATATCCGAGCATTTTACTGGTCCACTAAACAGCAAAGCTGCCTCCCGTGCTGCCGCTTGCACGTCCTCCGCTCTAGAACTGGCCGGCCGGGGGAGGCTATCTTCCATTTCAGGAAAATTCAGCTGTGCCCCACGTCCCCTTAGGTGCAATGCTGCCACATCATATGCGACGGCAGCCATTTCAGGCTTCTCATAACTTCCAAGCCAAATTCTTGTTTTCTGACCAGGCTCCCGGATTTCGGACACCCACGTCCCCCATTTTCTTTGCCGGATACCTCGATATCTCGGAGTACTAATCTCAGAATGGGCGTCCCTGCTTCTTCCTTCCATTGTGCCCCCCGAATTAGTGTTTTGACGACTGATTGATGTACTGGTACGAAGATGATTTTGGTACTGGATAGTGTGATGGCATAATACGTGCTTATATAGATGTGATATATCATGGGAGCGATTCAAGTGTGGGGACTTTGTTAGGAGGAAAGGGAGCTTCCTAGTAATTACATTTAAGTGCGGAAGATGCTGGCAATGATTTGCAAATTTGCATGTGATCTTTTTTAATTCCTAGGATTTTAATCGAATGTATTACATATCTCTTTATACCTTGCCTCATTTTATAGATATAAAATAAATTTATTTTTATAATAATTTTATAGTGAATTATATAAAAAAATGTTTTTTTTTTTAATTTTACTGTTATTTATCTCTTTTATTCCTAGACAACAAACGAATTACTACCTAACACATTCCTATGCAAAAGTCTAACTGGTTTTGAGGATACGAAGAGTAACAAACCTAAATGCTTGGTTCTTAAATGCTTGAAACCGGACTCAATTACTAAGTACTTGGTTCTAAGTTATCTCTTAAAGTTAACCATCCATTTTTAAAGCTCGTTTAATTTACACATGACCAAAGAAAATATTTGGAAATATGACAGAAATTATATTTTAAAGTATTTTTTTTTAAAATATATATATTAAAATAATTTTTTAATTATTTTAAAATTTTATTTTTAACATCAACTCAATAATAATATAAAAACAGGAAGAAAATTAATTTTAAGCAATATTTTTTACAAATTTTGATAAAAAAGAAAAAAAAGGGGTTACACCGCAATATAATCCAAAACGGAGTCTTCATCATCCAACAAGGCAATTGAAATATTATACTCGTAAGCTGAGCAAATAAGCCATTCTATGATGGTGAGAACCAGACATGTATTAATATGTTTTTTCTTATCTTTTTATTACATTAAATTATTTTATTCCTCAAATTGACAGCACATTTAATTTCTTGAATTGAAATTATTAAACAACTCAAGTAATCAAACTTGAAAAAGTCTGAACTAGACTTCAATCCATCAAGAACCTAAACAATTTGAGCTTGAATAAACAAAAATCAAGCTTAATCTTCACTAAAATCAGATGACTTGAACTTGACCTGATCGATACTACTGCTGCTGTACAATCAGCAATGACGTAATTCCATTTAATTAATAATATCAACATAAATTAATTAAATGAACACGTAGCAAAAGATAGTGTAATGTGCTGCTGCTATTCCTGACGCGGTTTGTTGCTGGTGAATTTGACTGGTCAACCCTGTTGTCTGGATTTGATGTTCCCCATCAGACATCATTAATCTCCGAGGAATGTCATTATTTATTTATTTATTTATTTATTTATTTTGATGTTAGAATTCAGCGAATTACTCCTCAGCATGTAAGCTCAAAAGAGTCATGTCAATGCTTGTGATATACTGGATTCCTTTTCTTATGTGACTTTTAATAATAATAATAATAATAATAATTTTTGACCGTCTAATTACTACTTTGCTTTTCTTAATATAAAATTTTGACACGGCCAACGAGGGTAGAATGGTATTTTTAGGGGACCCAAAGATCATTTACAAAAAAAAATTTCACAGTTGAATTACATAAATACTCTTAAAAGAAAAAAAAAATGAAGGGCTAAGAAGGTTTTTGTGTAATTTCCTTCTTTTTTTCACAAATAGTTCTTGTTGGTATTATATTACAACCTCTTATGCTTTTGAGTGCACAAATTGTCAGTGAAACACTTATATTTGTCTCCAATAATTATCACACACGTACCTTTCTCTAGAAGGAAAGTACGAAGGCTGCACTGTTCAGTGCGATATTTGCTCTTTTCTGGTTAATTGCGTGAAAAAATGTGACTAATGTGTATAAATACTCTAAATTTAATTTAGATAATTATATAAAATAACAAGCAGCATAACACATAATAATAATAATAATAATAACAAGCTACACTTTGTTTTTTCTTCTTTGCTACGGATTTTCGAGAGAAAGAAAATAAATATTTTTGTGTTCTACATAAAGACGTGTTCAAGTTTGAAAATGTAATCGGTTTTGATAATGATGTGCAAGTCAATCAAGTGTCAAAACAGCTGGATCTAAGCTGTACTCAGTTCTCCGATGTGACCACTTTTGCGAATTAATTATTGGAATATAATGGCGGCACCGTCTCTAAAGCCCATGCGGCATTGCACCATGCCGTACACAAGTACGGCTTCCAACCTTCACAGGTGGCAGATGATTGACGGCACACGTACAATTGAATTGGCCTTTTTGTCATTTAAAAACAAAATCTTTTTAATTTAGAAGTATAGATTTGCACCAATTGGGATTACAATTGATCAAAATTTTGATAAATCTTTTATTTAAAATTATTTAGTTTTAATATTTTTAAATTATTTTGATATATTGATATAAAAAAATTATTTTAATATATTTTTAAATAAAATATTTTTTTAAAAAAACTATTATTACCCTTTTAAATAGCCTCGAAGTTTTCCATGGTAGCTTTTGCTCTTACATATTTATTAATGGGTATTTTTTTTCTTTACATTTTTTTTAATATCTAGAGATTAATATTGGGAGAACAATAAGACATCGTTTGTATTTTACTAAATATCTGATATCAATCTTCACCGTGGGTCAGATTTGTTTTTCAAATAAAAAAATTTTGTATAAGCCTTTTCAATATATATTTTTGTATTTAATTTTTTTTCAATAAGACATCATTTGCTAAAGTTGTTTATTAATATAATTTTTTTATTCAAGCAAATTATAATAAAAATAAAAAATAAAATTAAATTGATTTAATAAAATAAAAGGAAAAAAAACACTATGCAAAGCTGCATATATTATATTTTTTTTATTTAAAAAAATTAAGTCTGCCTATTAAAAAGAGAGAAAAAATAATTATAGATGAATCAGAAAAACTCTTCAAAATCTAAATGCATAACAAAAAAAACATAAATGTCATTTAAAAGAGATTATTTAAACAAAATGAAAGAGAGAAGAATATTAATCTAAATATAAAAAATAACTTAGAGAAAAAACCATATAAAAAAACATGTATTTAAAAAAATTAAAAAAAAATAATTTAGAAAAAAAGAAGAGGCAAAGGCCAAGCGTTGCTTGGCCTCACCCATTTCATTATGGCGCAAGTGCAAATCCGCCCTGGCAGGCCCGCATGAGGGGGATCTTATATTATTTTTTGTTGCAACTAGGGTGGATGACATGTTATCTGTCCCAATTTTTTTTTGAAAAAAAAGTTAGACGGCACGTCACCTATTAAAGCATATGACATATCGTTTGATTTGCTTAGATTCTAGTTGCTGAAAAAACAGGGCTTAAGTTTTTTAACCTAAAAAATTTATTTTCAATCCATTTTTTATTTAAAACCCCTTAGTAACCGTGATAGACCTATCAATGACCTAAAAGAATCATTTGAAAAATCAAAATCAACTTGAAAATAAAAATTAAAATGAATTCATATATATATGTTTTTTTCACGAACTTTAAAGGTTAAGAAAAAAACTTAATATAAACTTTTCTTATTAAATTGAACCATTTGACATAAACATTGATATTTTTGGTGGCTTAAATTGATGTTACCAAAATTTCTGTGTCTACTGTCGAAATCCAATGACCTCTATCTCATTTCTTGATCAAGGACTAAAAAATAAAAAAAATGAAATTGTTTCAAAATTGAATTGGGATAATATTGAGGCACTAAAATTGTATAATTTGCGTTATTTTTAAAGTTAGAGAACCAAAATATATATTTCTCGAAGCCTATGGCACACCACTCATATTTGATGCTTTTGTTTTTTCATTTCAATCCTTATTCGTTCAATTCCACCATTGACTAAGAAATAAGAAGCAATTGGCCTTAAATTATGATCAAATCGTCTAAAATAAAACTTTAACTAAAGTGAATTGTCAAAAAATAAACAATGTCTTCCATAATGTTTTGTGAGAGGATGAACAATGTTGGCTACATAGTGTTCATCCCATACATTTTACTTTTTAAGTTAATGAGATATTATTAAGTTGATAAAAATTTTAATATATTATTAATTAAAAACTAAAAAAAATATGAGGTTTGTTAAAGTACTTCATTGTTTATATAAAGAATGAAGCACCTAGTTATCTTTTTTTTTTTTTTCTAACTTTTTTCTCCATTCAATTGAACTTTGTATAGTCTAATTAAAAAACAAAAGGTTGTCATGTAAAACATGGAGAAAAATATGACCAATCTCAAATTTACTATAAATGTTTATTCATTTTAATTTCAAAGTATATTTTATTTATTTTTCAGTCTTTATATTTGAAAGAAAAGAGAGAAACTTGTGGCAAAACTATATAAGAAAGAGAAAGTTGATGGTTACAATTTTGATAACTAAAATGATCAAGCATGGTGTCAAAAGATTTCATTGAAAGAGAAGAATTCAATGGTGGTGTTTTTTTGCCTTCATCTTACTTGAGAAAGTAGATCAATCTTAATAGAGAATTTATTTTTGGTTTAATTTTTGTGGTTTTTAAATCAATTTATAAGTGTTTTGAGTTAAAATATGATTTATTAGGATTTCCAACCATCCCCTAGTAGCCAAAATCCAGGCTAGCATAATAAATGTTGTTTGCATTAATTTCTTTTTAATATAAAAATTGGGGGATGGCATGTAATCCCTCCCTTGTCATATATAAAAATATAAGCCTAGATGTGTGGGCATAGATTTATAAGCCCAAGTATGCCTAAACTTGGGTGGTTAGTTGGGTGTTAAGGCCTGCCCTCCCTTTCTTTTTCTCTTTCTCTCTCTCTTATTTATTTATTTATTTATTGCAATGATTTTAATTAGTAACCTTAGTCTTTTGTATGTATTTCTTTAATTTACATCAATTCTTTTTATCTCAGCTTAAATTAATATCATCTCTCTTGTTTTTAAAATTGTTTTATTCAATTTTTAAACAATAGTTATTTTTCAAAATTATATATATTATATTTCAAAAAATTATTGTAAATTTATATTTTCATTTATTTGATATAACTTCTAAGATAAAAAAGAACACATAAATCTAAAAGAAAAGTGGGTGTTAAATATTTGCATACTCATATAAATATTATTGACTTTTTCACAAGATTCAACTTTTTTAAAAATTATTTTAATAAACATAAATAACATCTTCTCATTTTTTAATTAAAAAAAATGATATAATAAAACACATTCTAATATTGATACATTGTTACAGTATATGTGAAGAATTAGCTTGGAACTCTATCCATGACATAATGCGGGTTTTAAAACTAGTACTTAACTATAATTATTTACGAGGAAAAATTATATATTATAAGGATATGTATGAAAAACCTATAAAACTACAGGGACTAAATTAAATCTTGGAGAGCCAAGCTCCTCTCTGGCCCACGGGCCTAGGTAGCTCCGCCCTGCTGAGTTTTGACCAATGCTCCTTGGCCATGCGATCGTGGCAGTCCAACAAGGCAGAAAAAAGTCCTTCAATTTTTCCTTACAGTGTGCTTTAGTAGCCAAATAAAGCTCTGCTACAGAATTCGGATCTTAAAACAAGGAAATTTGAATAGTTGATTAATATTTTTTTGGTATTTTTAAATTATTTTAATTTTTTTAATATAAAAAATAATATTTTAAAAATAAAAAAATATTATTTTAATATATTTTCAAATAAAAAATAATTTTAAAAATATATAACTATTACTACACTCTTCAATACCTATAACCTTAGTTAGTGGGGGTGGCCACTCTCGGTTTAAGGTCATTAGCAAAATGTATTTCGTCCTTTCACTGGAAAATTAAGGATGCAGAAACAAATTTGAAAAGTAATATTTAGAAAATGACTTTTCATTTTCATGAAACAAACAAGGCTGCCTTACTCGGGGTCTTCTTTCCGATGAGCTAGCACTGACTTCTGCTCTGGCACCACCACCACCAGAGCTCCCTCAACGGTGCCACCGTCCATACCAATCTTCGCCATCATAGCCCAACCCCTTTCTTTCTGTGAATAGATGTATAATTCATCATCGTCAAGGACTTTAAAAAAAGAGAAGCACAATCAAGAAAAACTCCAAATTAATGCATTTAATTTTGCAAGCTGACAAATGATAATTCTCAACTCCGTTTGAGCTGAGAAGAAGAAATGACTTGACAGGGACACAATCTGCTACTGCATCACACATACACAAACAATCGAGGGAATAGTTTCCGTTATAAGGTCTGATCTAAGCTTAATCCTAAGGTGAATGGGTTAGAATTTAAAAACAGGAAAGGGTATTTCTACTACGTAATCTTGTAAAAATAGGAAAAAACAAGTTACCTCTACTGCGTGGACCTCTGTTGAATCCAAATAAGAAAAGAGAAGTTCTTTCACGTAGTTGGTTGGTAATTTTCAAAAATATGTATGTTTTATGCTGTATAATAAAATCTTATCAGGTATTATTCTGATTTCAACAATGGGAGTGAATAAACTAAGGTTAAAGCACGGCATATGTGTAAAAATACTGTCACTGTATCTCCGTCCCCAGAAAGCTAGCACGTAATCATGCAGAGCATCATAGTGATGCTCCCTGAATAACACAACAAGGGCACGCAGTACCCAGTGAAAATACAGAAACCCTAATTACATGAACAATATTTTCTCCCCGATCATCTAGAGGTACAGAATCTTTAGCCAAGCATTAAAGTTTTTCTGATTTCTGACATGTATTTAAATAGCGAAAATTCAACTCACCGGATCCTGCAAGGATCGTATTGCAGTAAGAGATCCGATAGCTCTGAAACAGAGTTGGAATAAGAAAGAAATCATCAGTCGGTACTTAATTTCTTTAATAAAACAAAATCAATATGGGGTTGAGCATAAGGTGCTAGCTAACTACCAGAGACATCTTAAGAAATCGATGAGATAAATGAACAAACGGTTCTCTCCATCAAGCAATTCAGGTCGAACCAACCGCTCTAAATTCAAGTTTCTAGGAAGAAGATTGCTGTAATACAATAAAGTTGTGACGGAGGCAGTCGGCTGAGACATTAGTGCACTGATTAGCCTCACTAGCGACCAGAACATCCATGGCTGGAATGCCTGCCAGAAAATATAGTAACAGCATAAATAAGAACCCTTGAAGTGCATAGAGTTTCATGTAGTGAACCTCACCACAGTCACAATACCAAACACCCACTTATACCGAATTAACTTTTTCTTTTATAAAAAAAAAGTACATGCAAGAACAAAAGAGAGAAAACATACCATATTGATTAGCTAAGAGAGAGGAAATTCGCTTGAACGAAGAGAAATCATGTTGGTGATAGAACTGAAGCTGAATCACTGAGAAAGCGAGGAAAATCAGATGGCAGTGTAGCAGATTCAAATGTCTCCTTCTCTTCAGCTGCCAATCTTCAGCTGCTGTTCAGACCTACCTTTCTCTCAAGGCCAAGGGGTCAAAGATATTATTGGGCTTATTGCGAGTTAATTGTTTCTGAAAATTGGGCCAGGCGAGCCTCAAGCAGCCCATCATTATTCGCTAAAGGTTTTTAGCAAATATAGATTTGAAAATATATTTTCTGGGGCTAATTAGTTGAAAATGGAAAGAATATTATGTCAACTTGGTTCACTAATAAAAATTATACCACAAACCAATGGAGAAAAAATATGTTTTTTTCTTCTTCCTCTTCTTCTTAAACAAAAAAGAAGCATTTTATCTTTTGTTACTTTGAGTTCTCTTAAGATTTTTTTTTCTATTTTGAAAGTATTTTATCTCTCTTGAGAAGAAAAATAAATTTGTTTTCCACATGATGCATGCTTTTTTATGTCGATTGAAAGAGACTTTCTCATCTATCAAAAAAATAATAATATTGAAACTAAGTTTTTTTTTTTTTTTTAACAAGAGTTTATGTAGTGTAGCCAACATAACTGCAAGATTGCACAAGCACAAATGTCTTTTTGCACTTACCTAGCCAGCTAACAATATGATGAACAGCGTTTTTGCTCAATGCTAAACCTTGAGATTTCCTCCATGTGTTTATTCTGGGAAAAAAAATAAAAAAACCATGCCCATTAAAAAAGGTTTCGAAGAGTAAATTACATGTTCTGTGACAGGTGATGCGTTCAAGTTTGATGAGAATGAGAACATGAATATCAATGGCTGTGTGAAAAGTGCTTAAGAAACTGCTCATGTATTTGCCTATTCGTCCACCAATGAGTATGAACTATGATGGCATTGCTTGCCAGATTTGGAGCAGAATTAAATTTGGAAGATCCCAATACCAAAGGGGGGAAACTTTATAGAACTGCTAGACGTATATGCTTTAATTTTATAAAAAAAGGCCAAGGAAAATGTACAGCATTTATATTATTAGAACAGAGGAATACTTGATGCATAATTTACATTTCAGAGGAAGAACATAATAAACAGATTAGATATGAATTATGATTGCTCCATAAACTCACTTTGCTTGCTGTTAGTTTTCAGCTTAGAGATAATCTCTAATGCACAGGAGGTAAAAAGAACTCAGGTTAGGGTCCTACCTTTGCAACCATGCGAAGCAAATCGGCTCACCGGAGACTGGTCATTATTGTAATTTAAGACTCTTGGGTATAAGCTACGTGAGAATTTAAAGAAACATTTTACATGAACACAAGGCATCAAGCCTGCCTTGTCCAGTGGTTGATCATATAATGTTTAGGGGGAGCTCTGGCTATATCCTTGTTATGCTTCTTATTCTTTCTAACAAGGAGAAAATGCAACGATCTAGTCTCCTGGATGTTGAAGCCGGAAACCCTGTTGCTAACGTGGAAAAAATATAAGGAAAAAGGCATTAATTCCCTTTCTTCAATCAATAAAAAGAACTGACACGGAACAAGAGATACTACTGTCTGAGTTGGGAATGGCAGCAAAACATAACCCAAATATACATGGGAAAAGTAGCCATGAACTACAGTTTTTCAATTTTGAAAGCATAGCATTAGCAACAAACAACTTTGCGCCTCTGAATAAGCTTGGAGAAGGTGGATTTGGCCCCGTTTACATGGTATACGTTATGCTTATAAAACCCTCCATTCATTTTGTATCTATTTAAGAAATTATTTCCCAGACGCGTTGTGTTTGTCCCTGTCTCACCCAGGAACAAACACAAAGAGTCTCGATTTCTTCCTCTTAGGATAAGTTGGCATCCACCTTTTATTAGTAAATTATGGTTCTGTTCAATCTCTTTCACTTTCAAGCTTTATTTGCTTCCAAACAGATACCAAGAACTGTGTCGAGCTGCATTCAAGCTGGTCTCTTATGCGTACAAGAGAGGCCAACAGATAGACCCGCCATGCTAGATGTTATATCTATGATATACAATTAAGCTAATCAACTACCTCCTCCAAAACGACCAGCATTTTCCAATAGGAGCATGCAGGGGGCGGTGATTGAAGAGCACAAACAAAAAAATCAAGAAAATTGTTCATTAAACCAAGTATCAATCACTGAGATGGAAGCAAGGTAAAGGGGCCAGTATAGATTTCATGAAAGAGTCCTTTATATGAACTATATATAATATCGATAATCATACTTTGCCACGGCCACAAATCACTAGCTGCTAATTATGTACACGTCTTTTATTTCTCCGAACCAAAACCTCTTGTGTGTGTGTGTTCCTTAATTTCATATGTAAACAGTGAATGTATCTAGATTCGGGCTCTTGCAGACTTTAATTGCCACCAGTTGGTTTGGTTTATGACAAACAGTTTATTCATATATGGCCGTATTTTCATAGATTATCCCGGAAAATTTTATACCTTCATGAAAAATAATCAAATGATCACACGCAGCACTCCCTGGACTAGAAATGGTTTTTGGGAATTTAGCGTTATGCATTGATTTCAATTAGAGAGTTCTCTGTGTTCAGAAAGATGCGCAGGCCTATGTCTTCTAAGCAAGGTATTTATATATATCCATAACCATAATAAGGCTCCAATCAAATCATGTCTTCAAAGCAAGGTATTTATTTTCTGACGGTGAAGGATATCGATATTGTTAGATTATGATTTTTATCCAAACTTCAGAAGGAGGAGGAAGAAAAGGTATGAGATACTGGATATTACTTATCCAAAAAAGAGAGATGTTTTATCTTGTATATTACCTTTCTTATATTCTGCATTGATGAAAGATGACTAATTTGATATCATTTGATGAGCAGGCACTTGAGGAACTCAGAGCCAAAGCACAGCAGAAAAGGGAGCCTTGGAGGTTCTGGGCTGAAGAAAAGTGGGAAGAAATGAGGGCTTCAATCCAAAATCAACGTATGGTTTTCTATGCTTTATTATTATTATGGGTGTTCAGGTTAACTTGTATGCATCTTAATTAATTTCAGAAATTCTGAAGTTAACAATTATATAAGCCTTTAATAGTCATGAAAACACTTAAACTTGTAATCATTAAAAAGTAAATTCAAAATCTAACTAGTTAAACTATTCTCAGGGTTATTACGACGATATCTCTTGTTTAGGGGGGTGATCACTGGCATCCTATGGTTAACGTGTTGGTCTTGATGCATGCTAAATGCTACTGATGAACCTTCCTCAACCAGTGTATTCTGCATTTTCTACTGTCGATGAGGAAGATGGTATCACCATTCCGCATGATTTTATCCTTTTTGCAGAGTTTTTAGGGACACTGATGAGTTTTTGCAAGATTACTGGCATTCTTGCGATTGTGATGTGATGTGTTTTGGGCAATCTGGCGTCCCTATTTTCCCAATGGGTATAAAGAATTCTTAACGAAAGCCAATCGGAGCTATGTGCTGTGGTTCATACGATTGTGAAGCTGAAATTTGGCAAGCTTTAGAAATGGTCTTGTAGCGTGGTACAGGGAGACATTGATTAAAGCATTATATTATCAAATCAATTGAAAAGGTTTGGGATGATACGTAAGGAATTAAATTAAGGTTTATTTATCAAAAAGCTTGTGATGATTGATGTTTCTGTCAAAACAAACGTGTAAGATCAAATTTCTTGTGGAAAATCTATATGCTGACCCCGCCAGCACCAAAGGGATTCTTTTCTCTTTTGTTTTTTCTGTTAAAAAAAAGAAAAGAAAAGCTGAATTATTGGTAAAAAAGTAAAAATGATATTTATTGCAAATACGAAGAATCAACCTTTAAAAACTAAAATGATTAGTTATTGCAATATCAATAATAAAAATGATCAAACTTGTTATGGACAGTTGTATTTGACAAATAAAAGTTCAACAATAGGTTTTAATGTACTTGGCAGAAGATACGAGCTTTAATTTTTTTTAAAAAAGAAAGTTAAATTTTTTTAACAATTGTTCAGATTACCTTTAAACTCGGGCGTCCGGTCTTTGTTTTTTATGTTATTTTGTTGTTCTTTGATTTTTTTATCTTAAAACCCGTCAAGTCAACTAGGTTATATCAAAATAACTCTTAAAACCCAAACTTGACAATGACTCAAGTTACAAGTTTCAAATCTAACTCACTGGACCGAGTTTAATGACAATATCAAAAAAATTCCTCGCAACTTACATATTTTTTTATGTTAAAAAAAATTAATCCAACCTACAATATAGCACGAGAAGTAAAGTAGTTATTATATGTCCTCTAGGTATCAATATTAATTTATTTATTAATATTTCATGAGTGGTCATCATCTTTTTAGTTGTCTTGTTTGTGCATTTCTACAATAAGTACCACAATCCATTTTGTATTTATATAAATAAGATAAAAGAACATAGCTGAAATTATTAATTAAAAGATATTAAAACCTACTGAAAAAACATTACAGCTCCATACTTAAAACATTGTTTATTGGAACAATGTAATGTCATTTTCACCCCTTCACAAAAAAAAAACTTAACACTAGCTTAAAAGAGTATTGATGTCTTTTCATATAATTCATTTTTCACTATAAAATTGATCAGGGACAAATAATTTTTTTTCCATCTTAATTGCATAGTGAAATGGGGTATATTTGTATTTTTTTAATGGTTTTTTCATTATTTGAATGTTAGTTGAAGGGCAATTTGGTATTTAACCAAATATAAAAAAGATAATAAACAATTAAAATGACAGTGAAAGGATAAAAATATCATTTAAAGCAAAACATTTTAACCTTGAGTCAAGGGCTTTTTGGTCTTTTGATGATGATGTTTTGTAATTATAAAGTCAGTTTAGGGGCAATTTGGTATTTGACTATAAAAAAAAATAGGTGTGTATGAAGCACCTAGAGGCGCATGGGAAGCGCCCACATACTTTGAATGACATGTACAACACCTCCTAGCATTCAAAAATATCTTCCCACCATCTTTGGAAGCACCATTGTGTACTCTTCTGTGTGGAACGACACATATTAGCTTTAGTGGTCTGGATTTTCATCAGTTGGCCTTTCTTTTTTCTTTTTTTTTTTTTCTATCTTTTTCATAAAAAAATTATAATTTATCCCTCTTTGTTATTGATATTCAATCCATAGTCTTTTAATTTGTATTTTTTCTTCTTGGCTATTTTATAGAAGTTTTATTTATTTTCTATTTCATCCTTCAATCCCAATTTATCAAATATTATATTTTTTTAATTTTTGTATTTGATTTCTAACTTTTTTTCCTTTTCTTTTTTGTAAAACTTTCATTGATTTTTAATTTTATCCTTAATCCAAATTGATGGTATTTTGTTTCTAGGTACTTTTGTAAAAGTTATTCTTGTTTACAATTTTACCCTTCGATCAAATTTATTTTTTTATGTTAATTTTGCTCTTCATTCTTTGGATTTTTTGGGTTTTTTTTTTTCTAAATTTATTTTTCTTTTTAATTTCACCATTCAATCAAATATAAATTGATATTTTTTTAATCCTTTCAAATTGGGTGCTTCGAGTCTAATGATCTGGGTTATGGATTTGAAAAGTTAACATGATTTTTTCCTAAAAAAAACATTATAATTATCTTTACTTTTTTATCAGGTTATTTTAATTTTATGATCTAAGCCACGGGTTTGGCGGGATATTCTTGGTTGACTCGACCTTGATTACCAGGGTTATAGGTTTGCTATGCTAACTCAGGTTAACCAGGATCAATTTTTTTTTTTTTTTTGTCCTTTGTTATCCCATTTTGTTCTTTTATATTTAATGAGCTATAAAATGAGATATATTATTTATCTTCTTTTGAAAAAAAATATTTTTTCCCTCAAGTTATTCTAGTCACTTTTCTTTTTAAATTCGATCCATCTAGTATCGTTTCAACTTATTCAACTCAATTAAGTTTATGATCTAAGTTGCATTTTTTTTTCTTTTTTTAAAACACAATTATAGCAGTTGAGTATCATTTTATGCGCAAAAAAATAATTCAGCCCTGTAGTGAAGCGTGGGCACCAAGGCTAATTTATACTAATTGCTTAAAGAGAAAATTCTAAATATTTGGTCGAGGCATAAATATTTACATGATAAAATGGATTTTTGACATGAGATCTTAGACAAGGTTTGTGTTACTTGTAATGAATGGGAAGTTCTTTAGATAGGAAAATTTTAGTTATTATAGGTTTCTTTGCACAAATTGTGATGACCCATATAAGAAAACTCCTTCTTATATAGATATTTTACATATAATTATAACAATATCTATTTAAAAATAAATATAATCACCTCAAAAGTAACAATATGTATGTGTGTGTACACACATATACATATATATTTGGTACAAGGAGAAAGATAAGAAAAGAGTAAAGTCTCATGAACATAGCTTCAACATCATCTACATCTACATCCACAATCCATTTAATTCATGTAGAGGATGTTTTTAATATATAGAAGAAACAACTTGATTAACACCTAGTTTAGCAAGGAAATTAGCAGCAAAATTTCCATTCCAGAGAGTATGCTGGAAAGACACCATTTAGTCTCTAGTGGATAAATTTATTATGTCACTAAGAAGGACCCATAAATTATGAGTTTTAACTACTCTACTTAAAATTAGGGTAAAATCTTTGAGAGAATCAAATTCCAAGATCAAATCTCTATTTCTTTTTACCCTAAGCCATGCTAAACCTATACCTAATTACTGTCATTTTTGCTTACATGTTAGATATGTTCCCTGTATTGTAAGAAACTTCATGTCTTTTTCACTTTGGTGATGTACCTCATCTATGACCAAGAGTTTCTTACTTAAACTCTTGAAGGATTATAATTGTTTGAAATATAACAACAATCTCTTAAAGAGTAGATTTCAATGTGATTTTTCAAGATAAATATTACCATTATAAAATAACATATGAGATTTTAAATAATTTTATCTCTCACAATGTCCATTGAATTAAAAAAAAAAAAAAAAAAAAGGATGCTTTTGTATTTTTCCATAGACACTTATAGAAAGCAACATTACATGGCATGTGAATGATTATGTCATTGTTTAGTCAACAATAATAAATAGTTTGATTTAGCTGAGTCACTCCATTATTAACATCCACTAGTTTTATATTGTAATATTGAATATTTTTTAAATATTTTTTATTGAAAAATATATAGAAAAATATTTTTTTTATTTTTAAAATTTTATTTTTTATATAAATATATTAAAATAATTTTAAAAAAATTTATAAAAAATTTTTTTTTTTAAAAAAAATACTTTAAAACGCTTATCCTATGTCGGCAAATCAAAGTCAATCAAGCAAAAAGATGGTTCATTTACACTAGGCTGAAAGCACTGAAACTGACGTTGTTACGTCATGTGTTTGTTCCAGGTGTCATGACACCACTGGTGGTATGGAAAGTGGCCTTTACGTTGGCCTTTTCATCCTTACACCCGCTCTCCTAACCCAACCCAGCAAAGTAGCAAACGGTGGCATGTGCTCCGCTCCCTTTTCATTTTCTTGTAATAATAGCATGAAAGGAACACACAGAGTAACCAAATTTTTGGAATCTCCTCCATGCTTGGGTCGCTCTCTTGCCCCTTCATTAGTTATTTCCCCTCTATAAGTCTCCTCCTTTCTTCGCAAATACTAGACAAAAGAGTTAACCTGATGAATGCAGGGTAATGATATCATAAAGAAAAATCTGCAAATTCTAGCTACTGCTTTGAGAGGATTTTCTTCTTGAAAAATAAGTTTCTTGTTCGGTATTTTGCCTTTCAAGATCTAGGTAAAGAGAAAGAAACAGAAAGTGAATCTGTGAGAGGTTCTTTCAGAAAGAGAATAACCTCTGCGTCTTTATTAGGAATTCTATAACCCACTTCACGTTCATTTTCATTTAAAAGGTTTTTATATCCACTTAAGATTTACGAAAAGAGAAGACAAATACATAAAGTATTCATCCATTCTTACAACTCTTGTATGTGTGTTTTTGTACGAGAAAGAAAACAAGAACTGGGTTTGTGTTAATAAATAAAGATATTGAGTTGTTTGGGGAATGAATGAGGGTGAGATCATAATGGACTTTTGGCCAGAGTTTATTGCTAGCAGTTGGGGTAGGGAATTTGTGGCTGGTGGATTTGGTGGAATTGCTGGTATAATTTCTGGTTATCCTCTTGATACTCTACGTATCCGGCTACAACAATCCAGCTCTGGCTCTGCTTTCAGTATTCTTCGCCGAGTTATGAGCAGTGAAGGGCCTGCTGCGCTCTATAGAGGCATGGGTGCACCCCTAGCATCTGTCACCTTCCAGGTAATGGCAAAACATTGGTTTCTTCTATAGAATACAAGTCTATCTTTCCACTTTTGTTTTATGTTTCTTAATTTTAGTTTGAATACAATTTTGTCATAATCTTCTGAGTTTTTTTTATTGCTGTGATATCTTGGAATGTGCAAGTTCTTGCGGTGAATTCTAAGTGACCACAAATAGGATAATGAAGTTGATGTCTGGCGAAAAACCTTAGTGAGATGGAGTATGCAAGGACTAGAATATGGCAATGATGAAATTCTTGGATTGCTTTTTGTCAATCATTCCGCAACTTCCAAGTAGAACTGATAAAAATTCTTGGAAAGCGACTGGTTTTAATACTTGAAGAAATGTCATTCTCAAGAATCCGCCTGCTTATATGATATTGTTGTTGATAGCTTATTGTGTCTCCTCCATCTCCAGTCTCGTATAAATCATGGATCTTATTTCCTGATTTTCATTTCCATCGAAAGAAAGGAAGCTTTATGACTTTCCATTTCTGATACAGAAGAAAAATTACTATATGGACTCAGTCCTGACCAACCATACAAATAGATGATCACTGGTTTTGCATTGTTTATGCTGGTTCAGGGACACTGACAGTGTGTGTGGATTGCAGAATGCCATGGTTTTCCAGACCTATGCTATCCTCTCCAGAGCATTAGACTCATCCGCTTCAGCTAATGATCCTCCTTCTTACAAAGGTGTTGCTCTAGGAGGACTTGGTACTGGGGCTATACAGAGCATTATTCTTTCTCCTGTAGAACTGATAAAAATTCGCCTCCAGTTGCAGAACAGAAGCCATGCGAATCTCCAGGAGGCTGCTGTTCCCAAAGGTCCACTAGGTGTTGCCAAGAGCATACTGAAAACAGAAGGTCTAAAAGGAATGTACCGGGGTTTTGTGATCACAGTTCTGAGAGACGCACCTGCTTATGGTGTCTACTTCTGGACATATGAATACATGAGAGAGCAGTTCCACCCTGGCTGCAGAAAGAATGGTCAAGAAAGCGTACGAACCATGCTGACGGCAGGAGGCCTAGCAGGAGTTGCTAGCTGGCTCTGCTGCTATCCATTAGATGTTGTGAAAACCAGATTACAAGCTCAATCACCATCCTCCCAACTCAAGTATAGAGGCATTCTGGATTGCTTCAGCCGGAGTGTTAAAGAAGATGGTTACTGTGTTCTCTGGCGAGGTCTGGGGACTGCTGTTGCGAGAGCTTTTGTAGTTAATGGAGCTGTCTTTGCTTCTTACGAGACTGCGTTGCGGTTTCTATTCAACAATGGAAACATTCAGGCAGAGAACACCATCTAGGAAAAATTGATCTTCTTCCAGTCAACAGTCATTTGCATGCATCTGAATGTAATAATTCAATAGCAATTAAAAAAAATGCATATGATGCATCAGGACAAATGTGTTTTCATCTTCTTGCTTTCTCCCTGTGTAGAAGCAACTGAAACAACCGGCAATCAGACTCCATCATTGATCATCCTCTGTCACAGTATCATCCAACTCGCAGCTTCTTTCCACCAAATGTATCTGTGTTTTATTAAACTTGAGAGTAAATTTGTCTTTTTGTCTTATTTTAAATTTTGAGTTGCTCAAGAAAGTAAATTATATTTTCTCAAAACATGGAGGCAAGGAAAAAAAAAAACAGTCTATAGAAGTAGAAGGCTTGATGTAATTTTTCCCTTCATTTATCACATTTAGATATCTCTACAATTAATGCCATATTATATATTATATTAATGGTTTTCCATTATAATTTTATCTTTATTATTTGATTAGTCGTTGCAATGTTAATATTTTTATAAAAAAAATGGTCTCAATAGTTTCATTAAGCATTGCTGAAAGACAGCTCTTTGGATTTTTCTTCATCTTCTTTTTCTTCCTCGTACTACTATTTATGCATCTGTTTTTTCATCTTAATATCTATCAACGGATGCATACACACCCTTCCAACAACCATTTCTTCATAATAATAACCAACAAAAGTCAATAGTATACACTTGTTACCTGGCTTGTGTTTCGTTGTGAGTCTTGTAAAAAGAATTGATGAAAAAAAAATATAATTATTATTAGTGTTTTATAGCAATAAAAGAAAAATAGATCATGTATGGATGGTATATGTGCATCTATTTATCAGCTCTATATTTTGGGAACTTCTCCTTCTCTAGTATTGTCTTTGTTTTAATTTAAATTTTATTTAAACATATAAATCTGTAATAAATATTTGGTTTTTATATTAAAAAATTTTATTTTTACATACTTGAACTTTATATATAAATTTAATTTTTTTTAATTACTTTTTTGTTTCTGTTCAATAGATTTTTTTAAAATATATATATATTTTAATTATTACGGACAAGGTTACCGATGGACTCCATCCGTCGATATATTCCAGAAAATTTGAAAAATATTATTGCAGATGACACTTCAACATCACCAATGTTATTATTCCATCAATATTTTAAAAAGAGTTGAAATAAAATTACTTTAAATACCATTATCAATCACCGATAAAAGAATTATATCGGTACATTTTAGTGGATAATTTTTTTTTTACATATATATTTTATCTGTAAAACTATCAATGTTCTTTTAATCGATAAACATTCTAACAAACCAAAAATTATCAATAATTAGTTTTTCAATAGATGTTTTTTGTACGTGAATCGCTCGATAAAATATGCTCTTAAAGAATGGTAAAGTAAATATCAATAAAACTGTTAAACGTAAAAATGAAAGAAAGTACTTGGAGTCAAAAGGAACTAACCAATATTAAGGTTACTTGAGTAGCATTTTGGCAATCGGACTTGTATAGGCAACCCTTTGAGGTCTTAATCTACGTATACATTAATGGCCTTTTTATCTTCATAAGTAGACATCATCTTCATCATGGATAAATCATCAAAAGATTCAATGTCTCTGTCATTTCAAATCATAAATCCCTTCAAGTCCACAGCAAACACTTATTTGCACAGAAAAAAGATGTCTGTAAAACACATACAGTTCATCAACCTCTCTTTTAACGAATGTGTGGTAGCCACGATGAATTTAGACCCAGTTTATTTTTATATTGCAAAAAGTATTTTTAAAAAAAATTAAAACTTTTTTAGTTTTTTTTATTTTAAATTAATATTTTTTTGATATTTTCAAATAATTTTAATGCGCTGATCTTACAAATAATTTTTTTAAAAATAAAAAATATATTATTTTGATGTATTTTTAAATGAAAAGTATTTTGAAAACAAATCACAATAACATTTTTAAAGAGGGTGTATACATGGCAAGTTATAACTTGAAAACAATTAATTAAATATTACAAAGATTTATAAAAGGTTTTGTTTATGAAAAAAATTAGGGTTTTAACCTGTCCTAGTAAACAATTAAATAACTATTACAAATTTAGTCTTTTACTTTTACGCCAATGAGTTTAATAGAATATTATGGTAATTGTCATTATGAATATGAATAAATATAGACAGACAATAAAATTTGAAGATAATTAGTGAGTGAAATTAGGAATTGAAGTTGTTAAATATTTTGATCCTTATAATTTCTCCAAGTGCAAATCTTTTAGTTTGTTGGCCATTCACGATCTTGATGGCTTTACAAAATAATTTATTAAACTCATATTTCTCATGTCTATTATTTATTTTATTATAATTAGGATACAAGAATAAGGAAATTTATAATGTATTATAATTATTTTTTTTATTTTTGCATATTTCTCATGTCTATTATTTATTTTATTGTCATATCTTTTTTTATCATTTTGTTTTTTGTTTTTGTTTTTTCCTGAGATTATAGATTATGATATGATTATAATATTCTGTATTAATTAATTCTCATAAGTCTCTATATTTGTGATCTCCACAAGTCTCTCTCTTTCTCATGCTTCATGTAGGATATATTTATCTGCAGATTTCCAGCCTTTACATAGGTCTTTGTAGACTTGGTCAAAATGGTAAGCAAAACATGGAGTGCATCGGTGCCCCTTTTTTCTGATGGTTTTGCATCAAACCTTTCAGTAAGTCTTTTCACTAACCCAAATGAAGTAGCTGAGAGCTGATTGTGGTGTCTTAGAAGGGTGTTTATGACAAAATTGAGTCTTGTGAGGTTGTTTGGAAAGTGGAGATTCTGAGATTGGTTTGTGAGAAATTCAACTTATCGTAGATCATTTATGTGATTTGGATGAGTATTTGGGACATCGGTTAGTGTAAATAATGAATCGTACGTGTGAGGTTGATGTGGATTTTCCAGGAAAATGGATGGCTTTTCTTGGGAAAAAAATTGTTGTTTGGATTGAAACTGGGAAAGTGAAGATCCTCTGAGATTGGGTTTGTAGCAGCTGATCGAGATATATATATATATATATAAGGGTTAGCGCAGAATGATCAGAAATTTTATAGGGCTTATGTTACATTCACGGGATATTTATATCATACGGTTTGGAAACGTGATGTAAACTGTATTTTATAATAATTTAATTTTTTTAATTAAAAATTAATATTTTTTTATATGTTTTGAATCGTTTTGATATACTGATTTTAAAAATAACTTTTTTTAAAAAAAATATCATTTTAATGTATTTCAGCATGAAAAATATTTTGAAAAGCAACCACAATTACATTTCAAAAAATACTTATAGTATAGAAGAGATGAACACAGGAAAAAAAAAAAAAAAAGAAGAAATAGAAGAGAGAAAATTAAAAAATATATTTTTTAATTAAAAAATAATTATTATAAAATTTTTAGTATAATTTTCTTTTTAAAATATTTATCTTTCTTTGTAAATATTTTAGTTATAATTTGAACACAATAAAATTTTCATGTTTTAAAGGTAAATAAAATTAAAAAATATAAATTTTAATTCTCATTTTTATTTTCCATTCAAGATAGACATGAATCACATGACCAATTTTATAGCATATTATCATAAGCATATAAAAAACTCATTATCTTAAATATTAACAAAACATATAGAAGATAAATCCTATTAGTAATATTGATAATAGAAGAAGGATCTAATGAATAAATCTTTAACAATAATAATAATAATAATAATAATAATAATAATGAAATGTCAAGGGTAATTAACCCAATTTGGCAGACTGCTATGTTTGTAACCCTTAGCGGTCATTGCTTTTATTATTAGAGCTAACTATTACATTACTCCCTATATTATTATAGTTTTAACTAATAACTGAATAGTATTATTCTTTAATTTAGTGATTTTTGTTGTAAGAGTATCTTCTTTCCTAATCAATTTTTTTCACTCTTTCTTATATTTCTTTTCTTTACAGTATTTTCCTATTCAATTTTCACTCTATGACAAATATATTTTGAAAAAAATTGATGTTTGAAATCAATTTCTTGTTAATATATCTTTCTATCATTTATATTTACCTATTTATCAAAACGTGGTAATATTTATATGAATTTAAAAATTTATTTTCACACCATGTATTAACTCTAAAATATTATTATAGTAATTATAAAAGCTATATTTTCATTGATGATTAATCCCTGACCCGACAGGCATTAAATTGATGAGAAAAGGTTCTTTCTATATCTCATAAATCATTGCTAAAACATCGGGTGGGGATGGGATATGTATAACGACTATAAATTTATTTTCAATTCAATTTCCGTTCAAAACAATATTTAGAAAAAAAATCTAAACAACTTGAAAAACTATAAATAGTATTAAAAAACAAATAAAAAAATCGACATAAAATCTTGAATTCAACTCGGAACAAAAACTATTCTCAAACTTAGATATGATTTAGAAGGTAATTTTAAAGTGAAAAAGACATCTTAGTTCAACTTTTTTCACCAAATGAAACATACTGACACCGATATCGATAATTTTGGTGGGCAGAATCAGTGTCAACACTGATTTTCTCTCTACCTCCAAAATTTGATGTCATCTCTCAAACTAGGAACAAGAAAAAAAGAATATTTGCACCAAAATTAAGTTGAAAGATTATTGAGGGATTGAGTAGGTATAATTTGTAAAGTTTAAGGACTAAAGTAAACTTTTTTATGATAACTTTGAAAGCATCATCAATTTGTGGTGCTTTTTTCACTTTGGTCCTCTATTTTTCAATTTTATCCTTAATCAACAAATTTGATTCAATTGTTCTTTAATTGTGCTAAAAAAGGATGTAGTCGTGCAAAATAGAAGTTTGGGGATCAAAATGATTAAAAACCAAAAATTTTGACTAGCAAATTTAAATCATTGCATACATACACAAAACCAAGAAAATAAAACACAACAACTCTATCTCTTCTAGCCACCCACACACAATATAAGAACCAACTCCTTTTACCTTTTATTTTTGAACAAAAACAGCTCATCAAATTAGCAACACCCAATTACATATCTCTCACCGTTCCAACCACCATCAACTTCATTTATTCTTGATCACGATAGCAACCAATAGTTTCTTAAATTAACTCGACAACATCTCCCCATACCCACAACAATTCTAGTAAGCAGTATCGTTGCTATCATCAACCTCATCTTGGTTAAGACCTAACAACAACCACCATCAGTCATTTTTTCCCTCTCCGCCAAACACTAGCCCACACGCTAACTATCAGTAATAGCTTTCTAATCTAAAAACCAGCAACCAAATCTCGTAGCCCTAAAACCATTACCAATTGATGCCTTCTCCTCAACCACAACACAATGCACTCTTCATGGTAGATCCACAACAACCCAACAATATCAATCAAAATGAGAAGAAAAACTTACAATAGAGAGAGAGAGAGAGATCTAAAAAATAAAAAAATATTGTCATATGTTTTGATTTCTTTGTTTTGCAAGTGGCGATGTTCTCATCACCATTATAGGATGAAAGAAAAGAATAAGCAAATCCTAATCTACCTCATTTGTTCATTTTATTGGCGACAACGCGTGATTCCACATGCCGCTAATGATGGTGGCACATGGAACCCAGGCATCACCACTGTTTCTGAAACTCTAGTGACTTTAGCAGCTCCTCTTAACCGTCTAACAACAAGTTTTGGATGATTTAATGTGTTTTCGATTACATGTGATAATTGTAAATGTACTCGTTGTGAGTGAAAATTAGTGAGAGAGATGGGTGTGTGTGTGTTGCATGATTTTATTTTTTTAGTGTTTGTTAAAATAACAACAAAAAAAAGAGGAAAATACTTAAAAAAAAATAAACATTTGTTTTCTTAGATAAATTTGCATTATGACTAAGCTAAATAATTTTTTTTTTAAAAAAATACTCTACATGTTTTAGCACTGTAAAAAATGTGTTTTTGAAACTTGTATTTTGACATTAAGAAAATATGTTGGTTTTGCATGTATTTTTGGCCCGATAACAAGTTTATCAAGCCCATTAAAAGCTTGACCCAAATAAATAGCCTATTAGGCCTTATAAACAAATATCAAAAACCTATCTCTTTAAAATAGGTCCAAAGGCCACCTTTTTCATTCTCGCAAGTCTAACGACTATTTCAAAACTTAATCCATGATTATTCGAGGTAAGTGGATTCACAATAAGTATCAACCTTGATATTTACTGACACTAGAGTTAAAAATATCAATCTTGGTATTTATTGATGCCATAGTTAAAAATATCAATTCAATATTTATTAATGTCAAAGTCAGAAATACTATAGCATGGCATAAAAAACCAACATTAATTTAAAACAAAACCAGTAATGTAGCCTACCTAAGGCAGGACTATTTAAAGATGATAATATCTTTCATATAGCATAACAAGTTATTTGCCATAGAATCTCTGAAAATCAGTTAGGGTTCATAGTGACTATAATACTAGGTGACAACTCCTTAAATTAGACCTTTCACATATAAAAACAAGATGTTAGATATATATATATATTTTTTTTCTAATTCTTAAAGGCTATTGCGATATCAAGTGCGACAGTTATATGATAACAAAATATACGCTTATAAAGTCATGTACATACCAAGTATCATAATGTTTATTTGAGACTACAATAACTACATAGAAAGGAAACCAAAATAATTAGTAATATATTTTTTTTAAAAAGGAGTAACTATTAGTTACATATATCTTTTAGAAAATAAAAATAAAAATAAAAGGGTAGCTATTAGTAATATATTTTTTGTAACAATAAGAATTTTTTTAGTGTAAATAATGTTTTAATTGTTTTATTTTTCACCAGTGATTGATGATTGTTAATGTTGAAAGAGAGAGAGAGAATGGAAAATATAACACTAGATTAAGTTTTGATTTGGGTTTAGAAATTGTGTTTGGTGAGAAGAAAGATAAATCATATCAGGAGAGAGAATCATGTCTCAAAAAAAGAAAATTGATATGTTGACTACGGATTTATATTATATTATATATTAAAATAAATTTCATTTTTTTTCTATCCAAATTTAAAAATTATATTAATCTATGATGTAAAATATAATTTCAAAAGAACATTGGAAAAGTAAGAAAACAATTAAAAAAATAAGAGGGTTGGAGTGAATTTCCCAAATAATTATACTTTCTTTTAGATTTAATGAGATTTTAGAATCAACGGATTAACTTCTAGATCATTTCAAGTTTGTTTGGAAACATTTTTGAAGTCGGGAAAAAGCTTGAAGGATTAACATTTACAACTTTAAAAGGAGCTATGGAAGGATTATTAAGGATATCCTCAAGCTTATAATTTATTTTCAAAAGACAATCTTTCTTGAAAAATAAAGGAAAATCTCTTTAGTTTTCTTATTGAGATTTATCATACTCAAATTGTATCTCTCTTGCACTTATACATTATTATTATTATTATTATTATTATTATTATTAGGCTCTATGAAAACACTTTACTGTGGGTAAATTTTGATTATAAATGATTGAGGTGTATAAAACAAACAATTATGACTTTTCCCTGCCGCTCCAAGGTCTCTCCAATTCTATTCATAAATTATATGAAACGGGACAATAAGTCCGCCGGGGGATGAGGCTCCAGGTGGGGACCACAAGCCGGACCGAACTAGCAGGCTTTAATGAGCCCGAAAATGTCGACGCTGGATTTGAATGCAACCGCATGATCCTCTACGTGGGTGGGGTACACCACAGTTCACCAAACTCTCCTCACACGTGTCAGCCTCTCAGCACATCCCTCCCATCTACGAAATTCAAATTAAAACTATCTGCGAAACACTCACTATTCACGTAAAATTAAAATAATGAGTGGGTCCCCACCATGTGGGATGGTAGGTGATGTTTCTTGCAGTTCTGGATCAAAAACGCACCGTACACTACTACCACTTGGGCCAAACACGCCCCTCCCTGATCATGATAGGAAAAAGTTATCGAACCTGGGTCATCACTGTTCATGGATGACATTAATCCAGATCAATAAAAATCACACTTCATTTTATTTTATTTTATCTTTTTTAAAAAGTTAAAAAGATATCAACTTTTTATTTAAGATGGATTTTTACCGGATCTCGTTGGTCAATTTCAGATTAATGAAAAGATAATTTTATTTATTTACTTCAAGTTAAATACGCTTAATGTTCATTCTCAAAAAAATAAAAATAAATAAATAGCATTGACTTTAATTTTTCTACATGTTTTATATCATAATTGTAAAATTGCAGTTATGAAAATAGTTCATCTCTCGTGAATTAAAATCATTTTGGGCAAACTATAAAAGTGCCCTCTATCTATTAGGTAAATTTCAATTACGTCTCTCTCCTCCTCAATGCATCAATGGTATTCTTCACCATTAAGGAAATGTGAGTGTCCTCCCTCACCTTCAATTTACATCAACCTGCCCATTTAAATAGGACATGCAACTCAGACATATTAATCCTCCATTTATTTAATCTAATATTATCATTCTCTTATTATTATTTTTTATTTTGTATATTAGTAATAATAATAAATACCCTTCTTCTTCATTAATTATATACACAAAGTAATTTATATTGTATCTATCCAATTTGTAGCATAAAATATTTTAAATGATATATATCGACTTAATTATTTATTAGAGTACAAGTTTAAAAATTTAAGAATTTTTTTTGAAAAGCTAGCAATGAGACATTTAGATCAATATCATAATAACATTAATTTAGTTATTAACATTATGATATATCCAAATTGATTGCATTAAGAGCATGTTTGGTGCTGCGTTTGCACCTGTGTTTTGCCCAAATTTGAATTTTTTTTTTTAAAAAATTGAGTTCGGTTTGTACTTTTTGTATCGTTTTGATGTGCTGATGTTAAAAATAATTTTTAAAAAATAAAAAAAAAATATTATTGGCATGCTTTTCGGCACGAAAAGCTATTTGAAAAGCAACCGCTACCACACTACCAAACACGCTCTAAATGTCAACAAACAATTGAAAAAAAAGGAGAGAAAATGGAGTGGAATGGATATCCATGAGTTTTATGTAATTTAACGAAGCAAAATTAACATCCAAGAGGGGGAGAAGACACTAGCACATCTATGATGGTGCGGTGGTATGAGACGGTGTCGTTAGGAGGATGACCTAATTGAGATGTATCCAATAGATGGAGGGCGTAATTGTAGTTTGTCCAAATCGTTTGTTTTTGAAATAGACAACAAGTCCAATCTACAGAAACACTGCTGCACCCGGTAGAAACGCTTGTTCCCTTTCTGTCTTCAAAAATTCAAAATCTACTACAGCACAGCAGTCCTTCATTTTTACTCGACCCCTTCTCTGTCTCTTGTACCTGTCTCTTCCTCCACTAGATTCTCTCTCTATCCATTTTTATCATTTGCAAAAAGCGATCATGTGCTGCTGATAATCTTAATTGCTACCGTTTTCTCTCTTCTAAATTAAAGTTTCAACTTTCAACTTGAATTTATTTTCTTATTTCTCCTAGAGAGAGAGAGAAAAAGGTAAATAAATCAACAATCTCTCCTGCTTTATTTACATATATAAATACAGAGAGAGATAGGGTGGTGTGTGATATGAACAACGGAATGGGAAGGCAGAGATCTCATCATCAAAGACAATACTCATCTTCTGATAACAGCAACGGAATGTTTTTGGAAAATGGAAGATGGCTTCAATCTGCTGGTCTTCAGCACCTTCAGAACAACAACACTTCTTCCTCTTCTATTCCTCCTCTTCAGGTTTTTTTTTTTTGCCCAGATCTTTTAATTTCTTTTCTTTTTATAGTTTTCCCATCTTGCGCTTGAGTCTTCTGCTCAATCTGTTTGGTCCCTCAGGAAAAAAAGGGGGGGGGGAATTTTTGAATCTTGGATTGTTTTGTGAAATGTTTTTGGTTTCTCGACTTCACTAAAGTCAGGAAACTGGATTTTCCCCCTTTTTTTGCTTTTGATCGGGAGTTGACTATAATTGGTTTATGATGGAATGGAAAATACAGATCTGATACTTTTGATTTCTTTGGAAAATGCCAGTAAAGTAAAGAAAGTGTGGCAAAACAAAAAAAAAAATGTTTTTTTTTTCTTTTTAAATTTTTCCTTACATCACAAGAGATTTATTTTTTATTTATTGGATGCTCCTGTATCTCAAGCAATTGATTGCGATATTTATGGTGGAATTGAATGCAGGACTATAATTTCTATGGTGGTGGTGGAGGAGGAGTAGGAGGGCAGGCATTGAGAATGTATCGCAATGCGCAAAGCAGTTTTAATAGGGGAAATGAATTTTATTCAGAGCCAACAACACCTCCTGTTAGTTCAAGGCCATCGAGCCAGAGGAAGAATGGCGAGGACTCTTCAAATGAGTTCAGTCCTGGCCTCTTAGATCTGCATTCTTTTGATACCGAGTTGCTACCCGAGGTGGGTTTTCTGTCATTTTCTCGTGAATTAGTAGAAACGTGGTTTTGGATGATCTAGTGATAGTACTTTAATGTGGCATCCAACAGTTGGGTCCATCCACATTCCAATAAGTTGAAGTTCTATCTTTGCCATATTGTTTGATTTTTTTTTTTTTTTATAGAATGAAATGCATTCGAGCTTGATTTTGTTCCATACTATCGAAATCTTCTGCTTTGATAATCTACGCTCTAGCTACTTTCAAATTTATAACTGCTTCTAAAAGATATTCTGAATTTGTGCTTTGTAGCTAGTGAAGAACATCTTGTCTTGCACCAAAAAGACGTTTGAGTCCCAAGCTCTTAAGGGTTGCTTGCTTTGCTGATATGTCGCATGTCATTAAGAACTCCTTTTTTGCATGTTTGGATATGGAACATGTTTTTGAATAGCATAGAAGAGCTTTAGGTCTTTGAAACTGGTTCCATTTATAACAAACAAATTGCATGGCATGGTTTTATGTGGTTTTCCAAAAATAGAAAATACCATTCTAACTTTCTTTTTAAAAGAATAAAAAGGCGTGTCTTATTTATTTTTTGACATGCACACAAGATTTCGAGAAGAAATGGAAGGTAGGATACATGTCATGCCGTTGCTTCAAGAAATAATGATACTATGGTGTCAGCTCTTTAGAAGTTCATCACATTGTCATAAAGCAGGCATTGCTCCTTGGTGTTGAATATGTGATTTGGGATTTCATATTGCAGTTGAGTGTTGTGACTTTGCATCCATATTTATGCTAAGTTTTCTGTATTTTGATGATAGTTGCAAGTTCCAGGACTCTACGATGGTTCTTCTCTGTTTCATCCTGTTCGAGGAAGAAGCTTTGATGACAATGACCCCTACATTTCAAGCAACAAACAAACTGGCAGAGCTCCTGGCTTGCCTGATAACAACCTCCTGAAAAGCTTTGCTGTAGACAAAGAGAAGACAAGTTCTGTTGCAAAGATCAAAGTTGTGGTATGTTTTTCTTTTTTGTTTCATTTGGTTTACTTCTATTTGTTAACTGCTCCTTTCTTTGTCCTAAATACAATGCTTACCCAGCTTTGTGAACTTTGGTAATTTGCTCCGAATTTCATTTATAGAATGACCTCATTTACTAGCAACGTTAATAATGTTTCTTCTTAGTGCAGCATCTGCCTTGCTTGTATGAATGTATTTAAACATTAATATAGTATTACAAGTGAATTCTTTTAATGCAGGTGCGCAAGAGGCCATTGAATAAAAAGGAACTGGCAAAAAATGAAGAAGATATTATAGACACACACTCCAATTCTATGACGGTTCATGAGACTAAACTCAAGGTAACTGTTATATCACTTGTTAAAGAAGTCAAATAGAAATAATCAGGTTGAATCACTGGCCGCTGATCAAGGACCTCTGTTTCCTAATTGGTCCTTGGCCTAATATAAAATGAAATAAGAACGAAAACAATAAGATGCATAATAGTTGGGCCAAATTCATCCATGAAGACATTTAGAAGTAGATATTAGATACATAAAACAACAAGAAGGGAGGTTCAAATGTAATCCTAATGGCCATGCTTCTCCTTAATGATTATTATAGACTTTATCTGCAAGAACCTTGATTTGTCCATTTTTCATTAAATTAGATGCTTTGCTCTACTCTGTTTTTTACTGATTTTTCAATTAATAAGCTTTCTAGAGACTTTTATAGTTTTTTCCTTTGATAGGTGATTTGGTAGTAATTGTGGGTATTGATATTCTACAGGTTGACTTAACAGAATATGTTGAGAAGCATGAATTTGTGTTTGATGCAGTGCTCAATGAGGAGGTCTCTAATGATGAAGTGAGTATATTTTTTGTCATAATGAACCAAGTGTTTCTAGATAATGCTAGTGTTTTTATAGCTTATGCAGATTTACCTCTTTGCTTTAGGTTTATCATGAGACAGTGGAGCCCATAGTTCCAATAATTTTTCAACGGGTCAAAGCAACTTGCTTTGCATATGGGCAAACAGGTGATTTGTTGTCTGTGCAATATAAGATAGATGCTTTTTACATGCTTGCTTTTGGATTTTTTTTTTTTTTATATATATATATATATAATTTCTATAATTCTTTTCTGTCTTTCATTCTGATTTTTTTTCTCAATTTTTGTAACTTACAGAAGGCATTAGATTACACACACGTGTTCGCTCACACACACACTTGGGGAGTTTATTCCATAATCATGTGATTTCATGCCGAGAATACATGTTTTTTGGACATGCTTTTGAAACTCCCAACTTCGATGTATTTTATGCCCTCTTTATAATCCAACATCAGTAGTCTCTCAATGGTTCACGACTTGATGGATAAACCATTTTGACGTTATCATTATGCATGTTCTTTTGTTGCTTTATACATTTTTCTTTCTGTGTAGCTTTCTCACATCACAGTGATTTGCTTTTAAAATTATTAATATCAAAATTCATGACATTCTGTTTTATTTTTTTAAGTCTGCTAGTTTATAATGTCTTTCACCCCATGTTGGCAAGAAACCTCTGATGATTTAATAGAACTAGATTGTTGCTGTAAAACCAGCTTACTTTAATTTTTCATCCTTTCAGGGAGTGGAAAAACCTATACTATGAAGCCTTTACCCCTCAAAGCATCACGAGATATTTTGAGGTTGATGCATCATACTTACAGGAGCCAAGGGTTTCAGCTATTTGTGAGCTTCTTCGAAATTTATGGTGGAAAACTGTTCGATCTCCTGAGTGATCGGAAGTTAGTTGCCCTGATCCTTCCTTGTCTTTTATGTAGTTATCACTTGCTCTCTGAATTGGCTGAATTTGAGATGTCTCTTTGTGCAGAAAACTCTGCATGAGAGAGGATGGTAAGCAGCAGGTGTGCATTGTGGGTTTGCAAGAGTACAAAGTATCAGATGTGGAGACAATTAAGGACCTCATTGAGAAGGGAAATGCCTCAAGAAGTACTGGCACAACTGGTGCAAATGAAGAATCCTCCCGTTCACATGCCATACTCCAGCTTGCTATCAAGAAATCAGTTGATGGCAATGAATCAAAGCCTCCACGCCTTGTTGGAAAGCTCTCCTTCATAGATCTTGCAGGAAGTGAACGTGGTGCTGATACCACAGATAACGATAAACAAACGAGGTATGTCTACTCCCTTATCTTTGTGGTAATTTTTGCCACTATTGGCCATACCAGTTGGGCAATTTAAGGTTTCTGTTTCTTATCCTGATAGTGAGGGACACACTCAGTATGCATATGGTTCTCAGTGTACCAGACAGAATTAGGATTAGGCATGGGATATTTTTCCATCTGCAGTTTGGCCATCATCTTAGGGCAGTAGAAATTGATATTTTCACACATCACACTGGACTCAACATCTGGCAAAGGAAAAAAAAGGGTTGTTTAACAATTTCCTGGGAAATAAAATTATTCTAGTGTATACCGATATTGTTACAAGGCGATAAGAAATGTAGATAGTTCATTGTTTTCTATTGTGTTTTACCTATGTCCTCTGTCCCTTTCACCACCTAAAAGTTGATATCTATTTCATGGCGCTTTCATCTCTAGCATCCAGTTCATGGTTTTCTTAATAGCTGATGAATTTCACTGGCATAAATCAGAAATGTTCTTTCCATGTCCTTTCTTTAATTTGGGAGGGTGGGTGGGTTTGTTTGTTTAATTTGGTTGTTTCATATATACGATGCAGGATGGAAGGTGCAGAAATCAACAAGAGTTTACTTGCATTAAAGGAGTGCATCAGGGCTCTTGACAATGACAAGAGTCATATTCCTTTCAGAGGAAGCAAGTTAACTGAGGTTCTAAGGGATTCTTTCGTTGGCAATTCACGCACTGTTATGATATCATGCATTTCACCAAGCTCAGGATCATGTGAACACACTCTTAATACCTTGAGATATGCTGACAGGTACATGAAAATGATTTCAATTGCAAGATGTTTATGGTATAATTTACTCTGTCGTGATCCTTTTATACTGAATTTGCTAAGTTTTCTGTGCAGAGTGAAGAGCCTCTCAAAAGGGAACACTTCCAAGAAGGATGTATTGTCCTCAACTTTAAACCTAAAGGAATCAACTACTGTGCCCTTGTCCTCTGTTTTACCAGTTGCATCCGCGTATGAGGACGATGCAAATGATGCATGGGCAGAACAAGATGAGAGAGATGATTTTGATGCATCAGAAGAAGAATCATATGAACAAGAGAAACCAATATGGAAGGAGAATGGGAAGCTAGAGCCATACAATCTTTCTATTTCAGAGGATAAAATACAGAAACCCAATGGTCAGACAAAGTGGAGGGATATGCCAAAATCTAATCTTAAAAACTCGCATTCAGATAATGACTTGAATGCATTGCTACAGGTGATTTAGAAAAGAATAATTACTTAACGAATAAATTCTTTTGAATGTGCTGAAACCTAAATGTCTCAACATTAATTTTCGGTTGCATGCTCCCAGGAAGAGGAGGATCTTGTAAATGCTCACAGAAAACAAGTGGAAGAGACTATGAACATTGTGAGAGAGGTTTGTGGTTCGGCCAAAGCATTCTTAGTTCATTTTTTATTATTGTACTGCTTGCATGCTTTTGTGAGAGTTGGGTTTTGAAGAAAAAGCATGTCCAAGAGCTTACATATAAAT
Source organism: Populus alba (assembly GCF_005239225.2). Classification (NCBI taxonomy): domain Eukaryota; kingdom Viridiplantae; phylum Streptophyta; class Magnoliopsida; order Malpighiales; family Salicaceae; genus Populus; species Populus alba. The sequence goes on along the minus strand of NC_133286.1, from coordinate 9,328,219 downwards.
GTCATTTCCAAATTTGCAGGAGATGAACCTGCTGGTTGAAGCAGATCAACCAGGAAATCAGCTCGACGGTTATGTTACTAGATTGAATGCCATTCTTTCTCAGAAGGCTGCAGGTATCCTCCAGTTACAGAATCGTCTGGCACACTTCCAGAAGCGTTTGAAGGAGCATAATGTCTTAGTTTCTTCTGGCTACTAGTCTCACGTGGAAGTGCATGAAGTTATTACAAACGAATGCTTCTTTTATTACTGATTGCAAGATTACTGGCCTGGTTATGGATTTGGTTACGCAGCTGTTTCTTTTATGGAAGCATTGCTAGAAATTTGGCATCCATGCAGTAGGTTGCTGTATGGTATTCTTTATGTGGTTTGAGGGGTTGGAGATTGAGAGATCTAGAAGGATCCCGTTGCTCCTTCACATGATACTACTACTGGCTTCTGTCTACAATTTTTTATTCTCATTTTTTCTCTTCAACAAGTTATAAGCAAGCCATTGGATTTAGGTGCCCATCAGGCATGCTTTTGTAAAGCTATGCAGCAGTGTAATTTGATTCATTAATTATATACTTCCTGCCTACTATTTAATGCTTTTAAGCTTGTTTGGCATGGTGATACAAGTCTGCTTGTAAAGTGACTGTTATTCAACTTTCCAATCAATTGCAAATTCTCATTACTCATCCCCACATTTAATAATGCAAATCGGAAGATCAGAACCCTTGAATTCATAGATTATAAAGAAAAACTTAATAAAGCTAAAACAAGATTTTACTATTGAATGAAAAAAATGCTATAAAAATAGATAATTTTTATAGGTTTAAGAAAAGTTTAATAAAGAATAAAAAAATACGAGATGCATTGCAACACAATACATTACTATGAAATAATTCAATTTTTGTATTCTCTTTTCTTAAAAGGTACTTATAGTTCATAGAATAAAATAAATCCTAATAAAGTAATAAACTGATATTAAAATACAATTAAAATAACCCAAAATTTATAAAATAAATAATATAAATCCAAAACTATAATAAATAATCTAGGCTGCCGTATGTTTTCATTTTTTTTCCCCTGAAAACAAGTACCTTTGTTAATTAATGTTGTAGCCGACTTTCTGCGTAGGTTTCCTGCCAATCTTGTGTTCTTGAAAATTAAGGAATCCTTGAAAATTAATTGTCCCCCTTGTCGCCGACTTTGGCTCCCAGGAAACATGGAAATTGTGACAATTAAAAGTCTCGAAGCTGCCAACCAAGAATCTTTAAAAAGTAACTTCATAACTATAATTTAAGTAGTTATATTTTCTTTAAAAATTAGTTTAAATCTTATAAAATTTAGGGTTGTTGAAAACTTACATGATTATTAATTTCAAGACCTGTAAGATTAGTCAAGATGCATATAAATTGACCCCAACACCTAAGTTAATAACAATAATAATAAAAATCCTTAAAAAGTTAATATCCCTTGTAAAAAAAAAAAAGTCACCTGTTGAATAATTCATGGAAGGCAAAAGCCTATCATTTTATTCAATCACCAAAAAAAAAAAAAAAGCTAGGAAAAATAGAGGATTCAAGAAAGAGAAAAGGCTTATCATTTTATTCAATCATAAAAAAAACTTCTTTATAAGATGAAAAAGAAATATATAAATAGCATAACCCTAAAACATCCAATTATTGAGCTTGACCCATCAATTAAATTTGTCTAACATAAATAACTCAAATAAATAAAACAAAACAAAACAAAAAAATAAGCCTAAATGGGCTCAATCTCCTAACCAAAGAGTGATAAGCTGGGCTATCATTCATCATCTTTGTCTGTATACTTGTATATTTTGCGATATGGGTTTGATGCCTCCACCAACTCTCTCGGGATTGAAAAAACCCAACCTCATCGAGTGTAACTCTAAACAACTTTGATAGTACTTTTAAATATTTGGATCAATCTGCAATAATGTATCTTTAGTGATCCAAGTACAATTTGAATCAGGTCGGCCCACCCAACGAACTAGAAACCCCTGAATCCTAACATCTCTGATAAAAAAAAAACTTGTTCATCCAGAATAAAATCAATATTATCCTTTTGTGTGGATGTCAAGGTAAAAAGGGTAGAGGTTTCAATAGAATCATCATGAGGGGGATTATATGACATCTTAAAGGGATGATTTGGAATAGGATGTGGTTTTCACTATGCAATTAGACCCTCAATATTAATGTAGAGCTAATTCCAAAATCAAGTGGTAAATCAATAACAAAAGCATTTGAATTAACTCATTGTAGCACTTTGAATGGTCTTGCACTACGTGCATAGAATTTTTTTATTAGTTCTCTAGTGATACTGGTCGAGTCTAATCCGTATCATAACATTTTCTCTAACATTAAATTCATTATGTCTCTTTTTAATTACCTCGGTTTGACTATTAGTTTGGGGTGGTAGGCATTCAAAGACTTCAACTTAGTTCCCACTATATGCTAAATTATTTTCCATAAATAACTCCTAAATATAACATCCTTATTCGAGAATTCCTGAATTAACTTATAAATATAACATTCTTATTCGAGAATATAGGTTGGGGAAGACCATATTACTTGTCAATCTCATCAAAATAAAGTTTTACAACTCTAAAACCATCTATGGTCTTAGAATAAGGGATAAAATGGGTTATTTTAGAGAAGCAATCGGTAACTATAACGATACAATCATGTTTCTTTGCAGTACATAGATACCCAAACACAAAATCCATACTTACATCTTACTAAGAGCAAGCAGGAACATGCAACAAGGTGTAAAGACTAGTGTTTGGTTTTTTATGCTTTGCTAGTTGACATGTTTGACATTGACTTACTAACTTAGTTATATCTCTTTTTAAACTATACCAAAAAACTGACATTTCACCTTTTTAATGATTTTATTTTTCCTAAAGTGTCTTGAAACACCTCTGGCATAAATCTCTCATATAAAAAAATCATGCACTGATGTCTTTGAGATACAAAGCTTATTATCTCGAAACAGATACCCTTAATAAAGGTAATAACAATCTAAAACACTGTTATTCTCATCTCTAAAAGCCATGTATATTTCTTCAAATTCTTGACAAGATTTATATTCCTTATTAAGTATCTCAAATCCAATAATTTCAATATTCATTATGGATAATTTTCAATATTCATTATGGATAATAGCATCACCTAGTAATTTAAGGCATTTGTCACTTTATTCTCAATTCCATATTTATGTTTCAATACAAATAAATAAGCTTACAAATAATCAACCTCAATGATCATGCCTATGATTGAGCTTCTTTTGGGAGTTGAGATAGTGAAGAGCCTCATGGTTGGAGTAAAGAACGAACTTTTATGATGGAAAATAATGACGCTAATAGCACAAGGCTTAAACTACTATACATTTTTTTTAATCATAAGTTAAGTACTTTTTTTTTTACCTTATTAAGTTTCTTACTAAAATAAGTTAAAGGGTGACGTTCTTGACTAAGTACTTCATTTATACTAACTCTCAAGGCATCATATTATACTTTAAACACCTTAGTAAAGTCAGGAAGTCACATCACTAGGGCTTTATTTTTCTTAACCTTCTCAAATTTCTTATTAACTCATTTACTTTATTTAAACTCACTTTGTTTTAAATAATCTGTAATAAGAGACATGATGATGCTAAATCCTTTGATAAAACGATGATAAAAAGTCATAAGCCTAAGAAAACTATAAACCTCATGAATATTCTTAGGCTTGGGCCAATCTACAATCGCTTGGACTTTTTAGGGATCATTAGAGATTCCCTTACATGATAATATAAACCCTAAGAAAATCATTTGATCCATGAAGAAAGAACACGTTTTAACATTGGCAAATAAACTCTATTTTCTTATGGTGGTACAAACTTGAATAAGGTGATCTAAATGTTCGTTCTTGGTTTTGATATAAATAAGGATTTCATCAAAATACATTACCAAGAATGTTTCCATATATGGCCTAAACACTTATGTTATTGCTCTTATAAAAGTACTTGGTGTGTTAGAAAGGCCAAAATGTATGACTAATATGATGATACCCACTATTTAAGTCAATTTTAGAGAAAATTTAGGTTTCTGTTATCATATCTAACATGTCATCTAATCGAGGAATGAGAAAACAATAATTGACTGTAATTCTATTGATGACTCAATTAACAAACGTAAAAACAAATACGAAAGCAAAAACAAAAACGGATGCAATAAAGACTCTAATAGCCTAAAACCATAATAGATTATACTAACCTGAAACTAACAATAACAAATAAATGGAATTAACCGACTATACAAATTGATTTCACTAAATGTTGATTTGTCAATGACAAATAAAAAATTCAAGTTGGTTTGTAAGTACACTAATTCTAATGAAACAATAACTTGCTAATTTCTTAAGATTTGAAACTTTTAATTTTTTATGGTAGAATCACATAATACAATTTCAACCTCTCTCTCTCTCTCTCTCTATATATATATATATATATATATATATATATTATTGATTCGATAGTATTGAAATCCAACATGAAATTTTTTTTATAAACTATTGGCACAATCAAATTGAAAAACAAAGAAAAATTAACGCGGAAACTTAAAGATAAATGAACAAATAAAAATTGAATTTAGAGTCTTACTCTGATGCCAACTAATGTGAATTTAAAGGGTAAGAAATCTTTAACCCATATACAAGAAAGAACCACCTAAAAAAGCTAAAATAAGATCATAATAAAGAACCCAACATAATAATTACTTGAATTAAAACACTAAAGTTATTGAATGAAAAAGACCTCAACCTTATAATTATAATGAATCACAAACTAAGGTATAAAGAAAGAATGTCGCACAGACAATTAATCTTTAATAAGTTCAAGAAAGGTCAAATGAAAAGCCAAAAATATGAACTACCTTACCACACATAAAATATTAATATGGAATAATATAATCTTCATGTTTTTCCTATTTATAGTTCACAATATAAAATAACCCCTAATAGAGTAATGGAATGATATTAAAACCCAATTAAATTAACCTAAAGTTTATAAGATAAATAATAAAAACCTAAAACTATAAAAAATAATGTAGGCTGTGGCATGTTGTCCCAAAAAGAGTTTCTGAAAACAACCACCCTTGTTTAATTAATGTTTTGGCTGACTTTATGCCTAGGTTTGCTGCTAATTTTATATCCTTGAAAACTAGGTAATCCTTGATAATTAGTTACCCCCCTCGCTGCCGACTTGGACTGAAACACGAAAACTGTGACAATTAACTCTCTAAGCGCTACGGGTGTTCACGGTTCGGTTCGGTTTAGACTCAAAAAACTAACCGAACCGAATTACAGTAATTTTGTAAAATATTAACTGAACCGGACTGAAAACCGGTTCAAACCGAACCGGTCCGGTTCGGTTAAATCCGGTTTTTTTGGCAAAAAACCGGGAAACCTAATCCCACTTTTTTTGGATTTTTTTAAAGCTTACATTAAATTGAGCTTTTATAGCTTTGAATTCACAGATTTTTTCCATAAATTAATGTAATGAATAAGCCCATATATGATGAAAAAATGCCGTGCCAACTTGAGAATTACAAAACTATTACAGATTAGCAACACAATTGTAGGTTTCAAGAATATCATTAAAAGCACTTAATAGGGAGTTTTGCTCGTAGATGGACATTTTTTTCAAACCTGGGTATAGGATCCATCCCAACTGCCTTCCAGTTAAGCATTACATCGTGCATAAATTGTCAGCCACTGAAGAATACCCCACCAAAAATAGATAAAACCAAAGAGAAATTGTAAATAAATAATTCTCACAACATCCATTACAGTAATCGCAACATAAGCATACTATAACAAATCAACAACCTTGTAAATAAATATAGGAAATGAATACATAATAGATCTACAGAAATTAAAAAAAAAAGAAGTAAAAAGAAACAAAAAAATTAAGAGATAAAGATTGAAGAGAGGGGGGCTGCTGTTTGGTTGTTAATCCATGAGTTTAGTCGATTATGCTTAAAGAAAAGAACAAAAAAATGGAGAGATGAGAGATAAGGATGGTTCGTTCACTAGATCTACTTTGTGGGAGGAGGGGGGGTTGTGCTTAAAGCCTTAAAAGGTTGAGAGAGATGAGAGATGAAGATGTTGGCTGGGGAGGGGGGACTGTGAGAAAGGTTGAGAGATGAAGATGAAGATAGGGGGCTGTGAAAACGGTTGAGAGATGTGAGAAAGGTTGAGAGATGAGAGATGAAGATGGGGGGCTGTGCTGAGATGAAGATGGTGCAACATGGGTGGCGGCTAGGGTTTAGAAAGTATGTGGGGGAGAGAAAACAGGAGAGAAGAGAGGGATGTGCTGGTGCAACTTTTTCTATTTATACTAGCCTAGCCTAGGGATCCTTTTTTTGAACCGGTCTGGTCCGGTTAACCCGGTTTCTGCACTACAAAATCAAAAACCGAACCGAACCGGGGGTTTTTCTACATAATCTAATCGGTTTAATCGGTTTTATTTTTTGGTTCGGTTTTTTCGGTTAATTTTTTGTCGGTTTTATCGGTTTACTCGGTTTATCGGTTTTTTTGAACACCCCTATTAAGCGCTACCGAATAATTATATATTTATTTTTATGTTTTAAAAATATTTTTGAAAAAAATTAAAATTTTTATTTTTTATTTTAAATTAATATATTTTTAGTGTTTTTAAATCATTTTGATATACTAATATCAAAAATAATTTTTAAATAAATAAATAAATATTATTTTGATGTATTTAAAAAAAATATTTTGAAAAGCAATCACTATCATATTCTGAAACATCTTTATAAAAAAATTTATAAATCAAAATAAAAATAATTCTAAGTCAATTAAAAAAATAATATAATTTTTTTTATAATAATTTCAGGTTTTAATCACTCCAATTGTTATTGCCTTTTAACTATATATAAAACATGATTTTTTAAAATACTTTGTAAAATATTAACTCGATAAAATTAAAAATTATACTTATCAAAATAAAATTATATATTATAAAAAAATTAAGCCTAAAATCACCTTTTTAACCTTCTTTACCGTTGACCTTGTCATTGATCCAATCAATATCTCCAATGATTCCTTTTGTGTGATTATATAAAATTGCTTCTCACTCATGCTTGCATCATAATACAAATTATTATTCATTAGTTGCTATAAGAAGAGAGTATATTACTAATTAGTAATTAATGATTAATGGCCTGGACTAGATTCTTAACTAATTCTCGGCCCATCACAAATTCGCTCGCAAACAATCTTAACTAACTCTAGGGTAAAATGTTATAATAGTCATATCAGACTCTCTTTCCCGCCATTTCCTATCCTTCTTCTGTTAAAAGAGAACAATGCAAGAACCAAAAACTAAGCTTTGGAAACAATAACCGGAGAGAAATTAAAGAAAGAAGAAGAGAAGATGATGACATCGATCTTTGGAATCGGAAACATGAGAAAACTGAGCTTTCTTGTATTCATTATTTGCATCTTGATCTCTGTCAAGAACCAAAATGCAGAGATCAAGAAGAACTCATGGCCATATTCATCTTGGGATTCCTTTCCTTCCATATTCTTCTCTCCTTTGTCGTTTATGGAAGAAGAAGAAGTAGGGCATTCAAATCGGTCACTTGAGTAAGATTTCTATCGTGATTCGTGCCCACGGGCAGAGAGAATCATTCTCAGGGTGGTTCAGGAGCTTAACAAAGTCAGCACCAGAGGAGCTCCTGCTCTTCTAAGGCTTAAGTTTCATGATTGTTTCATTGAGGTTGATGATCTTGATCTTTCTTTTCGTTGATTCCCTGACGTGGGTTTTTGTTGTACTGAGATGTTATTGCTCAGTTCTTGATTTCCATCTAAAGCATTGCTCATCTAGTTTGAGGGTTTCAATTTTTCAGTTTTGGTTGGCAATTTTCCATTTGTTTACAATTAATGATTGAAGATTTCTTATTTGTAATTCGCCAATTACAAATTATTGACAGAGAGAATCATTCGAGGGTTTTTCAATTTTCCATTTGTTCTTATTTCTTGCTGATTAGTTTTACACGTGCCTTGTTACATCTGTGATCTTGATGTGATTCTAAATATGCAAGAAAGTTCATCTGTGGTCTTCATCTTATTGCAAATAGACCTGACTTCTTCTGTGAATCTTTCTTTTCAGGGGTGTGATGCGTCTGTTTTGTTGGATGCTGCTATAGGCATTGATTCGGAGAAAGACTCTCCTCCCAATCAAAATTTGAAGGGATTTGATATAATTGACAAAATCAAATCAGAGATTGAAAAGGTGTGCCCAGGAGTTGTTTCCTGTGCTGGTATCGTTGCTTTAGCAGCCAGAGAAGGTGTTGTTCTCGTATATACATCATGCTGTCCCCTACTGATTTCCTGCTCCCTAATTTGATAATAATCCATGGAGTTTGCAAATCTCAGGCACTCTTTCTTTCCGAGATGTTGCAACACATCAACTTCCTTCACCCAGTGCTGATCTATCTGAAACTCTTGCATTTTCGCCTCTAGGGGTTTCGATGAAAGAGAAACTGTCAGTCTCCTGGTACCAATATCTCCTCTATAGTTTGGTTATTGCTATCTCTGGCATTCTTGCTGCAAAAATACAAGTAACAGCTCAGAATCTGAAAGCTTGTAGCTGCATCCTTGCCTTGCTTGCAGGTGGTCACAGCATAGGAGTAATCCACTGCAAATTCTTCCAAAACCGTCTCTACAACTTCAGTTGGACTAATAAGCCCGATCCATCTCTGGATACTGGATTTCTAAACCTATTGAGATCAAGATGCAACAACAATAACTCATCAAAGGAAGCTTCGCCCTCACCTTCGCTTTCCTTCAAAGCCGGTGCCATCATCTGCACCGTCGACTTCCTTTGATGGGACCAAGTCACCATCAACAGACCGTCACTTTCTTGTAGTGGATCGCCATCTTCATCATCCAACACATCAGAAATGAGGGGCTCCCCATCATCATCGACAGCACAATCACCTTGCTTGAAAGGCTCAATATCTTCCCCGCCGTCATCATCAGCTTCCTTCGAAGATTCACTACTTTTCACACTGGAGGAGCCAGGAATGAATATGGCCTATGAGGGACCAGGAGTAGATTTTGGCACATTGTAAGGTAAAGGAATCCTTTATGCTGATCAGCAGCTAATGGCTGGGGTAGAAACTAGGATTTGGGTACGAGCATATGCTTCAGACATCTCCCTGTTCCTCCGAGACTACGTACTAGCAATGATGAAGCTCTCGAATCTCAGAGTTTTGACAGGATCAACAGGCCAAGTCCGGCTCCATTGTTCTAAGGTGGTATGAGAGAATAGTAAGAAGTGAAGGAGAGTGTATTTAGTTGTCTAGCCTACTTTATGCTGGTTTTTTGGCTTTTGTGCTCTTTCAAATTGAGTTCTACATCATAGAATCCCGGCCTTTGAACTAGTTTCAAATGCTCTGAAACTTGGATTGATTTGTGTTGTTGCCATTTAAATTTTGTATCCGAACTATGAGAAACCCGCTGTTGGTTAATTGTTGAACAGATGCTGTAAATGGAAGTGAATCTTTTCTAGGTAATTGATGGTTGAATTCATCACCACACTAATAACAGGCAAGGTAAAAATGAAGGGTGCTAAACTTGAGCCTGAAGAATTTAATTCTTATGATCTCTGACTTTGTTTTGCTTATATATATATGTTAAGAACATTAATGGCTAGATATTTAAATTAACAATACACTGCCCTTTAAGGCAGGTTAATTCTCATACCCAAGTTCTGAAACATATTTGGGGTCCTTGAGCAAAAAACAGGCTCAAGCATAGCAATCCAGGTAAACAATATTCTACAAAGATGAATATCAAAATCATTTTGTAAACAAGGCACACTCAGAAGAATACAAACAGGAAAATATAATCCATATGCACAACAAATAACTCACGAACATTGGAATCTATAGCCTAATTGATTCGATTCTTCGCTTTGAACTGTTGATGCTGGCAGACGCCTGTGGTACAGAAAATTCTGTATACATGTTGGTGAAAAATTTGTCGACGATGTCTTGGTACACAGGACTTTTGAGACGAGAATAGTAGTGGAGTGCCTCCTCTACATCCAAAACATGTTCTACATTGCTGACATCCATCATTTCCAATTCCTTCATCTTCTGTGCTAAGACGTAACCGCTTTCATTCATGTTCTTTGAGCTTTTTTCTTCTGCTTTCTTCGGACGAAAAATCTTCTTATTCTTCTCTTCCTTTCCTTTTTTCTTCCTCTGCGGACCATTGGCAGGGTTCCTGTCGGTTTCATTACTCGCATCTTCATCTCTCACAGGCTCTTTTGACGCCATTAAACTATTGCCCTTTCTCTTCACTGCCTTTTCCAGATCACACTCCCATTCGTTGCAAAAATCTGCGTAGTACTGATCTGTCTGGTAATTCTTCACATTGCCGTCGCCGCCGCACGAGAAGGGGTTGAAACAACCGTGCTTGGTTAGCTTGTGGTACCCACCAAAGAGGATAGACTTGAGGTTTTGGATGGTATTGTGAAGGAACTTCTTGGTGTTATGAATGGATTCTCTTAGCTGCATTGGCTGCTGCTTTAGTATTGTATTGCAGAGAAAAAGTCTTGTTTATCTCTTAGTGACCCCGACTGCAAGAACAGACAAAGCTCTATTTTGTTTGGTTTCTTTTCTTCCCTAAAAGTGTTTTACAAGTACAGACAAGGAAGATAAAGACAGCTGAAGGTTCCTCAAGGTTGCCAAGAGATAAAGACAGTAGAGCTGAAGGCAAAGTTACACACAGTGCCCTTTCTTTTCGTCTCTCTCTTCAAGAAACAAGCTATTAGAAGCCACGGCAACCACAGGATTTTAAGATGATAGATCAGAAGGCCATTTTTGAAGCACAGGGCTTATTCCTAAGCGGTAGATATTGGTGTGAATAGAGATCCAATTTATGCCTCTACCATGAACAGAAAAGACATGCCGCTTGAGCAGCAAAAGAAGATTAATAAATAAAGAGCAAGAGAGAAGAAGAGTAGGGAATCCTTCCTTCCCTCCCTCCCTGTGATCATGAACGCTTTATATATTTTGACTCTTTGTAGTCTAAAGTGCGGTTCTATTTGATTACGTGCAAGGCTAAAGGTAGCGTGGTTGGTGGAAAAGGCTACTTATTCTTATAATCCATGTTACTCAACCACCACTTAATAGCAGTTAGCCATTAATTTTTTTTGAATTTTGGACCCTTGAAGCCAATGGTCCTCGTTGCTTGCGTTATATCAAAATATCTTGAGCTTTTGCCACGTATTCTTGCCATGCTTCCTAGATCAGAAATAAGCCTTGTCTTATTTAATATTTTGAGATTGTTTGGATTTCAATCTAGAACAAAGAATTTACATGTAAATAGAAAGAAATGAATGACATTCTCGTGATGCAATTAATCCTCCATGGAATCATCCCTCCTTGCATTTATATGTGTGAGATGCGTGGACCCTAAATGTGCTGTGAGGTTGGTGCCTAGGGACCAACACCAAGTTAATAGCAAGATAAGGCATTTTGCATTATCATGCCAGAGCAGTCACTTTCTCCCAGTTGCCCAAGTTACAATCCTGCCACCAACCTCCTGTTAATAGCATGAGCCTTTAAATCCCGGTATTTAAGAGTTCCAATTAATTCGATAGAGTCGGCTCGGCTCGGCTCTCTAAGAGATAAAACTTTCTAATAATAGTATTATTTCTTTCTAATAATAGTATTATTTCATTCACAGAGCTAAAACTCGAGAACAAAAAAACAAGAGACAAGCCACTTTAACCACCATTGATTTGGAAATTGCTATTGTGCATGCTATTACTAGGTAATTCGATACTGGAGAGTTGAGGGCGGCGATAACATCCCTCCTCCAAACTTGCAGTGTTCCATTGATAAGGAGCCCATGGAATACTTTCAATTCAATAAAATACTGAAGTAAATATTTCCTTGCTTCATTAACTCGCATCATTACTTCTCTCACACAGCACAATGTCACATAAATAGCCTTTTCATCCACTCATAGATAACTGTCATAAGAACAAGAAGCATGGGATCATACCTCAATCCCAGGGCAGAACACAAGTCAGGAGAGCTGCATTCTTGCGATGATTTGGTAGGTCAATTGCTGCATAACAAACCAATTGTGCGCATCTGGTCTAATCTGAATTGTCCAAAAACGATTTTCTAACTTCACAAGATTTCTGCAAATACATAATTAGTAAATAAATGAATCTACCAGAAATCGCTCCTCTGTCCTGGTTGACTGAAAGTTAATCTGCAAGCTTGAAGAAACTATTTTTATTGAAAGGTCATCATGAAAAATCCAAGAACAATATCTTTCCATGGACAGTTTCTAGTGTTGAGGAATCCTGTTAGTCATGCAATCACATATGGGCAACAATTGCAAATAGGATGCAGCCACACATGTACCAGAGACGCATTCACACACCAAAATCACAATAGTGAATTCTACTATCACAGTAAGTCACGACACATTTTGGAAATGGAGATGCCTCCAGCTATTAACATGCTCTATCAATTGTCTTTGTACATCTCACAGGTCACAATCGGTACTGACTATAAAAAAAAGGGCATGCAGCATATGCTATGCTAATGTCATCGTGAAGAAAAGCGGCTCGGTCATTTGTTTTCATTTCCTAAAAGACAAAGGAAAGTAACAACAAATTTAAGTTTTTTGGTTGTTAGAAGAGAACCTGAACAAGCCTAGTAATTTCACCTAGGCTCAAATACCCAAAGTCTTTTTCCCACTTTGTTTCTGATCTTGTAACTTTCTGCTTCCTAAGAGATGCCTTCAGATGCATAAAATTTTCAATTCAGATCTAAAATTGCAAATGTTGAATTTTTGTGTTCAGCTAGACTTCTGCAACACAATATTATGAATCTCACTAATGTTAGGAACTGTTAGAGCAATGCTATTCATCGGTTGCCATCTTGCTGATGGTGAAAATTGCTTCAATAGTCCAGGAAGACATTCAAATGGACCTAATGAGCACCAAATATATATATAAAGGCAAGATGAGAGCTAAAAGTAAGTAATGTTTTACAATGAAAATAACATCAGATCATGATTGAAGCATACAGTATATTCTAATTATTCACACAAGGATGTCATTTTAGCACTATCCCCATTTCAAGGATTCTTGGTTACCTACATGAATAATGTGGTCCAGGGATGAGACAAGAAATCCATCACCACCAATCATACTGAACCAAAGAAGATGAGCGCATTAATGGCTTTGATAGATCTTGTTCTGCTCCCATCTCTACAAGTGCTTAACGTAACTTTTTTCAGTAATGAAAAAGGTTATAGGGAATTTACAGCTTGACGTTTCTGGTTTTTGAAGTTGAAAATTTTCAAATAGATAGGCAATTTAATTAATCCTAGATTCCAGATGGCCCAGCCATATTCTAGAGGACATATTGAAGGCTCCATAACAAAGCAAAATGCCAAATAAATATGCTGGATATCCCTTTATAGAAAGCTTCTCAGGCAGGGTTGCTATATCTAGCAAAAGTAGAAACGAGCCACTAAAATCTGTGCCTTTTCAACTTTTCACAATATGCTTTAGTTATGCTATGATTTCAAAGCCTTCTGCTCTTAGAGCTGATTCCCAGTAGAAAACCAATTACCCCACAAACCAAAGCAGCACAAAATTCAATGGAATGTTTTCTAAACCAGGGCAAAACACAAAAGAAGTTGAAGACCAGTGAAATACAAACTAATAGCATCAAACATAAAATGTCAACATAAAATTGACATGTTTGACAAATTGAAAGTATAGAATTTCACTTCCTGCCTCCAAAGAAGGCTCGTGTGATGGACATTCTATCTTTCAAAACATTGCATGTAACCAATAAAAAAAATAAAAGAAGGCTTGCTCAACCAAAGGTATGAATTATGCATTCTAATGATAAAAGAACCAGATAAGTTTGCCTTTATTTCTCTCCTTCACATTCCAAGTAGCTGCAGAACACTGTTATTTGAAATATCTTTGCACCTGAGGTAATATAACTTTATCCATCTCCTGGCTAGCTGCAGTTCACACCTTACATCTCTAGATTTTGGACTTGCTTCAATAAATAGCTTAAAATATTTGCACATCCAAAAGCACATTGAATCACCAAAGTGGTTACCCAGAAAACCAGTGTTAGCATCAAAATTCAAAGCCAACCCAAATCACACTAACAACACACAAGTAAACTCTGGTAATCAAGAATTGACCTCGCCTGTTCCACACAATTATACACTAAAAACAATCAATAATAGACATCACCCATTCCAAATCTTCAAAAAACAAGCAAACCTGACAGTGAACCAGATATCTTCTCATTTAAAATATTTTAAGACTTGTTTTCAGCCGCATTTTGTCACTCTGCTCAGATGAAGACTTCGCTTTCCATAGAGGCAGAGTCCTCTTGGGTTGGAAATTCTTCCTGCTCTGCTGCCATTAAGACTTCCCTTTGCATCCATATTATATTGCTAACAACAAATGCAAGTCTTCTCCAGGGAATAACCTGTCATTATATCTAAGAACAGTTCAATTTAGCATTTAGTGAACCACACTTAAGTAGTGTTATGGTAGAAAAATGGCAAATATACTATCAGCGTCATCATCACAAAATGCAAATTTTCAAAAGATGAACCTTATAAAAACCACACCCACCTTCATTTCTAATTCTTGATCACTCTGCCAATGATCTAAGCGAAGCCCCTTCTTTCCTTGTGTCCAATTGGAGCTACATCTTTGAATGATCCTCTAGCATATGCTGTCGAGCACTTCGCAACTCTAGGCATTACAACTGGGTCTTGAAAGAGACATAAACATAACCCATATGATACTCTAAAGTTGTCTCATTATATCAGGCATAGTACACTGCATTTTGCAGGTTATATCCTTGTAGCACAACTTTCCATAAAAGTGAATTTTGTCACCAGCAAATTATGAGGAACCAGATCATGCAAATATAAAAAAACTCTACCATAAATCATTCGTGAGGTGATGAAGCTCGGCAAAATTGAATGGAGTCAAATCGCAAACGACACAAGATCATGATAAAAAGAGCCCAAGATCATACAGTAGGCAATTTAAACATTCAGAAATTTACACTAAAGAAACACGAGAATGCTGTCCACTCAAGCCATACATTTATTTGGAATATAGTGTTGACGCAGTTGATGAACAGAAATAAAGAGCAAGTTCAAAAACTCAAGAAACTTGATGATTAACCTTAGATTTTACACAATACAAATCACCCAACACAACATCTAGTTTCTTACAAAACTGAACTTCAAGCAAAATCTAAACTAAACAAACAAAAACACTTGGTTTTTTTTTTTCTTTTAAATGAAACCTTCAGTCAAAGTTGGCCTCTCGCCTTCTCCCCCCCCCCCCCCACCCCTCCTCACTACCATTCTCTTCTTTCTTCTTCAGCCCATCACCCAAACAACCACCTCTCTCATTCTCTTTCTCCTCCACGTCACCACCAACCACGACTACCTTATCCCCGTCCTCCTCAACCACTCCACCGCCTTTCTCAGCCACACATGATACCGGCGTCTCCTTTCCCATCTCTATTCCCACCAACGCATCTGTCGCTCCCGGGACCGGCGGCACACCGACCAGCTTGTCAGAAGCGAACTTAGCCTCCTCCGGCCAAGGTTCTTGGACGCATTCAGCGGATTCATCTTCGTCTGTAAAGATGGAGGTCGCACGTGACTTGACAGCAGAGGCTGCCTTGAGGAAGGCTTCTTTGATTAAGTCAGGCGGAAGGGCACAGTCCTCGAGGCCCGCGTCTTCCAGGCGAGGAGGCACGATCTGGTCAGGTAATCCAGTGCCTTCTTTTGTTGCCTCCATGAAATAGAATCAATCCTGGACTACCACCCAACCGCAATCTCTTAAAATGTTGGCCCTTTTATTATTATTATTTTTTCTTTTTGCCTTGCTAGCTTTATCGACTTTTCCAGCCAAATATAAATATTAAGAAAAAATAAGATGAGATTAAGAATGTAAAAAATATTAAAGAGATAAATTTTAAGAATATTTGATAAAAATTGAAAAAAAAATAGTAGACCATAATATAAATTAAATTAATTTTATATATGATTAAAAAAAACTATATAATATATATTTATAGTTTAAAATAAAAATTAAAAAACAAAGAGACTAAAATAAGTTTAAATTTAAAAAAGTATATACAAATCATTATTGTTTTTTAAAATATTTTTTATTTAGAAATATATTAAAATAATATTTTTTTATTTTTAAAAAATTATTTTTAATATAAATATATCAAAATAATTTAAAATATTAAAAGACATATATTGATTTAAAATTAAAAATTAAAAAATAATAATTAAAAAAAAAAACAATTTTAAAATATAAAAACAAACAAATCCTAACACTTATCATGGAGTTGAATGTTAACCTCCTCTAAAAATTTCTCCTTAAAAATCATCCTAAACATGAGCAAAAAGGGTGAAAAGTTAACTTTACTTCATAAAATAAAGCACCCCCTTAAAATACAAAAAAATAAAACCATTACTAATTTCTTCGTTTTCTTTCAAAAACAAAAAAATCTAACCACCTATGATTACAAGTGAGCAAATTATAATTAGATTCAAGAAATTGTGGTCTTCAATTTTGTATTGGAAGGAAAAGGTTGATCAATATCTGTTGACGGCGATACATTTCAAACAAACTCGACAGCCATTACAAGTAATATATAGAGATCGAAATGAATCATGATTACATGACAGAATACAGATACAAACTTTTCAAGGGGGGCACAACAAGATGAAATCCAGTTTTGCTTTTGGAGCCACTTATACGATACAAAGACGAAGATTTTTAAAAACCAAATGAAAACACAGTGATGAAACTCGTATTGCTAATTGAAAAACACAGCTGGGCAGCAAGTTCTTTCAACATTCGCAACCGGTGGATGTTTGTTGTCGCCCTCCACCCCCAACATCGATGGTGTCAGGAAGGTATCTGTCATCACCAACAAGCAAGAACAAAACAATCAGTTTGCATTTCATGACATTAATGCTTGGTTAAGTTGATAAAATTTGAAATCTAATTCCTTGGATTTTCCCAACGTGACAAGAATGCAGAGGGATTTTTTACGCTTACATTTCTTCTTCAGGTTCATTCTTAAGCGCATTTTTGGCTATACACTGAAATGCAGCATCCACATTGAAACCTTCTTTTGCAGAAGTCTCAAAGTAGGGTATGTTTCCCTTAGCAGCACACCATGCCTTTGCTTTCTTCTCAGAAACCTAAAGTTGATAAAATGACGTCAATGGGGAATCTTTTACTCAAGAGATCAACATGAGAGTGGTACATTCCCCCCTCAACATTTCCGAAAGTGCACATTTTATGAAATGTTTTCAAATGTAAGGAAAATGCACGTCATTAAAAGGGAAAAATCATCCTACCACTCGACTATTGCCTCCATCAACATCTATCTTGTTCCCCAACACAACAAATGGGAAGTTTTCAGGGTCAGATGGACTTGCCTGCAAATTAGTACACAAGATATAATCTCCAGTAATTGTCTACAAACTATCAAAAGATCTGTCTAGCCCATTAGCAAATGGTTACCTGAATCAGAAACTCCTCTCTCCAATTGTTAAGATTGTCAAATGACTTCATGACATTCACATCATACACAAGAACACAGCAGTCTGCGCCACGATAGAAAGCCACTCCAAGACTTTGAAACCTCTCTTGCCCTGCAGTATCCCATATCTGCACATATAGATATCAAGGCAGAGAACAAAGTTTACACAACCAGGCATTTCCGCTCAAGTATGGAAAATAATATATAAAGTCAACTGATAAGCCTTCACACTTCTGTATTTGTGGTTTAAAAACTACATAAAGTCATGCCATGACTGACTTATGGGAGGGCTTGAAGTTACATATCATGATCCCGCGTCTTAAAGCTAATTTTTGTTCATTTTCCAGAATTAAGATAAGGCAATATTAATTATCATCCGAGGTCAAAAGAACCTTATGGTTTTTTGTAAAATTCCCTTTCAAATTAACTTTCTTATATTTGTTTCCTACCTCCTACCATCAGTAGGACAGCCACACAACTAAGAGTTTGGACCAGAACTTGGAATCATGAATTCATTTAAGCACACATCAACAGAACATCTGGTCTGGGATATCCAAAAGCACAATTATAGCCAACATACTATAGGATAGCTTATTTATACATCGTCCATCAAGCATCTAAATACAGGATGCAACCTAATAAATTATTCTCAGTCTCCTAATACATTAAACATCCTCTTCTTGGAGTCTTCTCCTCCTCCTTTCTGAATACAGGCTTTGACCCACTATAAGTAATTGAAATTGCAATTACCCATGAAACCGAAATACTTGCATGCAAAGCACATCCACCTAGGGGCAATGCCCTTCAAATCTTATGCTTCCATTCCTAGTAGCTAACTCCTTCTGTTCGTTTTTTCTATCTCTAGTATTTTAAAATTATATATCCTTAACAAATTAGCTGGAAACAATTAACAGTGGCTACGAGTTAACCACAATTAACTTCAACTTAATAACACAATTTTGGATCTACTATAAATTTGATTCATTAAAACTAATGATCTAACAGAAAATAAATAAATAAAGAACAAAAAATTATGATATATACAGATATCAAATTAAATAAATAAAAAAGAAATCGTGTTTGGGACCTGTAATGTGAACATTCTATCCTCAAACTGAACTTCTTTGGTTAAAAAGTCAGCTCCTATTGTTGCCTTGTATTGATTACTGAACTTTCGATTCACATACCTAAAAATCCATACCAAAAAACAAAACTATTTAAAAAAGAAAGTAAATTTTTTTTTTAAAAAAAAAGATCTATGTAGGTTCAGGAGAGTAATTACTGATTCATCAGCGATGTCTTGCCTACCCTGCATAATTTATCAAAACAACAATCACATTAGCCAAATTGAAAGCATAAAATTGAGAATGAGAGAGGTAAGTGATAGAGTGTACCCGCTGTCACCGAGAATTATAACCTTCAAGAGCATGCGTCTGCGAGAAGCCATGGATTCCAGGAATCTGACAAGCCCCAAGTCTGTATTATTTTTCTTCTTCTTCTTCTCTTTTCCCTTTCGAGGAAGTTTTAGGAAGAGAAGTGTTGTTAATAATTAAATTAATCTTTGTTTCTAAAGAAAAGTCAAAAACACAGGTAGAAATGGCTTTTGGCCACCCACGATGCCGGCTCCTTGAATTTCCTGCTTTCCAGGAATGCCCATGTTTTTTCCTTTAATTTACAATGAATCCCTTTTGTTTCTCATTTCCTAAATAAATTTAATGAAGAAAATTCAAAATGTACTGTACTAATCCTTCTTCTTTTTATGGAAACGAACCAACTTATAAAATACAGATTAATTAGCTATGTTGTATTATTTAATAAAAAAAAGCATAAAATAAATTCAATTATATTCTTATTATATTTCCATTTTTATTGAACTTAAATCTTAGGATTGATATTTAAAATAATTTATTTTCTTAATATATTAATAACGTGAAAAACAAGAGATTTTATGGTGCTATTGAGAAGAGATAGATATAATAATAATAGAGAAATAAAACAGGGGAATTATTTTTTATCTTTTATTATATATAAATATTGATTTTTAGATTTAAAATTATATTTTTTACTCATTGTTAAAAAACATGTTAATAATATCCATATATTGATTTTTTTGAGTTGAAAAAAAATTATTTAACATGTAGCTAAGCGAGTTGAATAAACACATGAATATTTTTTTTTTTTGTATTTATTGAGATAGATTATTCTTTATTTAATTAATTAAAAATACTTGGATAGATTTTTTGATTTATAATTAGAATTTTTGTTATAAAAATATGCATTTAAAAAGTTTGAATATTTATTTTTTCTAAAAATACTTATCCAGCTCACAAGAAACACAAATTAAATAACTAGTAAGTTTATAAAATGTCTTAAGAAAAAGATTTAATCTCAAAGTAAAGTCATCCAATAATATAAAAAAAATTGTCATTACAAAAATATGTTAATTAAAAACGTAAATTTTTATTGAATGAAGAAAGTAATATAACTGAATATTTTCCCAAAATTAAAAAAAATGACGTAACTGAATGTTTTCTTATTCCAATATTTTGTTTTTTTTATTAGTCACAATTAGTGGTTGTTTGTTTACGCGGTAGCTTCTGCTTTTAAAGTTAACCGTGTAAACCAAGCGTTTGGTAAGATAAGAAAAACTGTTTTTTATTTGGTGGGTCCCATAATTTTTTCCATCAAACCATGGTTTTGCAAAAGCAGCTGGGAGCTGCTTCTCTTTATTTATCTGTGCACTATTCGTAACAGTATCTATTGCAGGTGATGACAGGTGAATTAAAATTCACCTTGACACTGTTCACTCAAGAAGTAAATAGTGCCCAGGTGAATTATAATTCACCTGTAATGCGAGAAGAATTTTTTTTCACTGTTCACATGAGCATAATTCTTTAGACAGCGTTCGACCCGGTAAAAAAATTTTAATTTTTTTAAAATTATGTTTTACTCAAAAAAATAATATTTAATATTATTTAATAACACTACATAAATTAAAAGAATATCGCATGATGACGTAGTATTTGTGGAATTTGATCACAATTCTAATTTTGTTTCTGAAGATATTTTACCTGATTTTGTTGCACGCTCAAAAAAAACCATGGAACCTATAATCCTTATCGGATGAATTTTGTACGTAATGGAATTATAAATAGTTTAATGGAATAATAAATAATATTTTATATAAAATATTATTTATTTCATGATGTAATAGGAGTAATTAATTCTACAATATTTAAATTTAAAATCATCAATATTAATATATATTTTTTAAAATTATTTTATAACCTTAATTTCAAAAAAAAATTTAACCAAACACATTAAACTACTTTTTCTTCAACTTTAATTTCAACCACAGTTTTAACCAAACACCTATTTTTTCAAACCAACCTTAACTAAAAGTACTTTTTATAAAACAACTTTTTTCAAACCACAACCACAACAGCTACCGCAATATCAAACACACTCTTAATACAATGCAAAGGAGCTTCGTCGACCCAAAACACTCGAAACGGAATCCAAGGCATGCTGAGCAAAGGGACGCGGTCAGGTCGATCAAAACCAACATCAATCCAAGGTGTCCGATCACAAAGTGGCAAAGCCAAAAAATTTTAAATGAGAGAATAAATTATTAACAAATATTATATTATATAAACATGTATTAGAAATCAATTCAAACATATATGGAAAATCATAATGTGAAGATTGACAAGGACCTTTTTGTAGATAAGCTCTTCGGATTGCATCCCTATAATTTATATGGTATTCATAAATTGGTCTTTTTGAGCCAGGGTCAACAAGGAAAGTGTCAGGGTTGATTTCAATATGACTTTTCTTTGAACTTAATTGAGTTACATGACTTGAAGCTTTGATTGACTCTTCATCCTCAATAGATTTACGCTTGAAATATTTGTCTAGTAACATGTTAATTTAATATGAACTTGTTGAATTTTTTTATCATTAGTGTCTACATAATAATTAACACAACTACACAATAATTCACTGTCAAACAAAAATCAGTTGAGTTACACAATAATTCTAAATTTTTCATATAAAATTAAAAGTAAAATACATATCAATTCATCAAAATCAAAACCTATTTCAATTCATATCTATATGCATATAATAATAAGTATGTTTATTAAATTATACTTAATCATTTCTAGACATTTAATTAAGAAACAATGCCTAGTGTATGTGTAAGAGGAACAATGCTTGAAAAACATGCTTTCTACTTGATATTTTACTTACAAACAAATCATGTGAAAATATTAAATTTCAATAAACTATTCTGTCATTGCAAGAGTTATCAAGAATAGTGATTTTGCATGAATATTAATTTATTTCTTTATAATAAGAAAAGAAACATTTAATTGATTAAATTAGCAGATTTAGATATTTATTTTGAATATATTTATAACAAAACCCCTAAATTATCATAAATCCTAATATTTTTAATAACCAATTATAAAAGAATTAAACTAAAATTAGACAATAAAATAAATAGAAAAGATAAAAAAAAATTACCTAAAATATAAAGCAAAAGAAAAAAAATTAATCGATGAGAAATTTGCATTCAAGAGACAAGAGGCAAGAACGGCAGCTGAAAAAAAAACCCTTTTGTTTTGTTAAACAGGAGAAACAAAGGGAAAAAAGGGAAAAGTTGGGGAGCTGTAACTATATATATATATATAAAAGTCAAGTCAGTCAACAATAATAAAAGTTAAAAACTTTCCTTACCTGTAGGTTGTAGCAATACTTCACTCTCACTAATATATTAATATTTTTTAAAAAAAAAAATAAGGGGGCAATTGCCCCCTTTTGACTTATTGTGGCTCCGCCACTGCTATCGCATATATGACTCCGATCAGGTCTTCTCACCCAACTTGACTCGTATTAAGATTAAATTAAAATTAAATCCAAAATTCAAAAAGAAAAATTAAAGGGGTGGGAAATGTATTTTAGTAGTGAATAGAAAACTGGAATAGTTTTCCACAATTTTTTTTTTCTAAGATAATTTTTTATAAAATAAAATTTGATCAAATTTGAAGATTAGACAAATTTTTAGCATTTTTTTTTATAGCACCAGTGATTGAATTGAGCTGGAATTCAATTCTTTTTTTATTATTATTTAATTTTTTTTAATTTTATTATTTGAGGAAAATTTTTAGTGCATGGTTGATGCTTGGGTTCATAAAATAAGATTCAATTTTATTGATTTATACCAACTAAGGCTCGAGGATTAAATTTAAAACTAAAACAAAAGCAAAGACGAAACTACACAGACAGAAGGGAATGTTTGGCGTGTGCAACACACGTGCCAACATAGGAGAGTCATCATGTTGTGGAGACGTGTCGATCTCCTACGGCCTTAAATAAGATCTTTCGTGATTTTTTTTTGAAATGTCATGGCAAGTTCTTCAATTTACAGACACATGTGGTAAGGTAAAGGCGACTGTTTTCCTCTCTTTCTCCTTTTTCTTTCTTTCTCCTCACCTCGGTTTTCATGTCGAGCTTTATAAATTTTCTCTTATTTTGATTTTGGTCTTTATTTTTTCTATTTATTTTATTTTATTTTTATAGGTCTTTTTTTTTTCAATTTCATCCTTCAATGTTGAGTAGGTTAGGGATTATCCTTCATAATTTTTTTTATTTTCTTTCTATAGGGTAATCCCGGTGTCATGATCCGAGTAACAGGTTTGAAAGTTTAGCTCGAGTTAATTCTGATCATTTTTTTAGATCCTATTTTTAAAATCATTTTTTTTTAATTTTAGCCTTCAATATTTAGTTTGTTGAGAATTGATTTTTTTTTTTTTTTTCTTCTATGAAGTTATTTTAACCTCATGACTCAGGTCATTAATTAGGTTTTTTTCATTGTTTTTATTTTTTATTTATTTTAATTTTTTCATTTAACAATGAGTTTATTGAGAATCTAGCTTCATGATTTTATTTTTTTTGCTTTTTATAGGGTAATTTTATTCTCATAACTTGAGTTGCAGATTTGGTTGGTTTACCCAGGTTGACTCAAGTTTTTTTTTTTATCCTTTTTTAAAATTGAATATTTTTGTTTTATCCTTCAATATTTGACTGATTAGAAATTAAGCTTTTTTTATTTTATTTTTATTTTTTTCTATGGGATTATTACGGTCTTATGACCCAAGTAATAGGTTTTGTAGGTTAATTAGAGTTGGCTCGAGTCGATCCAATATGTCTTTGTCTCAATATTTTAAAGAGGTGTTATCTAGTATGTATCGTATTTTTATTTCAATTTTTTTGCTAGAAAACATGTCAGCAATACCTTTATATTTTTTTACATTTTAAAAAAATAACCTAACTCATAGTATAACGTGAGCCAAGGATTTAGTTAATTAACAAAAACTAAATAGTGTGATAAAAATATTGTAGAAGCACTCACCCACATATTGATTATTGTGCATTTCATAAAATGCTTCTATTTGTTTTCTTTTGTTTTGAATTTTTTTTCCATTTCAATCATTAAATTGTTTTTTCAATTTAGCCTTTTTTGTGTTTGTTTTTAACAAGCAAGTTTTAGGAATTCAAGTAATCTCATACTAAGGTACCAAACACTTAAAAACATGAAGAACATACTGAATGCCACAAAATAACTTTGAAGCTGAGTTTTAATTAAATGAATAATGATTCATAATCATAATAAAAAAAAAAAATTTGCATGTCCAAATTAACCATAATGAAAGAAAGCAAAGCTTACTAATTCTAAATGCATGTGTTTAAAATGAGAAAAGGTTATCTTTGATAATCCTTTCACAATACTAAAAAAATATCATTCGCAATCCTCGCCCAAGCATGGTAAATTTCTCTTAAAAATTAACTCTAGCTAGGATCACACCTTATACCAAGAGCAAGTACGATGACTAGAAAGTCAATTCAACTATAAAGATACATAAAAATAATCATCAATATCAAAGGTGCCCAAATAAAACTAGAGGAACGGGGTATGAAGAAATTTAAAGAATTTAAAAAGTTTGAGTATGCCATATAAAAATAGTGAATATAATAATGGTTCTCAAAAGCAAATAATAAATAAAAAAAAAAAACAAGAAGTTCAGGCCCAACACTAAGGGCACGACAAACCATTTGGCAAAGTCAACACTAAAATCCAAGAATTCTTTGGGAAAAAAAAAAAGGTTTGGAAACGAGCAATAGTGATCCTTTATATTAAGATCCCTTAGCCAAATCCCATATATTTGCCTAATAAAACCCTTTTTAATCAAAAGTAGACAATCAAGATTGGTAAGTAATGTTTTCCCATACGAAACAAACTCTTCAAGAAACTTTGATTATGTCTTGCCTTATTGTTCATATAAGTAAAATAAATGCTTCAAATTCTTCTTTCCTTTGAAACTCTCAAAGTTAAAACCTGAACCCTTCTGACCAACGAGACTTGAAGCAGAAGGTCACTTCACATTTTCACTAATAGAAAAAAGCAAAAATTCTTAACCTTCATGAAACCCTGTTTATGGGATTCGCTTGAATTTTTCAAAAAAAAAATTGTTTTAAAATAACATTAAAATGAAATTCCAAAGATTTATTATATTGACAACCTTTTGTAAAAACCAAACACTCTTCTACATGACATCATCTTTGTGAAAATCAAAGTAAACAAAACAGGATAAAATACTTGGGGCATGATCAGACTAGGGACAACTCAAGAAACACAATAAGGTTGGCTCTATGATTCCTTTTCTAGGAAAACAGAGAATGAAAAGCAAAGCTGATGATCTTTGAGACAAAGATTTTCAAACAATGAAAACAGGTATGCTGATATCATTTGAGATCATCCCTTCCTAAAAGCCAAGATCACAAGTTATAACTCGGGTAAGCAAAATAAAAAGAAAGCCCATGAAAGATTGCTACGAGGTTTAAAGCTTTGAAATATCCTATTTTGTATAAGGTAATTCAGCCATATATAGTCCTTAATGGGAGAGAATTCTTATTATTCAAAAGAAAAAGTTTCCTAATACACCAAGGAAACTAATGGGTGGCAAATTTGTTTCATATGTTAGGAATGATTATTTAATGATTCTTCTAGTCTAGGAAGGGAACTAATTAATTCATCAACTAAGGAGGATATAATCATTATTTTTATACAAGTATAACAAGGAAACCAAGCTCTACAAGGAAAAGCCAGAGGGGGAAACAAAGTTTTTCAAGTCAGAATTGATTTTCCTAGTCTATTTGGAATTCCTAAAGTTGGAAACTCTTCATATGCATGCAAGGAAGGCTTATTCGGCTATAACACCTTATAAACTAAGAAAATCAGATTTATTATATTTTATTTTCTTTGTTAATTGTGGTAGCAACTCTAAACCTTTATTTTTATTTTTATTTTTATTTTAAGCTTGTTTAATTAAGAGTATGGGTCTGATTATAAGCAGGTCTTATACAAATACACAACCTGAGTCCGTTAGGGTTTAGAAGCTTAAAGGGTTAGACTTCTGAATAAACTTGTTTTTTGCTACAAACTTTGTTTTGTGTGTTGGTGAGATAGTCTTCCTTCCATAGTTCTCTAAATAACTGAAAATAACTTGTCGAATAACAACTGATTTCATGGCATCATCCTTATATTTCTTGTTCATAAATCAATATTTGTTGGATGGGGGTTCGTTTCCAATAGTGTTGGTGTCTAAATACGAGTTATTTTTGTTTCACACTCTTATCAAATTTGATTTACTTGACTTTTAGGGAATTGATGTATTTGTATGCTTAACCACATGATAAAGAGGTTTGTATCAATGAGGACAAAAATCTTTTAAGGATTTTACTATACTCAATTCATTTTTTTGGAATAAAAAAACCTTTTTATTTACATTTTCCAAAAAAGATATATATATCAACTTCTTGAGGACAAAACCTTCTTGAGGATTTTACCATCTTTTGGTTAATTTTTTGAAAACAAATCAAAACAATACTTTTATTTATACCTTAGTCTCAACTTCTTAAAGGCAAATTCATTTTATGGATTTTACTCTTCACAAATTGATTCTTTATATATATATATATAAAAAAAGGAATAAAACCTTTACTTAAACATTGTTTTAGAAGAAAACAAAACCACACTCTTTGAAGAAAAAAAATCAACTTCCTAATAATAGAACCTTTTTAAAGGATTATATCATCCCCAAACCGACAATGATCAATCAATATCACGCAAAGTAAACCGTATAATCACATAACAAACAAACCTATTCGCATGTAATAATGAATTCACGCATATCAATCAACCAAGCAAACCAGTATTCATCACAATTCACATTTAATTTAATTACATAATAAAAATTATTCAAGTTAAGTAAATATTTATTTGGGGATCGAGATTGACCTTTTAAAGCGATTGAAATCAACTTGAAGCTGCTAGAACGTTGATTGGTAGTGGTGACATGTGGGTTGTAGGCATTGATAGACAAGGTGGACTATGAAGCATCGTTGCACGCATCAACGAGGCGAGGAGGCACATGGGTAAGTTGGTCACGGGATTCTCTTCTTCTTCCTTCCTATATAGTCAGTGTAGTCCACTACCACTCCAATGAGAGATTATGAATGGGGAAATTTTGGGTTTTCTTGTTTCTTTCTTTTCTTCTCTTAGTTTGTGAGCTTGATGTTTTCTGCTACTTTTGGGCATGAGGAATGGTTTAACTAAAGAAGACTAAGGCAACGGCAATTTGATCTAATGTTAGCTATTGCTATTGTTGTGTCAACAATGGAAAGGAAAGAAAAATGACAAACTGATCAGGTAATTGTTAGTTTTTTGAGTAAAAATAATGAAGAATAAGAGCTTTTATTGTGGTTTGTGTCATTGTTGGTGGTGCTAGCTATTTGTGGAGGTTAGATTGTAATTGTAGTGGTTGATAAGATAGAGTTGGTGGCGTATTATAAAAGTTTGGGTGACATGACAAACCATAAGGGAAGGATTAGATAGGGGTTGAACTTTTCTTTTTTTTTTCTTTCTATATTTTCTTACTTTGGTTTTTTTCTTATTTTTTTCTTTAGTTTTTTTATCTCTAAATAATTTTTCCTTTGTGTGGTCTCGTCTTTTTTAGCAAGCTAAAGCATCCCTATTTATTTATAGTGTTAAATTTTATTAGGAAAAGAACCTAACAATTAATTTGAGGATTTCTTTTTTTTTTTCTTTAATAAAAATCTTAAAATTATGGTATTTTTTTCATTTTTAAAATGTATAGGATTTCTTTATTTCCTTTTTAATCATAGTGATTTTTCAATTATTCTCATTAAATTCAACTACCTGATCT
This sequence comes from Populus alba, assembly GCF_005239225.2. NCBI lineage: Eukaryota > Viridiplantae > Streptophyta > Magnoliopsida > Malpighiales > Salicaceae > Populus > Populus alba. The sequence continues at coordinate 9,300,253 of NC_133286.1, read as the reverse complement.
TATTTTTGTTCTTTAATTAGAATCTTGAATACTTTTTTTTATTAAAATTATGGTTTTTTATTATTAAATCATGGAGAATCACTTCCTTTCTTCTTCTTTTTAACCATAATAAAATATTATCATTGAACTCAACTGCTATTTTTATTTTTTCTTCCCTTATGATAATCTCTACATTATGGAAAATAATCCCCTTTTATTATTTTTTTTATCTTCATTATATTATTTGATTTCTATAATTTTAGTCTTTCTTTTCTTCCTGGCCTGCCATCTTCCTTCCTCTCTCTTTTTTTTTTTTTAATCTTTCTGTTTTATTTTCTTATTTTATAAAAAGAAATCTTCACACAATAAAATAAACAAAAGTGCCAAAAGATTATAAAATGAAAGCAAATTAAATGAATTACATTAAAAAAAAATTGAAATTTTTTTATATTTTTAAATTACATTGAAAAATAGAAGGTTAAAATTGAATTATTACATTAATAATAATACCGTCATAATTGTTTTTATATATTTTTAAATTACATTGAAAAATAGAAGGTTAAAATTGAATTATTACATTAAAAATAATACCGTCATAATAATACAATAACACCATATTAGAAAAATATATTATATAAATAACAAAACTCAACGATATCATATAACAATATGAAAAAATAATAAATCAATCTAATTTATAACTATTTGAACCAAATAATCTCAAACACTAATCAATTCTTCCTGGTTGTAAGAATATTTTTGATAAAATTCAATCATTCTAAAAAATTCTTCCAAATTTATCAATCATCACAAATTCTTACCAAAATTTATCAACTACAAAAAAGAAAATACATAATTCACATAAGCCTTAATATAAAGAAAAATACAGAAATTAACAAAATTCATCGATTAACACATTTTCACAAATCCTATCAAAAATTTATCAATTCTAGTCATTTTGAGCAAAAATATATCAATTTAACAAAATTCATCAATTACTCTTTATTCTCCCAAAATTCAACAATCCTCGACAATCACATAAACCATAATTCATTTAATTTATATCTAATTAATGTAATTTATAACTAATTGATATGTATTGAATGGAACCCTAACATAACAAAACAAACCCTAACCCTAACATAATCACTAAATCACAACAAATTCTATAAAATTAAGAGAGATTGATAGAGTAAATTTTTTTTTTTAAAATGAGGTGGTGAAGGTGATAGTGGCAGTATATGAAAAGGAAAAGGGGTGACGGATTTGGAGTTGAAAGATGCATGGAGACATGCATGGGAAACTCACAAGAAAGAAGGGAAGGAGCGGTTCTGACGAGGGAGAAGGAAAAAAAACAGAAGGGAAAGGGAGTTATATAATTAATATCAATTGGTTCTGCTATTGGAAGCAAAACAAACAATAAAATTATAAAATTTTTGTTTATTTTTGTGCTAGTTTGTAAAATATGTTTTAAAAACAACTCCATGGTTCATCCATGCCAAATTGACAATAGCATTACATTACATGGACATGGAATCACTCCAATACCTTACAAGATCCACCTCCATGCCTGATACATGATAATCATACACAAAAAAACAAATAAAAAAAATAAAAGATAAAAAAAGAAAAAGAAAAAAGGAAGAGAATAAAACTCAATTAATTTGCTATCCCCTGCCATAAAAAATAAAAAAGGAGTATACAATAAGACTCTTAGATATTCTAAGCATATACAAGCACTGTAAAGGGGAAGGCAAATATAAAGAATACTAGTAGTTTAACCTTGCCTTGTCCAGATAAATGAACCCTACTGCAAAATTAATGTTAAATTTGATGTTGTACACAAGCGGTGAACAGTTCATGTGAAATTTGGACTTCTGTAATCTCATTCATCAACCTGACTTTTTCTGGACGTCCAGTAGTGTATACAACCGTGGAAAAGTGACTTGTCCACAGTAGGCATAACTTTGAAAATCAAGGAATGAAATCAACTGTTAAGACCTTTCCTGGGTATCTTTGATGTTCTTCTCCATTCTTTGTGAATCCATCTCCGGTGTAGTTTGTCGGCCTTCTGTGCTTGCGCTGAATGGCTTCTGATCAGACTCACTGGCGGATCCACTGCATTCTTGGCTGCTTGTACTTGCTGGTGGTTTCACTGTGCTACCATGCTCAACACTTTCTAGTGCTAACTTCCTGAATTTCTTCATGTCCTCCTCATGTTGCCGAGTGCTATAATCTGAGCTAGCAGAACCGTATACCATGCTAGAACCAGGAGTGATCCCCTCATTCAGTTCATCTAGAGGCATATTTCCTTCCAAAGCTCGAACTATCTGATTTGCACAAAAAATGCAGAAGGGTTACATGCCAGCATAGAGTGTAGTTCTAATATTTAAGATTCCAAACAATATTGGTTCTGGTCAAAGTCAAACCACCAATATCTCACATATATCAAAATTCCAACCAAAACTGGCAATTTGGAACACCAGATATCATCTAAAATATTGGTTATGAGTTTTAAATGCTTAAAAAACTAAGTAGGACATCAACTAGTTTATGAAGGATATCGGAGGACTAAGAGAAGCCATTAAACTTCGTATCAACATGGAATGAATAAAGCAAAGACACCTATTCAAGAGCAAAAGCAGTATACTTGGCACTTGCAGAATTACCTGGCTCATTCGCGGTCGAAACCGTGCTAAATGACGTACACAAGCAGCAGCACAACCAATCATTCGAACCATTTCATTAGAATCATAGTCCTGCAGATTTGGGTCGACAACAGCATCGTAGTTGCCATCTTCCAAAGCTTTTTTGAGCAAAGGCCTTGCCTGTTATTCATGAGAAAATGTTATTTTCACGGGGCAATCCATTTCCAATATTCCACCTATCATTAATTTTTTGGCTGTCTGTTCATGAGCTCATAGTTGAACTTCAGAATACCACTTAAAGAAAACATGAAAGCACAAAAGCATACAGTGCCTGAGATGATATCAACTGCCATTGCAGATAGAATTCAACTCAATCACCAGCAATCGGATACCTCTACCCACTAACATGGGCTATAACAATCTTTACACCAGTCACCACCACATACATCTGGTAATAAGCATTGGCATAAGTAAGAAACTACAGAACACCAAGAATTGGCTCAGCTATCAACAATTTTTAGTTTTTAAGGGGAAAAGGGGTGATCTGAATTGTCTCCTTAACATTGCCAAATTACCAACAGTCTTCTCACTCAATGATACAGCGATTGATTTGATAATTTTGCACTGTTATAAGCTAGTGCCAAGGAACAAATACTTACCCAGTCAACTATGCTATCATCAATGTAGGATTGAGTTCTATCAACAGGCCGACGCCCACTGATCAACTCTAGAAGCACAACACCGAAGGAATAGACATCTGACTTCTCTGTAAGCTTCCCAGAGGAGGCATACTCTGGGGCCATATAACTGCAGTTAGAGCGGTGCATTTAGAAATTGTTCAAGAAATTTCCACTGCAAACAGAACGCGGGAGGGGGGGGGGGATCCCAAGCCATCTACTCTTTTTAATCTTAATTTATTCCAAAACTCGATTACATTACACAAACTTAATTATGCACCAGTGATATCACAAACTTATCTTACCCAAAAGTCCCCATCACACGAGTTGAGACGTGAGTCTCCGTATCTAAAGAATATCTGGCAAGTCCAAAATCAGCAACCTGAAACAAAAAAATAATAATAAATAAATAAAATATCCAAGTATACTCATCATGTTATATATTTTAACATCAAATGAACATAATAGAATAAATAGGGTTAACCTATATAGTTTTACACGGCGATCTGTAACAATGGCCACATGATTTCACAGACATTAGTAAAACATACAATTTTTAGTATTTTAAGTCATGGTTCAACCTTGAGACAAATGGAGAAAGAATAAATTGATAGTTAGTATGTGATTTTTTAAGAATCGCAGCTTTGTATTCTAGATGTTTAAGGTGTTTAGGAATTTATTCCAAAAGTTCAATACCATAGTATATTTCAAGTTATATTTAGTATCTAGCAGGTTTTCCTGTAATATAGCCTTTCTACTCCTGTTGGGTGTAGATTTTTCTATGTATGAGTCTTCTATTCCTATAAGGTTGGTTTCTATAAATAAGAACCATATCTACATTATGAATATTGATTGATGAAATAAACTGAGTTTTTAAACAATGGTTCTCTTGGGTTTTGTGTTGCTTTCACACATCGATTGCATAACTACCATAATGACTTCATTTTTCACTGCTAATACTCCATTTTAAGGAAATTTGCATGTTCAAAAACTTTTAAGAAAGACATATCCACATAGCCTTTGAAGTCTAGAGTAACACTATACTTCTTTCAATTGTCAGTGTAGGGAAAGGAGACGAGTTAAGATTATGTTCATGGATGTTTGAGATTTAACTTCAAAAGTCAATTTGGTGGACACTGTAAAAATACCAAGTTCATCAAAAGATGATCAAGAATCATTACAGAAACATTTTAAATGTTACAAACCCACCTTTGCTTCGAAGCTCTGATCAATAAGAATATTGGCAGCCTTGATATCTCGATGTATGATTTTAGGCTGGCCTGAAAATATAAGAGATGGGAACTCAGAGACAAACAATTAGACATGCAAAACAGACAACCTAATGTAGCAAACAAAATATACTCACAGTCTTCATGCAGATATGTCAGTCCTTTAGCTGAGCCAACTGCGATTCTCATTCTTGTTGACCAGCTCATGGTGGGATTCCCATTTCCTGATATGTAAGATATGTATGGTTAGACGATGGAGCCTTATCTTACAGCCACACAGAACATAATTTCATATCAATTTGCAGAATACTATGATTCTCAATGCAATGCCATGAATAATGCTAGAGACTCTTAACACCTTTACTAAATTTAATTTTGTAACCGATGTGGCGGTTTATGACAGGTGCTATATTAATTATTTAATTCAATGTTTGTAAGTTTGACGTAAATGTGCTAAAGACTACATTACCTGGTTTAGCAAACTGTTCTCCATGGTAAGTGGCAATTAATTAGTGAACACCTGCTTGTAGAATGGCCCGTATCCTTAAATGAGTAATTATACAAAATTTTAACACAATCACGTGCGCCAATTACTTTTTTTTCCGAATCATTTATCATTTTAGGATTTACACTTTACCACTAACCAATCAACACATCAGTTTGTATTAAAATTTAACATGAAAAGTTTGGTTGTAAATCATTTTCCATGCTAACATTACTCTTGTACAGTATATTTTGACCTTCTATTAAGGCCAATGCAGGGTTGATTCCAATAAATGATGAAGAATCACATGCATACACAGATCTGAGTTTTAAGTGAACTAAGAAAATAAGCATTAGAACGGCAGATGGATAATCAAGGATAATTTGGACCTTGATTTTTTTTTTTTTTTTTTGAAAGGGACTCACCATGCAAATGAAATTCCAAGGTGTAGTTGGGTACAAACTCGTAAACAAGCATTCTTTGGGATCCAGTAATGCAGTACCCAACCAATGAAACAAGATGTCGGTGATGTACGCGGCTAATAATCTCAATCTCAGCCTGAAATTCACGCTCTCCCTGTCCGCTCCCAGATTTAAGCTGCTTAATTGCAACCACTGTACCATTTGCAAGGATTCCCTTATGAACGTAACCAAAACCACCTTGACCAAGGAGGTTGGCATTGGAGAAATTATCAGTCGCCATGGCTAGTTCTTCATAAGTAAAAGTAGCCTGTGAATATCCCAGAGAAATTCCAGAAGTATGTGATTTAACTTGTTTATCAGAGCCCATGCTGCTGCTTGTAGAAGGCTGTTCAGCATTAATACCAAGCATCGGTTGCAGTTGGTAATTCTGCGGAGCTCCTTGGGGAATAGTGGGCTTCGGCCACATCATAATTTTATTGTCCGCAGCAGGAGCCATATTGGTCTGCCAATGGCCATCATCTGGAGACATTGGAACAGCTTAGAAACATCAAGGAAAGTAATTGGCAAGAGTGGCTTGAATAGTAAGATGAACAGTAGCTTCACAAATCACAAAGAGCAGATACTAGATTCACAGAAGAACAAGCATGATGAGTCTACATGTAAGAGCAAATCCAAACAAAACCATAAACGAAATTCTACAAAGCAATCAATTAAATGCGGACAGCGAATAGGACAAGAAACGAAGCAAATTAAGCATAAAAACACAAATGCACATAATTTTATATTCTACGCAATTCAAAGTCAAAAAAGGCAAACCTTTGCTAGCCACTTGTGAAGGTTGACCACCGAGCAATAATCTCTGCGCTTCCTTCCTCTTCTTCCTCCGGTACACATAAACAGAAATACCCACACCTGCCAGCACTCCTAATATTACTCCTACTATCAACGCCGCAAGTACCGGCGTAGACGGGGCTGTCGGTCCCGATGATCCTGCTAGCGATGCCGGTGGAGATGGCACTAGAGAACCAATCGAGTTCGTCGGAGGCGGTGCCTGAGAAACCGTTGTGTTAGTTGTGTCAGGCGGAGGCGGCGGAGAGGTGGAATTGTTGGGGACAGGAGAAACTCCTGGAGCCGGAGACGACATCCCCGGCGATGTTTCTGGTGAGTGGTTCTTTGTAGTTAAAGCGAGCGTGTGTGTGTGTCTGTGTGTGTGTGTGTGTGTGTGTGAGAGAGAGAGAGAGAGAGAGAGAACAGCCTAAAATTTTCTTTCTTTTGTGAACATGGGTTGCTGAACAAGCGAAGAAGAAGACCTGAGTGGTGGATCCCACTGAATTATAGACTGGACTGTGGCAACGGCGTCGTTTTGTGGATTTTTTTCCGCAGACAAGAACTTCGCTCGCTAATTACTTGTCTTTGTGGCGTTTATTTATTTTTAACTTTTTAGGGCAAATTATTTATTGGTCCCGATACTCGCTGTAATAACTAATGTGTCTTCGGATACGTCATGTTAGAATAAATATTTAAAAATAAAAAATACCTATAGAAGGTTCCAAATTAAAATATATTTTATTTTGCTTCAAAAGTTAATACACTTAATTTTCAATAACCAAATTCCAATTTGACGGGGGCGGTCTCGTTGATTGACTATTATTATTATCATTAAAGAAATTGGATTTTATTAAACACGGTAACAAGTTTGTTAATAGATTATTTAATGTTAAAAAATTACTTAATTTTGACATGCAAAAAATCTAAACTAAACAAAACATTCAAAAATTCATTTTGATTAAATATTATGAAGTTGTGTTAAAAAATATTATGAAGTTGTGTTCAGATGGTATTTCAAGATAAAAAACCATTCATAAAAAAATAATAGTGTTTGATTAAATAAATTTATCACTAAAATAATTTTCAAAATGAATTTATATTATTTTTAAAACATGAATAATATCATCTCTTTTGTTTTAAGACACTGATCAAACCTTATTTCTTAAAAAAATATCAATATTTCTTTACTAGTAGCTACTTAAAAGATTAACTTTAGTGTTTATCTTTTCAAAGAGATATGTTTTTTTTTTATTATTATTTCAAGACATTAAGCAGAAAAATTCACCAGTAGAACCTTTCTTTACTAATACAACCAAGATTGTTAAAAGTATAATTTTTTATACAAAACGAAAAATATAAAGTAAATTCGAATCATAAAACTATAAAATTACAAGAAATGTTTTTTCAAATAAAAAAACCAACTTGGGCTGCTCTAGTTTACAAGCAAGCACCGAGAAGCAAGCTTCTCTCTACGCAACAATTCCAAAATCCAGTCTTAAGGGAACCAGAAGAACAACAATATATACACACACCAGGCCGGTAGTTGTTTCTTTTTTATTTCAAATTATTTATGTTTTCTCGCACATACATAAATAAAAAAGAAATATACACAAAAGACGACTTACCTAGAAAATAAAATCCCCAAAAATCCACATAACTATACCCAAAAAGATTCTTGAAAAAAAAAAAAACCTAAATCTCAAATTCCCATCTCAGAAGGCAGGGGAGTTGCTAAAGGAGCCTTTATGGAGGATTGTGTTTGAAAAGTGTTTTTTATAAAATTTAAAAATTTTATTTTTTTTATTCGGAATTAATATGTTTTTGATGTTTTCAAATCATTTTAATATACTGATTTCAAAAATAATTTTTAAAAAATAAAATAATATTATTAACATACTTTTCTGAATGAACAACACTTTAAAAAACAATCACAACTATACTCCCAAACACACTAATAACAGTTAAAAAAACGTGAATTTACACTTGAAGATTGGTGGGAAGGTTTCAAAGGTTGTTGAGCCAGTTTCAAGTTTCAACGGGAGCTGGCGTCTTACCAGGTCTGAAAGAGGGTGGGGCTCACGCACATGAGAGCCAGGATGGAGAGAGTTGTGGGCCCAGAACGAGAAAAATAAAAGCATGGATAGTGTAGAGAGAGAGAGAGAGAGATAAGGGAAAGAAAAGGACAAAAAGGTCTTTGAAATTGCTCGATCAAAGAAGTTAAAATCACCTCAGACAAAAGGACGAGGATGGTGACGTGACTGTGTTCTTTAAAAATTGTCCAATTCTTAATGAAACCGTAAACACAGTTATAAAATCACAATTTTGAATTATTTTGTATACGTTTGTTTTTATATTTTAAAAAAATTAAAAAATAATTTTTTTAGATCATTTTAATATAATAATATTAAAAATAATTTTTAAAATAAAAAAATATTATTTTAATAAAAAAACCTTCAAAAAAAAAAAAACAACCTCACTCTATTAAACACTTCTCAACCAACTTTAACCTGATTTTGTCAGCTTTACTGGTTAAATCCTAATTTCAACAACCTTTGATACAACAACCTTTCTTTGTTGCAGGAAAACTCCAGTTATTGCAGCGGTGGAGTGCAATATTTTCCATGAAACTTCAAGTTGTTAGTCTATTGGTCAAGATGCATTATCTCTAGTATGTCTTTTCTTAACTTCTTAAATTCATTTTTAAAGCTTAGATCAACACTATTTTTTTTTTTTTTAAATGTATGAGTTCATGTGCAAGAGAGTCTTTAAAATCTTTTAAAAGAAGATTTAACCTTAATTAACGCATAAATTGATTTAAAAATACTACTTCCCGTCAAATAATTTTTTATTAACAATAAGATTATTTTTCATGTATAATATGTTTCCTGTATTACCTATTATGGATTCAAATTGTATACTTGATCGCAGATCATGCTTTGCTCCAGGCCAAATTCCCATATCCAAAAATCACATTAAAACTGATATTGGTTATGGCTTGTTGGGAAATATAGTTATAATTATTTTTTAAAGTGTTTTTTATATCAAAATACATTTGATATTTTTTTATTTTTAAAAAATTATTTTTGAGATAATACATCAAAACTATCCAAAACATACAAAAAAAAATTAATTTTTCATAAAAAAATTGAATTTTTTGAAAACACAGGTTGGCCCGCTTTTCCAAACACTTCTTATATCCAATAAATAAAAACACCAGCAGCTAGGCGCGACAAAGAGGTTGCACAAAAAAAGATTTATTTTCAAGTTTGAATTCATTATAAATTTATATAATTATTAATTTTAAAATATATAAAATTAATTAATATATACATATACAAACTAGCTCAAACATTTACATCAATAATAATAATAATAATAATAATAAGATATTCCCAGTACAATACAGGAGAGATGATGCCTGCTAGCACTGGCATGTTAGAAATCTTGGTGCACGATTGTTGGAGTTGGGAGCCTGTTCGGTCATATCAGCCATACTAGGCTATAGCAAAGAAAGGGGATTGTCTAATTAATTAATTAATAATGATAATCATATTCTTAAACAAAAAAAGGAGCTCGATGGTCAATCGAAAAAAGCAGCAGAGACTGAAGAGTAATAACACGAAGAGAAACTTGCTGGTTCAGAATAAGAACAAAGGTGTGGTGACTTCGTTTTGTTTTGACTTTCTAATAGACAATTAGGTTATGAAAGAAAAGGCCTGCAATTTTTTATCCGATAGGAAAATTAGGTGTTTTTTGTTATTATTTTTCAGTGATTTAGGAAAACTAGTCTTATTGTTTCAGCATTTGAGTGAAATCAAGTTGTTTAAGATCATATATATCATTAATTAACTATAATCTTGCCTACCGAAATTATTGTTCACAATACCATTCTTCACGCAACTTTTTTGCCATTATATTTGTTTTTTTTTCTATTACATCCTTATAGGCCTAAATTTATAGCTAATTTAAATAAATTTATAGCTAATTTAAATAAAGTTATCAAGAAAAGGCAAGATTCAAAGTCAAATAATCAAAATGAAGGAGGTTGTCGTACCATGGCGTCACATGCGACTTCTTCAAGATCCAATGGTTGTTTTTTTTTGTGTTGTTGGAATCATCTCATCTTGAAATTCCTTATATAGTAACATGACGAGGTATTAGCATGGCTTCAACAATCTACTTTTCTTTTCTTTTCTTTTTTCTCACTTTTTTCTCCTCGGTTTTTGTGCTTGACCCTCTCCAAAATAGCAAAATGATCCATCATTTTTTTTTATGTTAAATCTAGTCTTCATAGTGTCAAATTTAATTCTTATTTATTTGATTGTTATTTCTAGCAACAATTATAGTTTGATTTTGTAAAATTAATGCTCAATAAATTAGAAAATATTGTTTAAAAAGACAATGCAACATAGAAAGAAAGAGATGAAAATGCAACATAGAAGAAAGATCCAATCAACTATTGATTGCAAGAGTTACCCACAATATTTTTATTTTTATTTTTGTTGGTCCTTTAAATTTTTTTAGTCACTGTACTTTTTTTCTCAATTTATTCCTTTTATATTAAGTTAATTTGGGATAAAGCTGGATGATTTGTTTTGGATGGCTTGACATGAGGTTCACGTGATGATAATAATAAGTTTTGACATTGATTTAATGTTCAACTAGGCAAAATAAAATTTCATTTTATTGATTTGAAATAATTGAAATGTTAAGAATTGAATTAGAAACTATAACAAATATCTAGCCTTATTTTTTTTCACTATGCTTTGAGGGCCTTTTTTTTTTCAGTCCAAAAAGTTTTTGTTTTTGTTTTTTCAGTTTTGGTCCTTGATTCTTGAATTTTTATGTTTTTCTTTTAAATATTTGATTTACATTGAAGTCCTTCAATTTAACCAATGACAGAGAGTACCAAAAAATGTAACCTAGGGTTTTCCATATTCTGATCACCAAAAAAGATATTTTTTATATTAATGGGTTCCATTTGGCAATAAAAGCTTTATTGTAGTGTTTTTAACCCTTTATCTCGACACCGAAAGAGGTTGTACGCGACGCTAAAAACAACAACCCAGAAAGTAAGCCAAACAAATTATTGTGAGTTAACATCTCATATTTATATTTAATAAATTACTTTAATCTAATTTAAAAAATATTTTTAAAAAAAGCTAGGTTTAACAATTAAAAACAACAAAAAAAGACTTGAGATAATTATTGTCATTGTAAAAATTAGAGAAAAATCCTACAAAAAGCAAAACAATAACAACAATAATAAAGTCAAATCTCCAATTAAATAAATATTAAGGGATAAAATTGAAAAAAATATAAGCTTAAAAAAAAAACCTTGAAAACCGAGGTAAATCTTTTAAAGCTAAGTTAATTTCCCAAACTCGTAACCCATAAACTTTTGACCTGGACTCAATCAAAAAACTCAATTTCTAATAAAATTAATGTTGAAGTATGAAATAAAAAAAAAACATGAATTTAAAAAATTTACCAAAGAAGAAAATGAAACAATCAAAAGAATGAGGATTAAATTTGATATGAAAAAAAAAGGATGAAATTGAAAAAATAACCCAACTTTAAAAATCATCATAAGCGAAAAAAAATAACAATAAAAAAGAATAGGGATCAAATTTAACAATTGAAAAAACTTGAAAGAGAATGAAATAAAAAAAAAATTCTAATTTCATAAATCATTCAAAATAAAACAAATAATAATTAAAAGAAAATGGATTAAAAATGAAGGAAAAAAATCAATTAAAAGGTTGATTTGAAAAATTAAAGGATAAACCTGAAAATCAAGAAGGAAAAAGAAAAGAAAAAAAAAAAAAAAGTTGTTGGTGTCAAATCAAAACCCTTTTAGCAACACATGTCATCATTTCAGGAAATGAATGCCTCGATGAATTGAACATTGTCATGAAAAACGGTTTTTTGTGATTTTACAGTGGCTCATACATAACCTACTTGCTAGCGCATGCACAACACGCCCCAACTAATATATATATATATATATATATATATATATATATATATATATATATATATATATATATAAAGTAGTAAATTGTTCTTGGGCAACTTAATAATAATTATATTTTTTTATGAAAAAGAAAGAAAATCCCCTAAAAGCTAGCGTTACAATAATTGTTTTCAGGGCACCAAAGTTAATTTATTGTTATTATTTTTTTATATAAAAAACAAAATAACATCAAAACCTTTTCCTCTCAGTTAAGTAAATTTTTGCTTTTAAAAACAATTATATTATTTTATGGTGCTAAAAAAAATATAAAAGAACTCTTTTAACTCTTTACTCGAATCAATTTTATAATATCAAATATATATCATAGAAAATACCCTTTTACCATTGGAAGCCACTTCAATTGGTTTTTGTCTGGAGGGAAAAGAAGTCATTAAATTGTTCCAATCCGTATTATGACGACTTTTAGGCCACCAAATTCCTCTATGATGCCTTTTTTTTTTTTAATAATAAAACCAAAAAACTTAGTCAGCATATGGAGGAGGGAAAACAAACATGATCATTATAGTTATTTGTTTTCTGAATTTGTTTTATATTGATTTTAAAAATAAAAAAAATATTATTTTAATATATTTCTAAAAAAATATATATTTTAAACCACAATTATTATCATATTTCTAAACAAAACCTACTTCTAAAAAAACAACACTATTTTAAAAAATAAAATATAAACTAAAATCTCAAATACACACAAATACATGGAAACTAACAGAAAAATCTTAGAATGTATTTGGTCCCTTTATGTTTGTTGCATTATTATGTGAGATTAACACATCAACCTATTTAATAATGAATTGTTGTATTATACTATAAGTAAAGTTTTTTAAATTAAAATTATCATAAGGACATAACTTAAATTAAAGAATTAAATATTTTCTTTAAAAAAACTAAATGAATTACTCTAAAAAATAAATATTTCTTCGAAAAGAATAATAACAATATTGCATAGTTGTTTTTTAGTAAATAGAACTCCTAAATTAATAATTTAATTAAGATAAGATTTGAAGTGATTATTTAAAAAAAAAATATTTAGAGTTATTAAATAAGTAATTAAATATTAACTAATTACTATGATAAAATAAAAATTGATTGAAGATAGTTAATTCTTAAATATTTAAGGTCTTTTTTAATTTTTAAAAATTAAAAAATCAACTTTTATAAAAATCATAATCAGAAACCTCTCAGTTAGTTGAGAGGAGCTTATGATTCGTGACTCACAGGGTGACGGAAAAGAAATCTCACATGCACATTGCGCACGCAACTCAAAATAAAGAAAAATGGAAAAGAGAAAAAAACCGTTTTGATTTATGGATAATCAATCTCAACGATCACCGCGTGAGCTTCTCTATCAATTAAATTAGGAGAAATGGATAATAAGGTTCTCTTCAATTCTCCACATTTTTTAATTTACTTGTTTTCTGCTTCACATTCTTTGATCAGGTCGATTGAGGAAATGATAGAGAGAAATGTATAGATTGAACGAGATTTGGATTTGAATCTGCTTCCCTTTCTTTTTAATTGTTTGATGAATGCGAGAATGAGCACGCAAAGGCAGGTGATTGTACGGGACTTAGTGGAGGAAGCCAAGAAGAGGATTGTTATTTTGGTTATTTGTGTTGTTGGATTATCTTATCTCATGTCCTGTAAGTTCCTCTCTCTACCTCGTTTTGCTTTTTTTTTTTTTTTTTTTCCTTTTAATCTGTGATTGTATCTGAATTGAGACTGACTTAATTAATTAATATAGCCAAAATTTATGCTAATAGTCTTGTTTGATTTTTTTTTTCCTTACCTTTTTAATCAGATTTATAGATGAGCAAAACGTTGATAATATAGGAAAGTTAGCACTGGGAAATTGAATGCTGGAGAGTAGCATTGCCAGTTCTGATAAGGATTGTTATCTTAATAAGGTTAATATCTGTGTTTGAGATGGCACCTTTACTCTTCTCTGGTATTGTTTCTGTTGGTGTGTGTGTGTTATGTGGCTTTGACGTAGTGGTTGGACGATCAATGGGGTCGGTGAAGGGAGGAACGGAATTAGTGAGAAAGGGTAATTGTAGAGGGGAAAGCATTTTATGCTTTCAAAAATGATATGACGCGGTGCTTGAATATATATACACCATGGCATATCCAGATAAATAACATGCGAATGTATGTGTTCTGATTTGCTATCTTTTCAATGTTGGATAGGAACGATGCTATAATTTGTGATGTCTCTATGTTTATGTTTTACATGCTTATTTCTTCTGAAATGCTTGAAAATAATGATGTGGTAAGAGAGTGTCTTTTGTTTTCATATATTAAGGAATTTATCTTTTCTTTTCTTTCTTTATGTCCCAAGGGAGTCATGTCAGAAAGAAAGGAAAAAAAACAATGATAATCTGATAAATTGGGGTCCAGTCATACTAATAAAATTACTATAAAGAACTGCTAATAAACATACTGCAAAATATAAATCCATGTAAAAATGAGTGATCATAAATGGACATAGTAGAGTGAAGATATCTCTGCCGTTAGTAACCATAAATTAAGGTTTCAAAATGGAGTAGATCAATGACTTTGTAGTTTGATGGTAACCTTCATTTTTGCATTGAGGCATGTTGATTGTGAACAATCTGCAATGGCATTTTCAACAAAATTTTTGCATATTTAATTAATTACCAGCAGGAACAGAGCAAAAATGTAGAGGCTGCCATGAGACTTTGTTTCATTGTGAAAAGCAAAGATGGCCAATAAGCTCTAGCTCAATTGACTTCCTGCCCTTTCCCCCTCCCCATTTCCTTCAACTTGAGTTTGAGCCTTCATATGGACCAAAAATACATGACAGTGTAAAAGCATTGGATGAAGAAAAGCCCATGGTGAATTATTTATAAACATTGTGGAGGAAGTAGCATGACCAGAGCAATTAATGTCTGTAAATTCTGTTATACTTTGGTGTATACAGTTGCTTTCCTACAAACAGAGAGTCTTGGGGGGGGGGATTTCACTCTTTTATGCATACATTCATAGAGAACATTTGCACTACATGAATGGTTGCTGCTTTCAGCAGTTAAACTAAAAGATTTGATTTGTATGGGTTGAGAACATGAAATTCTGGTTAGTTATTTTCTGGCTGTTTGTACATTAATGTACTCTCTCTCTCTAAGCAATGCCTTCTTGTATGCTTGTCTTTAATTGCAACTTACACTCAGTTGCCTTTTTCAGTAACGAGTGCCTCAGTTTGGGTCAACTTGCCTGCTGCTGCTTCCTTGATCATTCTCCTTCACTACTTTTCCCTGGATTATGAAATGCGTAAGAAAGCTGCTGCATATAACAACAAACCAGCCTCCACAACATCAAGCACACTGTCACAAAACAAATCTCTTGAATTTACCAGGGTTGTTGAAAAGTCCGATTGGAGAAGGAAAGTGAATTCGCCAGTTGTTGAGGATGCAATAGATCATTTCACTAGAAGTCTAGTCTCTGAGTGGGTGACAGATCTATGGTACTCTCGTTTAACCCCTGATAAAGAAGGTCCGGAAGAACTGGTGCAGATAATGAATGGTGTTCTTGGGGAAATTTCAAGTCGCATGAGAAATGTAAATCTTATTGATCTACTGACAAGGTTGCAGTTCTTTTTCTCTTCACCTTTCTCCTACTTGTCTTCAAGGGTATTTGCTTTGTCAATAATAATCTCGGGTGACACAGGGATTTTATTAATCTCATCTGCACCCATTTGGAGCTTTTTCGTGCCATTCAAGCAAAGATGGAAAAGCGACAGTCTAGTGTGCTTACCATTGAACAGCGAGACAAGGAACTAAGACATGTCCTGGCTGCTGAGAACAAATTGCACCCTGCTTTATTTTCTACTGAAGCTGAGCACAAGGTTGATTTGTTTATTTCTTTGTTCATTAAATCTGTGAAGTCATCTAATCTACACATGTTGCCTCTAATGGTAAGGATTGCAAGTTTAGTGACAACCTCTATCACTTATTGTCAGGTTTTGCAGCATCTGATGGATGGTCTCATTTCTTTTACATTCAAGCCAGCAGATCTGCAGTGCTCTTTCTTCCGTTATGTTGTTAGGGAACTTCTTGCTTGTGCGGTAATGCGACCAGTGTTAAACTTAGCTAGCCCAAGGTAGTCTTTCATTCTGCTTTTTTTTTTTATTTTTGTGTTGTCATTTTCCCTTTCTTTCATTTTTCTTTCTTTCTTTCATTTTTTTTTTTTCTTTTTCAGGTTCATAAACGAAAGGATTGAAAGTGTTGTCATTTCTAAGGCTAATCAAAGAGTTGCTGCAGCACAAGAGACATCTCATTTCAAACCAAATGGGTCTTCAAGGATCTCATCCAATCATTTTTCGAGGTTTTTAGATCCTACTGATACTGGGGTTGAACTTGTGCAGTTAAAAACCGACCAATGCAGAGGTGGACCGGATGCCCCTGAAAAAGATAAAGTGAATGGAAGCCATATCTCAAAAGATCCATTACTTTCCATTGATACCCAATCTTCCCGCACATGGAGCTCGCTGCCCATGAATTCCCAGATTATTAATGAAGAAGGAATCCAACGACATTTTTCAGGAGGAGAATGGGGTGAGAGGTTGGATATGATGTCTCGCAGAAAGACTACAGTCCTTGCTCCAGAAAATTTTGAAAACATGTGGACAAAAGGGATAAACTATAGAAAGAAAGAAGGGGAAAATCGATTGATAGAGCAAGTCCCTCAGAATTCTTCAGCGAGTAAGTATGTTACATCAGATCATTCAAATAGGCCATCTAATTCCAAGAAGGATGGTGTAACCAAACTCGATGCCCCTCTGGCCCACAACGCCCAGTCTGTGGGTACTGAGCAGTCTACAGTAGAAAACCCTCTACATCATACAGATCAGAATATGTCAAACCATCCACTATTTAGTTCACACAAAGATGGCATATGGAGCCTCATGCGTGTAGATGAGATTGAATCAGGTAGCACTAGCTCTTATACTTCTGAAGAGGAAGATGCGAACAGTGTAACTGGACTTGATTCTCCAGGAACTAAAGTCTGGGATGGTAAAACTAACAGAAACCTGGCTGTTTCCCACATTCATCATCCACTTGAAAATCCTGATGGCCACAGGGAAAAGAAGACTGGCAGAGGGCTTGCTCACTATCAAAGATTATCTAGACACCAGTCTGGCAGTAAACGGTCAAGGCCAAGCACTCAGAAGGTACATGTTTGGCAAGAGATTGAGAGAAAAAGCTTCTTGTCTGGAGATGGACAGGATGTACTTAGTTTAAAAGGACATACTAAAGCTGATGATTTCAGTGACGATTCTGAGGTTGAAAGTTTGGATAGAGTTTACAGTGGAGCAACTGCGTGTTCATCTGCAACATCCATTTCTATTCCTGAAAACCACACTTCAAATGTTAATTCTTTTAAGCATTCATTAATGGTGGACTCAATTTATAAGTTGAGATGTGAGGTACTCCACTTAAAAGCTCATTACTTCTCTCTGCTCAACTGCTTGACCTTTCATCTTCTAATTTAGTGATAAAGGATGCAAACCCTCTTGCTGTTGCAGGTTTTGGGTGCAAATATTGTTAAGAGTGGCTCTAAAACATTTGCTGTTTATTCCATATCTGTTACAGATGTAAATAATAATAGTTGGTCGATCAAAAGAAGGTGCTATGGATTTCTGTCTCGAATTTCTTGTTTCATCTCTTGTTGATGTGTTCTGTAATAAGCATCTTCCATGAATATATTATCTTTCCAATGTCCTCAAAAACATGGTGAACGCATGATCTTTGTAATATTCTCTCATAAAGTTATACAGCTCATGTAACTGAACTTTTCTGCCATCAGGTTTCGACATTTCGAGGAGTTACATAGACGTCTCAAAGAGAATCCGGAATATAGTCTTCATTTGCCACCTAAGCGTTTTCTCTCTAAAGGCTTAGATGTGCCTGTCATACAAGAGCGGTGTAAATTGCTTGATATATATCTAAAGGTCAAACATTTAATCTCACTGTTTTTGTTCCGTGAGTTTGATATCAACGTTAGCTCTTTGATAAGCTGTAATTGTGGCTGTCAATGGAGTTCCAGCCCCAGCCTGATTTTGCAGCTACAATTCCAGTACTTAACATATTTGTGCTAGTGTTTGGCTGCTAAGTACTGGTGGACTACAGTATTATGCTGTAAAGTAACACACACATGCAAACATAAAATTAGTAAACATAAAAAGTATTGTGCATGGAAATTTAGCATTTCTCATTTTACAACCATTACATATGAGTGTGCTTACCACGAGAATGCATTTACATGGCTAATCTAGTACCACACAACCGAAATTCCAAATCATATTATTTTAAAGTTTGCCATTAGGTGAGTGTGCCTAGTGAGAAATAACTCCATTGTTTCTGTATTTAGAAATTTCATTATGCTACTTCATTTTACCATGCCTTAATTCTATACCTAACCTAGCTTGTTGCTGTTTTCCAGAAGCTCTTGCTACTTCCAACAATTTCAGGATCCATTGAAGTCTGGGACTTTCTTAGTGTTGATTCTCAGGTTACATATTTTCTGCTGCCTTTTTAATGGATTTTTATTTCTTCTTTTTTGTTGTGAAGGGAATAGTGTTTTTTTTCTGATATTTCTCCTATACTATTCAGTTGTTATATATTTGGTTTCATGCAGACGTATGTGTTCTCTAATTCGTTTTCTATCATTGAAACATTATCAGGTGAAGATTGTTCAATTTAGAATGCTATCTATTATGTTGATTTTGATTTATTTATTTTGATCTTTCCTCTCATTTCATATGTCTTGGAACTTTCTAGTTGACCTGGACGACAAGCCCTCTGAAAAGAGTAAAAGGGTCTCAAATTTTATTGGCCCTGCAATCAATTCCTTATCCACCAGGAAGGAGCAATTGAGTGCAGAGTGCAAGGAATCTATATTGCAGACAAAGCATAATCTTGGGGCAGATGGGGCACGAATGATTTCAAAAGACACGCCTCGTTCTCCGGTGAAATCTATTAAAGAATCTGGAAGATCATTGAAGGATCCAGGAAGTGATTCAGATATGCAAAAGAAAGTATCATCTGCTAGAAATTTAGAGGAGAATGTAAGAGAGGGTGATAGCTTAGAAGAGATGTCTGTGTCTATTCATGATACTGTTAGTGATCACATGCTCCCTACAGAGGTAATTAAAGTGGGTTAAGAATTGGGCTGGATTGCAGGTTTACCTTAAAAATAAAAGGTTGTCTTACTACGTTTATTGCTTGCAGTGGGTGCCACCAAATTTGACTGTTCCTTTACTTGACCTGGTAGATGTCATTTTCCAGGTACAAGATGGTGGATGGATCAGGTACTCAATATATGGCTATGTAGAGTTGTGGTGGTTGTCTTGTCTCTTTATGCAAGCTATCTTTTGTCAACAAAATGACACCCCACTGTGACTGGGGAGGATATGCTGCTGACATTGATTTGTGCATTGCAGGAGGCAGGCTTTTTGGGTGGCCAAACAGATACTACAACTAGGAATGGGCGATGCTTTAGATGATTGGTTGATAGAGAAAATCCAGCTTCTGCGTAGGGGTTCAGTTGTTGCATCAGGGATCAAGCGGGTTGAGCAGGTAATCTTTCAAGCTTTTCAGTTTCTTCTATTTTTGACAATTTGCTAAACCTTCAATAATGCATGGCAGGATAGATTGGTATTGAAATGCTGGAGTATTTTTATTGAAATGGTTGGTAACAGAACTGATAGATTGGATTGTTGGATGAGTAATTTGGGTGGTGTGAAATCATGTCTATTATTTCTACCCCCACCATTGAACTTCAATCTCCCTATAATCCATCTTTTTTCTGACAAAAAAGGGTGAGATAATGTGGCATATTTTAAAGATGGTCCATCTGAACTGCTTTTCAGTAATGCTGAGTGAGATAGGGTGAGTGAGGTAGGTGGGGATGGAGGGAGAGATATTAGGAGTTAAGTGTGGGGAACCTTTTTTTTTTTTTTTTTCTGTTCTCCCTGTTTTTTCAGCAGCTGGAATGAACTACACTAATCTGAGAAAATGCTGAAGTAGATTAACTTGTCCTTTAGATTGTCCTTGATTGTGTAGGAGGCTTTAGAAAGAAGATTGAGATGCTTGTGTATTATCCTGATGTTAGCTTCCTTGTTATTAAATAGATACTTTGGCCTGATGGAATATTCATCACCAAACATCCAAAGAGACGGCCACCACCCCAGCAACCGACGGAAGTGTCTTCTCCTAAATTGATTTCCCCTCATGGCCAGCAACCCATGGAAGTCTCTTCACCTAGATTGAATGATGAGCAGCAACAACAGGATGCAGTTCGACGTGCTAAATTTGTGTATGAGCTGATGATTGGTAATGTCATTTTTGCTATGCATTCTTTCTTTATTTCTGCATTTCTGAACTTTTATTTTTAAATTCCTGTGGCGAATCTTCCATGCCTCAATAAACCCTGTTTGGGAATGCAGACAACGCACCAGCTGCTGTTGTGGGCCTAGTTGGCCGAAAGGAGTATGAACAACGTGCAAAAGATCTCTACTTCTTTCTTCAGGTATTTTATCTTTCTTGAGATTAAAATCCAAACTTTGACATGTAAAGCATAAAAGTTGCAGCTGATTTTAGATTATTCTGTGTCACATGCATTTAACCTTCTCAAATGGAAATTGATAGAGAGAGATAGAGAGAAGGGGGATGGGGGATGGGGATGGGGGACGTCATCTTTCTGTATTGTCGCTGATGTTGTTTGTCAGCATCCATTTTTTATTTCTTCCTTGGTTTAAGGTGCCTCATTCAGAAGAGCCAACAATTCTTGCGAAATAAATGGTGGTTAATGAGGAAGGGAAGGCACTGAGACTGCTCAGTTTAGTGAATGAGCATTTTGCTTTTGATGCATTGATGACCTGGGTTTGTTGCTTGATGTTACTGTGTCAGCATCCGTTTTGTATTTCTCCATGGTTTGACATGCCTCCTTCAGAACATTTAACAAGGCCTGTCAAATAAATAGTGGTGTCAATGAGGGAGGCAAGCCATTGAGACAACTCGGTTTAGTGAACTGAAGAATGAAAGCTTTTAGTGCATCGACGATCTGGGTAAGTGTAGCACCAGTGAACAGATCAACACCTATCATTCTAGCTGTTAATTTGTGACCCTGAAAGAAGAAAACCATTTCTGGTGTATGCCTTGCACATATATTGTTCGCCATACTCTGTCGAATATTTTTTGGCACACCTATCATTTGTATACAGATGATGTTAATGAGCTTCAATGTTTTTCCTTTTCCCTGCGCAGTCATCAGTTTGTACGAAGCAACTGGCTTTTGATCTCCTTGAGCTGCTGCTTTTGACTGCATTTCCAGAACTGAATTCTGTTTTCAGGCAGTTGCGTGAAGAGAAGCATATATTTGGCGAGTTTAAACCCAATTAGTTAAGCTAATCATATGCCAAGGCCAAGTATACGAGTCTTTCGTGTTTTCTTCAGGTACGTTATTATTTGAGAACAAGTCTCTGTTTTCAATTTTTGCAACTGAAACATTGTCCCACTTGGTGATAGATAGTATCAAAAGATGGTCGAATTGATGCACAGTTGTGGTGCTTTGTTAGACTCCTGTCTTGGCAATTTTGAGGATATTGTACATAAATCATGAAATTAGTAATGTACACAAGGATTCATTATTTCATGTCTACCCATTTTTTCTTTCCCTTCGTTATAGAACTCTCAGCTTTTGATCCAGTGAAACGCCTCCTCTTATAATGACAGATTGCAATCCTGTTGGGTGCTTGTGACAGCTTCAATATTAAACCGTTAAAGATACGGTGACAGTGACTCGTGTCCATAACAAGTTTGGTACTGTTTACAGTGCCTGGCCTAAAAACCAATTCTTAGTATTGCCGTCACTATGCTCCATCATATGACCTAACCCACTACATCTTTTGCAGATTAAACAAAATAACTAAAAAAAATGATCATACATGTCACAAGTGCATCTTACAGCTACAACTCCATGTTTGGTTTTGATATAATAGATTCATGTGCTGGCTGTTCAATTTCTAAAATCTTATAATATAATGAAAGATTAGGATAATAATGACTCGTAACATTACAAGCATTATTCATGTAATGAACCATTACATGATTAAAGCACAATTAGACAAGGACTTAATTGCAAACATGAAAATTAAACTGTGATTCTCATAAAATACATAGAAAAAAATATAGTCAAATATGTATTAATTTATAAATAAAAACAAAATACAAAGGAGAATATTTTTTTCAAAAAATTACAGATACTACAAAGAAACTTATGCAAAACCTCCTCCATTACATTACTAATAGATTTGCAGCCAAATAAAAGAAAAGTAATTAATCATCTCATCTCATCCCATCCCATCCCATTACATATTCATCACATTGCGTTTATATATTTTGAATACATTACTGAACATGAAGTTTACTCAACATCATCCAATCTTTGGCGAGGGGATATATTTGCTTGGACCAACAGATTGCAATAAATTTTAAAACTAATTGTAAGGTCGCCAACTATATCTTGCTACGGATTTTCTGATTTCACAGCACCATGGGGTCTCAGTCAGTAGTCAATAGCAGTTACCAAGCCAGAAATTTTCAAAAACTTAATAAAAAACATAGAGCAAATCAAATAACAGCCGCAACATCCTCTTTTCAGAATCAAACCAGCCACATAATTAGGAAATGTAAAATTATCTAAATAGCATAAAAAAGGTGAATAGCACCATTGAACGACGTTCTAACAAAACTCCCCAATGCATGAGTTGCAAGTAAATCTACAATAGGGTACCCAGATAACACGCTCAAAAATGACTCACGGCTTAAGCAGATGCTGCTGTGCCCTTCTTCCTTGGTTCTGCTTGAGTGCCTGATCAAGAGCAAGCCAACAAAGTCAGAAATAACAGAAAGGAATCTTGCAAACCCAAATATAGCATTAATTAAACTAAAAAGAAAAGCAGTTCATGAAATGACGGGGATAAAGAGCAGGAAATATGCTACATTACCTTCTCTGAAACCACTCTTGAACCTGCGAGGAACATTGCGGAGATACCTCATCCTTCCAGTTCCAGTTGTCTTCCTCCTGATTGCCTTCTCACTCCAGTTGTCTAAAACCACAATAAAAGAACAAACAATCAACCGACTTGTTTCCAGATCAAACTGTACAAGTTCAAGCAGAAGTTTCAAATTTAAAAGTTAACCAGGAGTGGCTCAAAATTATTTATATATATGCATAAAACACTAATTCATGAAACATAAACCATACATGAATGAATTGCTGATACAGATAAAAAAAACAGGTAAAGGAGCTTGAATCCTTACGCGTGGGCAGAAATGGAAACTTGCTTGACCACCACCACCCATACAACATGATGGATTGCACATACAAACAAGCTATACACAACTCTACTACTTAAAAGATAATAGAGTTGCACAACCATGTCACTACAAAGATGCAATTCCCTTGGCACATTTCAAGCATAAACAGACTTCCTATTTGAATATAAAGAACAGAAAAGAAGAGTTGTTCAAGATAAACAGCTAAGCACTGCAAGACTAGATACATATAGCAGTAAAAAACACAGAAAGAAAAGCAAATATCAGATCAATAGCCTGCGCCCAAACTTACTAAAACAAATCAGTGATAAACCTATGCATATGCCAGTACAGTTATAAACAAAGGAGAAAAAACATTAACTTGAAACCAAAAGCAAAATTACTTCCATTCATGTACCCAGAAACATACAGATTCCAATATGAAGAAACGACTAGGTAAGCAATAAAAAACATACATTTCCTCTTACGGGCAGCAGGGAAAGCACAGGCGGAACAACGGCTCTTCTGGAGGTGGAAGCTACGGCGGCCACACCTAACACAGAGGGTGTGGGTCTTGTTCCTCCTCTTACCAAAACTCCCTGTTCCCTTCCCCTGCCATTGTTACAAAAAACACGCATCCATGTAAGCATTAATACATACAGTACGTATATCAAAACTTACAGAAGATAGAGGGAGAAGACGAATGATTTTGTTAGGGGTGTTTTACCATGGCAGCCCAGATGCAAAAAAACCCTAGAAGAGCTCCTTTTTTTCTGGGTTAACGAAGGACACAGCGGCTATATATATCATCCACCTAGGGTTTTTATTTTTTGGGCTACTGAGAATTTGGGTTTTTTACCACTGGTAAACGATTTAAGCTCACAACACATGATAAAAAAGGTACTGGGTAAATAATATATTTTGACTTAACTATTTATAAAAATTGCGGTTTTAAAATAGTGGTTATATTAAACAATTGTTATTATTAATTGTGTATGTATTAAACAACTGTTAATGATAATAATAGCTCTTTAATATACAAAAGCTAATATGAATAGTGGTTGTGTTATTTTCTTATATTTAGCACAAATTTAATGAATGAAACAAATTCTAAACTAAAATAACTGAAGCTTTGATTTATATGTTGAGCTCAAGTACAGATAAGTTTAGATAATTACTATATTCAAAACTTTATAAGTATTTTCTCTTGCGCAAAGTCTAAAATGGATCCAATTTTAGTGGTGGATGTTCCTTTTTGATGCTGTAGACTTACTTCTTTTAACTATTTTATGTATCTATAGTCTCTCTTTTAAGGACCCAATTTGGTTACAATAAGGTTTTCTTGGTCTTAAAACAAGTGGAGGTGCATTTCTTTGAAATTGTTTGATTTTGTTTGCTTATTAAAAGGGCCATTATTGCTTATTAGCATGGTTTTTTTTTTTTAAATATAGGCAAAATAATATAGTTTGAAAAAAAAGAGATAAAATAGCACGGTTTTTACATGTTGTGACTAGATAACATGATACTCAAGCTTGTCATTATTCAGAAATGTGACATTTCAGAATAATTATGAATGTGGTTGCACATGAGAAGAGAGGAGAGAGAGAGAAAAAGAAACTAGTGGCACACCGAAGCCCCGATCACAACACCACTAGTATCATAAGAAAGATTTCGATGAGACAAATCTCACGATAACAATAAAAATCATCAACATTGACTCGAGTGTTCTATATTTGTTATTCATAGATGCAGCAAATGTTTTATCTCTTCTCTCTTTTTTTTTTTTGGTGCAATTTATTTTATGGTTTTTTGAAATTTTATATTTTTGAATAATAACAAATTTAAATGTCATGTTTTTCATCATGACATGTAAAATCTACTGAAAGTGTGTACAAAAACAGTGTAATTTGAACGAAAACCATAAAATTCGATACTATTCCGTATATAATAATACACTTTTAGCATTGATCGATTGGTGGTGGTGGATATTTTCAAGTGTTCTAATTCCTTAAAAAAATGTGAGATTTGATCATTAGTCAAATTATCAGTATGTCGTCAAATTTCATCAAGCACATATATCAAGATTTGGATATTGTGATATTAAAATAAGTTTATGTGGCATGCATATCTATCAAGTAGATCAGCACCAAACCAATTCAATTTAATCTTTTATAAATTGGGACCAATTAAAACGCAAGAATTTTTTTTTTTTAAAAAGGATGTGTGAGAACTGTGATAGCGGATCAATGATTCTTTTAAAAATATTTTTATTCAAAAATATATTAAAACAATATATTTTTATTTAAAAAATTATTTTTAATATTACAAAACAATCTGAATACATGCTAAACATGTTGTATGCCACATTTTATTACTAATTTTCACGTGTAATGGGTGGGTATGTACGGACATGAGTGCCTTGATTTATATCTTAGGACAAAGGCCATTCTTCCCAACTATAATGTGATTCTCTGTTTGGTAATCTAGCTAACATTAATCAAGTGAATCCCAGATATTAAGATTTATGACGAAAACGATGTCACTTTTAAGCAAGTTGGTCCTCTTTTTTATGATTCTGAAATATACAAAAATTTAAAGAGAGGGTTAATTGAGTAAATCCCACTAGAGATGGGGGATGCAATTGAGAATATAAATGATAATTAGTTAATACCTGGTGGATGAACATGTTCCCTCTACTATATCTTAAATTAAATCGGTGTAGTAGTTATTGTTTAAATAATGTTTTAAAAAATACATTAAATAATAATTTTTTATTTTTAAAAAATTATTTTTAATATCAGTATATTAAAACAATTTAAATATATATAAAAAAAAAAATTTAAATAAAAAATTATATAAAATTTAGAAAAATTAAATTATTTTTTTATATGTATTTGGTAAAAACATTTTGGATCTCCGTCGCTATCTAATGAATGAAAAATGGGAAGAAGATGTGTGATTGGGATATTGATTAATGCAAAGACTTTTTGCTCTTAGCTAAAGCTTACACGTCGTAAATTGACGACAAAAAAGGAAAGGGAAAAGAAAATCCTTGACCTTATGCCCACCGTTTCGGAATATTTCTTAGATACTGTTTATTTTATTGTTTTAAAATGAAAGAGGTGGAGATGATTACGTCTGACTTTTTTTTTTTTTTTTTTTTTATTATATATATATATATTATTTTAACCAAACATATTTTTAGTTTATATCTTTTATCCTCGAACACTAATAAACCCTATCTAAAAATTAATTCAATACCTCTCCTTTTCTTTAAAGTTTACACAAAAGATTCAGTTGGTGTGATATCTGATATGGACAACCACATAGTTCTCTGAGAACAAGAAATTGACCCTTATTTTTTTTTTTATGGCATCCAATTAAGACAAATAATAACGTGCAGAAAGCTCTTACGCATTTGTTATTTAGTATGTTTAGGAGTATGATTATGTTTATTTTTAAAAATAATTTTTATTTAAAAATATATTAAAAATATTTTTTTTATTTTTTAAAAAATTATTTTTAACATTAACACATTAAAATAAGTCGAAAAGTATCAAAAAATATTAATTTAAAATAAAAAATAAAAAATTTTAATTTTTTTTAAATACTTTTAAAATACAAAAAAAAAATATAACAAAATTAATGGAAAAAACAAGAAGGGGAATTAAGACTTCAAGCTGTGATCCCCAAATGCATGGACCCACTCCCATGCTATCTGTTACACTGTAAAAGCATGGGTGATAAATAATCAATCAATATTAATAAATAATCCTTGGTCTGAATTTCAAATTATATAATATTAAAGTTTATCTAGCGTGACTTGTTAGATTTAATTAGTGGATTCAAACTGACTTATTATTCAGTTCAAAACTCAATCTCACTAAAAAAATAATTGAGATGATGATTATCTTAATCCAACCCATCACATGAGTAATGAACCTAGTTAGATTGAATTATACAATAATAAAATTATTTTTTCTTGAAGAAAGCAACCATTGCAAATAAAATTCTAGTATACTTCTTCTTTTTTTATTAATATTTTATTTTTTATTTTTTTTTGTTATGGATTGTTAATGTGATAGATATAAAATTAATCTAGATGATTTTTTTTTTTTAAAAACATCTTTTTTATTTTAAACCCCTTTATCTAATTAATGCACTTTTCTTTGGCATTTTTTCTCATCAAAATATTTATTTTCTTAAATCATAACTTGTCATAATCTAAAAGCAAGTTTTATTAAAAAAAAAACCAAAATTTCAATAATTTTGATGTAAATATATGAAAACAACACACTCCTCATGTGTTAGTGAGGGGTGTGGGGCTTTTTAGAATCTATTTTTATTTAATTATACAATAACAAAAATAAGTATGCATATAAAAGACAATAAATAAAGTTTAAGAAGAATATCTTATAAAAATCATGAAGAGCTGCATAAAAAAAGTGTTCGCTGATATTATATAAATATATATTTTTTAATTAACTCATTCTAATTAATTTAAATTAAAATTATGAGAAAAAATAAAACATAAGGACCTTTAAAAACAACATAGTTTTTGGCTATCAGAGAAGCGGCTGGAAAATTCAAGTTGGAGTTTCTTGAATTTAAAAAACTAATTTTTTAATCTACTTTCATCTAAAAACACTTAATAAATACATTTATAATCTCAATAAACTAATTTTTTTTTTAATTCAAAACACCTCTAAACTGGTTCTAAAACACAAAATAAAAAAAAATAAAATCACTCAACCTTAGTCTACTTTTTTCAACAAGTTAAAATACTTAAAAACACTTAAATGAAACCCGATGATATAAAAAATAATTTGTTTCGTAGCTAAAATTTAGTTATTATCAACTTTCTCTCTTTTCGTTGTTTTTCGGTAACCCATCTCTCCTCTCCAAATCAAGAACTAAAATAATAAAATAAAAAAAAAGTTTTGAACCAAAATAAAAATTACAAAAAATAAAATGACCAAAATGAAAAATGAATCAATTTCAAAGAAAAATCTGGCAGAAAAGGGAGGGTTGATTTTTCAAGCAGCAAAACTAATATTTTTCTTTTTTCGCAAAATAGAGCATAACAAAATGTTGGGATGGTTTTTTAACCCTTCATGTTTAATAATTTATCATGCTAAAATCCAAAATTCAAATTAAAAAAAAAACAATTGGTGACTAAGAAAAAAGAAAGCTCGAAAAACCAAAAAATCACTATTATATTGAACAATCTACATGTGAGGGGGGCTATTGGAAAAAAGCACGGGCTGAGCAGTATTGAAAAATCCCTTATGGTAGACAAAATATCAAATTTAATCTGTAGTTTTTATTTTTTATTTTTCAAGCTATAAAACCATATTTTTTAATTGAGCATAATTAAATACCATGTTTTTTTTATTTTTTTACATCTTGAAAACCTCATAGCTAGCAAAGCAAAACAATTTCTCAAGCCAAATAATAAAAAAAAAACAATGCAGCGTGCAAGAATTAAAATTAAAAAAAATAGTATGGTGACTGAAATTAAAAAAAAAAAAAAAACTCAGAGAGAAAAAAAATCATTTTTCAGGGCTACAGGGGAATCTTCAGGCCTTTTAGTTGTTTGTTTAATTAATTAATCTTAATAATTAGAAAGGACAATAAAATAAACTTATTATTTGACATGGTTAAACAAAGTGTGTTTATTTTAATTTTTAAATTGATGTAATTAATTTTCAGAATTGATATTACAACTTATTTCTGATGGTTAACCGGTTAGAATTGAATCATGTTAATTGAATCATTAAAAACTTAATTATAAATTCAATATTTTAATTGATTTAGCTATAAACTCAGCTTAGATTATTATTATTTGTTGAATCTTAACTTTTTAGGATTAACAAGCCAAGCCCAGCCATATTTAACAGCTAACATTGAGTGTAGTTATTTGAGGACTAGTATTTGCCGTGTTACTTGAATGAACGAGTTAAGAAAATAATTAGAGTTATTTTTTAAAATATTTGTTATTAGAAAATATATTAAAATAATATTTTTTATTTTTTAAAATCATTTTTAATATTAGCGCATCAAAATAATTCTAAAAATACCAAAACAATATTAATTTAAAATAAAAAAATTAAAAACTTTATTTTTTTTTAAAATATTTTTAAAACATAAAAAAAACAAATAAAATCTTTAAAAATAACTCCTGAAATGCCCGCATCTTGAAGTTGATTGAGGGTGATAGCTATTTCATTTTCTAATAAATTAAGTTAACCCTATTTAATCATTCCTTGTACGATAATTATTTATGACCTGATTCATGTCATGGAAAATCATTTAAAAAATGGTGTTTTTTTTAATACAGTAATATTTTGCAATTATCCTATTAATTGATTTCACATCATACAATAAATCATTAATATGCTACTAAATAAAACATTTAATTAAGTAATTCAAATTATTTTGTAACTATAATTTTATTATTATTATTTTAAATTAAGGTTTACTGGCATGTAAAATTATAGTTACAAAATAAGATATTACCGTACTAAAAAGCTTTTAATAGTTTTCTTCTTTATGATATCATAATTGTTAAACAGTTTTCTGAGGTTTATAAAAATTTACACTGTATTGTTAGGTTCTATTTTTTTTTTAAGTGTTTTTTTTAAAAATTAATTAATTATTTTTTTAATTTTAAATTAATATTTTTTTGATGTTTTCAGATAATTTTAATGTACTGATATCAAAAATATTTTTTTTAAATAAAAAATATTATTTTGATATATTTTTAAATAATTTTTTTAAAAAAAATAACTTAACTTATTTTATAATTTGCTTTTGTGAAAGCCAGGGAGATTCTTTTTTCCCTCTTCTCTATTAGTTAGTGAAAAACATCTCAAACTTAGCTTACATTTCTTATGATTTTTAAAAACTAATTTAAGTTGGTTTTTTTTCTCTCTTAATTCAAAGAAAGTTAGAATCGTGTTTTGCTAAAAATAACCTGTGAGTTTTAATTAAAAAAAATTATTATAGAATTTAGTTAAGATTCTACTTTGTCAAGAGTTAAAACTCTAACTTATAATTTATTGATTATAACTTAAACTATGTTTTTTAAAATTGTTTCCAGACATTGTTTTGTTAAATATCCTACTACCTTAACTCGTTTTTATTATAAATTATTTATAAAAAATAATTTTAAACTATCAATTGAAATTAAAAATTATTTTTCATAAATTATGAATGAATTTTCTCAATGCAATAATTTTATTTCGTAAGGATCTATAAAAAAACAATCCCAATTCCATGAGATGACAAAACAGGCCAGGACCTCTACATTTTTTAAAAATTTCTCAAATTGGGAGTTCAAAATATAATATATTGACATATTTCGATATGATATAATATAAAAAATTATGTAATGAGATTTAAAAATTAATTTAATATAATATAAATACTTATTACTTTTTTATGAATGTAGTATTTCAAATATTCTTATTTTAGTCTTTGAATATTAAAATAATATAAAGACTTATTACTTTTTTTTATGAATGTAGTATTTCAAATATTCTTATTTTAGTCTTTGAATATTTAAAAAAAAATAATTTTAGTGTTTATGTTCTATTTTTTTCAATCAAGCTCATGTTGATTATTTTTAATTATTCTTATATGTATTCTTTTTTTATTTAATTATAATTAACACTTGTACTTAAATGTAATAAGTTTTTTTTTTAAATTGTATTATCTTTCAAATACGTGCACTATTTTGCCAAAAATCCTATTACACACATGGTGTGTCATTTTGATGGATGAAATATTATAATCAAGGAGAGCAGCTTCTGATTCATGTCCTTCTCAATTATGCACTAGAAGTCACGTATTGAGTCTCGAAAGGCCCGAACTGTGTCTAAACTAACTCGAGCTGAACTAACTCAACAACTGCCCTTTATCCATTTACGCTTACAAATCTTAACCATTGATCTTAGTTTAAAAGATATTCAACTCTATTTACAATTATCAACAATTAATGTTATATATTATAATATAATTGATGCAGACATAAGTTACGTAAGAAAATAACAATATAAAAACCATAAGAAAAAAGCATTGAAATAAAAAAGTTTCATAAGCGAGTAGCCACTAGAAACTAAAATTTAGAATTTTATTTTCTTAAAAAATAAAATATATCTTAGTTATTTTTTAAAAGGTTTACAATAACTTTAAATACATCAGAAAACTCTACTTCTAATAGAAAACAATTAGAAATAAAAAAATAAAAATAAAATAAACAAAAAATCCAAATTAAAACAAAGTCCAAAAAAACATATGAAAAATAATAAAAATTAGTATATTAAGAGCATTGATGCTTCAAACACAATTCTAGAAGATTTGATAGTCCATTCAAAAATGTAGTTGGTTGCTCTAAAAAAAAATTACTTATAGAATTACATGTAAAAATTTCAACCCGATTAAATAGTTAGATTTCTTGTTATTATAGTTTTAAAGAGCTAAGTCCTGATCATTCTAAATATTTTTTTAAACCTACATCTATTTTATTGGTCTATAAAAATATCTACTTAGCTATTATATAATTTATTTAGGTTAGATTCTTATATAGTAATATTAAATCATCACTGGATACTTAGAAATGCTTGTGTTTACAACTTCTATTAAATAATATTTTTATTTGATCATGATTTAAATTTGAAGTTTAAGAAATATCTCAAATAATTAATATGTTTCCATGGTTACGGGAATATTAAGTTATAAAGGTTTCGAATTATAAAGCCGCACTCCTTTTCAGTTTCACGTAAGAAAAAAAAAAAAATTGACTTCTAACGTATCCTTAGCGATACCTCTAGTAGCAAATAAAAAAGTAACAAAGTAATTATCTTGTGTAACATAAAAATATTATTTAATTCAGTTATTTTTTTTTAATGATTAATAAAGATTCCATGAAAAAGACTTTTCTGTTCTTATACAAATATAAATGATTTTGTCAATCATGAAAAAAAAAAAATTACTATGAAAATCCACAATAAAATATAAATATGTGCACAGTAAAACTCTAACTCTTTTACGTTTTATTATAATGGTAAACTAATTTTGTCCTCCCAAAAAAAAAAAAAAAAACCAAATATAGGTGAAGAAATGCAAGGAAAAATCGCTTTCTCGTGTCCTTTGGGTTAGGCTGTCAATATCCTCCATGGAATATCAGTACCACCTAAAATCAAAATTAAAAAAATAAAATAAAATAAAATTTATGCACGTGGTTTTTTTTTTTTTTTTTTAATTCAAGTGACCTTAAATAAAGAAATGGGGGAACAGAAAGGCTCAGAGAGCACCAAACGTGCACGCTAAGCCCACTTTCAATTATTTGTTTTCGTGCAATGCAATGAATATTTAATTCCACCAATTATATTTACTTACTTTAGGCTCCTCTGTATTTATCTCTTACTCCAAGAGCTTCTCTAGTTATTGACGCGAGTATTCCACTAATCTTCACCCTATATGGATAAAGAGTGACTATTTCCGACCTAATTGATCTGTCTAATTATGAGCACGAGTTTCACAAGATTTTATTAAAATTTACTCTATGTTATTATTTATATGTAGTGAGATATTACTATTCCAAATCTAATTGATGTTCTGATGTGTACCCTTCATAAAAAAAGAATTAATTTGCACCATACAATTATGTTAATTATTCTACTAGGACTTCAAAAAAATTACAATTCTATGAGATGACCAAACATGGCTTTGAATCTATGAATTTTTCAATCATTTAATAACGTGGGTTTTCTTCTCACAAGCTTTGCATATGTGTAAAATGAATCAATGTGATTTTGATATACTTACTTCAAAACTCATTATTAAAATAGTCAAGGGTTGAGTAATAATCTAATATATCTAAGTTTGGTAGAACAATAAGTCCGGTCGATAAGAGCCTAGCTTACTTCCAAGTCCAATATTCTTGGGTTCATCTACTTGTCAAGTTTAAGTGCATCTAGGTCTAGTAAGATGCTAGACCTAGCATCCTCTGATTCAACTATGTATTCATCCAAGTAAATGTAAGTTTGATAAAATGCCAGATCCAACACTATTGGATTCCACTATGCATTGAGCTCAAGTGCATATAAGTCTGGGAAGTTACCAAACCTAACATCTTTGATTCAGTTACGTACTTATGCCAAATACATGTGGGTCTGACACATTACCCTTGGGTTTGGAATCATCCCAAACCAAATACATATATAGTTGATAATTTTTTTAGGTCTCATGATGGGTTATATGATGGGTTATGAGGATTTGTTTGCCATTCCTATGTTTCTTAACATAAAATGTTAAAAGTAAAGAATGATCATCTATCTATATCCCTAGATGCATAAAATTTTTGTGCTGGTCTACCATATTCATATTAATATTATGTAAGAGATATTTATCCCTCATTAACACTGTTAGGAGAAGATGATGTTCCACTCCTACATTCAAGCAACATGATAATGCTTATATGCTATATATATATCCTTTGAATCACTTAGGTAAAGAATATACTCACTTTTCATATTCTTTAAAATATTCATACTTCTATTTTTAGAGCATTTACCATCACAGCTAAGAACAAATACTCTTGTTCCTAGAATTAAAAGCTCATTCTCTTATTTATTGCAATTTCTTACTAAAAAGTTATTAAGTTTATCATCTGAGGGTTTCTACATACCACTAAAAAGGATTATTTTTTAGGTGTTAAGCGTTTTATCACCAACTATCAATTTCATGAAATATAGAAAAGGAAATATTAAAGTGGATGTGTAATTACTCAATATTCAAAAACTAAAACAAACCTCATTCCCAAGTATATGGAATATTTGGAACATCATCAATTGGTGTTGTCTATGAAAAATAATTAAAAAACTATTAACTATTCTTTCTGAACTATTTTTTGACATCCCTAATCGCTATTAATGACATAATATCAAGATACCCCTAGGATAAGATGTGTTACAGACCTTCTTATAGTGTTTGACACATATGCTCCATTAGAGTTTCAACAACTCATTAATCAGGTGCAAACCCTTACCCAAACTGTGTTGGCATCCCAATGGCAATATCAAGCCTTACCACCATAATAAGTCCTAGCACATGAGGTAGCTTTCTCAATCCCAACCTCTTAACCACAAGCAGTTCCCTCTATTAGGAGAAAATTGTATTATTATAAAGAAGAGGTTGGGCAAAATGACTTGAAAAGCTTTCCACCTCGATGATTTCATAGTCTCTTCTAAGATCATTCTCGTAGACTTGAAGCTATCTCAATAAATGGTTACTCTAGCCACCGCAAAATCGAAGTTAGCTATCAATCTCATCGTAACCAGAATCATCCAGCTCTCTAGAGCCTATTCGATTAAAGTCAGAGAGAAGTATGATTGATAGATGCATCCAAGATGAAGTCTACAATCCTCATAAGAAAAAATGGATCGTCTTTATCTAGATGAGTCTTGCACACTCTTATTCATAAGGAGTATATCTCTATAAAGATGACTTTGAACAACTATGATGGTCTCACAGATCTACCAGAACATGTCCAAAACATGCATAGAAACCTTGAGCTGGTCATCCAAGATGATGATGCTATGTGCAAGATGCTCTCTACAACCTTTATAGGGTTAACATGAGTTTGATATAACAATTTGAAGTCAGGCTCTATCATGGGTTTAAATAACCTTTGTGCTTAACTTGTTATGATTTAACACCTATATACTCGTTAAGAAGAGCTTCATAGAACTCTTCAACGTTACTCAATTAAGAGGGGTATCTATTAGGGTATATTTAAAGAGGTTTAGAGAAGAAATGCTCAAGGTAGAATAATTTATTGAGCCAGTATCCTCAAAGACTTTGATAAGTGGAGTAAGAGAATGCTATTTATGAAAGGATTTATATGCTCTACCAAATAAAAGCCTATTAAAGGTAAAACAAGACATAAAAAATCATATATAGGTAGAGAAAGCTAATATATTGAGGTATAGACCTCATTGTTTCTACTAGAAGAATGGGGATAATAAACCTTTCAAACATAATCGCTCTCCCAACAGAGATAATAATTTTAAGAAAGGGTAGAAAAGGCTAGTAATGGAGCATATACAATACCTTGAGAGTAGACATATGACTCCTCTGAATGCCACTTTCATAGAAGTCTTTTCAACCATCAAGGGAAAAAACTTTATTCAATATCCACCTCCTATAATGTCACCTTCATACACACGTACCTTCAAGAAGTTTTGTTTGTACCACAAGGATAAAAGATATGATATAGAAGATTGTTTTATACTAAAGAAAAAATAAATTAAAAGGCTAATAGTTAAGGGCTATCTAAAACAATTTGTCAAAGACACAAAGCGTATACCCTCATGAAACATGATAGCAAAAAGGTCAGTTAACTTGCTCAAACCCTACTTGAGATCAATGTGATTCTAAAGGCACCTCGGCTGGGGGAGATATTTTTAATAGAAAAAGAAAGTATGGAAAATAAATCCTCATAATGGGTTGTCAACAGAACCCATGACACAAGTTTATAACTTTTACTCTAGAAGATGAAAAGGGGATGACTTGCCTCTATGAGAATTAACCAATAATTTTCATAATTCTAGCCAATCATCGAGTCCACAGGGTTCTGGTAGATGATGATAGCTCAGCTAATATCCTGTTAGAGATGTGATGTACTAGATAGGGATAAATCCCTCAAGGACGACTCCTATAAAAACCTCTTTAATTGGGATTAAAGGGTTAGGAATGCCAGTGAATGGTGTTTCAAAGATCCTAATCACAATAGATAATTACCTTAAATGCTTACTCTTTAACAAACTTTTATAGTGATAGATATAACTTTGACTTACAACACCATAATATAAAGACATCTCTTGCATAAGATCAATATAGTTATAAGCACATTGTATGTGGCCTTAAGATTTTCTACTAAAAAAGGAGTGACTATCATGAGAGGAAACCAATTGGCCTCAAAGAATTATGCTTCTGTATGTCTGAAAGGCAAAATGGTATTTGGTTATGGACCACAAAGGGTTTTTGAAAGAGAGAGTGAAGGTCAGAATCAAGGCCATATATATATATCAATTGAAATAAGTATCTTTAGGTTGTTACTAATATAAACTCCACATTAAAACCACCTCAATATAAATTAGTGACAAATTTTCTCCATACTTGTAAGTCCAATTTTGCTTTCAACACTCAAATATGTAAGGGATCAACCCAAAGATAGCTACTCCTAGACTTCAATTTGACTTAACTTTCCTTCCTATTAAATAAAAAAGGAAATTTTAGGGGTAGATAATAGGCAATAACTGTAGATATGGATAAACTATTAATTGATGGGTTTATTCATAAGGTCATGTATCTAACTTGGTTGGATAATATGGTCATCATGAAGAAGAACACTAGAAAGTGAAGGATATGTGTGGACTTCACCGTCCTAAATAAGGTTTGTGTCCAAATGATAGTTTTCCACTCTTAAAGATTGATAAATTGGTGGACTGCACAACTAGCTTTGAGTTCTTAAGATCTTTGGATTCTAATTCAGGGTACAGTTAAATCTCTATGTATTCAGAAGATAAGGAGAAGACTTTTCATTATAGAAGAAGGAACTTTTTGCTATAGAACAATACCCTTTGGCTTGAAAAACATAAAGACTACTTACTGATGGATATAAACAAAGTGTTCAAACACCAAATTAGAAGGAACATAAAAGCTTATATTGATGAAATGCTAGTGAAAATCATGACTTTTAAACAACATTTAAAGAATCTAGAAAAGGGTTTTTTTTTTTTTTTTCAAGCAAACATTAGATGAAGCTAATTCCTTCTAATTATGTGTTCACCATCAAAGGAGGAAATTTTTTGGTTTCTTAGTAAGTAGCAAGGGAATAAGACCGAATTCTAAAAAGATTCAATATTGGATATGACTCTTCTTCAAAAGGTTAAGGATGTCCAACGCTTCACTATAAGATTGGTCGCCCCCAACAAATTTATATTTAGAGTAGAG
This sequence comes from Populus alba, assembly GCF_005239225.2. NCBI lineage: Eukaryota > Viridiplantae > Streptophyta > Magnoliopsida > Malpighiales > Salicaceae > Populus > Populus alba. The sequence goes on along the minus strand of NC_133286.1, from coordinate 9,262,594 downwards.
AAACACAACCTACCATTCTTTAAGATCTTATAAACTTTGAATGGATACCAAAATGCCAAAAAGCTTTTAAATAACTAAAATGTTATCTCTCATCTTCTAAGATCTTGTCACAACCACGGGAAAATGAGAGCATGTTCCTCTATCATGGGGTTTTTGAATAGGCCATTAATGCACTATTAATAAGGAAAAAAAAAGGGCATACATCACTTGGTCTACTATTTCAGTCGAACTCTCCATGATGCAGAAACAAGATACCTCAAACTAGAAAAAAAGACCTAGCTCTAGTGAACGCCTCTAGAAAACTAAAATTATACTTCCAAGCTTACTGAGTTATAGTATTAAGAGACTAGCCTCTACGATAAATTCTCCATAAGCTAGACATGTCTAAATGGATAGTGAGGTGGGCAATTAAGTTAGAAGAATATGGGCTCTTATATCAGTCAAGACAAGCTATTAAAAGACAAACCTTAGCAGACTTCAAAACATAATATTTTTTTGAGAATGATCTCTAAGACAAGCATATTCCAATAGTTGAACAATCGATCCCCTTAGGATAAACCATCATCCCCCCATAGTCTATGCAATTGATCCCACTTTGGGAATTATATATTGACGGGTCTTCCAATTATAAGAGAAGTGATGCTGGGGAGGTACTTATGAGCCCTAATGGATAGTTTTTTTTTTTTTAGTATGGAATTCGATTTGAATTTTTAGCCACTACTAATGTATCAGCTATGAAGCTCTCCTGGTAGTGTTGGGCATTACAGAAACGTTAAAGGCTTTCCCTCTCCGAGTATATAGTGGCTCATAACTAATAGTGAGACAGAGTCAATGGATATTTAAAACCAAAAACCCTACTTTAACATAATACTTTGTGAACCTAGACACCTTTTTAAGAGAGAAAAAGGAAGAGCAATTTCAATTGTCCATATCCTAAATTGGCAAGCTCTAATTCAGTTGAACTCTCTTTGAAGATATGAGTTGAAACCTTGGAAAAACCAAGTATTACAGGGTTAATAATTGTCTAAGTAGACACCGTTGAGGATTGGAAAACCCCATTCAGGGATTATTTGCTCACTCAAGAACTATCCATTGATAGGAATAAGGCTATTTATTATCTCCATGTAATACTTAGAGCCTCCCATCAACTCTTAAATGATTAGATTAACTTGGTCTCTCTAGTTATAAAAATAAATATCATTTTTGAAAAATTAATACGAATGGAGATCGGTTATGTTATCAAAGAAATTGAATTTAATGATGAAGATGGGAGCATTGAATGATAACAAAAAAAAATAAAAATTTGTGATATAATTATTATCTTGCAAGTATAATTATGTGAGATTTTAACTTTACATTGGTGTAGATATTTTATTTTATATATAATTGGTTTAATTATTTATTTTATTATTAGTTATATTTGAAGAAATTATTTAATAACAGAGTAAAGCATAATTTAATTGTCTTTTGTCTCATCTCTTGTCTTTATTATTTCTGTTTTTTCAATTGAAGATAATAACCAAACATTAAGTGAAAAACGTGTAAAACAAGGACGGAAAATAATCTCCCTTCTAGAAGTCGCTCCCTGCCAACAGTAATTTAAAAGCCTTTGTTTATAGAGTTAAAAAAAAAATATTAATAGAAAAAGAAAAAACTCAATTGAGCGGCATGCTCAAATCCTTTTATATTGATGAGATTCGATTGAGTTTATTTATTATCACTACAAATTAGATTTTGAAGGAACTGTAAAATATAGAAAGTAAAGGCAGACGGATTCGAGACCACTCGATGAAGACAAACCGAAACAAGAAAACAGAAAAACAGTGACTCGATAGCCAGACACAATATTTGTGAAAAACTAGGTTGTTTTTTGTATTGTTTTATGTGATAAGTGGATTCTTTTGAGTTTAATCTCCTAGAATGTGATAAGTGATAAGCGGGTGTTGGTTCTTTTTAGTTTTTTACTCTCTCTGTTTAAAACTCGTGATCAGTATGGACCTCGAGGAATCTGGCTGTCAGTTTCTGTTCCTGTCTTTTTGCATTTACATTGATTGTAGCCACCCAAAATGAAGACCAGCTTCACCAGATAATTAAGTGCTTGGGTTTTGCTCGGCCCCGAGTTTTACTATTACTAGTCTTGTCTCTCTGTTTCCATTTCTGGTCTGAGCTCAAACATCATACAGTTGATTCTGCAAGAAAGAAAGGGAGTATTTCTCATCGCTGTGATGGGATCAAGATGGTGGGGTTTGAGTTTGAGAATGATAGGAGGAGCAACTTTGATTGTTTCTCTTGGTATAGCTTCAATGGTTGCCATAGCTGAAGCAAGACTGAGAAAACAAGTTTCAAGTGTTCACGGGATCAGCCCACTGGTTGAGCCTGGTCTTTTGATGAGAGTATTAAATTTCTTGTGGCAAAAAGATTTATATGGATACACACATGTCTGGCCGGTAAGTCCACTTCTATATTTTACTTCCTACGTGTTTTTGGGATTCTCATGTTGGCTCTTCATTGGTTTTCTTCTGTACTGCTGCTTAGAAAATCTAGTTAGGAAAAGAGTCTCAGGTTTTAACCCTGGCCTCATGCTACCAATTTTCTCTGCTAAGCTTATTTTCCTCTTCCTGGGAAATCAGAACTGACGAAAGTTCAGGATCACAAAAAAACTGAGTTGACTATATTACATTTGTTGAGGTCCTCTTGTTTCTTGGCCTCTTTCTGTTTGTTGTTCCAGAAACCGTGGCATCTATCTGACACGACTTATGAGTATGGTTTGTGACAATGGATTCACAGGACATGAAATTTGGCTGGAAAATTGTAGTGGGAACCATAATTGGATTTTTTGGAGCAGCATTTGGGAGCGTAGGAGGTGTTGGTGGCGGCGGTATTTTTGTTCCCATGCTTACCTTGATTATTGGGTTTGATGCAAAATCATCGACTGCTATATCAAAATGTAAGAGAAATCTGTTATTCTTTATGGACACTTCCACTTGTATTAATTTTCTCTTGATGGAAGATGCTTAATTATGAGGTCAAATGAAAGTTCATTTCCCCGACGGCCTCTGACTTGAGATTCAAAATTTTGACAAGTGAAAGAATTGTTGTCCTAAATTTGTATAAAACTTCTGTTTTTAGATGACTTTTATGGTAGTTGAGACGCCACAAGGCAGTTGTTTTAAGCTTAGATTTGTTTGTCCAGGTATGATTACAGGTGCAGCAGCTTCAACAGTATACTACAATTTAAAGCTTAGGCATCCTACATTGGATTTGCCCATTATTGACTACGACTTGGCGCTCTTATTTCAACCAATGTTGGTGTTAGGAATCAGCATTGGGGTGGCTTTCAATGTGATTTTTGCTGACTGGATGATCACGGTTTTGCTAATCTTTCTCTTCATTGGTATGCATCCATTCTTTCAACTGAATTTTACCTTGTTTCTTTGATAACTTTCTTGATTAGTTGTGGTCTTATGCAGGCACATCAACTAAGGCTTTCTTTAAAGGTGTGGAAACATGGAAGAAAGAAACTCTATTAAAACAGGTGTGCTAACATCCTTCTTTCTTTCTTTACATCCAATAATTATATGCAGATGCTTAATGATTTCTGCATAATTTATCTCGCTTATTTCTGATTTTTCAGGAGGCTGCTAGGCGTTTGGAATCAAATGGTAATCTAGACGGTAAATTTTATTGTCTTAGATATCGAGACATATTTTCTCAAGTTTAATGCTTTTTAACCAGATGATGACAATGAAGAAGTGGAGTACAAACCTCTTCCTGGAGGTCCAAGCGGTGGAGGAGAAGCAGAAAACAGGGGGCCTAAAAAAGAACAGGTAGGATAGGAATACTAATATGTTTACATTTCATGAGTTACTGGTTTTGGGACTGACTTAAGTGACCTTGACAGGTCTCTGTTCTTGAGAACGTGTATTGGAAGGAACTTGGACTGCTCTTTGCTGTCTGGTGTGCAATCCTTGCATTGGAGATTGCCAAGGTTCTTGCTTCTCTCTGTTCATTTTCATTAAATTGCCATCATTAATGAGCTTGAGTTGTGATGAAACCTTTTGCTTTGATGGCAACAGAATTATACAATAACTTGTTCGATGGCATATTGGGCGCTGAATCTATTACAGGTACCATGACTATGATCATTCTGAACTTCATCTTTTTTCCTGGTGTACATGGCAAATTCGTAGCTGTGACTTGGTGTTTTTTGGGTCTTCATTTGGATTTTTTACTTTTCAGATCCCTGTGGCTGTTGGTGTGTCTTCATATGAGGCAGTAAGCTTGTATAAAGGACGAAGGAAGATTGCATCCAAGGGAGAGACTGGCACAAATTGGCGAGCACACCAGCTGGTCCTATATTGTGCCTGTGGTGTATTGGCTGGTATAGTTGGTGGCTTACTTGGTCTAGGTGGAGGATTCATCTTGGGACCTCTTTTTCTGGAACTGGGAATCCCACCTCAGGTGCATTCCATGCGTTTTTTTAGAGTTTAATTATCCTCTGCGTGGCCATTAAAATACCACTTGAATAAAGGAAGGAAACAAATGATCTTCTCTGGAAAAGAAAGAATAGTTTAATCATATTTTTGATACAGGTATCAAGTGCCACAGCGACCTTTGCTATGACATTTTCTGCGTCCATGTCAGTTGTAGAGTATTACCTTCTGAAACGTTTTCCAGTCCCTTATGGTAAGTTATTTACTGATCAACAAACACTTGAGCGAGCACCAAAACTAGAAGGCTGTATAAATTAGCGTTGGAAACCAGTTTCTGATAGAATCTTGACATCTTTGATTCCCAACACAGCTCTATACTTCGTTGCTGTGGCGACTGTTGCTGCCTTCGTGGGGCAGTTTGTGGTGCGAAAGCTGATCAATTTATTAGGGAGAGCATCACTCATCATCTTCATCCTTTCCTTCACCATTTTTGTGAGCGCAATATCACTCGGTATGTGTTGTTACAGAACAGTTTCATTGATTGATAACAGCAATGGATTTCCTTGGTGTTTTCCCCCTTTTTTTCCATCAATAATGGTTTGTTTTCCTCTCCAAACAGGTGGAGTCGGGATAGTAAACATGATTCAAAGGATTGAACGCCATGAGTACATGGGATTTGATAACATTTGTTCATATGAAGCGTAGTCCTGGAGAACTTTTATTTTTTATTTATTTTTCCTGTTGTCTCAATCGCCTTTCCATTGTTTATTTTGGCTTCAATATCCTACGAGCACTTGATTTCAATTTCTGAATACTCCATCTCGGGCAAGCCCAAATCTCCAAAAACTGCAACATAGGCTTTAATCAATAATAAGTGGATGGTCTGGTTTCATCGTATTAGTGGAAGACTTGTATGCACACCAAACTCATACCAATAAATATGCATGCATATGAATTATGAATTAAGGGTATTTATAAAAAAAACTGATTAATCTACCTACTTACCTATCTTCTCTTGCCTTTTCTTTCTCACCTCATCTAAGATAATTATAAGAAAAAAACATACTAGCTAAGTGGAATTTTAAATTTTTGCAAAAACTACTTTTTAAATGCTACATGCTTTGATCAAACCTTTTCTTTTTCTTAAAATTCTCATTGTTAAAAATGGACCATCATTGTTAAAACTCAGACCAATGAATATACATGCACGTGAATGAAGGGTATTTAAAAAAACCGATAAACTGATTAAATAAAAAAACCAAGAAAAAATTAATTCGAACAACCAGATCAATAAAAAAAACGGAAGAAACCAATTAAAAATAAACAAAATAACTTGGTTAGGTTTGATTTTGGTTTAAAAAAGTTGAAACTAATTGAATTGGACTGGATTGGTTTAATCAAATTTTAATATAACTTAAAAAAATAAACAAGGTATAAAAAAACAAAACTTAATCCTAAATCATAATCATTTTATCCCTTATGAGTTGTCCCCTCTACCCCTTTCTATCATTCTTTCTTGTTAATCTACCACTAAATTTTTCGTTAAAGTTCTGAAAGTAGTCTAGTAGTACTTATCTACCTACCAACCTACCTACCTACCTCCTCTTGCCTTTTCTCTCTCCTCAAGGTAATTATAAGAAAAAAACATACTAGCTAAGTGGAATTCTAAATATTTGTAAAAACTACTTTTTAAATGCTACATGTTTTGATCAAACCTTTTCCTTTTATTAAAATTCTCCTTGTTAAAAATGAACCATCATTGTTAAAACTCAGACCAATGAATATATATGCATGTGAATGAAGGGTATTTAAAAAAACCGATTAACTGATTAAATAAAAAAATCAAGAAAAAATTAATTCGAACAACCAGATCAATAAAAAAAACTGAAGAAACCAATTAAAAATAAACAAAATAACTTGGTTAGGTTTGATTTTGGTTTCAAAAAGTTGAAACTGATTGATTGGACTGAATTGGTTCAATTAAATTTGAATATAACTTCAAAAAATAAACAAGGTATAAAAAAACAAAACTTAATCTTAAATCATAATCATTTTATCCCTTTTGAGGTGTCTCCTCTGCCCTTTTCTATCATTCTTTCTTTGTAACCTACCACTAAATTTTCCTTTTAAGTTTTGAAAGTAGTTTAGTTGTACTTACCTACCTATGTATTTACCTACCTCCTCTTGCCTTTTCTCTCTCCTCTAAGGTAATCATACGAAAAAAAACATACTAGCTAAATGGAATTTTAAATCTTTGTAAAAACTACTTTTTAAATGCTACATGCTTTGATCAAACCTTTTCCTTTTCTTAAAATTCTCATTGTTAAAACTTAGACCAATGAATATACATGTATGTGAATTAATGGTATTTAAAAAAACCGATTAACTGATTAAATAAAAAAACCAAGAAAAAATTAATTGGAGCAACCAAATCAATAAAAAAGCCGAAGAAACCAATTAAAAATAAACAAAATAACTTGGTTAGGTTTGATTTTGGTTTCAAAAAGTTGAAACTGATTGAATTGGACTGGATTGGTTCAATCAAATTTGAATATAACTTTAAAAAAAAAACAAGGTATAAAAAAACAAAACTTAATCCTAAATCATAATCATTTTATCCCTTTTAAGTTGTCCCGTCTACCCTTTTCTATCATTCTTTCTTTACCTACCACTAAATTTTCCTTTTAAGTTTTGAAGGTAGTTTAGTTGTACTTACCTACCTACATATCTACCTACTACCTACCTACCTACCTCCTCTTGCCTTTTCTCTATCCTCAAGGTAATTATAAGAAAAAAACATACTATCTATGTGGAATTCTAAACTTTTGTAAGAACTACTTTTTAAATGCTATATGCTTTGATCAAACTTTTTTCCTTTTCTTAAAATTCTCATTGTTAAAATTGGACCATCGTTGTTAAAACTCAGACCAATGAATATACATGCATGTGAATGAAGGGTATTTAAAAAAACTGATTAACTAATTAAATAAAAAAACCAAGAAAAAATTAATAGGAACAACCAAATAAATAAAAAAATCGAAGAAACCAATTAAAAATAAACAAAATAACTTGGTTAGGTTTGATTTTGGTTTAAAAAAGTTGAAACTAATTGAATTGGACTGGATTGGTTCAATCAAATTTGAATATAACTTAAAAAAATAAACAAGGTATCAAAAAACAAAACTTAATCCTAAATCATAATCATTTTATCCATTATGAGTTGTCCTCTCTGCCCCTTTCTATCATTCTTTTTTGTTAACCTACCACTCAATTTTCCTTTTAAGTTTTGAAAGTAGTCTAGTTGTACTTACCTACCCATATATCTATCTACCTACATACCTACCTCCTCTTGCCTTTTCTCTCTCCTTAAGATAATTATAAGAAAAAAACATACTAGCTAAGTGGAATTATAAATATTTGTAAAAACTACTTTTTAAATGCTACATGCTTTGATCAAACCTTTTCCTTTTCTTAAAATTCTCATTGTTAAAAATGGACTATCATTGTTAAAACTCAGACCAATGAATATACATGCATGTGAATGAAGGGTATTTAAAAAAATCGATTAACTGATTAAATAAAAAAACCAAGAAAAAATTAATTGGAACAACCAAATCAATAAAAAAGCCGAAGAAACCAATTAAAAATAAACAAAATAACTTGGTTAGGTTTGATTTTGGTTTCAAAAAGTTGAAACTGATTGGATTGGACTGGATTGGTTTAATCAAATTTTAATATAACTTAAAAAAATAAACAAGGTATAAAAAAACAAAACTTAATCCTAAATCATAATCATTTTATCCCTTCTGAGTTGTTCCCTTTGCCCCTTTCTATCATTCTTTCTTTGTAACCTACCACTAAATTTTCCTTTTAAGTTGTGAAAGTAGTCTAGTTGTCCTTACATACCTATTTATCTACCTACTTACCTACCTACCTACCTACCTACCTCCTCTGGCCTTTTCTCTCTCCTTAAGGTAATTATAAGAAAAAAAACATACTAGCTATGTGGAATTCTAAATCTTTGCAAAATCTACTTTTTAAATGCTATATGCTTTGATCAAACCTTTTCATTTTCTTAAAATTCTCATTGTTAAAAATGGACCATCATTGTTAAAACTCAGACCAATGAATATACATGCATATGAATGAAGGGTATTTAAAAAAACCGATTAACTGATTAAATAAAAAAACCAAGAAAAAATTAATTGGAACAACCAAATCAATAAACAAAATCGAAGAAACCAATTAAAAATAAACAAAATAACTTGGTTAGGTTTGATTTTGGTTTCAAAATGTTGAAACTGATTGAATTGTACTAGACTGGTTCAATCAAATTTGAATATAACTTAAAAAAATAAACAAGGTATAAAAAAACAAAACTTAATCCTAAATCATAATCATTTTATCCCTTCTGAGTTGTCCCCTCTGCCCCTTTCTATCATTCTGTCTTGTTAACCTACCACTAAATTTTTCTTTTAAGTTCTGAAAGTTGTCTAGTTGTACTTACCTACCAACGTATCTACCTACCTACCTCCTCTTGCCTTTTCTCTCTCCTCAAGGTAATTATAAGAAAAAAATATACTAGCTAAATGGAATTCTAAATTTTGGTAAAAACTACTTTTTAAATGCTATATGCTTTGATCAAACCTTTTCCTTTTCTAAAAATTCTCATTGTTAAAAAGGATCATCATTGTTAAAACTTAGACCAATGAATATACATGAATGTGAATGAAGGGTATTTAAAAAAACTGATTAACTAATTAAATATAAAAAACTAAGAAAAAATTAATTAGAACAACCAAATCAATAAAAAAACCGAAGAAACAAATTAAAAATAAACAAAATCACTTGTGTCATCAGATGCTTTTAAAAAGTGCTCACAATTCAGGTATCAAAAAAGAAATAAAAAAACTCATTGTTAAGTTGTCGTTTGGTAATGCGGCTGCAGTATTTTTGTGTTTGATTATGTTAAAACCGTGTTTTATTGGGACCTATCTATATTTGTGGCCGCACTTGTGGTTAAACAAAAGCTGGGAGAGAGTGCTTTGCAATAGCAGTAACCTCATTTTTCAGATCCACCGACACTCTCTCGAGAAAAAAAGCCATTGAAGAATAAAAATCTTCCCCAGCTTGAACAATTCACCTTAAAAAATCACAGCAAAAAATCACACTTCATGTAGAATTGTATTAGTGCAATTGATGGAACACATGTGCGAGCTTGCATATCAATTGAAAATCAAATTCCATTTATCAAAAGAAAGATGTACCGACTTAAAACATAATGGGTTGTTGTAGTTTTGACATATAGTTCATGTTTGTGTGGGTATGATGGGAAGGCAGTGTCCAAGATACACGTATTTTTCTTGAGGCTATTGAGAATAGAAATATAAAATTTCTTAAACCACCAAAAGGTAGTTATATAATAAAACTTGTGATGTAATTATAAGTATAAACATTTGTTTATTATTTACTAATTACATGACAAATTTGAATGTTATTTGTAATTACAGGTAAATACTATTTGGTTGATGTTGGATATCCCAATGAGTATGGTTATTTAGGTCTATATAAAAGTGAGAGATATCACTTATAAGAATTTAGGTGTCGTGGACAACCATGAAATCCACAAGAATTTTTTAAACGAGCACACTCGTCGCTACATAATGTCATAGAATATTCTTTGGGAGTATGGAAACAAATGTGAAGGATTTTACAAAATATGCCTGCTTATCCATACAAAACACAAGTTGAAATTGTAGTGGCATCAATGACATTAGATAATTACATTAGAAGGAGATCGCATTATGACATTGCATTTGCAGAATTTGATCGCAATCCCAATTACATTCTTGATGAGATTTTACCTGATGTTGTTACACGCTCTGAAATCAATGAAAACTTTAGTCAAGGTAGGATGAATTTCGTACATGATGGAATTACAGATAGTTTAATGGAACAATAAAAAATAATTTATATAAAGTATTGTTTGTTTCATGATGTAATAACAATAGTTAAATCTACAATATTTAAATTAAAAAAATATCAATATTAATATATGTCTTTTATATTTATTTTATTACCTTAATTTGAAAAGCTTGCCTATTTTGGAGTATGGTAGCGATGTTGGTTCATAGTGTTTTTAATTTACAAATGCAGCAAAATAATATTTTTTTTTCATGTTGAAATCCAATTATTTTTTACATCGGCACATGAAATCAATATATTCAAAAGTTTTGGGAAAAAAACTATATTCAAAAGTTTTGGGAACGCGGTTATACACATGTTCTCAAATGGTTACCAAACACATTAAACTACTTTTTGTTCAACCTCAATTCAAACAACAATTTTAACCAAACATATATTTTTCCAAACCAACTTCAACTAAAAGTACTTGTTATAAAACAACTTTTTTCAAATCACAATCATAACAACAACCTCAACACTAAACACACAATGAGCAAGCAGCCAAGCACATCAAATAAATATTTTTCTTTGTTACCCATTCAAATTTATGTTTCTTTACTCGAGATAAAAATATTTTAACCAGTTGTGGCTTTTGTTAGTTAGAATTTGGTTGCTAATTTTCCAATCTTATACATTTTAGTCCTTCAACTTTTTCACTTGTCATCTTGGTCCTTGTCACACGTGTGCGGCGTCACGGCGAATGCATCCATTCTCAAAATGTATTATCTATTCTATCTATCTTAAAAATACAGGAAGACAAGGAAATCTTGTCTTTTATTAGTTGAAAAATGAAATGGGAGTCACCACCTAGTATTTTGGTCACTAGGAACCTTAAATAGTCTCAGAAATTGGGTACGGGGACTGGTTGCGTAAAGGAAGGGTATTAGCACCCCAAATACGCCCTACCTAAGGTAGGCTGCATTGTTTTATTGTTTGATAAAATCTAAGGTCTAGTTGTTGGTCCGTCGATGATTTAAGAAAAGTTTTCGTCGGGAAGGAGATCCTTATCTTATCGGGTAAAACCTAACCGTTCTAACGTCAACAAAGAAATTTAATATCTGGAATATGTCTTACGTATAAGGTTGTAACCCCAGATATTAAAAGAAAACAAAATATATTTTTTAGAATTTTTAAAATATTGGCCTAGTTCTCGTGGCTTTAATAAATTGGTTATTAAAGCAAAAATGCATGCTAATACCTATTTGTTCTTTTAAATTTTTGGTGTATGAAAATATGATATTTGTTCTTTGAGATACTTGGCCGTATGCATAAAAGACATTTTTTTAATGTTTTTCAATATTTTGACAAAAAACGAGTATCTGAATACTAGATTTGTATCTTTACAATATAAAAATACAAACCAATATTAAGCAAAATTCAGTAGAGAAATATGCGAAAAAATCACAAATTTTCTGACATATATTTTTTTGGGATTTTCTTTTTGGGTTGGGCCGACACTGCCCGACCTAGTAAATAAAAAAAAACAATGGATAACTCTTCACTGTCCACATGAACAATGGAGCAGCTCGGGCAAGGAAGAAGAACAAAAAGAGAAGTGGAGGCTTACCTAGCGGTCGTTTGTTCTTGTGGGAACTGGAGCTGCCGGTTCTATGCTGTTAGACGATGATTTTTTCCCTTTGCTGTTCTTTTTTTTTTTTGTTCCTTCTTCTCCGCACTTTTGTCTCCTATTTCTCGTTTTCTTCTTCTATTTATAAAGGATGTGGTGTTGTTGTTGATGGTGGCTTAAGGTGGCGCTGGTGGCTCTTCTCTGCGGTGGCGGGCAGTGTTTGTTGTTGTTTGTTCCTTGTATGTGCAGAGGCGTAAGCTTCTTCTTCTTCTTCATGGGTGTTATGGCAGGGGGAGGAAGATGGTGAGAGGCTAACGGTGGCGCTGCTCCAAACAACAAAGAGAGAGAGACCGAAGAGATTGAGGTACTGTTATTCTCTTCTCCTCTGTGTTCTTGTTTTTCTATTCCTTTCCATCTCCCTCCAATCAAACTCTTTTCCCTATCTCCTTTGTTTCTTGTTGTTTTATTCCCTCCTATGTTGTCTTCTTCATTCTCTCTTGCCTTTATTTTTTTTTTCTTTCCTTTGTCCCGTTCTTTCCCTCCTTTATTCTCTCTTTCCCCTCCTCTAGCTTTTATAGCCAGAGGATGCATGTGTTATGGCAGGAACATGGTAATGGTTGGCGTGCATTATGGTGGTGAGGAATATCAGCCGCGAGACATGCCTCCCCTTGATTGCAGCTCCACTGTCTTCCCTTCTTTTTATTGCTAGCGAAGAAGACAAAGAATAGTTTCAGTGCCTTTTTTAAATTTCATATGGATATTTCTAATTTGGTCTTTAGATATTTTTACAATTTTGTAATCAATCCCCCTAGAAAATTGTAATTGGATCCCTTGATTTTAATGCTTTTTCCGGTTTGGTCCTTGGTTTTGGATTGTTTCAATTAAGTCCCTAATTGACCATTAAACTTCAATAATTATGCAATTAAGCCCCTGATGTGACCAAATCAACTCTTCAAAATTATAATTGGACCCCCGAACTTTAATTTCTTCCAATAAATGCCTACATTGACTTAACATTATTTTTTCTTACAATCAAACCCTCTATAAGTTCAATTAAACCTTAGATAAAATTTAATTGAGTCTATAAATATCTGATTTTGAATATATATATTTTTTAAATTAAATTTTCTTTGTCAACAGGGTTCTCATTAGTCAACGATATACTATCAAATTTCAACCTTTTGCATTTTTGAATCTCCTCAACCAAATTTGGCTTTTGTTTTTCAGCATTCCAATATCTTTTTCTCGCTCTTATCATTTTTTAGATTTTTATGAATATTTTTTTATATATGTTTTTGTATTTTCTTATTTTTTATGTGGGAACCCAAAAATGGGTAACAACAGTCCCCACCACCAATTTTGAACAATCATATAGGCTTTCCTTCATGTATGTCTTCTTGTAATTTTTTTATTTTTTATTTATTGCTTGTACATATTTTTTTATGTGTTGTCAAAAATAGATAACAATAATGTCCTTTCCAATTCATTCTTAAGAGGGAGGAAAAACTTTAACAAGAACTTATTTGTACGTGCCATATAAAACTAGTAACAATGACTCAATTCTAAATCATTACAAAAAAAAAAAAAAAAAACAAAAAAGGCTTAGCTTTTCTCTGTAGCATGTGAGTAGAAACACTATGGATTCAAGCAATGTATTAACCATTTTGTCCTTCAATGCACTAAAAAAATGCCTTGGCTTCGGGGGTAAAGTTGTCTTTTTCAATGGATCAAAATGTCATTTTTCAATTGATCGGGGTTAACTTAGTAAATATATGTTTTTATATACAATGAAATTACTTTGTTGCATTTGAAAGCTAAAAAAATAGGACTTTTTTCCAGGGGCTTTTATGTATTTTTCATTTTATTTGCATAGTTAAAGGACGATGATACTCTTAAAAGTGATTAGTACTTAAAAGTGCATATTTATCAAGGTTTTATATCATCATTTTGCACTTGAAGTATCAATAACTCCTTAGCTAGAGCATGTTTTATAATAACATATCTATTAATATCAGATACATTTAATTAATGGTAAATGTTCATCTTAAATGCAAGCCTATCACATAAATAAATTGATTGATTGATGAGTTTAACTACTGAAATTGTGAAGACAAAGTGAGGGCTATGATTAGAAAAGAGATGCTGGTTCAGTCCAAACTGGAACACCATTTGGTTATTAGATTATAACTGGAGCTTTAGAACTTGGATTTAGGTTTGCTATATATGGATGGAAAGCTAAGCCATATGCCTAAAACTTTCATGAGAAGTCTAAGATTTAAAAATGCCGTTTTCAAGTTCAAATTGCAGTAACAACAAAGAAATACCAAATCTATCCTGCAACTCAGACACTATTCAGTGTTTAGCTTATACCTCGAGTTCTAGAAGTCCAAATGTATCGCTTTTTTTTTTTGTTGGAAAGTTGAGAAAATTTCCTAGAACTTTCATGACAAAAATATATTCAAATTTCGACGTTAGCAATGGTGTTTTGTTCAGACAAGAAGATGAGAATTGTCACCGAGTCAAGATGTGGCCACCCACTCAATAATTAGTCATCAAATCAATAGTTCCAAATTTTGGCCTATAAAAGGAGGCATTTGCCATGCATCTAGGCATCTTGGTTTTCAGATCAAGATCATGCTCTTTTTTTCTTTCTTTATATTTTTGTAATGTTTAAGTTTTATTTCATGTTATATTTTTCTTTATCTTTTGTTTATGCTTTTTATTTTCTTTACTATACTTATGTTCTTATGTTGTTTATTTATGTATCTGTTCTTCATTATGTTTAGCTAACTTTATTTTGTCAAGATGAAAATGTATAGTATAAACCACTAATGGTGTTGGAATACATATAGTATAAACTCAACATAGACTTCAAAGTTTATATCCAATAAAGTTTGTTATTAACATATCTTATCTTTTTATCTTACTAATTCTTAATACATTGCTTGTTAAATGGTTAATCTAGATTTGTGTTGTATAACACTTGGTAAAACAAATGCTTGACACTTTCATAACCAACCATATGGTATAACCTACACCTATGCTATGAAAGGAACTTGATTTGTTGTTAACATAAGTTAGCATCATGAATTCCTTACAATATTTAAAAGTTTGGTGTTACTTAATTAAGATAATTAATATGATCATGTTAATAATTTATAATGAATTATTCAGGATAAATCATCCAATTGGAACCTTTTTGTGTGTAGTTTCCAGTTGATTAATAAAAATAGTTTATACTATACTTATTTCTAATACTATTAGTGGATTCTCTAATCTTGACAATTGTTTTATTATTATTTAATCCTTACATTAATATCCCATAAAATCTCATATATATATATATATATATATATATATATATATATATATTATTTGTAATTTATATAGTTCACCTCCTGTGGTTCGACCCCGGTCTTACATGTTATTTATTACTTTGACATTCTTGCACTTGAGATAAAACATCAATATTTTGATCGTGTCAAAAAGCTAAAAACATTTGGCCTTACAAAGAAGGTTTTTTTTTGTCTTTGAATGTTTTTTTATAGTAAAATGACATGTCTAGCCTTTGACTTTAAAAAATCTAAACATGGCAATGAAGGGCATGTTTTAGTAATTCTAATTATTAAAATATTAATAAATTAACACATCATCATTCCCCTGCCAAATAGGTGGCATGTGGGATGTATTACAATGGCCAAAATGTACTAACCGCTGTGTCAAGTGATGACATAGTTATTGGTGTGACGTGTTTGGCCTGGTTAGTGGCGGTTCGGTAGCAATGCGGGGTTTTTTTCCTCTCCTTCTTTTTCTCTCTCTTCTATGCATTGGTTTTCATATTGGGCCTTTAAAAATTCAGATATATCCTCCGGTTTTGTGTTTGTTTTAAAGTTAGTCTTCATTCTTTTGATTTCTATTTGTTTTGATTTTAAGGCTTCCTGAGTTTTTTGTTTCACTTTCATCCCTATGCATTTTATTTCATAGAAATTTTATATCCAATTTGGTCATCATTCTTTTGATTGCTATTTCTTTATCCTTTGTATTAATTGTTTTTTCATTTCATCATTTAGAATTTAATTTAATGTTTTTTTCAATTTTGATTCTCTTTGTTTTATTGCTCTTTTTTTAATCCTTGTCTTCATTTATTTTCTTTCAACTTTTTTTTGTGCATGATTTAGTTCTCATTATTTTTATTTTTTTCAAATTTTTTATGTTTGAGAATTTTGCTTTGTTATTTTTTCATGTTTGTGTTCTACAATCATTACCTGGTCCACCAATTTTGATGATTCACCCGGTTTAAGTTTCATATTTTTTAAAATTCCTTTTGAAAATTGATTTTTTTTTTATTTTCATCATTTGACATTGACTTATTGGGCTTTAGCTTCATGATTTGTTTTAATTTTTTTTCTATGAGATTATCTCTATCTCATGTCTTAGGTTGCAGTATTAAATTTAAGTTGAGTTGGCTTGAGTTTTTTTGTTTGATCACCCAGTAGTTATTTCCCACTTTTCAAGTGAACTTTTTGACCTTTTAAGAGTAACATGGGTTGCCTCAAGGTTGGTTTTTTTTTTTTTATTTGACGGATCTACCTCTTATGAAAATAATTTTTTTAATTAGATTTAATTAATTTATTTCATTTTCAATATTAAATTGGCTTGGTATGCCTTGGTTTTTTGTGCTCTTTGTTAAATCTCGCTCTTTTAACAAGAATTTTTTTTAATTAAGTTAATTTATCTCATATTTCAACATTAATTTGTTTTATATGAAGCTTTTTAGTTGAGCTTAGCTTTGGAATTTAATGATTTGTGATTTTAGGATATTGACCTGGACTTAGAAAGTTCAATCAAATTTACCAAGATCCCCCCCTTTGTTTGCTGAATTTTTCGGTTCTATCCTAAAACATTTTCTTACTTTTTAAAAAATTCCTATGAGATTTTCCATTCATTTAAAAAAAAAACACGTTTTACCAAGAGCCTTTTTTTTTTCGAGTTTTGTTCCATTTAATTTTTCTACGAGGAGTTTTGCTTTTGAATTAAATATAAGCATCAAATATTTTTCATGCTTTGTTCCAATTACTTTTGAGACTCAAGATGGCCTAAGCCCCCAAGTCCCCTAGGTCATGAGTCAACCCGTCAGCTCGAACATTTTGAGCATCAAATGGTGTATTTTGAAATTTTCAATTGTTTTTGTTTTTTTTGAATTTGGTCCTCACTCACTTGAATTTTATTTTTATTTTAGATTCTTTTGTGAAGTTGTGGACTTAAGAATTTTCACGAGTCAACTCCTCAGCTTGAGCATTTTGAGCATCATATGTTGTATTTTGATATTTTCAATGGATTTCTTTTTTTCGAATTTGGTCCTCAATCACTTGAATTTTATTTTTATTTTAGATTTTTTGTGAAGTTGTGGACTTAAGAAATTTCAATTTGGCCTTTCAATTTAACATCTGATGGTATTTTAGGTTTTAGTCTTTAATGTTTTGGTTTAAATTTTTATTCTTGACACCTTTATCAAATTTTAATTAGTTTTTGATTTCATCATTAAATCCATAATTTTGGATTTTTTTTTTCAATTTAATCACCCTGGTTTGCTGGTATTATTTTTGACATTTTTTTGTTCATTAATTTTTTTTCCTGATTTTCTCTTTCTATTATGTGAATTGATGGTCAACATTTATTTTCGTTCTCTTTGTATTATGTGAAGTTGTTAATTTATTTTTTCTTTTTTAAAATACACTTACAATGCTTTGTCATCAATGTTTTAAGCTTCAAAAAAATCAGGTTGGCCTACTGTGAAGCACGAGCAAGCTATCTAGTTGATTTTTAGTTGGGAAGAAAGGAAAGCCCTAATGTGCTTGTTGTCATGTGATTATGTTGTTATATATTTTTTTTTAAAATATGGTCAATTGATATTTTTTTAATTCAAGTTAAGAATAGAGTTTAGTCACCCGTAAATTTAAAATTTTATTGAAAATTATTCTTCAATAAAAATATTTTAAGATAGAATATATGATGAGAAGATATTGAGTGATTGAAAAGTTAATCTCAAAGAATCTTTTGCTGATATATATTGTGAAACTCAAGACTTTATATCCCATATTAAAAAAATACAAGGTTTTCTTATAGTTTATATAATAGAAAGTTAAAAAATTGTAAATAAGTGTACAAGGCACCAAAGCTTTTAAAGTGAAGAGGTTCTAAGTGAAGTGGGCTTTTGATTCAAGTCACACATGTTTGGCTTGAGCCCAAGCCCAGAGTCTTAGATTCTAAAACAATTTTTTGGTTTATAAAAAAATTATTTTTTGTTAGTCCATTTTTATATAGTCAGCTCATAAATAAACAGTCTAGTCAATAATTTTCCTTTTTTTTTTTAATACGTTAATTTCAAAAGAATAACGTCTAGTTTTAAATACAAAATTATCAAGTTTTTTATTTTTGTTTTTATAGAGTATAATTAACATAAAATGGAAAAAGTTAATTTTATTAATTACTAGAATTAATTCTAGATTAGTTTTGATTTCAAAAAATAATATAAAACAAGGTTGAAGAGATGTCATATACACCAATTAGTATAGCTTTTTTCTCTTTTGTTTTTCCTAGCTTTTCTGCTTTATTTTTTCTACAATCATTCATTCTAGAGCTCAACTTTCTAGAGCTTAAGTTGAGGTATTTTGTAGAAAGATTTTTAAGTCAATTTTTCTAGTTAACGAATATTATTTAGTAGTGCAACTAATCAATATAATAATGTTGTTGAAATTCTAAAAGGTTTATTGTTTACACTATGAGACATAGCAATAAAATTATAAAAAATACAATATTTAATAACAACGTAATCAATTTTTCTTTTTAAATGTTTTAACAAGTAAATATGCTTAACATTTTGCTAAAAATATTTCTATATTTATTCTCTTATGTATACTTTGTTATAAAAATGTAATTTTAATATTTAAATTTATGAAGTTATTGTGCAATTTTACGTTTGTGCTTTTTAGGTAAATTAGTTAAACCAAGTTTTTAGTAATTTCTATTTAATTTGTTTAGTACTAGGCTAAGTATACATAACTAATATAATCATCAAGATTCTTTAATTTGTCTTTATTTTCATGCAAGCTTACGTCTAGTTAATGCAAAACATTAACATTCAAGATCTACGTAAGTGATATGCGTGCAATCTTTTCATATATTTATCACTTTCAACTCTTACGTGCTGGTGCAGCATGCATACATTCATACAAATATACATATATTTCCATAATCTTACATAAGTGAGCAAGCCGAAATTTAAAAAAGAAAATTTCATGTGAATTGATTTCTGTCTTCATTAAAATGAAATTCATGGAAGCACAGCAACTCAAGATGCTGTGTTCATACAGAGTGATGCCATAAAGGCAAAATCGATCGTATTTTACAGCAAGCCAGCAAGCCAGAAGGACCTCAATCATAGGTGCATGTAGTTTTCTTGAACTTAATAGGCTTAGGGCTGCTAGAATCAATGACCAAGGGGCAGGAGATTTGTCTTCGATGCTTTGTCCTGACCAGCTTTCCTACCACATTGCCTCGTGACAGGATTTCAAATTTCAGTGTCAATGGAATTACAATATTACCAGTTTGCGCAACTGTCAGACTTGATCCAGCTCCATACAGGGGAACCTTATTTCCTTCAACGATCATTGCTACAGTTCTGCGACTCTTTCTAGGCTGATAGTATTTCTTCAACTGCAGCATTCATTACCAGTAAGAGACAAAGAGACATAATGCAATTACTTCAAACTTGCAACGCACAGCATAATTTCTAAACTCAGTCCCAAATAAGCATTAGAAAACCGAGGGCCTTTGCTTCTTGGATTTGAAGGGTACTCTAATCATGAGAATCCAACGAACTCTTAATGACATTGGTTTAAATATTATTACATGGTAATATTAGGAAAGGATTGTACCTGACCAGTTGCGATAGGGATCTCTGAGTATACAAGATTGATCGGTGTGGAGCTGACATGAATGCCAAATAATGTAGCAGGGTTGTAAACACTCATTCTCAATGAGCCATTCAATGTAAGCATCTTCGTAGGAACACCAGAGGAGTCGGAACCTTCCCCAACATAAAAGTTATTGACTACCAAGCTCTGCAAGAAACACATTTGTCATCAGAAATCAATTTCAAATGTTAGCTTAAGAACTGCATATGATTAGCTTGCGAGTCATGACGTGCTAAATGGCTTAATTTATAATGCATTAAAGATATGTTTGTGACAATCCGAGGTTCATAACAATGTTAATGCGGCTTCAAATGCAATGATTCTCTTTCATTGGAGGAACCACGCAAATCATGCGCTGCGTCTGAATCTGATACAACCACATGGCTATTTGAAAGCTGGGTGATGATTGTCAGCAAATCCAGCCCCAGGTGAAGATTTTAAATTCAATTAGGGTGGCACAATAACTTCGGATGATCTCTTAGATCACAGAATTCAGTTGGCTGATTCACCTTTTCAGGTTTATTTGCCCGGAGTTCCAAGTCCTAGTTATTCAGAAAGATGGCCTTCCACATGAACATCTTTCATTGTCCAGACAGAATAACAATGTGAAAAAAAGAGAGGCAACGACATGAACTAGAGCAAAAATAAACTGTGCACTTTAGATTGAAAAATCACAAATTCGTAGGGTTCGGTAAGAAGAAAACCGCATGGAACTGGGTGGTATCTAACTATGCAACAAGGACAAATATCTAATCATGCATAATAACATCTCATTGTTGAGAAAAGGGAGCAAAAAATACTGTAACTTGAGTGATAAAAACAATGCTTGACATGGAAGATAGTAGATCCAATGCTATGGAACATGGATTTGGGTCTCTTGACAAATAGAAAGGGCTTCAAGTACATTCGTTCTACTATTAACCATTTCCAGAGAATCAACCATTGGCTGCTAAAAGAGAATGTGAAACTAAAAGTTGGCATACCTTGACCATAATCTCTGCTTTGTAAGGCCTGCTAGCACCCCATATGATCAAGCAAAAAACGGTAAACAAAAACACAAAACTTAACAGAGCAATCAAGGCCTGAGACCTCCTGGTAAACGCTGTATCCTCATCATCATAGTTCCCTTCTTCCATGATCACATTACATTCAGGCCACCCTTTATCATTCCATTCTTTATCATCATTTCCTTTCCTGCTACTACTTTTCTTCCCTGAAGAGGACCTAAATATCCCTGAAAACCTACTAGCCGACGAGTTCCTTGAGTGGCGACCAGAAGAAGGGTGTGAAGGTGATTCCACTGGACTCGGTTGCATTGAAGATAACTTGTCTCCATCATGCGAGTCCCTTGAAGGGCTTTGTACATAATACACAGGACGTTTTGGAGACCTTGAAGGTGATGATGGAGCTAAACTAGCAATATCAGATTCAGATTTTGCGGAAAGCATTGTAAAATTAACAGTGTCTTTGATACACAGATTTTAAAGGCACAACAGCTGTTTATACTTGTAGCTAGAGTGACAAAAGCCACAAGTTTTGTTCTCTTTCAGTTCTCTCTGTTATCTACCTGTCTTTGTCCCCCTGCATGAAACAACGTATAGCCTTATAGGTAATTTCCTTACCAACAACCAATGTGTAGGCTGCGCGTGTCAAACTAGGCTTGGTTAGGAGCCTAAGGCATAACCTTAGGTTCGGGAATGTGTCGGCAGGCTTACCATATTATTATGCAAAATTTGGTGGTCAGATTTCAATATTATTTTTTTAAAAAAAAAATTGTGGTCTTGACCAAGCACCTAATTAAATTCCTTTATTATTTTTTTCTTGTTCCAACTCTTCAGAGTGTTGGCAGATTACATGCCACATATATAAACATTGTTATGGATTTTTAACTAAATAATTATTCGTGCTATTCTATAGTTCGGATCAAATCTTTTTTTGGGTGTAAAAAAGATATTTATAGATTGTTAATATGCTTTTAATAGAAAAAAAAATTAAACTATATAGATATTAACCTGATATGACCTAATCGACTTTACAAGTTTAAAAATAACTTGGACGACCAATAAAAATATAATTTAACTAAAAATAATTAAAAAAAACATCTATTTTTAAATATTGAAATGACAAAATATTATATAAATTAGCATCAACTCGAGTTTATCTGCCAAATCTAATACCTAATTCATGAGACCCTGATGGCTCCCTATATAAAGCAAATGTTTTATTTTATTAAACCTAGTTCTTAATCAATTCAAAATCGAAAGATGAAATTGAAAATAAAATTTCAATTAAAAAAATAAGTCAAGTCAATCCTGAGTTAACATGTCAAACTTGGATCATGAGACCAGAATAACCCTGTATATATAAAAATAAATTATGAAACTTAATTATCAATCAAACTAGTGTTGAAGAATGAAATTAAAAAAAGAACACAAAACCCCCTTGAGTCAACCCTAGTTAATCGGCCAAATCCGTGACCCTTGTCATAAGATAAGGATAATCTCATAGAATACAAACTTAAATAAATTATGAAGTTTAATTTCAAAGCAACCCAATATTGAAGGATGAAATTGAAAAAAAAAACTAAAAAAAGAACAAAAAAACTCGACATAAGTTATAAAACCATGATAATCTCATAGAAATCAAATAAGCAGTTTTATGAAACTTAACCCCTAATCAACTCAATGTTGAATGATTAAATAAAAAAATAAAATAAAAAAATGATCTAAGTTAATTCCGAGTTAA
This sequence comes from Populus alba, assembly GCF_005239225.2. Classification (NCBI taxonomy): domain Eukaryota; kingdom Viridiplantae; phylum Streptophyta; class Magnoliopsida; order Malpighiales; family Salicaceae; genus Populus; species Populus alba. Next base: position 9,239,909 of record NC_133286.1, on the reverse strand, counting down.
TTTGCCACACCCAAGTTAAGAGACCATAGGACTACTCTAAATAAAAAAAATATAAAATACAATTTTGTAATTAATCCAATGTTGAAGGATAAAATTAAAAAAAGAACAAAAATCCGAGTCCACCTACTTAACTCTCAAAAATTTTATACCGGGTCATGAGACTATGATAACCTTATAGAAATAAAATTAAAAGATAATTACATAGCTCAAGATCTCAATCAATCTAATGTTGAAAGATGAGATTGAGATAAAAATTAATTAAAAATATATAAAAAATGACTTGAGTTAACACGACTAACCCGTAAAACTGGCAACCTAAATAGTAAGACCGAGATAACTCTATAGAAAGCAAGTTGAAATAAATTATGAGGTTCCAATACCCAACAAAATTCAATGTTGAAAAATGAAATTAAAAAAAAATAAATTTAAAATTAATAAAATAAAATAAAGTAAAAATTTTTAAGGATTAAAATGAAAAAGATCTTTACATTTTACTATTCATTAGTACAGTATATGAAACTTAATACCCAATAAATTCAATGTTGGAGGATAGATTTTTTTTTTATAAAGAAAACTAGTTTAAAAACAAAAAAAAAATCCTCAAAATTTTTAAGAATTATAGTGAAAAAAGACGTTGATATTTCACTATTCATTACTAATGTTGCTATCCAATTTTTCACCCATGTTTTTTATAATTTTTTAGAAAAAAAATAAAAAAAAAAACCCAAAAAAATGAATTCTTGATATATATGCATTTTTTTTAGCATTTTCAACATCATTTCAAAAGAATTTAAATTTTCAAATGTATTTTGAACGCGTTTAATTTTTAACACCTAAAATAATCACTGATTTTTCTTATTTAGTCGACGTTGATATGACTTGTTTTCAAAAAATATTCAAAATTACAAAAAATAATAATAAGAAAAATTAAAATTTGCAAAAAAAAAAAAAAAAAGAAAATAGAAAAGTTGAGAGAACCAGTTTGAAAACCTAGCGAGAGGGGGGGATTTAGAGAAAACAATTTAGCAAAAAAAAAAAAAAAAAAAAAAAAAAAACCCTTTTCAAAAGCATGCTATCCTTTTTCTATCAAAGGAGTCGTAACCCTCCCTTCCCTTGAAAAAAAACCTGAACTCAATGCCACCTGTTCTTTCCCACACACGCCCGGACACAAGCCTCTCTTCCCTTGTCTCGGCTGACTTAGAGCATCCAGTCAAGACCAAAGAGAAGGGCTTCTCTTTGATAGAATAAAATCTCCTCACCCTGTCATCTCTATCGCTAGGCCTCTCCTTCATTCGGCCCCTAGCGGTGGCCGAACAACAAAAGTCAGCAACCTCTTCATCTCCTTTAACCAGCCTTGCCTGGCCACAACACCATCAGACCACCACCTGGCCGCTCTTTCCCAGATTTGATCGACCCCCCTTTAGCCACCGAGAACGCCACCTAGCAGCCTGCAGACCCTCGTCCTCGCCAATACCCGAACCAACCACCAACAGCTGCGACAAAAATCCATTTGCCAAGCATTCCTTGAGTCACATTGCCAACTGCCTGAAGCAGAGAAGAAAGGGAAACAAAAAGAAAAGGAGCTATGGAGAGGGAAGCAGATCTGCAAAACAAAGAAAAAAACTAAAATTGACTACTTGTGTGTTTTTTTTTTTTTTGCAGGTAACGATGGTCCTCACAGCCAGCAAGGAATGGACGAAAAGAGGAAGCCAAGCCATATCCACCCCATCCCCTGGGTTTCCTGCGGCGGTGTGTGAACTCATGTGCCGTCAGTGGCGACCATGCGTGTGAACCCGTGCCGTTGTTGTTCCTGTGACTTGGGGTTTCCTGCACTGTTCATGATTTTAATTTAGGTCCTTTTTTGTAAATTTAAATTGTTTAATGTGTTATTCGGATTGTTTTGAACATTGATTATTTTGTAATATTTAGTCATGGGTGTGTGGGAGTATATTATAGTAAAAAAGGTGATGTGTGTGTGTTTGTAATTTTTTTATTTTATGCATGTTATTGAATTATAAAATCAAAAAGGCAAAAAAAGAATTTAATTTTTTAATTTGCATATGGTCAAGTATTTTAGGGACAAATAAAATCATATTGTATTTACCGTGAAAATATAATAGCATGTTTTTTGTATATATTTTGGAATTTAATAATTGATTTATTAAAGTCTTAAGAATTTAGCTAATATTTTTGTTTTTTAAATCTTATCAAATCACGAAGCAGCTTACTTCAAATAGGAAGCGTTAAGGGTACTAATATATTTCCTAGCTACAACTAGTCTCTTACCTTCAAATGTCTTATAAGACTAGTATATCTAAGTTTCCTAGTAATCTTCAATTAAATACTAGATAGCGACTTCCAAATTAATCAAGCAAACCAATAAAAAATTGCTAATTACACTGTGCTGGGACATGGGACAACTAAAACACTTTAATATTTTTTATAGTTACAAATGTTTGTCCAAATATTCTTAGTTTACTTCAATTTGTTATGTGTGTGTGTTGGTTATATGTATATATATATATATTAGGTTTGGTGTGACGCTTACCACGTTAGATTGATTAAACGATATAAAAAATTGCGTATAACACGTGTTCCTTTTGTCACTTATTATAGTATTTTTTTTTTTTTTTTTGTGTTTGTCTTTTGATCATTTTTTTTCTTTTCTTTGTATTTATAAAAGTTAGGATATCTTCAAATCATATGTAAAAAGTAAATCCTCGAATCATATGTAAAAAGTTAGGATATCTTCAAATCATATTTTAAGACCAAATTGTAACGTAAGCAAAAACCAAGAATATAAGGTCATCTTCATATCCAGCTGTATAGCATTGAATTGAAAGATAATCTAAAGAAAATATTTGGTGCTTGAACTTCCATAACTTATAATTGAAATAATCGGGGAAAAACTCTTCTATCATCCACCTTAGATTACATCACAAGTCCAAGAATTTCTCATGTGACTGAATATCAAATAACCTGCAAGCTTGCCACAGTCCCATTGACTCTTGAGAATGCAAACGGCTAATGAAGCAACAAATATTTCTACTAATTTTCTTGGTTAGTGTTAATTCTTGGGCAAATTTGAGTAATACGACATCCACACTGGATCATACTTACAATCCTCAAGATTAATAGTTACAGAGTAAAGGCATTAATGATCAAGATCAATCAACCCACCATGGGCAGGCCTTGGCTGGTGGTGTCACTGGCTGGATGGCATAAAGCAAGTATTGCCAAGTTGTGATGATACTTAAGGTGACAATAACTAGTTCAAGAAGAGAAGGAAAAAAAAAAAAAACCTATATTTTTAAAATCTGATTCTGCTCAGGCCACTCGGCGAGTCAACTTAAAATCCAACTCTCGAGGGTAGAACTGAAATGAGTTTATAAAAAAATAAAAGAAATAAAAAACCGAGTTGGATTGACGGGTTAATCCAGTGACCTGGTTTACTCAGCAAGATCCAGTTAAAATAACGGTTGTAACCTGTTGATTATTTATTTATTTATTTTAATTAAAACGACGTTGTTTTAATTTATAAAAAAAATTAAAGTTGACCTGAATAGCCTGGTGATCCAATTAAAAACCGGTGACCTGGTAAAAAAAATCAAGAGACCGAGTTTAAAAACACTGAAAAAACCAAGAGATAAAATAAAAAGAAAGTGTGTGCGAGACAGGTTGCTGAACCTGCGACGGCGACACGTTATTCTGGATTGGACATTATTGAAACCCTATGTTGGGCCAGGTACTGGGTAAGTTGAACCGGTAAAGGTAAAGCTGTAATACATGAGCCCGTGGCCATATTTTAATTGCATTATGAATTTATGATTACTTTCTTCTTGTTGGCTATGTTCGAAAATATGTACCGGGTAATGAATTGGATATGGTCCTATGAATAATAATTTTATAATAAGGTATGGGAATGGATAGTGTTAAAATCCAACTTACGCGTATCCACTGTAATTTCTGATTTTATCAAGTCCTCCTTTCTTGTTCATTTGTAGTCTTTCTTTTCAAGCCTCCATTATTTAAGTTGAAATTAACTTTTTTGATCTCTTATAAGTTAATTTGGAATCCTTGAAATTAAATTCAATTAATAAAGTTAATTTAATCTATGTATTTGGAATTCTTTTGTTGATCTTGATTTGAATTTCAAATGAAATTTAATTTATAAAAATTAAAAAATAAACAAATCAATAAAAAAAACTCTCTACTTTGCTCAAAGAATTCAATCCTAATTTACATTGAAAAATATTTTTTAATAATATCCCTTTTTTATTTCCTTCTAAAAACCCTAACTTATGTCTATTTTTACAACTCTTTCTTCTTCTACAAAAACAAAAAAAAACTTTGGTCCAAGAATACATTAAGGGAGAAAGTGACCTAACTTTGGTCCAAGAATAAAAGAAAGGAGAAATGGCTAATTTACGAGTACCACAACTAATCTCACGGTTCTTGAAGTTAAAAAGCATGTAAGTCTCAAATGATCATAAAATTTATAAGATTCGAACCGGTGACCTCTAAGAAGCAAATTTAAAATCTGATTAATTGAACTATACCTTTTAGAGTTACAATAATAATAATAATAATAATAATAATAATATTAATTATATTATATTATTATTATTACACACAAGCACTCACAAAAAAATCCTTGATCAAAGCATTTGCCATGGGAGACCACACTTTTATACCAGACTTCATTTATTTGGCCGCCTTTGCAAATCCGGTATCGTTTCTCAAAACATCTGCAATGAAACTGCACTAGCAAATGTCCTCTTAGCCACAACAACATCATAAATATAATAACGTTCTTTACTAGGAATGGTATAAAAAGGTGGAGCTTGTTTCTGAGAATTAAATTTTGAGTGCTATTTTAATAACTCCCAAATGGTTTTACTTTGTATCCATTATTCCATTATATAAACATCTATGGTTTAAACTTGTATGGTATCGTACTTTCCTTATATGAATGGAATCTATTTATTAGCAAATATCTATCTTCCTCCTTTTTCCACTGTAAATTCTTCCCTCTTCTATTCTTTTGTGTAATTAACCATACTATAGCTAGAATTCTTGGTCCAAAATGAATTCAATGATCATGAATATTTTTCAAACTGAAAATTTGAGTAATTTAATTTAAGAAATATTTTGGATTTGAAATTGAACATTTGAAACCGTTAATTCAAGCAATGTATATATTTCAAATTTAACAAAAAAAAATGTCTTTTATAATAAAAAGAAATTATTTTTGAATTAATAGTAAAATAGTTAAGATTGTTAAGTTAATTCATTTCCATAAATATTCCGAGCAATATAATTAAATTGAATTCTATGGTTTAGTATTTTGTTCAAAACATAAAAATTATAATATAATATGTATTAATTCAATTCAATTCCATTTCAAACATGTTGCTAATACATTTAGTCCCTTTAACTCTTTTCTTAAGTAATTACCTATATATACATTAAAGTCAAGGTCTTTATGAATAGCAAAGGACTTGGACAAACGGTCGAAGTATAATTATCCTGGACGGAACAAACCAAACTAGGTGTTATTTTGAAAACATATTTACCTTAAAATCAAGATACTTAGGTAACTTGTAGTTACTCTTCCGGGATATAAAAAACAAAAATAGTAAGGACATAAAAAATATGAAAAAAAAAAAACAAAGATAAAATTATGTTTTACAGTAATATACAAGACAAAAAAATTATCTCTATATCTTTTTTGGTTATGGTGGACAAGACAATAAAATATAAAAAAAATTATTTTACCATTAATATATAATGCTGTAAAACTTAAATAATTAAAAAAATAATTAGATATTATTATTGTTACTTTAGTTTATATTGAGTGTTGAAATTCATAATATTATAATAACTCTAGTTATAAAACTAGGATTGACTTGATAAGTTGATCGGGGCTTGAACTAGTACGAGTTTAAGAAACAAATAGAGAAATGATTGCTTTGACTTAATCCGATTAAAAACTTGTTGATTTTTTTTTATAAAAAATTTGGTCAAAACAAGATTGCTTTGATTATTTTTATTTTATTTAGGGTCAGTTGAGTTGACCCCTCTTTCTTGTGACCTGAACCTTGTCTCGAGTTGAATCATGTGTTGGGTTTTAAAACTATGATAAAAACCACTTTTATCCATACTTGACTCGGATCAACCAATGTTGACTCTTCCAACCCGTGACTTGAGTCTTACCCCGATCGACTTCCGAGTCAAGTTTTAAAATTATGATAATACAATTTTTATTCTTACATTGACCTAGGTCAACCCGGGTTGACCCTTCTTATCTGCAACCCAAGTCTTGCCCCGAGTTGACCCCCAAATCAAGTTTTTAAACTATAATAATAACTATTTTTATTTTATATTGACTTGGGTCAACCTAGGTTTACCCTCTTAACACTTGACTCGAGTCTTACCCCAGGTTGACCCATAAATCGGATTTTAAAATTATAATAATAATCATTTTTATTTTTATGCTGACTTAGGTCAACCCAACATGTGACCCGGGCCTTAACTAGTGACCCGAGCTTTGCCTTGGATCAACCCTTGAATTGAATTTTAAAACTGTGATAATAACCATTTTTATCCTTACATATCTTAGTTTGATAAATTTGAAATTTAGAGTTTTTTATAAGGATATTTTAGGAATAAAAATAATAAATATTGCCTCTTGAGACTTGTCCTCTCTACATCTCTTATTTTGAAAGTACAAAAACTCACTCTAAAATTATTCTAGAAACAAATTTATTTTTATTTATCTATCTCTTCAACCAAACACATTTTTATTTCCATTGTTTTCATCCCTTCTGTCTCATGATAGTAACCAAACGCTAGCTTATATTATGTAGGTAGTGCATGCAGTTTTAAAATACTTGATGGTGAAGGCATTCCCTTATGAGAATTATAATAAGTTGTTGTCTCATAGTGACTTAACCACCCATATTCTTTCATAACAACACATTATTAATAATGAAAAAAAATTACTTTTACTTTTTATTTACACAGACTAGAATACCTTTAAAATCAAAATAAATCTAATTGTGATTTAGAGGTTGATTTGTCTTTCTATTGTAAAATACACAATGACTTTACTCTATTGCCATTAGAATTATAATTTTTTAAACTTGGAACCAAGGGCTGATTGATCTTTTTCTCATGGTTGTTTAGTGATATTCAAGTCAAGTCATGAGCAATTTTATATTTTAATAAAATTAAAAAATATATTTTTAAAAGAAAATCTGTCAACACGTGTCAGGTCGTTCCACACATTTCTAGTGATGCGTATGGTGGTGGAAAATGGCTATCAGTGATAGTGTAAGAGGTCTTATAGCATCCCCTTCATGATAATGTAGAGAAAAATACTTTTCAAAAAGGAATAACGATGTAGCTCAATTTTATTCCTATCACTCTTGATTAGATTGAAACTATTTTAACCCACTTTACACCGTGAATTAGATCATTTTTTATAACCATAAAAAAAATGTAAAGATGTTAGGAAATAAAAAAAAAAAATTTGATGAATAATGGATGAAATACTTTTAAAATATTAAGGTGGTGACCTACTAGACGACGCTTTTTATATATATATATATTAAGAGGGCGACAAACTGGATCAACTCGAGCCAATTATAGTTAACCCATAAAACTTGTTAATTAGAACATAAAATCATGATAACCCTATAGAATCAAAATTGAAACAAATTAGAAAGCCCAATTCTAACTAACCAGATATTAAAAGCCTAAAATGAAAAACAAATCATTTAATTAAACAAAAAATCTCAAAAAATTGTCTCGAACAAGTCTTAGATCGGTGGTTAGCGCTATGTCACAGCCCAGACCAAAGTTGTTTCTAACATAAAAAAGGATGCTCAACCGATACCCGTATTTTTAAAGAAGAAAAGAAAATCCAAGACTCGGGTCATTGACCTGATCAAATAAATTTTTTTCCAAAACACCAATTAGTTATTATCATATTAATTGAGGACAATAATGTCTTTTTACTTTTTGTTTGCACAATATAATAATTAGAATACCCTTCAAATTAAAATAAATTTAATTGAGATTTAGTGTTTGATTCGTCTTTCCATTTTAAAAGGCGCGGTGACTTTACTTTATTGCCATTAGAATTAGAATTTTTTAAACTTGCAACAAAGTCTTGATTCTTTTTCTCCTTATGGTTTTTAGTGATAGTTAAGTCAAATTTTTAAAAAATATTTAAGATTAAATTTTTTTCAGCATGTGTTAGACCGTTCCACATACTTCTAGCGGTGAGTGTGGTGGTCTAAGGTGGAGGAAAATGGCCATCCATTGTAGTATTAGGAAGCTCACGACATCCTCTTCATGATAACTTATAGAAAATTTTTTTTTTTTTTTCAAAAAAAGAATAAAATGATGAAGCTCAATTTTTTTTCATATCGCGCTCAATTAGATTGAAACTAGTTTTTTGATCATGTTACGCAGTGAGTCATATAATTTTTTATAACCTTAAAAAAAATGTAAAGGTGTTAGGAAATAAAAAAACAATAATGTATAATGGAAGAAACACTTTTAAAATATTGAAGTGGTGACATATATATATATATATATATATATATATGAGGATGACGAAATACCAGATCATCCCAGGGCAATCATGGTTAACCTGCAAAACTCGAATCTAGGGTATGAGACCGTGATAACCCTAAGAAATCCAAATAAAAATAAATTAAGAAGCTTAATTCTAATTGACTAGATATTAAAGGCCTAAAATGACAAAAAAAGAAAAGCATTCAATTAAACAAAAAAGTCTAAAAAAAATGACTCGAACAAGCCTAGATCAGTGGTTCGTGCTATATCGCAACCCAAACCAAATTGTTTCTAGTGTTTTTAAAGAAATGAAAATTTTAGACTTGGGTCATTGACTTTACTAGATCCATTAAATCAGGTTAATTTTGTAACATTTCCATTTCCGGGGCTACATATCAATCAAGGAAAGGGAAAATATAGTAAGGAAATTTTTTTTTAAACCGGATTCATACAAGGTTCACTAAAATGTCTACTAAAATTTCCCTTATATCGGAAAGTCTTAAGTTATCAACAAACAACCTGTACACTTCTATCACTCATTACTTAATCATGTCCCAATCATCCTAAATCTCAAACATTATAATATGCAATGGTACAACCACAATATCCCAAATATCCATATTATAAAGTCAGATATAAAATTATACTTCAATAAAGAAACAAACATATATGAAGTTTACGAATACATAGTAATACAGTTTACATTCAAACATTCCAATTAAAGGATGTTATTACAATTCAAGTTATATGGTTTCTTGGAAGACAAAATACATCAACATTTATTTAATCCTAAATAATACTAAAGACAGAGAATCTGAAATGTTACTCCGCTTAATAAAGTTTGTGGTAAACGCTAACATTAATGCAACCGATTGATGTCATCAACTATTTTCAACCCGAAATAGTTAATCAATTTTTCATAACACCTTGGAATATTTTCGAGAATGTCGATGTCAATGATTCTTGACATCATTAGCTTTCACAATAGGAATAGCTAATTAAGTTTCATGGGATTGCTGATATCAACATCACCCGTCGATTTTGCCCCTAATTTGACCATAATTTCCTTGTTTTGCCAATTTGCCGAATATGCCAATAGAGGTGGTAACTCGACCTCTCCTTAGATATTTATCTATATCTAAAGTTTTAGATCTCCAAATTAAGTGATGTCAAACTCATTGGAAAGATAACATCCCTGACAATAACTTTATGAAAAAACCTTCCCTGAATTTTATCATTCGTAGGCTCGAATCCTCTCTAGAATCAAAGTGGTGAATCTATCCAGTTTTCATCAATAGTTTAGATGAACTTTCAATTATCCCCACTTCCCTTTCTTTTCTCAAGATAACTATTTCATAACTCCTCCTAAGGTAAGCCATAGGCTATACATATGGCTAGTAAACTTGTTTCCACCTTATATAACCCCTACATTTGATTTACGAAGTTCTTTACTACCAAGTTATCATGCTCCCCCATTAGTAAACTTCCTACCACACTTAATTCATTCATAATTAACATATGAAATCCCAAAAAAAACCCCTCCCCCTTCTCAATTTAGCATTGGCCAAACTTGGCTTAAAGGAACCAAGGGTCCCTTTCTCTTATCCATGTGATTATTTGTCTTATTTACTCATTGTTCACATCATAACAACATATCATAAAAGGTTTTACCAAGCAAATTAAGAATTTATTTTCTTTCTATTCAACCCTCACATGGCCAGCCACTCTTGTCCCTTAAGCCATTGATTTTTCTTTGATATTTTTGCATGATTTTCATGTTTAAGATAATTTATAATACTTCAATTAACTTAATTTTAAAAATTTCTACAATTCCCCCAAATTTCACTCAAGAACTCTAATTTTTAAATCTCAAAATTGGTGTATAATTTCTAATCAAATTTGAATTGGTTTTCACAATTAGGTTAGGGTTCCTTACCTGGAGGAAATTTGGATTTCAACTTTAATTTGATTGAAGAGTTTTAGTTCCTTCCTTTTTGTATGCAACTAACTTTCTCCCTCTCTTTCCCTCATAATTTCTTCATTTGTTTCCTTGTAAATTTATTTGTCTAAGGATGTTTTCTCTACTTAGTAATCTATAGTTTGTATAGCCTTAACAATTTTGGTGTTTTCCTCTTAATTTTGGTGAAAGGAAATCTGAAATCTCCCCCTTCTTTTTGTCTCAATGCTGCCAGCCACATAGAGGAGAGAATGGGGTATTTATAGTCCAATTCTTTCTTAATTTTACTTTAGCCCATTTTCCCCTGTTCTTTACAATTTCAAGTGTACCTCGTTTTCATCTTTTAAAATCCCCCCTTTAGCAATTGAATTTATTTGATTTTCTTCGCACATTTAACCCCCACCTTTTTTTTTTTTCTGTAAAAGTTTATTCTTGGGTTTTACATTCTCCTTTCCTAGTAGAAATTTTGTCCTTAAAATTTAAGTTATATACCTATGCTGGTGAATAGATGTGGGTATTTCTCTTTAATTTCAGTTTCCTTCTCTCACGTTTCTTCTTCTATCTAGGAGTTCATTCATAATACTACTCACCCATTTCTTCACCCCAATCCACGATTTTAACTAGTTTTGTCTCAAATGTCAAATCCTTTCCTACTTCAATAGGAACTGATGGTAACACTCATAAGGGATCCATCTTTGCTTTCTGTAATAAGGACACATAGAATACATTATGAATCTTATCCAAATATATGGGAAGCTCCAACCTATAAGCAACCAACCCTATCATTTTTATAATTTCAAAAGGGCCAATGGATCTTAGGGTAAAAATTCCCTTCATTCCAAATCTAATGATGCCCTTCCAAGGTGCCAACTTAAAAAACACTCTATCCCTCATTTGAAATTCCAAGGGTCTCCTTTAATTGTCTACATAACTTCTTTTTTTGTCTATCTTTATTCTTTGCCTGATTGCCCCTACTTTATCAGTTGTCATTTGTAGTATTTCAGGTCCGAGGAGCTTTATTTCCCCTACTTCATCCCAACAGATTTAGGTATGATATTTCCTCCCATATAGTGCTTCATATGGAGTCATACTAATAGAAGTTTGGTAGCTATTATTGTATATAAATTCCACCAATGGCAATAGGTCTTCCCAGTTTCCCCCAAACTTCAACACATTTAACCTCAAAAAATCTTCAAGTGTTTGGATAATTCTTTTTGACTGACCATCCGTTTGAGGGTGGAATGTTGTACTTAAGTTACCTTAGTCCCTAATGCTCATGTAGGCTTAACCATAGCCTTGATGTGAACCTTGGGTTCTAATTTGACATAATTGACATTAGCACTCCATGAAGTCTAATCACCATTGGGCCAATTTATCCATCAAATCTGTTATTTTCATAGGTAGGAATAAAGCTGACTTTGTTAGCTGATCTACAATCACTCATATGACATCATTACCCTTTTTATCCCTTGGTAATCTTGTTACAAAATCCATGGTAATGTCCTTCCATTTACATTTTAGAATCGGTAGTGGTTGCAATTTCCCTTCCAGCCTCTGGTGTTCTATCTTCACTTCTTGACAAATTCTACAATTTGACACAAACTTTACCATTTTTCTTTTCATGTTAGGCCACCAGTAGTATTCTTCTAAATATCTATACATTTTGGTACTCCCAAGATGCGTTGTAAACTGAGATTCATGGGTTTCTTTCATCACTTTATCTCTTAATACTTTATTCTAGGGCAAGCATATTCATCTACCCATTGCTACCAATCTTTTTAGTATAATTTGAAAAGGCATTTCTATATCTTGATTTATCTTTTCCTTGCTTTTTATTGTTTCCTCATCCATCTGTTGAGCCTTAAAAACTTTATCTCAAAGAACTAATCGAATTTGTACCCAAGCTAATAGTGACCCATCGGGGCCCACACTTAGCCATAAACTCATATTCTTTAATTTTACTAGACTCCTTTGTTCTTTAATCCTTGTATGATCAACCACTGCTTTCCCTTTTCGGCTCAAGGCATTCGCCGCCACATTAGTTTTACTAGGATGATAATCAAATCACACAATTGTAGTCTTTTATAAATTCCATTCATCTCCTCTGTCACATATTTAACTTTTTTTGGGACATTAAATATTTCAAACTCTTATGGTCAGATAAGATCTGGACCTGCAACCTATATAGGTAATGTCTCCATACCTGTATGGCAAATACTTCATGCAACTTTAGCTATCTTGAGGCATAAATCATTACTTTTCCACGTTTTATCAACTTACAACCCATGCCTCTTTTCAAAGCATCATTGTACACAATGAATCCTTTCGTCACTAAAGAAAAGCCTAAAACTGGGGTAGAGGTGAGTCTTTCCTTTAATTCTTGAAAACTCTCCTCACATTCTTTCAACTAAATAAACCGTAATTTCTTTCGAGTTAACTTAGTCAAAGATGATGCTATTGTAAAAAAAACCTTCAATAAATCTCCTATAATACCCTGCTTGACCCAAAACACTCTTGTTCTATCACATTATAGGTTTTTCCCATTTTAAAACAAGCTCCACCTTTTCTGGATCCATAAATATTTCTTCTAGAGAGATGACATGCCCCAAACATATACTTTCTTGAGTCAGAACTCACTTTTATCCAGTTTTGTATAAAGCTTATTCTCCCTCAAAATTTCCAACACCTTCCTTAGATGTTGCTCATGTTCAATATAAGAGCTAGAATACACCAATATGTCATTGATAAATATTGTCGCATGATTAGCACTTAAAAGTGCATTTTTATCAAGTTTTATATTATCATTTTGCACTTGACGTATCAATAACTCATTAACTAAAGCATGTTTTATAATAACATATCTAATAATATAAGATACCTTTAATTTATGGTAAATATTCATCTTAAATGCAGGCCTATCACATAAATGAAAGGATTGATTGATGAGTTTAAGTACTGAAATTGAAAGGACAAAGAGAGGGCCAAACTTAGAAAAGAGATGCTGGTTCAGTCCAAACTGGAACACTATTCTGTAATTGGATCATATCTGGAGCTGTAGATCTTGAATTTAGGTATGCTTTATATGGATGTAGAGCTAAGATATAGGCTTAAAACTTTCATGGGAGTGCAAGATTTAAAAAGGCCATTTTCAAGTCCAAATTATAACAACAACGAAGCAGTCCGAATTTGTCTTGCAGCCCAGACACTGTTCAGTGTTCAACCCATATCTTGAGTTCTAGAGGTCTAAATGACCTCAATTTTTGTTTCTAGAAAGCTGAGATAATTTTCTAGAACTTTCATGAGTAAAATTGGTTCAAATTCGAACGTTATCAATGACATTTTGTTCAGACAAGAAGATAAGGATTGTCACCAAGTCAAGATGTGGTCACCTACTCAACAATTATTCATCAAATCAATAGTTCCAAATTTTGGCCTATAAAAGGAGGCATTTGTCATGCATTTAGGCATTTTGGTTGTTCAGATCAAGATCATGTTCTTTATTTCTTTCTTTTTATTTTTGTAACGTTTAAGTTTTATTTCATGTTATATTTTCCTTAATCTTTTGTTTATGTTTTTCAGTTCATTTACTATACTTATGTTATTTATTTATGTTTCTCTTCTTCATTATGTTTAGCTAAATTTATTATGTTTAGGTGAAAAGGTTTCGCTAATGGTGTTAGAATAGGTATAATATAAACTCAACATGGATTTCAATGTTTATATCCAAGAAAGTTTGTTATTAATATGTCTTATCTTTTTATCTTACTAATTCTTAATACCTTGCTTGTTAAATGGTTAATCTAGATTTGTGTTGTATAACACTTGGTACAACAAATGCTTGGCACTTACATAGCCAATGGTATGGTATAACCTACACCTGTGCTATGAAAGGAACTTGATTTGCTGTTAACAAAAGTTAGTATCATGAATTCCTGACAATATTTAAAAGTATGGTGTTACTTAAATAAGATAATTAATATGATTATGTTAAAATTTATAATGAACTATTAAAGATAAATCATCCTATTAGAACCTCCTTTGTATGTGGTTTCCAGTTGATTAATAAAAATAGTTCATATTATACTTATTTCTAATACTATTAGTGGATCCTCTAACCTTGACAATTGTTTTATCATTGCTTAATCCTTACATCAATATCCCATAATATTCTCATAAACTCTTTGTTTTATTAAATATATATATATATATATATATATATATATATATATTATTTGTAATTTATATAGTTAGCCTCCCCGTGGTTCAACCCTGGTTTTGTTGGGTTATTTATTACTTCAACACTCTTGCACTTTGAAGAAGTCATCAATCTTTTGGTCATGTCATTGCATATATGCGGCGTCATGGCGAATCATCCACCCTCAAGGTTATATGTAAGTCTATCTGGGAAATATGAGGAGACAAGTAATTCTTGTCTTTTATTAGGAAAAATTGAAATGGGAGTCATCACCTAGTATTATGGTCACTAGGAACCCTAATTGGTCTTAGAGATCGGGAATGAAAACTAGTTGCGTAAAGGGAAGGTATTAGCACCCCAATTGCGCCCTACCTAAGGTAAGATGCATTGTTTTGTTGTCTGGTGAAATCTAAGGTCTTGTTATGTTTTTAATTATTGGTCTGTCTACGGTTTAAGAAAAGTCTTTATCAGTAAGGAGATCCCTATCTTATCAGGTAAAACCTAACCGTTCTAACATCAACAAAAAAAAAAAACTACCTTTTTAATATCAAAAATATGTTTTATTTATAAACTCGTAAACCTTGATATTAAAAGAAAAAAAAATATATTTTTTATTTTTTGAAATATTGGACAAGTTTTCATGACTTTAATAAATTGGTTATTAAAGCCAAAATACATGCTACTTTTGAAGTTTTCTTTATTATATGAAAATACAATATGATTTTTAGCTTTAAGAGACTTAGCCATATGCATGAAACAATTTTTTTTTTTTTTTTTTTATGTTTTGACAAAAAACCAGGTATTTCAATACTGAATTTGTATTTTTATAGTATAAAAATACAAACCAATATTAAGCAAAATTTCATAGAAAAATACATGGAAAAATTACAAATTAAAAAAAAAAGGAATTTGTTTAGAATTGGGCCAGACCTGGCCCAAGCATTTTGGGTTGGGCTGGTGTTGCCGACCCATTAAACAATGGATCTCTACACTATTCACATGCAATGTGAATAGTGGCAAGAGTCAAAGAAGAAGAAGAAGAAGTAGAAAGGGAAAGGGAAGGAGGCTAACTTGCGGTGGTGGCAGTGATATTGGCGATGAAATGGTGGCAGCTCCAGGTGGTGGTCTTTCTCTATTCTCTCCTTTATTTTCCTTTTCTTCTTCTTCATTTTTTTTTTCTTTTACTGCCCTCTCCCCTTTCTTTTTCTTTTGGTCTTCAGACTTTCCTCTCCCTTTTTATGCTCTATCTTCCCCATTTATAGACAAAAGTAGGGGAAGAGTGGCAGGGGCGGCCCCTGTGCAGTCACCCCAAATATCACCCGAGGGGCATGTCTCCTCTGTTTTTCCACACCGTGGTAGGCCACAGGTCAAAGCTTAGGCAAGTTGGGGGGCTTCAATCGATGTCTTTGAGTTTTAGGAGAGAGAGATATAAGAAAAGTAGGAGATAAATCTTTTTTTCCCCCTGCCTCGCACGTCTAAGGGAAGAAAAAGACCTATAATGTCGTTCAAAATGGCACCATTTGGGATCTTTTTTTGTGAATAGTGGATGAAATGACGTTGTTTTTGAAAAAATACGTCATTTCATTTAAAAGGAAATGGCGGCAAAAACATGTCAAAGTCCAAATCAATCCTCAATTTGTGATTTTTTTCAATCAAGTCCTAAATTGCAATTTTGATCTTAAAAATCAATTCAATTGCATCCTGCCAAATTCAATTGTCGACCTTGAAGTTAGCTGCCTTTTTCACTTTAGTTCTTGGTCTTTGATTTATGCAATTTGACCCTCAATTGATCAATAAACTTCTAATTTCTTCACTTTGGCCCATGATTCCATTAATTACAACCCCTCTATTCACACGTGTTTTTCATTTTGGTCATTGGTTTTATATTTCTTCAATTAAGTCTCTAATTGGCCATCAAACTTCAATATCTGTACAATTAAGCCCTTGATTTGACCAAATTAACTCTTAAAAATTATATTTTGATTCCAGAACTTAATTTTCTTCCAATTAAAGCCTAAATTGACTCCAAAATCAATTTTTATTGCAATCAAACCCTTCCTAAATTCAATTAAGTGGTCTCATTATAATGGGTGACCTATCCAAGTGGAAGAAGGGTCTCATTGTAACGGGTGACCTACCAAATAAAAAAACATGGAGAATGGTCTCATTGTAATGGGAGACCTACCCAAGTGGCATGAAAAAAGAAAAGAGTGGTCTCATTGTAATAGGTGACCTACCTTAGTGGAGGAATGGTCACATTGTAATGGGTGACCTACTTAGATAAAAAAATAAATAGAGAATGGTCTTATTGTAACGGGTGACCTACCTAAGTGGATAAAGGAAAGAGTGGTCTCATTGTAATGGATGACCTATCTAGGTGGAGAAATGGTCACATTGTAATGGGTGACCTACCTAGATAAAAAAACATGGAGAATTGACTTATTGTAATGGATGACCTACCAAAGTGGAAAAATGAAAGAGTTTTGAAAGGGACGAGGGCTCAAAGGCGCACTCGAGAGGGGTAGGGTTAGAAAACACAATATTACACTTGAAATGAGGAGAAGGCTCAAAGGCGTACTCAAAAGGAAACGAGGGCTCAACGACGCACTCGAAAGAGAGGTAGGGGTATACAAAGCACTACCCAAGAGAAGGTGGCTCAAAGGCACACTCAAAAGAAAGTGAGGGCTCAAAAGTGCACTTAAAAGGAAGCGAAGGCTCAACAACGTACTTGAAAAAAAGGTAGGGTTAGAAAACGCACTACCTAAGAGATGGTGGCTTAGAGGCACACTCAAAAGAAAGTGAGGGCTCAAAGGTGCACTCAAAATGAGGTAGAGTTATAAAATGCACCACCCAAGAGATTAGGGCTCAAAGGCACACTTAAAAGGAAGTGAGTGCTCAAAGACACACCTTAAAAGAGGAAGTAAGGGCTTAACGGCGCACTAAAAAAGCAGGTAGGGTTAGAAATGCACTACCAAAGAGATGGTGACTTAAAGGTGCACTAAAAAAAAGAGGTAGTAAGGGCTCAACGGCATACTCAAAAGGAAGCAAGGGCTCAACGACGCACTAAAAAAAAAGGTAGGGTTATAAAACCCACTAATCAAAAGATGGTGGCTCAAAGGCGCACTCGAAAGGAAGTAAGGGCTCAAAGGCGCACTCAAAATGATATAAGGTTATAAGACGCACTCTAAAGGAATCGAGGGCTCAACGGTATACTCGAAAAGGAGGTAGGGTTAGAAAATACACTACCCCAGAGATGGTGGCTCAAAGGTGCACTAAACAAAGAGGTAGTGAGGGCCAAACAGCACATTTAAAAGGAAGCAAGGGCTCAACGACACACTAAAAAAGGAGGTAAGGTTATAAAACGCACTACCCAAGAGATGGTGGCTCAAAGGCGCACTCAAAAGGAAATGAGGGCTCAAAGGTGCACTCAAAATGATATAGGGTTATAAAACACACTACCGAAGAGATGAGGGCTCAAAGACACACTAGAAAGGAAGTGAGGGCTCAAAAGCACACTCAAAAGGAAGCGAGGGCTCAACAGTGCACTCGAAAAGGGGGTAGGGTTAAAAAACACACTACCCAAAAAATAATGATGAAACACCAATCTATCAATAGTGAAAGCAATGCATTATGATCAATATACATGTATACTTACTTGAAAAATATAGGTCCCCCCCTCTTTAACGCTAATTTGTTTGCTATTTGAAGCCTTCCTTGTTTTTTGTATGCTGACTCATTCGTGTGCCAACCATCCATTCAATTGTAAATGTAGTGTCTATCATAAGCTATTCGCAATGATTACTGCTCTCGTTGCTTACTAAGTGATTAGTACTTAAAAGTGCATGTTTATCAAGGTTTTATATCATCATTTTGCACTTGAAGTATCAATAACTCCTTAACTAAAGCATGTTTTATAATAACAACTTTGATATTATAAGATACCTTAATTTATGGTAAATGCTCATCTTAAATGCAGGCCGATCACATAAATAAAAGGATTGATTGATGAGTTTAAGTATTGAAAGTTAAAGGACAAAGAGATGGCCAAACTTAGAAAAGAGATGTCGGTGCAGTCCAAACCGGAACATTGCTCGGTAATTGGATCATATCTGGAGCTCTAGATCTCGGATTTAGGTCCATTTTATATGGATGGAAAGGTAAGACAAAGGCCTACAACTTTCATGGGAGCCCAAGATCTAAGAAGGCCGTTTTGAAGTCCAAATTGAAGGAACAACGAAGAAGTCCGAAGCTGTCCTGCAGCCCAGACACTATTTAGTGTTCAGCCCATATCTTGAGTTCTAGAAGTCCAAATGACCTCATCTTTTTTTTGTTGGAAAGCTGAGACAATTTCCTATAACATTCCTGAGGATTCTTGGCAAATTATGATGTTAGCAATGACGTTTTGTTCAGACAAGAAGATAAGGATTGTCACCAAAGTCAAGATGTGGCCACCCACTCATCAATTAGTCAACAAATAATTAGTTCCAAATTTTGGCCTATAAAAGGAGGCACTTACCATGTATTAAGGCATCTTGGTTTCCAGATCAAGATCATGCTCTTGCTTTCTCTCTTTGTATTGCTTATGTCTTGCTTTCATTAATATCAAGTTTATGCACTTCATTTCCTTTCCTTTACTTAGTTAACTTCTTTCTCATTTATGTTCTTATCTTGTTCATCTATGTTTCTTTCTTTCATTATGTTTAGCTAAGTTAATTATGTCAAGGTGAAAAGGGTACACTAATGGTGTAAGAATAAGTATAATATAAACTTAACATGGACCTTAACGTTGGATACTAACATGTTTTATATTTGTTATCTTGTTCACTTTTAATACTTTGCTTGTTAAATGGTTAATCAAGATTTATGTTGTATAACACTTGGTACAACAAATACTTGGTACTTTCATAGCCCATACTGTATGGTATAACCGACACCTGAGCTATGAAAGGGACTTGATTTGTTGTTAACATAAGTTATAATCATGAATGCCTGCCAACATTTACAAGTATTAGCTTTATTCGAATAAGATAACTAATGTAATCATGTTAACAATTTATAATCTGATTGGAACCTCCTTTATGTGTGGTTTCCAATTGAGTAATAAGAGTTTATTGTATACTTGTTTGAAGTACCATTAGTGGATCCTCTAACCTTGACATTTGTTTTTATCGTTGTTTAATCCTTACATTAATCTTTCATCTCAAAGTTCTCATTAATTTCTTCCTTCTCTTCTTTATTATTGTTGTTGTTGTTGTTGTTGTTGTTATTATTATTATTATTACTATTATCTGTTCATAAACTCAGTATATCGGCTGGAAACCTGTGACCCGATCATTTAGATTATTCTCAGGTATAACAACGCCACGTACTGAGTATTATTATTATTATTACTATTACTAGTACTACTATTGTTATTATTATCGTTATTATTGTTGTTGCTGTGTTGTTATTTATAATTTATACAATTAACCTCTCTGTGGTTCGACCCCGGTCTTGCCGGGTTATTTATTACTTCGACACTCCTGCACTTGGGAGAAGACATCAAGTTTTTGGTCGTGTCAAGTTTTTGGCGCCGTTGCCGGGGAGGTAAATTCTTGTATAAATTATAATATTTATCTTATTTTCTCTTTTCACTTTTCATTTTATTTAACTTTTGTTTCATTTTCTTCTCTTTTCTTTTCTTCCTTTTATTCTCTTTTTTACACGTGCATGAGAGTTTGGTCACGTACATTAAGTGGTCGACTTTGTAGGGTATCCTCATCATTTTCAGAAAATATGACCGAAGAAGATAATCAATCACTTCATAATGAGAATAATGAGAATAACTGTATGAGAACACTTAGAGACCATATGAATCCCACAAGAACAAGTGCACCCTTATGCATAGTTTTCCCTCCTGATGCATCTCATTTTAATTTTAAGCCAGGCATTATTCAACTTTTACCATCTTTTCATGGCTTAGACTTAGAAAATCCATACTTGCATTTAAGGGAATTTAAGGAGGTTTGTAATACCTATAATGACTCAAATTGTAGCATGAGCACCATTAGATTAAAGCTTTTTCCTTTTTCATTAAAAGATAAAGCTAAAACATGGCTACAAAATTTGAGACCAGGATCTATTCGTGCTTGGGATGAAATGCAACAACAATTTTTAAAGAAGTTTTTTCCGTCTCACAGAACAAACTCTTTTAAAAGACAAATCATCACTTTCACTCAAAAACCAGGAGAAACATTTTACCAATGTTGGGATAGGTATCGAGATTTGCTTAATACTTGCCCACATCATGGTTTTGAAACATGGAGATTGGTTTCACATTTTTATGAAGGTTTAACACCTAGAGATAGGCAAATGGTTGAATTGATGTGCAATGGAACTTTCGAAGATAAAGACCCTAATGAAGCAATGGAGTACCTAGACTTGCTAGCCGAAAATGCTCAAAATTGGGACACCACAGGTACTTATGAGGCACCAAGTAAAACTCAACCTCATACATCTAGTGGAGGTATGCACAACCTTAGGGAAGATCATGACCTCCAAGCCAAGTTTGCATCTTTAGCTAGAAAAGTCGAAGCACTTGAATTGAAAAAAAGTGGTCAATTAAAATCTGTTCAAGATATTGTGTGTCAAATCTGTGAAACCAATGAACATTCAACAAATGATTGTCCAACTTTGCCTTCTTTTAAGGAATGCCTCCATGAACAAGCCCATGCTTTAAACAGTTTCCAAAGACCCAACCATAACCCATACTCCCAAACGTACAACCCTGGTTGGAGAAATCACCCAAATTTCAGTTGGAAGAGTGATAGAAACAATGCACAAACTTCACAGCCACCGTTTCAAGCACCTTATAATTTTCAAAATTCTCATGGATATGCACCTCCTTATGCTCCACCTCCTAGAAAAAATTTTGAGGAAACATTGCATGCATTTATTGAAAAGCAGGAGACAATCAACACTCAACTTGCTCAAAGCATGACAGATTTTAAAGATGCTCTTGCAAAATTAACATATGCTCTCAGTTTCCAAGAGAAAGGTAAGTTTCCATCCCAACCACAACAAAATCCAAAAGGGCAATACAATGCAAATGCTAGTAGTTCTGGAAGCCAACACATGGATCAAGTCAAATCAGTCATCACTCTTCGTAGTGGTAAGGTTATTGAAAAACTCATTCTTGAACCTTGTGAGAAAGATGATGAGTCTATCTCTGAGGGTAAGGAAGGGGTTGAACCTGAACATTGCAAAGAGAAGGCTGATTCCTCGCCAGCACTTCCATTTCCTCATGCCATGACCAAACAAAGGAAAGTCAATCACAACTCTGAAATCTTTGAAATTTTCAAACAGGTAAGGATCAATATACCTTTGTTGGATGCTATTAAACAGATACCTTCCTATGCTAAATTTTTGAAAGATCTGTGCACTGTGAAGAGAAAACTGAATGTGAAAAAGAAAGCCTTTTTAGCTGAACAAGTAAGTGCCATTCTTCAAAACAATAATGCTTTGAAATATAAAGACCCTGGTTGTCCTACAATTTCTTGCTTTATTGGAGAACATAAAATTGAAAGAGCCTTACTTGATCTTGGAGCTAGTGTGAATTTACTTCCATATTCAGTCTTTCAAAGTCTTAATCTAGGTGAGTTAAAACCAACCTCTATAACTCTTTTACTTGCTGATAGATCTGTAAAAGTGCCTAGAGGAATAGTTGAAGATGTGTTAGTACAAGTCGATAAATTCATTTACCCTGTAGATTTTGTTGTCTTGGATACACAACCTGTTGAAGCATGTAATTCAATTCCTGTCATTTTAGGACGTCCATTTCTTGCCACTTCTAATGCATTGATTAATTGTAGGAATGGACTGATGAAGCTATCATTTGGAAACATGACATTGGAGATGAATATTTTCAACATTTACAAGCAACCTGAAGATGATAATGATTTACAGGAAGTGGACTTTATTGAAAAATTAGTTCATGATCAATTTCAAACCACTTCCAGTGAAACTGAGATTGATGAATCTGATGATTTGTAAATGGTCTACTTTCAGGAATCAAAGGCATGCAATTGGAAACCACAAATTGAAGAATTGCCACCACGATCAATTGAGCCCATACCTTCAAGTATTCAACCACCAAAACCTGAATTGAAGCCGTTACCATTTAATCTCAAATACTCATTTTTGGGAGAAAATGAAACTTTTCCGGTAATAATCTCTTCCAAACTTAATGCACATCAAGAAGGAAAGTTATTACAGATTTTGAAAATGCACAAAAATGCATTAGGATGGACCATAGCTGACATAAAAGGAATTAGCCCTTTGATTTGCACACATAGGATTTATTTGGAGGAAAATGCTAAACCCTCTAGAGAAATGCAACGAAGGCTTAATCCTAATATGAAAGAAGTAGTGAAAAATGAAGTCATTAAGCTTCTAGATAATGGAATCATTTATCCTATTTCTGACAGCAAATGGGTAAGTCCTACCCAAGTTGTACCCAAAAAGTCTGGAGTCACTGTGATAACGAATGAGAAAAATGAGTTAATTCCAACTAGGACTGTTACTGGTTGGCGCATGTGCATTGACTATAGGAAACTTAATTCTATGACTAGAAAAGATCATTTCCCTTTACCTTTCATGGATCAAATCCTAGAAAGAGTTGCAGGTCATGAATTTTATTGTTTCCTAGATGGCTATTCAGGTTACAATCAAATTGAAATTGCATTGGAAGATCAAGAGAAGACTACTTTCACATGTCCATTTGGTACTTTGCATATCGAAGGATGCCTTTTGGATTATGTAATGCACCAGCCACATTTCAAGATGCATGCTTAGCATATTCAGTGATATGGTTGAACGTTTTCTTGAAATTTTTATGGATGATTTTTTCTGTTTTTGGTGATTCATTTGATGATTGTTTGACTAACTTAGAAAAGGTTTTGAGCAGGTGTGAAGAGAAGAATCTTGTATTGAATTGGGAAAAATGTCACTTTATGGTAACAAACGGCATTGTACTTGGTCACATTGTTTCATCGAAAGGAATTGAGGTTGACAAATCTAAAATCGAGTTAATTGCCAACTTACCAACACCAAAATCTGTTAAAGATGTTAGATCATTCTTAGGACAAGCTGGTTTTTACAGAAGGTTCATCAAAGATTTTAGTGTAATATCTAAGCCCTTGAGTAACCTTCTAACAAAGGATAATATTTTTGAATGGACTGAACATTGTGAAAAAGCCTTTGTTAAACTTAAAAACTTGCTTACTTCTGCTCCTGTCATTCAACCTCCTGATTGGTCATTACCTTTTGAAATAATGTGTGACGCTAGTGATTATGCCGTGGGTGCTGTCTTGGGACAAAGAAAAGATAAGAAACCTTATGTGATTTACTATGCAAGTAAAACTTTAAATAGTGCTCAAATGAATTACACCACCACTGAAAAAGAATTACTTGCAGTAGTATTTGCTTGTGATAAATTCAGATCTTATCTTGTTGGCTCACCTGTTGTTGTTTTTAGTGATCATGCAGCATTGAAATATCTTCTTTCTAAGAAAGATTCTAAGGCTAGATTGGTGCAGTGGATTTTGTTACTTCAAGAATTTGATATCACAATCAAAGACAAGAAAGGCACCGAAAATGTTGTTGCAGATCATTTGTCAAGATTGACAACAGATTCTAAATCTGACATCACACCAATTGATGACTACTTTCCCGATGAATCTTTATTTTCCGTTTCTACGATGCCTTGGTTTGCTAATATTGTTAATTTTCTTGTTTCAGGACAATTGCCAGCTCATTGGAGTACCCAAGACAAAAGAAAGTTCTTGAACGAAGTGAAGAACTTTTATTGGGATGACCCTTATTTATTCAAATATTGTCCTGATCAAATATTTCGAAGATGCATTCCTGACAATGAGGTAAGTAGTGTCATTAAATTTTGTCATTCTGAGGCATGTGGGGGTCATTTCTCATCAAGAAAGACAACTGTAAAAATCTTACAAAGTGGATTTTATTGGCCCACCATGTTCAAAGACTCACATGCATTCTGCAAGACTTGTGAAAATTGTCAAAAGTTGGGATCTATTTCAAAACGTCACATGATGCCTTTAAATCCTATTCTTGTCATTGAGATCTTTGACTGTTGGGGTATAGATTTCATGGGTCCATTTCCTCCATCATTTGGTTTCGTGTACATATTAGTCGCAGTAGATTATGTTTCAAAATGGATAGAGGCAATTCCAAGTCGAAACAATGATCATAAAACAGTGATAAAGTTTTTGAAAGATAATATTTTGAGTCGATTTGGAATTCCTCGAGCTATAATAAGTGATGGTGGAACACATTTCTGCAACAAGCCATTTGCTTCTTTAATGAAGAAATATGGAATCACACACAAAGTTGCCACCCCTTATCACCCTCAGACAAGTGGACAAGTAGAGCTTGCTAATAGGGAGATCAAACTGATCTTGGAGAAAACGGTGAACCCTAATCGGAAAGACTGGTCTTTAAGACTTAATGATGCACTTTGGGCTTATCGAACTGCATATAAAACATCATTAGGTATGTCACCTTATAGACTAGTCTATGGAAAACCTTGTCACTTGCCTGTGGAAATTGAACATAAAGCTTATTGGGCTATTAAAGCTTTCAATTCAAACATTGATGATGCTAGTCAACTGCGAAAATTGCAAATAAATGAGCTTGAGGAAATTAGAAATGATGCATATGACAATTCAAGAATTCATAAAGCAAGACTCAAAGAGTTTCATGACAAGAAAATACTGAGAAAAACATTCAATGTTGGTCAAAAAGTCTTGCTTTATAATTCTCGACTCCATTTATTTCCTGGAAAACTAAGATCAAGATGGAGCGGTCCTTTTATTGTGAAACATGTGTATCCATATGGGGCCTGTGATATCGAGAATCCAAAGAATGACAATGTTTTCAAGGTAAATGGGCATCGGTTGAAAGTTTATTTTGATAATTTTTCAGTTGAAAATGACTCTACTGAATTGAGTGATCCTGTATATAAAGATTGATTCTTTTTCTCACATTGTTTTGTGTTTGTTTTGGTGTATCTTTTGTTTTGCTAGTTTCTCTCACCCCGGTCAAATGGCGGATAACAGTACTCCGTGACTCTTAAGTCGGTTCTTTCAGTTTCCCATGATAACTGATATTTGTGTATATAATTGTGCAATTCTCTGCTCTTTCTTCTTTCTTTGAATCTCCCATCCAATTCTCATTTGAAAATGGACACCACTCTTGAGAAATTGAAAAAGTATTTTCCCGCTCTGCCTCAGAATGCGATTACAAAAATTTACCGTGCTAGGTGTGAAAGATTGAGGTTGTTAATGAACCATGGAATTCCTGAAGATATTCGTTGGCTGATTGAAGCAAAGGTCCGATTATCAGGTGAGTCCTCCAATTCTTTCATTTCACACATGCCTGGAACAGGTAAAAGCACTTTTGCAAAGAAACGTCGTGCAAAACGACTGAAAGTCTGTCACAGATGTGCCAGATGGACTTGTAATGCGACATGTCGTTCTTTAGGAATGGTATCTGTAAACCGTGAAGATAAAATACAATTCATTAAGGATGGCATGAGTAAGGGGTCTTTAGATAATCTTTTATTGACCCTTGAGACGCATCCTAGTGGAGATGTGCATCGTGTAATTCATGATTTATGGCCACAATTCCATAAAGAACATGATCGATTTAGTCTTGGGAATCTGATTAAAAAAGACCCTGTTTGCCAGTTTTTAAGAAAACTGGATGGGAAGCCTATCCCCGACCCATAGAGGGCGTTTAAGCCGTTCTTGGATGTAAAACCAAGGGAAGATGTGAGCCACAATCACAACTACCCGTACATACATGCTTTGTCAAAATAAATAAATAAAGAGAGAGAGTGTGAGACTACAGCTGGCCTACATGTAGGTGGTATGATTGCATTTTCACTTTTTCATCTATAAATTCTTCTATTCCTTCCCTTCATTTCTACTCATCCCATACATTCATCAAATATAGAAGTGTGTAGAAATGGCAGGTTCCTCAAGTCATCACATAAAAAATATTTGTGTTTTCGGTGGATCCAGCCCTGGGAAAGAAAAAGAGTTTTTAGAATCAGCAAATCATCTTGGTCAAGTACTAGCTGAGAGAAAGATTCATTTAGTGTATGGGGGAGGCAGCCTTGGGTTAATGGGAGGTGTTTCAATGGCTGCATTTTTAGGAGGCAGTCAAGTTTTGGGGGTTGTCCCCAAAGCTTTAGCAAATGGGGACATCATTGGAAAAACAATTGGAGAGGAACTACAGGTCCCAACAATGTCTGACCGACTGAATACCATGTTTAACCATGCTGATGCCTTCATTGCCTTACCAGGTGGTCTGGGCACATTGGAAGAGATCTTTCATATTTCATCTTGGGCCCAACTGCACATTCACCATAAACCTATAGGTTTGTTAAATGTTAATGGTTTTTATGATAAGTTGCTATCTTTCCTTGATCAAGCTGTGGAACAGGAATTTATAACATCTTCGGCACGACAAATCATAATCTCTGCTGCTACTGCTGAATAATTGATTGACCAACTACAATCTTTCATCCCTGTCATTGATCCTTGCATGAGTCGCCTAGATTGGTCAGCTAAGGAAAGCCGTAAAAAGCTTAGATTAGATTTGAGCCTTCATCTGTGAAACCTTGTGTCTTTTGTGTTATTAATAGCATATTATTTTGTTTTGTTACTTCTTATATTTGTTTAAGTGTGTTTCAGGTTGTCATTGTTTGCTGTTTCAGGTGATGTCTTCTATACTCTATCTTTCTACCTTAGGACATTGAGGACAATGTCTCGTTTTGGTTGGGGGGAGAGGGTAGTAGTTTAAAAAAAAAAAAAAAAACTAACCAACTAACTGTTGTTGTTTTTAAAAAACCATTTGGCAAAACTGTTATTACTAGGATGACAGAGTAAAGAGGAATTATTCTTGAGACGCATCGTAGTAAAAAATTTTAATGGTTATTTGCAATATTCATAACAAGGCCTATTAGAATACTTCTTGAAATATTCAGGTTTACAAACTCTCGCATTGTTATCACTTGATTCTGCTCATATACTCATTTAACAAGTATTATTAAACCTTCATTTTCACACACACACTTTAACATATGATTGTGGGTTGCACATTGGATTATTACATTATTTATGTTCTTTTGTTGAAGGTAACAACTAAGGGTAAGGGTTAGTATATAATTTCAAAAAAAAAAGAAAAAAAAAAAAGATGATAATATTGATGATAATAAAAAACGTAGATAAGTTTGGTTTCGTAGCCTCCTTAACCTAAGCAATTAAGCCGAAGGGGTGTTTTAACACCTAATACCCTAAAGTCAACTGACTTGGGAGTTATTGGCCCAAAGCTTGTTACATGGGTTAAGGAGAAAAGCTTAAGGGAATCAAACATTGCACTATCTACGTATAAGTATCTGCAACCCGAGTTGTTAAGCTCGTAGGGGTGTCTCAACACCTAATGCCCTAAGACCAACTGGTCTGGGAGTCATTAGCCTAAAACTCGTTACATGGGTTAAAGATACATTATGTTTTAAGTTGTATGTGTATATAAATAAAATTAAAAAAAAAAGAGAAAAAAAAAAAAGAAAAAAAAGAGTAATAATAATAATAATCCCAACCCAAGGAAGTTCACCTTAAACATTTGAACATAATATTATTTTCTTCCAACAAAAGCCCCATCATCTATGTTTTCATATATTGAGCACGTAAAAAGAAGGTTTATTAATATCTTGTTTAAGAAGTATGAAGCAGTAATATAAATTTAGTGAGAGTTTGTTTATCTGGATAGATTAATAGAAGTTGAATGATGAATGCCTTGCTTTGTGATACTTGCAAATTGTTTCTCTATTTTAACGCTTTAGATTACTAGGGACTAGTAATAAGCTGGTTGGGGGGTGTGATTAGTACTTAAAAGTGCATGTTTATCAAGGTTTTATATCATCATTTTGCACTTGAAGTATCAATAACTCCTTAACTAAAGCATGTTTTATAATAACAACTTTGATATTATAAGATACCTTAATTTATGGTAAATGCTCATCTTAAATGCAGGCCGATCACATAAATAAAAGGATTGATTGATGAGTTTAAGTATTGAAAGTTAAAGGACAAAGAGATGGCCAAACTTAGAAAAGAGATGTCGGTGCAGTCCAAACCGGAACATTGCTCGGTAATTGGATCATATCTAGAGCTCTAGATCTCGGATTTAGGTCCATTTTATATGGATGGAAAGGTAAGACAAAGGCCTACAACTTTCATGGGAGCCCAAGATCTAAGAAGGCCGTTTTGAAGTCCAAATTGAAGGAACAACGAAGAAGTCCGAAGCTGTCCTGCAGCCCAGACACTATTTAGTGTTCAGCCCATATCTTGAGTTCTAGAAGTCCAAATGACCTCATCTTTTTTTTGTTGGAAAGCTGAGACAATTTCCTATAACATTCCTGAGGATTCTGGGCAAATTATGATGTTAGCAATGACGTTTTGTTCAGACAAGAAGATAAGGATTGTCACCAAAGTCAAGATGTGGCCACCCACTCATCAATTAGTCAACAAATAATTAGTTCCAAATTTTGGCCTATAAAAGGAGGCACTTACCATGTATTAAGGCATCTTGGTTTCCAGATCAAGATCATGCTCTTGCTTTCTCTCTTTGTATTGCTTATGTCTTGCTTTCATTAATATCAAGTTTATGCACTTCATTTCCTTTCCTTTACTTAGTTAACTTCTTTCTCATTTATGTTCTTATCTTGTTCATCTATGTTTCTTTCTTTCATTATGTTTAGCTAAGTTAATTATGTCAAGGTGAAAAGGGTACACTAATGCTGTAAGAATAAGTATAATATAAACTTAACATGGACCTTAACGTTGGATACTAACATGTTTTATATTTGTTATCTTGTTCACTTTTAATACTTTGCTTGTTAAATGGTTAATCAAGATTTATGTTGTATAACACTTGGTACAACAAATACTTGGTACTTTCATAGCCCATACTGTATGGTATAACCGACACCTGAGCTATGAAAGGGACTTGATTTGTTGTTAACATAAGTTATAATCATGAATGCCTGCCAACATTTACAAGTATTAGCTTTATTCGAATAAGATAACTAATGTAATCATGTTAACAATTTATAATCTGATTGGAACCTCCTTTATGTGTGGTTTCCAATTGAGTAATAAGAGTTTATTGTATACTTGTTTGAAGTACCATTAGTGGATCCTCTAACCTTGACATTTGTTTTTATCGTTGTTTAATCCTTACATTAATCTTTCATCTCAAAGTTCTCATTAATTTCTTCGTTCTCTTCTTTATTATTGTTGTTGTTGTTGTTGTTATTATTATTATTATTATTACTATTATCTGTTCATAAACTCAGTATATCGGCTGGAAACCTGTGACCCGATCATTTAGATTATTCTCAGGTATAACAACGCCACGTACTGAGTATTATTATTATTATTACTATTACTAGTACTACTATTGTTATTATTATCGTTATTATTGTTGTTGTTGTGTTGTTATTTATAATTTATACAATTAACCTCTCTGTGGTTCGACCCCGGTCTTGCCGGGTTATTTATTACTTCGACACTCCTGCACTTGGGAGAAGACATCAAGTTTTTGGTCGTGTCACTAAGCATGACCATGCCCCCAAGTGTGGTATTGTTTGATTCATTATGAATGAGCTTAACCAATCATTCATCTTTTAGATTCTCCTGAGAAATTGTTCTATCATCGATTGTTCACATCGTGTCAACACTCATCAAGAGGTTTTCTATTTATCAATCTCATCCTAGATTACCAATCAGTTATGAACTAGCTTCTAATTGAAACAATACTCTTTAAGTATATGTTATCATCAGTCTTCTTGGAAACTATTCATTCGTCTAGATATGCATCTCACAACTTGCAGTAAAATGCTTATGGTTGTATGCTCAGTGTTTATCTCAATAGATTCCTCTAAGTTCATCTAATCAGATTGTGAAAATAAATGTCTCGACCTCATCAATGATGTTGCTTTTATCACCCATACTCATGCGGTGAAGTGCGTCTTTGGTTTTCAAAACAGACGGTCCCACAGTCAGTCTTAGTGGTGTGCATCTTTCTAACATTCATTCAAATGCAATTGTGATAACATCCATCGAAAGTTATAGCTATGTTCTAGAGGGTAACCTTAAGATAACGAAATGAAGATGTCCTTTAGGTACATCTTTGTTCTTCAATTGCTGTTGGGGTTCACTAGATCATGGACTGTCTTCGAACAACATTGCCCCCAGTATGATATGAATGTGCTCGTATATTGATTATCTTTCTTTGAACACCATTATACTCAGTTCACTTATTCATCATTTAATCATCTTTCATTGCCTCATGGCTTATCTGAATACTGCTTGTTTTTTCCTTCTCAGGGTCCACTATATTACCCCAGCTGCTTATCTTTCTAAGGAGAGTTGAGAAATGTCAATGTCATTTCTATCAAGGATTTTAAAGACTCAATCGATGTTCTTCTTTGTTTGATAATCTTTCTTGTTCTAGAATCAACTCTCACATTTCAAAGATCATGTCTATTGAAAGTCTAGTTTGTTGAAATGAAATCATAGATGTCTTTTTTTGAAAAGATCTTTTAAAAATCAAGCTTTTTTGTTTTTTATAAAGACCCAACACGCGTTATTTAAAATATATAGTCCTTTGATTGTCATGTATTTTGAAAACAGAAATCGTCCACCCTCAAGGTTATATGTAAGTCTATCTGGCAAATATGAGAGGACAATGAATTCTTGTCTTTTATCAGTGAAAAATTGGAATGAGAGTCAACACCTAGTATTATGGTCACTAGGAATCCTAAATGGTCTTAGAGATCGGAAACAAAGACTGGTTGCGTAAAGGGAAGGTATTAGCACCCCAACTACGTCCTATCTAAGGTAAGCTGCATTGTTTTGTTGTTTGATAAAATCTAAGGTCTTGTTACATTTCTAATTATTGGTCTGTCTATAGTTTAAAAAAGTCTTTATTAGTAAGAAGATCCCTATCTTATCGACTAAAACCTAATTGTTCTAATGTCAACAAAAAAACCTACCTTTTTAATATCAGGAATATATTTTACATATAAATTCATAAACCCTGATATTAAAAGAAAACAAAATTTTTTTTTTAAATAATGGCCAAGTTCTCATGACTTTAATAAATTGGTTATTAAAGCCAAAATGCATGATAAAACATATTTTTTGAAGTTTTCTTTATTGTATGAAAATACAATATGATTTTTAGCTTTGATAGACTTGGCCGTATGCATGAAACAAAATTATTATTTTTTTTTTTGATGAAAATCGGGTATTTTAATACTGGATTTGTATTTTTATGGTATAAAAATACAAACCAATATAAAACAAAATTTAGTAGAAAAATACACGAAACAATTACAAATTAAAAAAAAAACTTTAGAATTGGGTGGGACTCAGCCCATTAAATAGTGGATCTCTCCACTGTTCACATGCAACGTGAATAGTGGCGAGACCCGAAAAAGAAGAAGAAGAAGAAGAAGAAGAAGAAGAAGAAGAAAGGGAAAGGGAAGGGGAAGGAGGCTGACCTGGGATGGCTCACGGTGTTGCTGGCGATGGCAGAACGCAGCTGGTGGTGGTGGTGATGCTGGCGGCAAAATGGAGGTGGCTCCCAGCAACGGTCTTTCTCTCTTCTCTCCCATATTTTCCTTCTCTTCTTTTTTGTTTTATTGCCCTCTCCCCTTTTCTTTTAGTCTTCATACTTTCCTCTCCCTTTTATACTCTCACTTCCCCTGTATTTAATAGGCAAAAACAGGGGAAGAGTGGCAGGGGCGGCCACTGTGCAACCGCCCAAAAAACCATCTAAGGGGCATGTCCTCTCTGTTTTTTCACACTATGGTAGGCCACGAGTCAGAGCTTAGGCAAGTAGGGGGGCTTCAGTCGACGTCTTTTTGAGTTTTAGGAGAGAGAGGGAGAGTAGAAGAGTAGGAGAAAAGTCTTCTTCTTTCCATGTCTCGCACGTCCAAGGAAAGAAGAAGAGCAACAATGCCGTTCAAAACGGCATCATTTGGGGCTCTTTTTTTTTTTTTTTTTAACAGTGGATGAAACGACGTTATTTTCAACAAAACACATTGTTTCATTTAAAAGGAAATGACTGCAAAAATATGTCAAATTTTAAATCAGTCCTCAATTTGTGATTTGTTCAACAAGTCTTAAATTACAATTTTGATTTTAAAAATCAATTCAATTGCATCCTGCCAAAATTCAATCGTCGGCCTTGAAGTTGGCCCTTTTTTTCACTTTAGTCCTTGGTCTTTGATTTATGCAATTTGACCAGTAATTGATCAATAAACTTCTATTTTCTTCAAATTGGCCTCTAATTCCGTCAATTACAGCCCCTCTATTTACTCGTGTTTTTTATTTTGGTCCTTGATTTCATATTTCTTCAATTAAGTCCCTAATTGGACATCCAACTTTAATATTTATGCAATTAAGCCTCTGATTTGACCAAATTAACTCTAACAAATTATATTTTGACCTTAGAACTTAAGTTTCTTCCAATTAAAGCCTAAATTGACTCCAAAATCAATTTTTCTTGCAATTAAACCATTCTTAAACTCAATTAAACCTTTAATAAATTTAATTGAGTCCAATAAACATCTGATTTTGGATATTTTTTCGTCAAGTTGAATTTTCTTTGTCAACAATGCTCTCATCAGTCAACAAAATACTATCAAATTTAAATTTTTTGTATTTTTGAACCTCCTTAGCCAAGTTTTATCCATTTTCTAGGCGCTTTGGCATCCTCTTCTCACTGCTATTATTTTATGGATTTCTTTTTGTCTTTTTTAGTTTGAATATTTTTTGATTTTTTGAAAGAGAAAAGCTGAATTTGGGGAATAACCCAAAAATATGGGGAAATACTATAACAATTCATAGTGTTTTAAAGAAAAATATTACAAAAATAAATTCTTAACCAGCTCAATATTAAAAAAATAAAAAACAAAAAAAAAACAAAAAATAAGAATATTGTAGCAATCCGCAGTAACATGTGAATAAAGCTATAATGCTTTCCTACGCATTTTAGAGTATTATTTAATAATATATCTTTGTTGATTTTTTTATTTAATAAATGTTTTGTTTTCAATCATGATAACTTTTTTTTTGTTTGAGATATTTAATGTTAATTTTTTTTTTGTCATTTTATTAGTTTAAACAAGTTTATTCAACCTGATTGGGTCTGTACTAAAAATCACAACTTTTTTTTTTTATTTTTTTAAATACACTTGTAGCCTTTTAATATTTTTTAATAATAAGATTTTTTTTTTTAACCGGCGGCTTAGCATAGATAACGAGAATAGTGTTTACTAACCATTTTCTAAGCAAGGATATGTAAGGTTCTTTTGAAAAAAATTCATAATCCTATATATATAAAAAAGGAAGATAAACAAGAGATTCCTAAAATTAAAATATTAATTCTCAAATGTCAATAATGAAATTCCACAAGATCTGGTTGATTGAGAGAGAAGCCTTTATCTTGTCTTGACTGGTATCATCTGAGGAAGATAAACAAGAGATTCCTAAAACTAAAATATTAATTCTTAAATGTCAATAATGAAATTCCAAAAGATCTTTGGTTGATTGAGAGATTTATAAAAAAATCACAGCATTTATCTTGTCTTGACTGGTATCCTCTGTGCCCCCATCAATGGAGGGTAAAAAGATAAGCACAAGTCTGTATTTTGTCTTCATCTTTATAAACCGAATAATTTGGATTTATTATTTCAATGGATCGGAATCTAGAAACTTCAAATTTAAAATCTTAAACTTTAACTACTCTACACTCTTAGCACAATAACTTTATATATATATCCACTTTTTATTATTTATGAGTATTTGTTTATAGAAACTACATATTTTTTTTAGTTTAAAACAAACAATAAAAAATAGAAAATATTTTTTATCAATTTTAAAAAAATATTTTGATATAGGAATGAAAATTTTTTAGGTAAAACAAATTAATCATGGAATGTGTGAGCTAGTACAATTAATGATTTTTAAAAGTGTGATAGAAATTATTTTTATTAAAAAAATATTATAATAATATATTTTTTTATTTTTAAAAAAATTATTTTTAACATTACTACATCAAAATAATTAAAATATTAAATTTTAATACAAAACATGTTAACCTCAATACCAAACCCACACGAAATTGAATTATTAATGAATTATATTTGATTGAAAGCAAGTCATCCTTGCCTTGATTCGAGCCTCACGAGCTTTATCCTTAACATCTTTATCCTAATGCTATGAGACACGTAAGAGAGAGAGAGCGAGAGAGAGAGAGAGCGCTACCTTTTCTTTTTTGAAAAGGTCCTTAAAAAGGAGATAAAGTGATGGAAATGTTGGAGTTTGTGCTTATTCAACTTTACACTCGGCATGTGAAGAAGAGGTCTGAGGGCTGTCCTTGAAAGCCTTGAGTTCTCCCACACAACTGTGAGGTTCGAGAGAAATCCTTTTTAATTACTATTACTGGGGATTTAACTCTTTAGATAAGAACCAGCTGTCTGGATGCTCGATACTACCACTGCATATCTCAACTGAGTTTTCTTTTCTTTGAGTGAGAAATATGTTGGAAGGAAAAGCACTAATAGAAGACACAGACATGCCTTTGAAGATGCAAATCCAAGCCATGGCTTCTGCTTCTCAGGCCTTGGACCTCTACGATGTCCTGGATTGCAAATCCGTTGCTTCCCACATCAAAAAGGTACCATCATTCTCCCTCTCCCTCTCCCTCTCACGCTTACGTACACACATGAAAAAAGCACTTCCTTCCCTTTACTTTTCTTTTTGTTTTTAGTAGATCTTTCACGACCAAGTATGGTAACATGGTTTTGTATGCCTCTTGAGGCAGAGATGCACGGTGTTTTTCTTTTCCCCTTCCCTTCCGTGTGAGGAAAATTTATACCCCCTTGATGGCTTAATC
This sequence comes from Populus alba, assembly GCF_005239225.2. NCBI lineage: Eukaryota > Viridiplantae > Streptophyta > Magnoliopsida > Malpighiales > Salicaceae > Populus > Populus alba. Next base: position 9,204,129 of record NC_133286.1, on the reverse strand, counting down.
TGTGTTATTACGTGCTAGAAAATGCTCTTAATTTTAGCTGATTCTTGTGTGGTATGATTGCCAGGAGTTTGACCTGAGATATGGAGGTGGATGGCAATGTGTGGTGGGATCAAATTTTGGCTGTTTTTTCACTCATTCTAAAGGGACTTTCATCTACTTTACACTGGAGACGCTCAATTTCCTAATCTTCAAAGGAGCTTCTTCTCCCTGAATAGATCAAGTCTCTGCATTTGATTGTCTAGAAAGTTCCAGAGGTGCAAGTGGGAGGAAAAAGTGGCACCATGTATAGAATAGGAGGATCGAGAAGGGTCAAAAGAAGAGGTCACATGGGGGTATTTAGCCTTGTAATGCTTTCGAGGGGCGGTTGCAGTGATCTTTTTATGTAAATATGGCAGCTAGTTATCTTGGTGTTTTTCATTTCTGATTCTCGTTTTGCCCTGTCTTTTTTGGTTTTGAGCTATCATTTGATGAGCTACGGCTGTTCATGAGCTAGTTCTAGTTAGTGAATAACCAGCGGTGGGGTAGTAACCTCATCAAAATTCGTACCAAACAAACCAATACTAGCTAGGAAATTGTGGAGTAAGCTTATAGTAATGCAGAGAAGACGCCCTGTAGGATCAAAAGAAATCTACATGAGCACCTAATTCAAGGCTTATCAGATAACTGGAGTCAAAGAGAGGTTTTTGCTGAACTGTGCCTTCATGTTCGAAATGAAAAGGGCTGCCATAACCCTATAACAAATATACTAAAACTGATGATTGATTCTATGTAGCTCTCTATTAATTTTTTTCTATTCATCACTATAGTACAGTGTGGTGATTTATTTTCCCTTCACATGAAGATTTGAATTTATTTGATGATAGTTTTATCAATTAAATATATCTCCACGTGTAACAAAATAAAAGGGTCCGAGTATTTTGGTATTTTTTTATACACAGTAGAATTATACATATATTCTTGGATTTAAAAAATTTAATTCATCAAGATTAGAGGTATTATGGTTTTTTAACCACACAGTTACTTTGTCTATTGTTAGTTTGGTAAAGGATAATTATAATATTGAAAATTAAAATAATATTTTTAATTTGAAAAAATTGCATTCTCTAGCGTGTTGGAGTCGTCTGCATGCTTTGGGCAAAACGTGTGGCGGCTCCAAGTGCTTAAAAATAAGTTTATGTCGTCTCATTTTTTTTTATTGTTTTTTTTTTTTCATTTGAAGTGATGTGTGATGTCTAGATATTAATGGTTTATTGCCAATGATTCTTTTTTTTTTTTTTTTTCTGATTCATTTCTCTCTTAATCCGATAAATACACTGTGATCTTCATTGTTATTGGTATTTCAGATTTGGTTCTTTTAGTTTTGATTTCTGCATTTTTTTTTTTATTATTGTTAAAGTTTTTTTTTCAATTTTATCCGCTTTTTAATTTAGATAGATAATCTTTTTTGATTTGGTCCTTCTACTTTTAATTTTTTATTTTTTTAATGATAATGATGATCCTAATAAAAAAATAATAATAGTAATGTCAGTTATAATAATAATAGTAGTAGTAATAATAATAATATTGATGGTTATTGTGATAATGATGATTTGGTCCTTCTACTTTTAATTTCTTATTTTTTAATGATAATGATGATACTAATAAAAAATAATAATAATAATATCAGTTATAATAATAATAGTAGTAGTAGTAATAATAATAATATTGATGGTGATTGTGATAATGATAACTAAATTAGTAATAATAATAATAATAATAATAATAATAATGATAGTATTATTAGTTATAGTAGCAAAGATGATGATGATAATGATGATGATGATAACAATGATGATGATAAAATTTAAATAACGATGGGTAGTGGTGGTGATTGATACTACTATTTCTATTGATAGTGATAGTAATTATAATAATGTGGTGGTCACAATAATAATAATGACGATGATAATGATAAAGATATTTGTAATAATATTAATAGTGATGATAAATGTTGTAATAGTAGTTTGTTATAATAGTGATAGTTGTGGTGGTAGTGATAATTATAATAATAATAATAATAACAATAATAATGTTTATGATATTACTAATAATGAAATTAGTAGTAATAATAATAGCATTAATAATGATGATGATGAGAATGATAATAATGATAATAGTAATAATTATAATAACAATAATTGTATGTGAGGGAGAAAAAAGAATAAGAATAGTGATGATAATACAAAAAAAATACTAATTATAGTAGTAATGATAACAGTAATAATGACAATAATAATATCATCAATAATAATAATAATAGTGATGATGATAGTAATAATTGTTGTTAGAATAGTAATAATACTAAAAGAACCGCTATTATTATTAATAATAATGATAATAGTGGCGGTGATGATTTTAATAATGATATTATTTATTAATATTAATAGTAATAATGATTTTGATCATTGTTCTTTGAAGTGTTATTTTTTAAAATTCTTTTGTATGATTGATTTTTTTTTTAATTTCATCATTTAATATTGAATTTATTAAGAATTGAACTTCATAGTTTTTCTAGATTAGATGCTTCAGATCTAATGACTCGGGTTAGAGGTTTAAAAAGTTAATATATTTTTAAGGGCTTTATAACTCTATTTATTTTATTATCGGGTTATTCTGGTCATATAATATGGACCACGGGGTCAACGAAAGTCTCACGTGTTGGTTTTGCCCTAACTAGCTTTGTTACATATTTATAATAACTGATTTTAAATGTTTTGTTTTTACTATATTCTAGTATCTAAATATCATTTCTTTTATATAAAAAATAATAGTGCAACCTGCAGTCAATAGCAGGCACCAAAACTAGATAGTTTCTATAGTATCAGATCCCACATGAGGCTGAAGCACAACATTGACAAGACCGAGCAATTCTTCAAGTACCCCAAGCTCATTTTTATGGGCAGCAAACCTGCACCACTAAGCTGACCTTCAAGCAAAGCGGACACAAGCTCAGGATCATCAATATGAGCACCCCGTCTAAAGTTCCACCAGTGCATCAATGACTTCGATTGATGATAGGGCGGGTTTCCTCTGTTTTAGAAACATAGGAATACCATCCCCCCTTTTGGCTTGTTGGCTTCGTTTTATTCAAAGGGATACTCAACTGTTAGGATGACAGAATTGTTAGTATGTAACTGGTGTCCTGCCTATCTAAATTTGTACATATGACTAGTATATTTGCCCGCGCTCCACTACATGTTGGAATATTTTTCAAGTAGCTTGGGTCAGGCATGGGTTCTTTACCCAAACACTTTGGGTCTAGCAGCCACGCAAGACCCAAAAACCTTGGGTCTAACGTGGTTGTGAGACCCAAGATAGTTGGGTTAGTCGTGGCTATTTAATCCAAGGCGTTTGGGCTTAACGTGGCTTGCCAGATCAAGTTGCTTAGTCTGGTGTGGTTGGCAAGCCCCAATCACTTCTAGCAAAGTTATTAGACCCAAGTCGATTGGGTTTAGTATGGTTGCTAGAACCAACCAAAGAGAGATAATTAAAGAAAACAAAAGGATGGAAAGGTAATTGAGTCTCGTGTGAGGGTTTGGCACTTGGGTCTGGCATGGTAGCTGACCCAAATGGCTTGGGTCTAGAAATCATATCAAACCCAAAATACTTGGGTCTGAAAACAAAGCCAAACCCAAATAGGTTGAATCCGGCGTGATTGCCAGACCCACTTTTAAATAGTTAAAATATATCTTTAGCCTTTGAAAAGATAAAAAAATAGGCTTTGCATATATAAGTATTTTTGTTCTTTTACACTGTGTTTTTGTGTAATTTTCTATAATCATAGGGGTCATTCATATTTACTTGAGTCTGGTAATAATATCAAACCTACATTACATGTCAGACCCAAAACGCTTGGGTCTAACTTGATTTCCAAGCCCAACTATCTTAGGTTTTGCGTGATTGCCAGACCCAAAATACTTAGGTCTGGGGTGGTTTTATTGAAAAGAAAAAAAATATTATTTTAATAAAAAATAACATGAGAACCTAATAATTTAATGATCTAGAGTTGACAATTATGATAAAAAGATTTTGTCACTCCCGTACTTTGTAAGAATAAGTTTTCAAATAGAATTAGTAAAACCCTTCTTAGCTATTTTTCAAATTGAAAAATTTTGAAAACATCAAAGTAGGTGTTTTAAAATTTAAAAGTATAGTGACCAAAAAGAGATAATCAAAGAAAATAAAAGGATGAGGAGGTAATTGGGTCTGGCATAGGGGGTGCGAGACCCTAGTTGTTTGGGCTTAATTATGGCACTTGGGTTTGGCAACCACGTCAAACCCAAGATACTTGGGTCTGAAAACCACACTAGATCCAAGTTAATAGTTAAAATATATCTTATAATCAAAGGTGTCTGATCCAAGTTTGATTGGGTTTGACAAACATGATTGGTCAACTTTTACTTGGACTTGACAACATGCTTAACCCACATTGCTCAGTTGTGACAATCATGCCTAACCCATGTTTTTTTGCAAAGGACAACACAATTTTCTTGGAGGAGAGAGGGCAAAGAGGGAGGGAAGGAAAAACCCTCGCTTGGTGCTCCTCTATGGGCCTCCTCGGCACACGAGCCCCGCTGTTGTGCTTGGGGTGGCCAGGCGCATTGAAAGACGCCCTGTAAGGCGGCTCTTGATTCTATTTTGGGCTTGCATGCGCCACCCGAATAGGGAGGGTGACACCCACCTGCTGGCGCATGTCTAACATGTGTTAGCCATTTCTTAGTGCCCATTTTGTAACGTGGCTGCGAGTGAGGTTCACCTATAGTCATGCATAATATCGTTTGGTAAAAAAAATAAAAAAAATGCTTTCCACTAGTAAGACCCACTAAAAATTAAGATGAGACCGCAGGTTTTGAAGAAGTAGCATTTGCCTGCTTCTCATGGGGCAAGAAGTTGTACAGTGGAGCATGGCTCCACTGTACAATACGAGTGAATTTTAATTCACTCGCACTGTTCACTAAACTTAAATCAGTTTTTTTTTTCAAAAAACCAGTGCCAGTGATTAATTCACTCGCACTGTTCACATGAAAAGTTTAGTTTTTTTTCTTTCTAAAAAACCAGTGCAATTAAGTGATTTTACTTGCACTATTCACGTGAACGTGAACAATATATATATTTTTTAAAATTAATTTAAGGTGAATTAAATTTACTTATACTGTAATCTCAATTTTATTCCTGATAATATTTTACCTAATTTTATTGCACGCTCAAAAAATCATGAAAACTGTAGTTCTTGTCGAATGAATTTTATATGTAATGAAATTGTAAATTTTTTTAAAAAAATTAAGTTTTACTCAAAAAATTAGTATTTAATAACACTACATAAATTAAAAAGATATCACATAATGACGTAACATTTGTGGAATTTGATTGCAATTCAAATTATGTTCTTGCCGGGTCCAACCTAGTTAAAAGAAATTCAATTTTTTTTTTTTTATTTTAATTGTGTTTTATTCAAAAAAATTAGAAGAAAATCACTTGATGATGTAATAAAAAATTCAGTTTTGTTGTTGCATGCTTAAGAAACCATGAAAAATATAATCATTGTTGGATAGATTTTATATGTGATGACATTGCATATAGTTTAATGGAATAATAAAAAAATATTTTATATTAATATCATTTATTTCATGATATATTAATAATAATTACATCTACAATATTTAAATTAAAAGACATGTACATCCTATTGAAAAGACAATTCTACCTATAAATGCATGCATAACAAGTTTCTTTGGCAAGAACAATTCTATTATTACACTACTTCAATCCATATCTAGATGACAGTAAACTAATGAACAGGAAAACCAGAGTTTTAGTTTTTTAGATGTGATGACAATGCAGCTGCAACCAAGACACTTACTGTTTCGAAAGTAACCCATCTTCGATTCTCAAGAATAAAATAAATCCATCTCAATGCTCACCCTGCCATTGCTAAGCCAACTTGATGGTGTGGCTCCACGCATCAAAACTAATATAGTTACTGGAGAGAAAAGTCAATAGCTGCAGTCCAAATGCTAGTTGTTTATTTAAGCAGGAATGTAGCTTCAAACATACAGCTCATATGCTGAAAACATTTTCTTATATTCAATTCATCCTTGCCAAGTCCAGGAAACAATGATCTAAATGAAGCAAAATAGACAGTTCCGGAAGAAAGGTGAGGCCACCAGACAACCTTGCATCCACATATCTCCACCTCAAAATCAAAGCACGGGAGTTAACAATGGTTTGTTTAAGAAGTGCGCCTCCAAATTGCCAACAACGAGGTCAGCCATTTCTTTCCTGGTTTCCATGGTGCCACTCCCTACATGAGGCAAGAGTACTACATTTTCAAGCCCAAAGAGTTCCTCAGGTACATTAGGTTCATCTTGAAACACGTCGAGCCCAGCACCGCCTAACCGGCCTTCAACTAGTGCAGAAACCAGCTCAGGTTCGTCAACATGAGGACCTCTACCGATATTGATAAGGACTCCCTTTGGACCCAATGCATTGATGACTTCACGATTGATAATGTGGCGAGTTTCTTCAGTTAATGCACATGCAACAACGAGAATTTGACAGTTGGCAGCCAACTCAACAACACTAGGATAGTACTTGTATTTTACATCTGATTTCTCTGTTCTAGTGTGGTAACTAATTGGGCAACTAAATGCTTCAGCTCTCTTGGCAATTGCCAGGCCAATCCTGCCCAACCCAATAATACCAACTGACTTCCCAGTAAACTGAAAAAAGAGATCAAAGAGGGTCAAGTAACATACACAGATAAGGCATAAAGCGAGACACCGTAATTACATGGGTACCCAGCTGACTGATACATCTGAAACTTGTATTATAATTTATAGCCAAAGATAAATACTAGCTATAACTGATGAAAGTTCCTCACTGGCCTACAGGTGGACTTCAGGGGAAATGAAACATTAGCAAGACAAGGGAGAGAAACAACTAACAGAAGATTGCTGATGGATAGCACCAAAAGAAACCTACTGAAAAATAATTGAGTAATCTGACACTAGTGGTTACAAGAGAAATAGGTGACCTTCGAAGTATGGTTTTACTGTTTGTCTGTTGTAGCTTAAGGGCAAGAAAAAAGAATCAACACGGGTTATACAGTCAAAATAATTGAAAGACTGAACTCATACAGGCTCACACGAGCCCAAGATCGGCAATGACACAACCCAAAGTTTGCGCCATATAACAAGCTAAATGACCTCACATTCAACCAGCTGCTCTTGGAAAAAGCAAACTTAGCCCCATTCCTTAGACCTGTACAACCAACCCCCCCAGTCTCCTATTTTCATGAAAAAGGAATCTACCTCACTGATCAGATCACACAACATATACAAGCCAGCCAATATTTTTGAATGCCAATTTTCAAGCAGAAAAAATATAGAAAATTTTTATTCCTTTCAGTCTCCAGGAGATTTAAAAGACAGAAAGTAAACTTGGAATCCCAAATCATGGAAACAGCCTGCCCATGTCTGACTCAAGGCTATGATCAAGATAAATTTTCCATTTCATTTTAAAATCCCATGTTTCAATGATTATGTATTCAGGGCCAAAGATATGATCCTTTCATGCTAATTCTGTTTAGAGCAAGGAAATGCATACTGAATATTAGTTCCTAGGACCTGGCACTGACATTCAAATTGAATTAAACCTATTGAGCACCATTTACTAAACAAACCAAACAAGGGAAATCCAAAAACCTAAGAAATAGCAAAATGATAAAATTAACAAATGACTACAGCAGAAAATAACCAAACATCATGTAGCTGAAAGACAAATTGCTTATGTATGCAGAAGATCCAGATCTAGAAAAAACAACCAAATACAAAGCCTATGAGCTCATGATTCAATTCGTTGGACACCAAACAATTAATAACACTGAAAAATGCTTTTTCATAAGTTGGATAAACCTAAAATTCAAATAAATCAAAAATAGGTTTTTCTCTCCTTGCAAAAAAGTTTAGCAAACAAGCTATTCTTTTATGTGACATTCATTACACTACATTTGAATTACTATGAAAACAGTTCCAATAGGCATACCAAGAGTACCAAGTGAAGCACTGCAATCTGGATTTACTTTAGAAATGTAACCCAAAGTAGTTATTACTTCATCAATATTGAGAAGGACAAATACGCAAACCTGTAAGAAATAGTAATCTATTTGTAGAAAAGGAGGAACAGCCAAAGAAGATGACACAAGCCTACCTTCCATACAAGAATTTACTGTACCCCGCAGCCCCATAAGACCAAACACTTGCAGCATAACTACTCTAGACTAACTAGAAAAAACCAATCTGTAATTGTGAATACATCACAATAGTTTATCCCTACTCTTTGAAAACTTTCTGCTGTCTATTTGTTTCATGTTTGCTAAGTAGAAATTGGACAAGCCAGCTAGACTACCGCAGACAAGTTGAGCTACAAATATATTCAGGATTGAACAATTAATATTGTAAAATACACAAGCATCATATCATAAACAATACGTATACCAAGTATTGATTAGAATATACCGCTCATTCAAGCACATAAATCTTCCTAACCCTTGCACACACCCTTCAACTAAACCTTCATTAACTCTAATTTAAGATTTTAACTTCTTAGCTCACACATGAAAAATCCCCTTTATCCAAGTTAAGTTCATTTATTTCCCAATAAAATTTAGACTCTTTTCAGTTTTCATACAATTAAAACATCCCAGAAACACTCATCTGAAACAAAAAAAAAAAAATCAAAACGGAAAACAAGAGCAGAATAATAATAACTTAAAAAACAAACCAACAAACAAACCTTAGTGGTCAACTTGAAATCACCCCTTTTCCACTGACCACTCCTAACATAGCGATCACTCTGACAAAGCCTCCTCAAGACAGCCAACATCAACCCAATAGCCAAATCAGCAACATCATCAGTCAAAACATCAGGGGTATTAGTGACCCTGATACCTCTCTCTCTACACTTGGCCAGGTCAATCTTGTCGAGTCCAACACTGAAACTGGACACGATTTCGAGGTTGGGCAACTGGTGGATGAGCTGTGCGTCTGCGCCTGCACTGGCGTTGCCAACGACCGCGCGGATGGAGGCTTTGTTGGAATTGAGGAAGTGAGCTTTGTCAGGAATGGAATGGAATTTGAAAAGAGTGAAGCGTTTCTCAAGTTGTTCGACGAGGTAAGGATCAGGTGGTGGGCAGGTCATCAGGACACCTATGGACTCCATTGATTGATTCAGATGACAGATCGATAGGTGTTTTTCCTTTTCTCTCTTTCTCCGTGTAATGTGGTTTTTTACCCTTTTTGTATTATTGTATGGTCAGTGTGTTGTGTTGCTGTTGCCGCTGCTGCAGGGGTTCGTGTACGCATATTTTATGAACGTATTGATTATAGCACTCCCTTTTTTTCAATTAAAAAAATTGCACAACAACTTGTATTGATTGGCACAAATCAGCTCTATGCCTTGTTTGTTTCAAGAAAATAAATTTCAGGAATTTATTTTCCTTATTTTTTTATATTTGGTGACAATACAAAAAGTAAATCAAAGGAAAATCAATTCCAATCAATAAAAAAATTCACTTTCCCCGTAGGAAAGTATTTTCCTTTCCTTGTTAAAAGAAAAACACTTTCCTAATCTTTGGCTCCGTTAATAAAACACATCTTTATCCTTTCTGCATCTCTGTCCAAAAACAAAAACAGTTGAAAAGCAAGAAGATTTAAGAATCACACTCTTCATTTCAGGTATTTTTTCCCTCAAATTTCTGTATATTATTTCCTTTATGTTTTTATCTTCTTCATATTTTTTAGATCTGCAAGAATAATAGCAAAAAATCATTGATTGTTTGTCTGTTCCGAAAAAAACTTTTATTTCTGTTTCTGCCTGTCAATTTTTTTTTTCTCATACCCAGTTTTCTTCTTCATCTCCTCGTTACATTCAAACAAGATCCGCAGAAAAACCCAACCAATTTCTCATCACAATCAAGCCATAAAACACACATTTTTCTTGCCTATTCGGCAGCTTCTTGAAAGGAATACAAATCCCCAATAAGACCCAACTAGCCCCTACCCTGTGACGGATCCAGCACAAAGAGAGAGACGCAAACAGGAGGAGAAAACTGTTGGGTGAGAGAGGGATGAGGAGCAGATGCTTGAGGTGTAGCCCTCCTGCTCCTTGCCCCTTGAATATATGATGGTGTCCTGCTTCTTTAGAGAACAAGGGATTTGTGAGAGAGAACCGAGAGAGAATAGGGGAAGAGAGACAACCGAGAGAGAACGATCTATGATGGGCGAGAGAGAACGAACAGTGATAGGCGAGAAAATAATTAGTGGGAATGAGGGGAACGAGGGGAATCAAAGGGGAATGAAAGGGGAATTTGAGAAACCGAATTGAGAGGGGAACGAGAAACCAATTGCCAGGGGAACGAGAAACCGAATGACAAACTGAATGAGATGGGAATGACAGTGGAATGAAACTGAATGAGAGGAGAAACCGAATGATGATAGGAATGGCAGGGGAATGAAACCGAATGAGGAGAAACCGAATGATGATGGGAATGACAGGGGAATGAAACCGAATGATGAGAAGGGGAATGAAACCAAATGAGGAGGAGGATAAACCGAGGAATGAAACCGTCTTTAGTTTGATGGGAGAGAGTTTTAGAGATAGGCGAGAGAACAAAGAGGTTTTTTTTATAAAGCAAAGGTATAGGCTGTTGTAGTTTGTTTATATTGTTGTAGGAGAACCAATTATACTATATTTATAATTTCAGTTATAAATTATGTATTTAATAGCATAATGAAATATAATGTAATATAACTCTAAATAGGTATTGTTCCTCTAAAAATAGAGATTAACAATAAAATCTCCTTAATTTTGTGACTAATGATTGGGTTGATTAGTTTTTTTATCATACAAATGTTATGGACCAGCTTTGCCTACCTATTAGTGCCTAAACTCAACAATCTGCATGGTTATAAATAACAAATCAAAATAGAATAGAATTGAACCTAGCCATGAACTTGATTGTGTGTTGTGTTGCTGCATACGAGGTGATTTTCGAAACTTATGTTTATTTAATTATTTGATAATCACATTATTTTTTAGAATTAAAATGATTGATGTTATTGATCGTTGTGAACTTCTGAATTGTATATTGTTAGCTTCTTTGAGCATAATTTATTGTATTGATTGTGTAAGTATTTTATATGCTTTTTTTAATATTTATTTCCCTACATTTTTAGGTTTTGTTATAAGAAAACTTCACTTTCATGTTATGGATAGTAAGATAATTAATGCAGCATGCATGGGAGCAGTTGTAACTTTGATAGCTACAAGGGTAGCTATTATTGAAGAAGAAAGAAATATAATTTATATACCAAGAGAACCACGTATAAATGCAATTGCTTAACGAGAATTCTATATTGACAGCATTTTGAATTGAGGTGATCGACATTGCGTTGAACAAATTCATATGAAACCTGTTGTCTTATATAGATTGTGTGATGTTTTCACAAATCGTAACCGATTACGATCAACTCAAAATGTGTCTATTAGGGAGCAAGTAATTGTGTTCTTACAAATTGTAGGCCAAAACCAAAGATTTCGGGTTATTAGTGGTATATACTATAGGTCTGTTGAAACTATCCATCGTTACATTAGAATTGTTTTAAAAGCAATTCTTAAGCTATACAAACACCTTATTAAAGATCCAGAGGATACAGTTCCAGCTGAGATAATGAATAATCGAAGATTCTATCCTTATTTTGAGGTATAAGAACAATACCAATATTTTTATACATTAATTAATTACATCTACAAGAAAAGTTTATAAATCATTTTTTCATGTTTATATAGGATTGTGTGGGAGCAATTGATGGTACCCATGTTCCTGCAAATGTTCCTGTTGAGATTCAAGGAAAGTTTCGAGGTTGAAAAGAAGGAATAACATAAAATGTTTTAGCAGCTATAACTTTTGATTTGAAGTTTATATATGTTTTAGCTGGTTGGGAAGGAAGTGCACATGATTCACGGGTTTTAGATTATGCATTATCAAGACCTAGTGGTCTAAAAATTCCAGAAGGTATATGATAAATTATTTTATTATATGCAATAAACATATAAAATGTCTTATCAGATAAAGATAGTAATAGGTTTTGTTTTTTTTTTTTTTTAATTTGTAGGGAAATATTATCTTGGTGATGCTGGTTACAGTATTCGAAAAGGAATCATTTCTTCTTTTCATGGAGTTAGACATCACTTGAATGAGTTTACAGAACATGCACCAGAAAATGAAAATGAGCTATTTAATCTTCGACACTCTTCATTGAGAACCGTTATTGAGCGAGGGTTTGGTATTTTGAAGAGTCGTTTTAGATCAATTGATGGAAAATCTTTTTGGTCCTATAAAACACAAGTAGATGTGCTTGCATGTTGTATTATTCATAATCATATAATAGGGGTTGATCCTTATGACTTTATTATGAAAGAAATATGTTCGGATAGTGAACCAATTAGACGAACAATCAACTTAAGTCAACGGGAGGAAAGGGAAGAGAATAGGGAGTGGATAACAAAAAGAGAAATGATTGCATCAACCATGTGGAATGACTATAACACTCAAAGAAACAATTAATTGAGTGTTAATTATGTGTTTGTTTTTATTATGTATTGCTTGAGTTTGTATTATCTTTGTTATGTATTTGGAGTAGATGTTGACTTTATTATAATTTCTCTTTTAATTATTAATTGTAGTTTTTATATGAAATTTATTAAATCTAAATATTGTATGATTTTATTTTGTATAAATTTATAATTTCTTTTTTGTAGAAATGAGTTCCACGCAGAATGAAAAATGCAAGGGCAAGCACTTCACATGGTCTAAGCCTATGTCTCACATGTTGCTTGAGATATTAGTTGAGGAGGCACTTAAAGGAAGCAAACCTTTTTCCACCTTTAAAGCATAATCTTTTGTTAAGGTGGCTACATAAATCGGTCAAAAGTTCAACGTCCAATATGAGCCTAAGCATATGGATAATCATCTCAAGACTGTGAAAAAAGAATGGGGAATAATAACCAAACTTAAAAATAAAAGTGGCTTTAGCTGGAATGATTGTTTGAAGATGATTACAGTTTCGAAAGATGTATATGATGAAGAAGTAAAGGTATGATAAATATTATACTCATTGTAATTTTTATATTTACTTTTGTTTCTAAAATGTTATACAATGAACTAAAAAATTGCATATTCTAAACTTTATGAACAGGCACATCCCAATCATGACAAGTTTCTGAACAAAAAACTTGATATGTACGAGGCAATGACAATTGTTGTTGGAAAAGACATGGCAATTGAAAATTATGCGAAATCATATGCTGATGTCAACTTGGAAGAGAACACTGAAGAGCAATCAATTTCAATTGAAAATGAAGGTGAATATGAAGAAAGTTATAAGGGAAAAGAAACATCTTCCTCTAGTACACAAAAGAGGCAACATAGGAAGAGAAATCGCATGTATGAAGATGATGGTATTGAAAAGTTGTCTAAACAGATTAGAGATGTAGCATTTGCAATTCAAAGCCTCAACAAAAATCAACTTGATGTTAATGCGTTGTATATGGAAGTGATGAAAATTGAAGGCTTTGATGAGATCACTCTTGGGGATGCATTTGATCATTTGGTCCAAAATAAAATGTTGGCAAAAGCATTTATGGCAAAAAATGCTAATTTGAAGAAAATTTGGGTTCAAAATTTTGTGAACCAACACTGCTACAGCCTTGCTTGCTAAGATGGTTTGACTATGTTTAAAATTTGGTTTCAAACTATGTATATGACATTGAAACTTAATATTTATGCATGACTATGTTTGATGTTAGATATTTATATTTATATCTTGATGTTTATTTGATATATATTAAAGGGATATTAAAGAGATAATTTTCTTTACCCGTACAAAAAAAATATTAATCCAAAAAACCCATAAAAATATTTTTGTATGTATTTATCTTTTAAAAAATTCTTTATACAAAAAAAAAAACCCAAATATATAACTCTTACCATAAACTAATTTGTCTTTCTTCATATGGAAAAAAAAACTTATTTTAAGCTTTGAAAATTGAAAAAAATATATTAATAGGTTTTACGTAAAAAATATTTCACAAGCTTATTTCTCTATAATATGATATGATATATATAGTTATATTTTATAAAATAAGTTATGTATGAATATAGGATATAATAATAAAAAAAATCATCATTATAATTTTTAGATTTTATTTTTTTTATTGTAAGTGATTAAATATTTTATATATATTAGATAAACTTTAAAAAAAAATTAATTCATTAATAAATTATTTTCCAGTTCATTTTCCATAACACAATCAAACACTAGAAAATGTTTTCCAATTCATTTTCCATAACATTACCAAACATCGAAAAATACTTTCCCGGAATTCACTTTTCAGGAATTCACTTTCCCCGGAATTCACTTTCCAAAAGGAAACCACTTTCCTGCAAACAAACGGAGCCTAAATGAAATTATTTGGTTAGATTCTTCAGGGTTTTTGTTTATGTTTTGTCACTTCTTGACGTGGCCAATAACACAAATTAAAAAATAAAACAAGAAACTCTCTAATAATCAAATAAATAAATAAATAAAATACATAAATAAAAGTAAAATGTTAAACATAAAAAAATTATGACTTATTTTGCTTAACAACATCAGCTCACACCGACAGTTACATGAAAATTAACTAGTGAAAAGATTAGTGCGTAGTCCACCATTGAAATGTCTAATAACACATTACTGTGATGTTTGGAAATAAAAAAAAAAATCAAAAAAACTTTTAAAACACAAAAATCAGCAAATTTCAATTAAATATTGGCTATAAATAACTATTGGTTAGAGAGAGAAAAAAGAAAAGAAAATAGGTGTTTGATTTGTGTTAAAAGAGGTGCATGTTTTTGACTTGCTATAAATGGTACAAACCCTAATATTGTATACAATTGGCAGCGTGAGGTCGCGTTCTTTTTTCTTGGGCACGTTAACGTACAGAGCAAATCCATCAACCAGCTTAGCTCGAAATAGCAAAGTAGGAGGTAGGAAAAAGACACCTTAAAGCAAGGAAATTTGGGAAAGGATATCTCAAGAGATGTAGGAATAACTAATGAAAAGAAGAGGAACTAGGTGGCAGGAGGAAATTAAATTAGACAGGGCAAAGACAAGACTATAAAGAAATTAACAACAAATAACCAGGATGATCACCTTACAGAGTGAAACATTCATAAAGAAGAAAAGAGAAAGAAAATATTACATCCATAAAACTTATGAGAGCTGTGAACTGGGTAACTTATGCAGGATATATTGTCCTAAACTCTACAACATCACAGAAAAATATGGATCATTCGTATAGATTATTATATAAATGTTAATTTCTAAAGAAACTTGTATTATAATTTATAGCCTAAGACAAATACTAGCTATAACTGATGGAAGTTCCTCACTGGCCTACAGGTGGACTTCAGGGGGATGAAACATTAGCAAGACAGGGGAGACAAACAACTAGTAGCTGAAAACCTCTTACCAGAACTGAATAAAACACACATCACAATTTCAAGAAAACAAAAGGATGGCAAATATGGAAATTGCAAAACCTACTTTATTTTGCACTCCAAGGATTCCTAATACAGTTCAGCCTTGTGATACGATCAAAGTAAGGTCATAATTAATATTTTGGTGTAAAAAACACAACAATCTAGGTTTATGGCAACAGTCATAATTTTCAATCTGACCGTTGGATCGAGGTAATATTTTATGTGGACTCTCTAAGCATGTTTTTCTACTTTAGATTAAAAATTCAGGTCAATCAGAGATTGAGAAGGCACCGCAATACTAGTGCAATATGTGGCAAGACAAAAACAATATTTCATCTTCACAGGTCATAAAAGAAACCAACCATGCTTTACACTGCATGCTCAAGCTTGAGGTCCTAAAATATTAAATGTCAGGCCAGCAATCCAACCCTAAGGCAAAAACTAAGATCATGCTTTAATATTCTAACAAGTGAAAACTGAGCAATACAAAACTCAACCATAACGCTGTCAGTGAAGTCCATAAGATTGCTGATGGAATAGAACCAAAAGAAACCTCCTAACAAATAGTTGAGTGTTTTTAAAACTACTGGCTACGAGAGAAATAGATGACCTTCGAAGTATGGTTTTGCTGTTTGTGTGTTACAGCTTAAGTGCAAGAAAAAAGAATCAACACAGGTTACAGTCAAAATAAGTGAAAGACTGAACTCATACAGGCTCACACTAGCCCAAACCAACAATGACATAACCCAAAGTTTATGCCATAAGCCAAGCTAAATGACATGAGATTCAACCCCCCCCCATCTTGGAAAATGCAAACTAAGTCCCATTCCTTAGACCTGTACAACCAATTCCCCCAGTCTTGGATTATCATGAAAGAGGGATTTTCCTCACTGATTGCACTGCCAATATTCAAGTAGAAAAAATATAGAAATTTTATGTATTCTAGGCATCGGATATGAACTTTTCATGCTAATGCTTTGTTTAGCGTAGACAAATGCATACTGAATATTAGTTATTAGGACATGCTGCTGACACAAAGTAGTTATTACTCCACCAATATTGAGAAGGACAAATACATGAACCTGCAAGGAATAATTATCTTTTTGTACAAAAGAAAGTGAGCAACAACATTGAAAATAATTTAATATATTTGATTAAAAATAATTTTCAAATTAAGGTTATAAAATAACTATATATATATATATATATATTGATGGTTTTTAATTGAAATATTATAGATTTAACTACTGCTATTATATTATGAAATAAACAATACTTTATATAAAGTACTTTTTTATTGTTTCATTAAATTATTTGCAATTCCATCACGTAAAAATCCATCAAGGACTATAGTTTTCATGGCTTTCTAAGCGTGCAACAATATCAGGATAAAATATCATCAGGAACAAAATTGGGATCGTGATCAAATTCTACAAATACTATGTTATCATGCAATCTCCTTCTAATATAATTAAGTAGTGTCATTGAATAATGTTAAACACTAGTTTTTTCAAATAAAACACAATAT
Organism: Populus alba; assembly: GCF_005239225.2. NCBI lineage: Eukaryota > Viridiplantae > Streptophyta > Magnoliopsida > Malpighiales > Salicaceae > Populus > Populus alba. The sequence continues at coordinate 9,186,979 of NC_133286.1, read as the reverse complement.
CTAAGAATTTTTTTTATTTTTTTATTTTACTGGGTCGGACCTAAACACCAGGCATTTAGGTTTGGGCCAGACCCGGTCCAACCATGAATAGTGGAGAATGCAGAAGATGAAGGAGAAGGAGAAGGGGAAGGGGAAGAGTAGTGGCTGGTAGAGGAAACAGGAGGCTGGTGGCGAGCTGCTCTCCACTGTTCATATGTAACATGAATATTGGAGAATACAGAAGACAAAGGAGAAGGAGAAGGAAAAGATGAAGGGGGAAAGGAAGAGCAATGGTTGGCGGTGGAAATGGAGGAGGCTAGTGATGAACTAAGGGAGCTACTCTCCACTATGCACTGTTCACTGCTTTGTTTTTGTTCTTCTTCTTCTTTAACACCTCTGTTTATTGTGTTTATAAATACAGTTTGCAACTCAACACAAAAAGCAGCTTGAAGTTGCTTTTGGTTGTCTTGCGGTCTAACTATAGATGGTCATGGGTCCCACAAACAGTAATGTGCGTTTAAATCGTAACCAAATACATGACAATGATGTTTTTCTGTAAACGCAACCGCAATGCCAAACACGCACTTACTCTATCCTGTAGCCCCATAAGACCTAATAATTGCAAAATAACTATTCCAGACCAATTAGAAAAACATATCATAATAATTTATCCTTACTTTCTGAAAAATGTATGTTATTTATTTGTTTTTATGTTTGCTAAATAAAATGAGAACGAAAAACAAGAGCAAAATAATAACATCTTGAAAAAAACAAACCCTAATATTTGGTCAACTTGTAATCACTCTTTTTCTATAGAACACTCCTAAAGGAGGTAAATGAAATGCTAAAATCAAATAACTATCAAAATAAGTTCTTCTTTTTTTGTTTTTTATTTTGCTTGGTCTAGAGAAGTGTTAAAAATAAGGTAAAATAGTTTTTTTCTTGGCCAAAAGTTGTTCCTACGTGTTTTTTAGAAAAGCTAAAAAATAGTTGTTTTTGTATTGAGCTTTGGATCATATTTACACTATTTAAAATACTATACTGATAATTTAACTCTTCAAATTGACTTTTACCATTAGTAGAGATTGCAAAAGCTTTCTCAAGACAGCTAACATAAACTTAATAGCCAAATCAAGAACATCATCGGTCAAAACATTAGGGGTATGAGTGACCATTGTACCTCTTGTTAAATAATTCAAAGAAAATAAAGAGAGGAGGCTAGGGTTTTAGTAATACTGTATAACATAATAAATTGCTTTAAAAAATTAACTTAACATAAATACAAAGAGACTATATATAAGCTAAAACAAAGAAAACTAAAAAGACTATTCAACCCTTAATAAATAATAAAACAAAATAACCCTTATATTTCTTCATATCTCCTATCAAATTCACGATACAGCAGCTACAAGTATTGAGAGTTTGCCAGATAGAAAATAAAAGCGAGAAATAGAATGCGACTTAGTAAAGAAATCTACAATCTGCAAAGAAGAAAAAATAAAAGGCAAAGTAATGGTGTCATTTTTTAGATGACAACGAATAAGATGACAATCGATCTCAATGTGCTTAGTTCATTCATGAAAAATCAACTTATGAGCAATCTAAATATAATTCTGGTTGTTACAATACATATGAGTAAGATGAGAAAAAGAAACTCTCATAGTTGCAAGTAATCAACATAACTAAATAATCTTTTTGGTAGTAGATGTTATAACATGATACTTTGCTTCGATTAAAGATTGAGAAATAATAGATTATTTTTTGCTCTTCCAAGAAATAAAAGAATCACCTAAAAAGATACAAAAACTAGTAATAGACTTATGATCTGTGGATCACCACCATGATCAGCATCAGAGTATGCATGCAGCTCCAAGAAAAAGGTGAATGAAAGTAAGAAACTTTGCAAAACTGTGCCCTGAAGATATCATAAAATACAAAGAACATCTACCTACTAAATGGGAGTAGAAAGGGCAACAAACTAGCTAACAATATGAATAACATATGCAATGTTTGGATGAGTAATAGTGAGATATACCAACCTCTCAACAATAGTATGAAATAAAGTAGGATCTGGCAATAGTAAACCATCAAAAGAAGAACATCTTGTGTTAACCTCAATGAGAGTATTTACAGTCTTATTAACAGTAATTCTAGCATGCTAAAAAATATTTGTAACATATTTTGACTGAAAAAGAAGATAACATCTGGTTAAGTAGACTACCTCAATACCTAATAAGTATCATAGAGAACCCAAATCCTTTATTTTTAATTGTCTAGCTAACTCTGTCTTCAAAATTAAAATACCATAAATATCATCACCAATAATAATCATGTCATCAACATATAAAGACATAATGATACGACCTGAATCAGTGTATTTAACAAAAAGAATAGAATCATGACTATTAGAAACAAAACTAAGAAAAAAGATCGCAATAAAGAATTTTTTAAACTAAGCATGGTATGTTTGTTTAAGACCATATAATGCTTTCTTGAGCTTGCAAACATACCCATAATTATGTGAAACACTAGGAAGGGACGTCATCTAAACTTCTTCTTGAAGATCTCCATTCAAGAAGGCATTTTTAACATCAAATTGAGAGATATGCCACTGACAAATTGAAGCTACTGCAATAAAAGTATGAATAATAGTCATTTTTGTAATAAGAGAAAATGTCTCCTCATAATCCATACAAACTCTTGAGAGTATCCTTTTGCACATAACCTAACTTTGTATCACTCAATAGATCTATCATAATTAATTTTGATCTTATATACCAAACAACAACCAACAACACTTTTACTAAGAGGTAGAGGGACTAAATCCCAAGTATTTTTCTTATGTAAAGCATAAAGTTCCTCATCCAAAACTTGCTATTAAAAAGGATCAAAAATTGCCTCTTTAGGAAGAGGACTTAGAGAGACAATGAATATAAATTAGAAAACAAGTAAATGATGAAGAATAACAAGAGTAAGCAAAATATAGTAACTTTAAGGACTTATAAGTGCATATGGATTGACATAGAAGTAGATCCATAATCTCATACAGAGCTAGAAGGATTGTAGAGGAGAATGAAGATTCAAGTATACTAGAGAGTAAAGTGTCAGTACCTATAGAATGATTAGTATGAATTGTTTGAACATGAAAATGGGTATTTAAGGTGCTAAAAAACTTAAGATGATAAACTATCAGAATCCTTAGAAAAAGAATCTATACGAATAAGATCAGATCCAATCAAGCTATGAGTAGTGGATGGACTAAAAAAGAAATGTATATGCTCAAGAAAGACAACATGATAAGACATATAAAGTTTCTGAGTTATTGAATCAAAACAACAATACCTCTTTTTACCTTCACCTTAACTAAGAAATACACAAATAGCATATCAATAGGACAACTTTTTATGTTCTACATGAGAACGAATAAAAAAAAAATACAACTAAAAACTCTAAATAAAGAATAATTAGAGGCATACCCATACAACTTTTCAAATGGAGATAAACTTGAAATATAAAAAGATGAAATTGCATTAATCAAACTTATAACAATAAAAACAGCTTCACCTTAAAACATACTAGGAATTGATACAGACAACAAGAGAGAATGAGTAGTTTCAGAAACGTGCCTATATTTTCTTTCAGCAACACCATTTTGCTCAAGACTATCTGTACATTAGGTTTGGTGAATAGTTTCATCTAAGGCAAACAACTCACAAATTTTATTAAAGGGGTATTCCTCACCCAAATCACACCTAAAACTTTTGATAACAACATTTTGTGTTTTGACAAGAGCTCAAAAGGCTATATATATCTCAAAAAATTCAAAATAATGTTTCATTAAATAACCCAAAAATAACAAGTATGATCATCAATAAAAGAAATATAATATTAAAACCCTTATTTTGTGGTAATAGAAGAAAGTCCCCACATATTAGAATGAATCAAATCAAATAAAAAAGAAGAAATACAAAATACTTCAATTAAAAGATAAAAGAAAAGAACGAGATCCTTTTGAGGTTCGAGGTAGAAAGAAGAAAACATTTGGAATTGTTGTTCAGCTGCTGTCAAGGTGTAATCAACTACTTGAGAGTATGTCGACTAAGAGTAATTCCACTTCTTTGAATATGAATCACAAAGGTTGTAGTATTCGTGAGGTGATGGATGAGCTCCACTCAATTCCTAAAGTTTCAATTAAAGATCAATTTCACGACTTTGCTACAAAGTATTCGAGTTTAAGAAGGAAAAGAGATATGTGGACCAATATGGGTGATAATCAATAGAAGTTGAAATAGTTGCAACAAATGTATACACGAAGTAAACTTGCTTCACTAATATGGTATGATTTCATTTTCTTAAATGTTAATCAATTAACCATGTTTGAGTGCTTACGGTATTTATACATGTTTATTTTATTTTTGTAGAATAATATGATGATGGTTTTTAAAAGAGTAGTTTTCATTTGCCGAAGTTTATTCAAGTCATTGTATTATTCCACATTTTGTGTTGAGACATACGGGCATATCTATTTGCGGTAATGTTTTTAATGTTGTATTTATTAAACTGCTTTTTGGGAGTTAACAGACTTGGATGAGAAATTGCTGGTTTTTAATGTTGTATTTTATGTACAAATTCAACTGTTAAAAATGTTAAATGGTTGACACTTTGATGGAATTGGTTGTTCATTTACCTTAACTACTTTTTTCCCTGACAAAACTGAGCTTGATTTTTCCTGTTATAAGGCTTGTTTTCTTGTAATATTACAGCTGCCACAGTTGGGTCTAGCTGTGAGCTTGTGAGGTCTGAAAGTTGGTTTGGTTAGAAGCTTGAAACCCCCTTTGCAATTATTGTTGGTGTTTTCTTTCCTTTCTTCAATGAGATCTAATAGCATTATTTTTACTTACTGTTGGTGTTTTTTTTCCTTTCTGCCGTGAGGTATGATAGCTGTATTTTTCTTCCTTTCTACCTTGGAGCAATTATTGGTTCACAGGAGGACAATCATGTGAAAGTAATTGCAAAACATTCAGAGTGTGTTTTTTAACCCGACTGGTTGAGTTTGTGAAACTGCCATAATGAGAAGTAAACAAAAAAAAATAGTCCAACGAATCTTGAATAATAAAATGTGGACAATCATGTGAAACTAACATTTACAATACAAATGAAAGAATACAAGTCAGAATGCAGCCCATGTATGAGCTGTAAAATTAATATTATATGTTACTTTTACAACTCATACATGTGAGAATGTACTTATGTTGAAAGCAGAAAAATTACAAAAATGATGTAAACATCATTGAATTTTTTCTATATAAGAAGGGATGTTTGTATCATATTTTTCAATGAACTATCTTTTTTTATAACAAACCTCTCAATTGCATCTGATACAAGCAAGTGGAACACCCTTTTTTTTTTTTTTTTTGCTTTATAGGTATGGAAAAAATTATGTCCTCACCAACTCTTTGATAGTTTTTTTTTTTTATTGAATGATATTCAAATATTTAAAGTCTTTTATTAACAACATATCAATTTTTTTTTTTTACATGTAATTAAAGGTATGGATGATCCATGGTTTAATGTCATAGTTAATGAAGATTTTGATAGCAATTATGATGATGATGTAGTGAACTGCATAGTAGACCACATTAATTATCCTAGTTGTGAAAGTAGTGGTGCCTCAGTTGCTGGTGCTAGAGATGACGGTGATGGAAACAACGCCGACAACAACAATGATGATGATGATGGTGGTGATGACGATGAATTTATTTTAAGGAGGCAGTTTGATATGAAGAAATTAATTATATGCACAGTTGGAGCTATAAATATGTATTATATTAATTATATGCATAAAGAACCATGTATGGTTTCGTACAGCACATGGATGCGTTGGTTGAATGAGGTTTTAAGAGGTCATTGGAAATGATGTGTTAACAAGTTTAGGATGGACTCAACCACTTTGTTGAGTCTATGCAATGATTTAGAAACGCACCATGGCTTAAAACCTTCAAGAAGAATGAACATTATTGAAAATGTGACAATGTTTTTATTTACAATAGCAATTAGGGCGTCAAACTGACAAGTGTTAAAAGAGATTTCAACATTCAGGTGAAATTGTTAATAGATGTTTAAAAGAAGTGCTTAAATCATTATGCTTATTTGTAGTGGAAGTCATAAAACCAGTAGATCCACAATTTATGAGCACACCAATAGAAATTGCAATTAATCCAAGATTTATGTCACATTCCAAGGTAAGATAAAGTTTTGTTTAATTAAGTTGTTTAAATGAATATGAAATATTTTATAAATGTTTATGATTACTTAATTTTTTTGTGGCCTGTAGAATTGTGTCAGTTCAATTGATGGCACACATGTTCGTGCCTGCATATTATCTAAAAATCAAATTCCATTTATTGGAAGAAAAGGTATACTAAAATAAAATGTCATGGTCACTTGTAGTTTCGACATGCAATTCATATTTGTGTGGGCAGGATGGAAAGGTAGTGCATACAATACACGTATTTTTCTTGAGCCTATTGACAATAGCAATAAAAAATTTCCAAAACCACCAGAAGGTTGTGATTTGAAATAAATTGAAGACTGGTAATTGAAGGTATATACTTTGTTTTTTTAGTTTTGTTAAAAATTACCATGTTGTTCTTATTTGTAAGGAAATACTATTTGGTTGATGCTAGATATCCCAATGAGTATGGGTATTTGGGTCCCTACAAAGACGAGAGGTATCACTTTTAAGAATTTAGGTGTCGTAGACAACCAAGTGGTCGGAAAGAAGTGTTTAATCGTGCACACTCATCACTACATAACGTGATAGAACGTTCTTTTGGGGTATGGAAACAGAGATGGAGAATTTTGCAAAACATGTCTACTTATCCATACAAAACGCAAGTTGAGATTGTAGTTGCATCAATGGCACTACATAACTATATTAGAAAGAGATCGCAAGATGATACGATTTTTTCTGAATATGATTGCAATTTCAATTTAATTCCAGGTGATTTTTTACCTGATATTGTTCTCGTTCGGCCATTCAAGGATCACAAAGGTCTTCACGTATGGATTTTTTACGTGATACAATTTTAAATAATTTGATGGAGCAATGAAAGAATAAATTAATGTATAAGGATTTTTCATTTCGTTACGTAATCATAATTACAAAACATGAATGTTTTTCAATTTTATATATATATATATATATATATATATATATATATATATATATATATATATAAAGTAATACAGTCAAACCTCAAGCAAAAAACATGCTAACCAAACATAAAAAACTATTTTTTTTTCAACCATAATTTTAATTAAATATTTTATTTTTTAAAATAAACCTCATAAAAAATATATTTTATTAAACTTTTTTTTTAATTATAACCACAAAAGCAATTATAATACCAAACATACTTATTTGGAGGTTGGGCAACTGGTAGATGAGCTGTTGCTGCTGCAATGACGAACACGACTGTGGGTGTTGAAATAGAGATTCAAAGCTAGTATAGAAAAGTTTTTAGGCGCCGAAATCTCTATCAAGTAAATTCATTTTCATGACCTAGATAACCTCGGCCTAGACCAGGCTGAATTTCCTTTTTTTATTGTTTTAAAAAAGATGGAGAATCAATTAAAGATTCACTCATTCAATTTGGATCAAACGAAGTTAAAACTCGATCAAAAGCCCCTTGATCATGTTTTTTTATTTATATAAAAAAAAAGAATCGGGAGTACTAAGGAAGAGAGAATGTTGACTGACAATATATGAATGCCTGTCTTTCCGGAATCTTTGCAAGATTTGACGTTACACAATCAAAATGAAAAAACAACCATCCAATTCTTGAATTCTTAAACAAACAAACATAATCAACTAACTTTTGCCTTCCTTTTGAGCTCATTGCTCTCACGACAGACACCTCATCAATCCATCCATCCAAACATGCACCCCACGGCCCCCCATCACATGCTACATGGCACAGAACAGAAACCAACACCAATCAAGACATAGTAAATTCTTCGAAGAACACCAATCTGTTGAGTCATTTGGTGGCTGGTCTTATCTCCCCCCTTCTCTCCGACCAAGGACAAGGTGTGAAACATCCCTTATGTTTGTTCATTGCATAGAACCATTTCTTTTCTTCTCGTAATTTTATTTCCTACGAACTTTAAAGATGGTTCGTGCTCTTGAGCAAGAACAAGAAAATTATAGGTCTAGATTGTATCATTTCAAAGGGATGAATGAGAATGCAGGCGGTCGGCATGCTAAGAGCTTGAGCTCGGATTGTAGTTCTAGTTTGGCACAATACTCTTCAATGGATGATAGAATAACATCTAGAGGCCATCAGCCTCCAAGACCTGTTAATGAAAAGGGTCCCAGATCAAGGTCAGGCAAGGATGAAGCCGGCGCTGCAGGAAAAGATAATAAAAATCCAGGCAAGTCAGATTTTTTTTTTTTTTTTTTAAAAAAAAGAAGTTCATGTCCAAATATCTCATTTCATTGATTACTAATGTATGTCATCCAATATCTCATCTTTTCTTTTTTGGTGAAAGGAACATCATGAAAAGATAGTGCTTGTTTGCATTTATTCGATTTTGGCAATTAATATGATTTTTGCTATGATCTCCTGAGGTTTGATTCAGAAATGGAACAGATGAAGGAAAGGTTTGCTAAATTGCTCCTTGGAGAGGATATGTCTGGTGGAGGAAAGGGTGTCTCTTCAGCTCTGGCATTGTCAAATGCAATTACAAACCTTGCTGGTAGGTTGACCTTTTAAATTTTTCCTTGCAATTTTCTAATTTTCATGTTCTCCAACCCCAGCAGGAAAACAACTCCATTGAATTCCTGCAGATTCCCCGACAAACATGGTGGTACTTGTATGTCTATTGGATTCAGATGGTTAATATTCCAGTTTTTTCTTGTCTAAAAACTGGTCATCCATGATTTTGTCTTTCTTAATTCGTCAGTAGGTTTCTCTCATTTTATTCCATCCTATATGCAGCTTCTGTGTTTGGCGAACAACGACGTCTAGAGCCAATGTCACCAGAAAGAAAAGCAAGGTGGATAAGAGAAATTGATTGGCTCTTATCTGTAACCGATCACGTTGTCGAACTTGTTCCTTCCCAGCAAAAATCCAAGGATGGATCAAATATGGAGGTAACGGTCTCTCTCTAATGCATTTCTTCAAATAAAAGCTAAGAATTTTGCATTTATTGATTGAATAGATAATGGTGACACGACAACGAAATGATCTTCATATGAACATCCCAGCTTTGCGCAAGCTTGACGCAATGCTTCTTGTAAGAAAATGAGACTTCTGTTTCTCTTAATTTATTTGAGCTTTATATATGAACATTGTTAAATGTGGATTGCAACAAATTTAATGCATCCCTCGAAAATGGTTTTGCAATATTCAGGACTCCCTAGATAACTTCAAAGACCAAAATGAGTTTTATTATGTTTCAAGGGATTCCCCTGAGTCAGAAAAAGGAGGCACCAAGAGAAAAGATGATAAATGGTGGCTACCTACTGTCAAAGTCCCTCCAGATGGCTTATCAGAAAGGGCTAAAAAATTTCTTAATTACCAAAAGGACTCTGTGAACCAAGTTCTCAAAGCAGCCATGGCTATAAATGCTCAAATTCTTTCAGAAATGGAGATTCCTGAAAACTACATTGAATCCCTTCCCAAGGTAAGAAGAAAACGCAACAGTTCCTATTACAATACTGCATACGAGTTTTGAATGCCTTTGCTATCTCCCTAATCGCATTTCTTTCTGGTGCTTTGGCAGAATGGGAGGGCTAGCCTCGGAGACTCGGCGTACAGGAGCATTACACTAGAGTACTTCGAACCTGATCAATTTCTGTCCATTATGGACTTGTCATCAGAACATAAAATCCTAGACCTCAAGAACAGAATAGAGGCCTCCATAGTGATTTGGAGAAGGAAAATGAATCAGAAAGATGGTAAATCTGCTTGGGGATCTGCTGTCAGTTTGGAGAAGAGAGAACTCTTTGAAGAGAGAGCAGAAACTATCTTACTCCTTCTCAAACAACGCTTCCCTGGACTTCCTCAATCTTCACTAGATGTTAGCAAAATTCAATACAATGAGGTAAACATAGGATCCGGCCCTTTCATCTGGTTTTTTTTTTTCATATTACACTAGGAGCTGAATGATCGCCTTAATCAACAAGCGTCGTAAAGAAAAACCACCAGCCTTATGCGTACCTTCATACTACTTTTTTTGCCATTCTAGTCATGTTCATAAAACCAAAAGGCTAACGATATATTCATGTCCTGAAAGGATGTAGGGCACGCTATCTTGGAAAGCTATTCGAGAATTCTAGAAACCTTGGCCTCGACAGTCATGTCTCGAATTGAAGATGTGCTCTATGCTGATCATGTTGCTCGAAATCCATCTCACGCAGGACACGTGAGGAACACGTTAAAAGAGGCACCACAAGTACTGGTTTCTCCCAAAGAAGGGATGGAGAAGAAGTCAGAAGATACGAACGCTTCAATGACACTGTCTGATTTTATGGGTTGGGGTCAGGAACAAAACGACACTCCAGCAAAGAAGGATCCATTTGGATCAGATGAACTACTCAAAGATGACGATAAGTATACACAGAAACTTGCTAACATATCGACCAACCGGAAACCTTCCTATCTTGACAATCTAGGAGCTTCACGTAGCCCAACAGCACGCCATTGATAGCATTATAGAGGGAGAAAAATGAACACGTACAGAAAAAAGAAAAAGTGAAGAGAGGGAAAGAAAGAGTGAGAAAGCCCAACACTAAAATGTGTATTTTCAGACCCTTTATTAAAAAGGTCCTTTTGGTTTGTGAATTTCTGACATATTTCCATTCCATTCCTTACTTTTGTAAATAGGAAGAATGAACATGAGTGAAAAACCAAGAGATTTCAAACATTTTGTTCAGTCATTCTGTACAAGAAATGGATTTGTAGGATTTGTAGTTCCTAGTCCGTCCAAATGTGTTCTTGGTAATTGTCTTCAGAGTAGAGCAAACCCGATAATTATGTGTGTGACTATGATTTACTCTCATTCCTTTTCTTTCTAGACATTTTGCCCACATGCTCTAAACTGTTCTCTCCACTGATTATATTTGTGTTTGAGAGTCAATAAGCTTGAGTGAACCTAGATAATTATGCCTGGAAGCAAGCAATTTAACATGCTACATGTGTAACGACCATATATCATAGTCATGCTAATAAAGAAAAAAAAAAATTAAATCTTATGGAATGCCCCGAAATGACAGAGGAATCAAATATGTATGCATTAATAACCAGGATCTTAAGTAGGATTTAGACAAACTCGCCAACCTTTAAAGTCAAAAGAAAGCATGAAAACATACAAACAAAGGGTTGACAGATCAGGATGCTAAACTAATTTAGAGTTTGCCACGAGGACCGAGCTTCGGTGGAAGTTGTGGACCCTTCTTGATTGGTAGAATGTCACCAGAAGCTGTAGCACTAAAATAAGCGAGGGTGGAGCCGCCTCCCAATATCAAGAACTTGAGCAACAATCCTCTCTTGGTGAATGGAGCTGCAAATGTCTCAAAGAATTTGCTCTGCAGTTCCATAAAAAAGCACAACACAAGGTCAATAAATAAGTACGGAAAACAATGCAAAATAGCCATGCAACATACCTATGAACCTTGGCTTAATTTGAAAACATAAACTTCTAGCTGTCTTCTTCTGTAAGTAGTGAATGTGCTAGGTGCTTGCGTAGTGCAAGGTAAGCCACAAGCATTGAGGATCTAGTGAATGATAATGGATTATTTCTATCAAGTTGACCGGAATTCTACTGATTCTTTAAGGCTAATGATACATTAACACCACTGCTCCGGGGAAAAACAATGTGGTAACTCGTTCAACACAAACAATTGCTGTAAAAATCTGGCACAGAGCAATACGCCTTAATTATCTAAATAATCATGCCCTCACATGACAAACCACCAAAACATCTGTACCCTGCTGATTCTTCTTTCCACTTGGTATATCAAATTACTCTTTGAGATGGATTGAATGTGTTGCCTCTGACTAATAGAATTTACTTGACCATTACAATACTCATAATTGTATATGCAATCTATGATGTCAACAATCCTCAGTGGATCATCTCAGAAATATCACTCTATCATGGAAGGAGCACACTCATTCTTTTTCTTTTAAGCCATTAGCTTAGCGTGAATCTCTATTGTGTCATCATGTTTTCCTACCAAGCCCTTGCAGTGTCAGGTTGTCATTGCTCAGTTGGCTAGAGCACCTGTTCAGTAAGCAGGATGTCTTGAGTTCAGCAGGCTCTCAGTGGAAGGCCCTCTATATCAACAGTTGCAAACTTATTTTGCACTAATCAATAACTATAATTTCCAGATAAATTACGTTGAACACCTTATATTTTGAGCGTGGTCAAAGAGCAATTTTATGAAAAATCAGGGCGAAAAGTATCCTCACACTCAAACAATAGGGTGTTTAAGCTAATTTCCCCTTAATTTCCTTACTTTGACCATTTTGCATTCCCTAGTTTAATTAAGTGGTGCCACAGAACGTAAAAAAGAACTGTTAATAGATTAAAAATTTGAGAGCTTGGGGCAAAATAAGCGAAGATAGAATTACTTATAAGGCCTTTTCACCATTGGAATTGACAGAAAATGGTGTCAAACCTGGAGAGGGTTGTATGGTGAAGGTGCATCAGATCCATACAAGTCCCATTGCCCAGTAGTGTTGCCCAAATCCTCCAAATCAAAGTAGACACTCTTGTCACCATACTTTGCGACCACAGCACCACTCCTGTTTTTATTTGTTTTTTAAGAAAACAGAGCACTGGTTCAGAAGCCTGCCGAAGTACATGCCATAAAGCTGAAAAAAAGAACAATAAAATGGTATATACATGCTTTTCATAGCTAGTCCAGAAAGTTTTGGTACCTCAAGCTTTTGGGTCTTAAGCCCTGGCGAGATGGTTTAACATGGAGCTTGGTTCCATTGAGGGAGCTACCACCAAGGCCTTTGATGGTGGCTGGTTGCACTGCAGCAAAGGTTGCTAGTGATGCCATGGCCTTGATTTTGGTTCCCAACTAACTGGTTTCTGTCTCAGGCTGCAAGAGAGTTGGGTTTTTGATCTTTTTGCATGAATCTTAACTAGGAAACGTGGCAGAATCGGTATTATCTTAAGAGATCTGGAGAGTCATTTGTGCATGCCAAGTGGATTGAAGCTGGATAGGCCTATCCATTTTACGATCGCTATACTCCACATAAATTGGCAGGCACCGCAAGCTCCATTACTATTGGTCCTCCTACACTCATAATTATTATTTTGCTTTATAAAAGAAAATGAAACACTTTTGTACAGGAGGCATTTTGATTTTTTTTTAATATAATGCCTATTAATCATTAAAAAATTGCTTCGGGAGTATAGGTTTTTTTCTAATTTTTCAAGCATGATAAAATTATTTAATTACCTTTAAATACAAATAAAATTACTTAATTTTTTTAAAGTTGAAACCTAGGGGTTTTACTTCTTTTCTTTTTCTAAATACAGTTAAATAAATAAAAAAGTTTACTCTTTAAATTAAAAAAATTAATCCATTCGTGCTTGAGCCTTTTGATCTTTTTACCTTTTTTTTGTTATTACTATGTTCATCGATTATAATTTGATCATTTAAGAATAATTTATTACTATTTAAATGAAAAGGATGTTGGAGCATATGGCGCACACACATTTCATATAGCATCTCTTAGCAACAAAAAATGCCCTTTCATATTGTAGTTGGAAGTGTCATCGCATTCTTTTCTAGTTGGTGTAGCTTGTGTCGGTGGTGATGGAGTAATTTGTTGGTGGTAAGGTTTTTTTTCTTTCCCCTCCCTGAAATTCCAACTTGGTCCTTTTTGTTGCCTTGTTTTCTTTTGATTTTTAATTTATATTATTGGCTATTTTATAAAAGTTTTATTTTTTTCAATTTCATTATTTAATCCCAAATTGTTGTTATTATTTTTTCTCAATTTGATCAAGAAATCTTTTTTTAAAACACTGCCTTGAGGAATTTTCAATGCCTTTGATTTTAGGCAAAGAGCATTCATGTCAAACATGTCATATTGATTTCCACTTTAGCTTTATAACTTGTTCTTATTTTAGTGTCTAGCCAAATAGACTCTAAAATAGTTCAAAAAAATTCTAAAAAAATTCATAGACTATTTTTAAATTATTTTTGGGTCCCTTGCGTATTTTTTCAATAATTTTATCTAATATCAGGTTGTAAACATATATTGTAAGATACAGACCGAATGTTAAAAATGCTTGATTTTTTCCAAAATTTCAAAAACTTTCAAAAATTCAATTCTTTTTCCTCATTTCAAAAATAGAAAAATATGTTTTGTTTTCATGTATATGGCAAAATTCTAAAGGTTTTTCATGCATATTTTCTAACAAAAAAATGTATTTTTATCATGTTTGAAAAATAAAAAAAATAAATATCATAACTAGTTTATGATTTTTCATTAGGGTTTGGCTAAAATTTTAAAAATACCATAAAAATTAATTTGTTTAATTAATATTCAGGGTATAATTTTACAACATAACACATACTTCTGTATTAAATTAAATAAATTAATAGCAATAAATATTATAAATTAGTTGTAGACTTTATTATTTGAGGCTATAAAATTATAATGTAAAGAATATCATCAGGTATTAAAGATACAAAATAAAAAATAAATGTGATGCTAAGATTTATACTCTATAACAATTAGAATTTAACACGTTAAGGTAGAGATTTTTTCACGAAAAAAGATCTGCCTTGAACCTTAGCTGAGACAAACAAATAGAAACACAATTTAGAATAACAATCAATCAATAATAAAACTTACCATAAATGAGGTGTATTGGGGGTGATATATATTCTGCTTGCACAAATAGTTTCATTGCCCAAACTCTTATAAATCATAAATTTTCTAATAATCATGATACAAAATAATGGCTCTCTTAAATTATAATTTATGATTAAACTCAAAATCCCATTCAATCTAGAAGATAGACCCGTCATTCAACATCTTGGACGTCATAACACTAAAAATAAGGGTTCGTATATCAATCATAGAAGAACAATAATTATTCACGATATTACATGGAAAAAGAGTTAGAAGCAATCAAGTACATTAGAATTTACCATGTTCCGATAATTCTTACCAAACTACGAGTATTAAAGACATAATTGACTAGGCAACCAGGAGTCATGTTTGACTAAGAAAAAAAAAAAGGGATCACAAGTTTGAATACGCATGAAGAACAAAAAAAAAAATTGTTTTATTTAAAGCGCACATGTCCTCAGTATAATAATTAATCAAAAATCTCAAATTAGTTTAGGATTCCCATGAGTATCAACATAGAAGTAGTTTGTATTAGGATTTAATAAATTCTCGTAAACTTAGAGTTATATTTTTAAATATAATTCAAAGCATCTGAATCAAAGATCAACAAAATGCTTGAAATATAGGGCTGCGTATGATTTCTCTTACGGACTTTTGTTGATTGGTCATTCCTTTTGTTAAAAATTTTGGATGTTGCCTTGGCTTTGGCGACGAATATGATTGCAAGTAAATGGGTTTAATATAAATGGAGGTTTGATGAGAGTGTGGACATTGAGAGTAGGACGACGACGACGAGAACAACAACGACTCAACCCAAATTACTTGGAAGTTGGACGAAACAATACCAAAATTTTATATTTGAAGTACTGAATGGGAAAGGCAAGAATGATACACATGAGCAAGAGAATAATTTTGTGGCCATGGACTGGTTGCGGGTTTCATTCTAAATCATGTGAAATTTGATGTGTAATCTTGATGCGTTAGGGAGATGAAGAAGGTGATTCATGACTATGCTCATAGTGATGTAAATTTGGGGTTTGATCCATGATGAAGAAGTTGGGATTTGTATAGAAATGGAAATGACCCAGGACTTATTTCATCTATAGAGGTAAGCTGCTGTGCACGATGGGTTAATACCAGAGCATTAAGTAGCTGAAGTGATATCCATGTTTGCTATCCTATGTTTCCTAAATTATGGAATCATACGTAAATGGTTCTTGTCTTTAAATACATTGATACGCAAGAATGTCTTTAAATGATCGATCGAGTTTTTCACCAGAGCTACCTCTTACATGCAAGCAGCTTGAGTTCTAACGTAACCATTCTGAATTGAAGCTCTCTGATTGCTTGAATCACTCTCAAGATAGAATAATTTAATGAAATAGCGTTTGAAAGCAACTGCAAAATACATCAGCAAGTGTTAAATCTATACATGATATACTCTCACTCTTAAAATTCCATGTAGTTTATAAAAAAAATATAAATCACATTCCCTTCTCATTCTACAAAGTGCCATAAATGAGATTTACCCAAACTGCAAGCCCTTAACTTAAAAGTTCTAACCACAAACAAATATAACATACAAACTGATGTAAGAATGTCCCTCTACTTTAGATATAAAATTTGGACAGAGGGGAAAAGCAGAAACCTGATCAGTCTTACAGTTAATTTGTGTCTATCTAACTTATAAGCTAATGTAATCAACTATCTTCACATTGCAAGCTTGTCTTGATGTTTTTCAGTGTGCATGATATAAGTGCGTTAACAGAATCCACAGATTCCATGGTTAGTTTGGCTGTGGGAGAGGTATTCGTTAGGATTTGGAATGCTATTGTTAGCAAACATCCCCCTTCGGTGCTCTTCTCCTCTTGCCTAGAAGTGATCACTAATGGTCTTGATTCGTGTCCATCAGGAAGAATTGAGAATCCTGATGGTAATATTGCTAGGTTGCTTGAATCACATCCATTAATCACAGATTGCATTCCATTAGTGTCCACTGGAGCATAAATTACCATGGATTCATAAGCATTCGTGCCGCTATCTTGGAGTACCCACATATTGTTTTCTTTAGATTTCATCTTCTGCAATTGAAAAGGGCCTGTTAGGACCATGAATAGAGAAATGCACATGAGATTCATGGTACGGTCTCCTGTTATTTGAGATGGAGAACAGCTTACTAGAATAGTTACTGCATTGCCTCTATCTTGTCCTTTGGCTAAGTTTGCAGTGGCTTGTACAGGTCCTCCATTTGACATGATATCCCACTACATTTTAAGCAAAAAAAAGAAAAAAATTGTCAGACAAGTTGCCTGATAAAACTTGTACTCGTTTGTTGATAATTCACAATTCAAAGCAGCAATAATATCCCGTCTTAATAGGATCTTAACTGAGTAATGTCATTTTTTGCAGTACCTCATTTCTACGAGCTTCGTCTCTTAAGAAATCAAACAGAATATGCGGAGGGACAGGCAACCACACAGAAGAAACTGCACACAAGATCAATCCAACAGGTTCACCAGGATCATTTAAGTTTTTCCTAGACGAAATCCTTATATCTTCTCCTGTTTTGCTTGATACCTTGCTCCATGTGTGATAGCTTGATGCTCCGATTGCTCGACAAAAGCTCCATGTCATTCTTTGTGCCAGTTTCAGAATGCTTTTCCTTCCAGCTAGTGTAGCAACACCTAGATTTTTACGTTTGTTTTTTCATAAACATTGTTATTTATAAAGATAGCGAACAATTGCACTGGAAAATATCGAAACATAGTTTGGCTTACCAGTTGAATCCTTGGTGGGAACGTTGGTTGCCATGAAGAAAACAAGCCGTTCACATTGGAGTTGCAATGTTGCCATCCAATGCCTTGCTCCAAAGGCTAGGCCGCTATGAACGACTGTCCGGAACATGGTATGAACTGTGCTTTTCTGGCATTCCAGGTGTTCTACCCAGATCACCTGACGAGATTGTTACAAACATGTATGTTAAATTGTTAAAAAAGAGAAGAAGACGATACAGCATTGTTATGTATATATGCTTGTCTCTATTAAATTTTAACTCTTGGTCTATAGAGCATGTACCTTACAATGGCCATTTGATTTATCCTCGATGATGCAACCAGAGGGGCGTTTTCTGCATTTAACGAGTGAAGCATCAATGTTGTCTTCAACTTTGTCAATAGAAACATCAACAATGGCCCATTGTTCAGCGTTAAGCTGCTTGCAATATCTGACAAAATAAACTTCTCTGGTGGGCACCATGGGTGTAAGCATCTGGACCTCAGCAAACATCTGCGTGGCACAGTTTTATATCTGGTTAACGAAATCCAATACTATAATTTCACAGATGCTAACACAAAGTCAGCCTCAATAGAATTGAATATAACCAAAAACATATTCCACGTAGCCTCCTCATAAGGTAATATCCTCGGTAATTAAATGTTACAACAGGCCTGAGCAACCTGCTTAATTAGTTGTTTTTTATGCTTGGATTTTTTTCATTCATCAAAATTAATAAATAAACAGGTGTCTTAGGCATTAATTTTTTCTGGGTGTTCGACTCTTGGTTTCACCTAGGAAATTTTCTCGATTATCAAGTCATCACCTCTAACTGTAAGTAAGAGTGAAGTCAAGGATTTTGACCTTCAGCTGAGCCAAAGGAGGAAGAGTAGATCTCCATTAAAGACAAGGTCCCACGTAAAAAAGATGCCTCATTTTCTGACAGCTGGGCCATATAAATATACAAGGAAAGTTCCTCCCCCGCTCTAAATTGAAGGGAAATGGCCACCTCCATCTTTCAACCTTGCTTTTTTTTTTTTTTCTTTTTTTTTTAATTATAACTTTTTCGTTATATTACTATATATGGATTTTGTATTCACTGAAATTGATGCTGATTTCCCACGCATAAAACTGTAGTTTTATTCAAGTATAAGTATTAGCTAGTTTAATTATACGAGATCTTGGTAAATGGAGCTGTCACTCACCAATTGCACTGCCCCATTTCTATTTGCACCTTCACCATTGCAGATAACATCAACAGTGGCCGCCTTTGAAATCAAGAATGGAAACATTTCCTTCCACCGATTCTGATTAAAGGGAAAAAAAATTGATGACATTAGTGAAAGGGGTCTAATCTATAATTAATTAATCAACATTAACTGTGTGTGTGTGTGTGTGGAATATTGCTAATATATATATAATATAATTATAATATCTCACCACATCCATAAAACTTTGAACTAGCGTTGGGAGATCCGCAAACACAACCCTGGTCTCTCTTGAAGCCTCAATGGATCTCTTCGGCCTTCCATTATTGCTTGAATTTTCAGAACCAAACTCTTTCGTGTACTCATCGTAATTAAGAATTTCACGACCTGTCTCAACACTTCGAACCCAAAGTGGTTCCCCCGCCGTAGCCATTTTCTTAAGCTCTTCCATTGCTTGATTAGCGATCTCCGTGATTCTTTTCTTGTCAAGTCCAAAAATTCCAGTGTAAAAATCTAGTGAACTTCTATTCTCTTGATCATTTGCAGCTGAACATGAGGCTGTTGCCCCTGGACTATATTTTCCGATGACCGCTCGAAGTTTTTCTACCTGCATTAAATGATTATGCATCATATTAATTTCTTCCAGCTAAGTATGATATTAATAATTAATAAATATTAATTGACGATTGCTGTTTAATTTTCTATAATAATTAATTTTTACGTGCTAATTACCTCGGCTTTGAGTTTTGCATTTTCGATACGTAATTGCTGTTCCTCGGTTGTTAAGGCAGTGCCTCTACTGGTGGTAGCGGTGCCACAATTTGGACAGCAAGCTTTGTTGATGGTCTCCCTCATGGTCTTGTTCTCTTCTCGGAGTTTATCCATTTCAGTTTTCAGCAGAGAGTTTTCATGGCGCTCTTGTATGGCCTGTAACATAACCACTGCCATGGTTATTAGATCAACAAGATAACCAACTAACCCCATTAAGTGACTTTCGATCTCACTTCTACGTACGTAGTACCTACACAAGTACCTTGATTTGGGTACGACGATTTTGGAACCAAAACTTGACTTGTCTAGGAGCAAGGCCTAGTTGCTTGCTTAATTGCTGCCTCTGCTTCTCATCTGGATGAGGAGACTCTTTAAATAGCCTGAACATTAATTAACATTCACATAATTAAGTTGAAGATTCATGGAGCTGGTTAAATATATATTATATATCACGTACTCTTAGATACATTCACAACTGTTAAGAACTGAACATTAAGGAATTCTTTTGTGTATTTTTGTTTTTTTTTTACGATGTGACAAGCATCGTTGAACATGTAAAACAAGGAAAATAAACTTTCCCACCGAATTTTTTACTAATCTTTTAGTCTTTTTTTTTTTTCACGGACGAAAAAATAAATGACTCGAACTACGAGCTTAGGATCCTAAATGGTAACGTATTGCTTACTCCGTAGAGAATATCATGGTACACAAGATTCATGAACTCAAAAAGAGTCTGCGTGCTGACATTTTAATTTCTTGATAGATGTGTTGAATAGAGAAATTATTCACTTCTTTACTTTTCTCATATAAGATAAGATCCATAAATGATTTTAAAAGCAAACTCGTATTTATGTGAAAGAGAAAAATACAACTAGTTATACACCTAATAATTTTAATTTGTTGGATATACAATTCAAGTTATTTTAGTAAAGGAGTCATTGCCTTAATTGGCAAACCATGCACATATATCTTTAGCCCCGTATCTACCTACCAAGCTAACAAAAGATTGAACCTACATATAGAGTATTCTTAATAACCAAAACGCCTTTTTTTTTATCATTCATTAATTTGAATATATATATATATATATTGTACGGTATAAAAGGAGTTGTAAATATATAAATTCACAATATGAGGATATTGATATACATACATGTATTAATCAACAAAAATAAATTAATCTAGTCTGGGGTAGGAGTAAATGAGAGAGATGAAAATACATACGCTTCCATTTCTCTGATTTGCTCAGCGGTATGTCTATGGTATTTCTTTCTTTTTTTCTTCTTGTTTTTGTCATCATTATCACCATCACCATCACCAATATCATCCTCATCATGCTCTCCTTCACCTTCAAGATCATTATCTGATCTTGATCTCATGGGCCCTGAGGTCTCACTACTAATTTCCACGGTTTCTTCTCTTCTTCCTCCTCCACTCCCTTCATCCCCCTCCTCCACCTCCACGCTACCCGCTGCTGCCGCATGACTCACATTTGCGCCGCGGAATATTCCAGCCTTCAACAATAAATAAAAACATTACAGTGCATCACAAGGGTTTAGACCTTAATTAGCTAGATGCACATCATGCATGCATTTTTATGTACGTGTGATTCATGAGATTAATATATACCCACATCGAGCTATCAAAATAGAAAATACTTCCCCTTCATAAAAGAAAATAAAACATATGCAGAAAAAATGGACGGGGTAAAAATATTGGTGGGATTTGAAGATGGTAGCCGGAAAACCTCAGAAAAAAGAAAAGGAAAACCAAGCTATGTAAAAAGAAACAAAAAGATGTGTGCTTCCAATTAATACGAGAAGAAATTAAGAGAAAGATTATGAAACGAGGAGTGGTGGTTAAAGAGAGCTTACAAGACTAAGAGACAGAGCAGGAGAGGCAAAGAAGTCCTTGATATGAGAATTGGGTGGATTAGACATGTCGACGCCCATGGCCAGTCTGAAAGAGGTTGTTCTTCATCTGAGGAGCCTCACGGAGCAAGGCAGCTACAAGGCTTTTAGAGAGAGAGAAGAAAGTGGGCCTCGTTGATTTAAGGATATAAAAACAAAATGAACTCTCGAGGAGGTGATCTTATAGAGAGCGAAAAGAAGGCTGGTAGGAGTTGACTGTTGGATATTGTTGGGAGTGGACTATGTGAACATCCAACTAACTTACAAGCAGTTTGAATCTATGGTATCCAACGGTATTTTCTGTTCCATTTAAGTGGCTTGATGATCAGCTTAGTGGCTTAGACCTTTTCTGCTATTTTTTTTATTTTATTTAATTTAATTTCCACTCAAACATCCCTCCTCAAAGCCCTTGTTACCTTTTGGTTTTTCACTTCCATGGTTAATTTTATTTTATTCTCTTTTCCACAGCGAATTAGGAGTGAAATAACCATGACTTGAAGCCATTTTCCTATCCTCAAATTAATACTTTTATACGGCTAGCTTAACTGGCTAAAGTTTTTTTTATTATTATTATTTCTACTCAGTTCCAGTAATTACTTATCGCATCCAGTCAAGCTTTTTCTGAAACGGTTCAGCTCATCCATAATATTTTTTTATTTCAAACAGGAAATTGACGGCCTCTTCCACGATATGTGTACGCGCTAGCGCCAAGGGTTGTTGTTGCTTTTCTTATTCATTCTTCTTCTTCTTCTTTTTACTGTATTTGTTATAATACATGCTGAGCAGGACTAAAAGTTAATTTTAACATAAAAAAGTTTTAAAAAAAATCAATTGCGAATTTAGAACTTAAAGCGTTCATTAATTAATAAAATTAATCAATAATATGTGTTAATAAATGATGAAAAAAATTAGTAATGATAACTAAAGGCTAAATCATAAAACTAAGAGATAAAAGTATATAAAACAACATGACAATATTGCCTTGCGCTTTGCTATTTGATTTTTTTTATTTAATTATATAAAATATATATTTTTAAAAAAATTAAAATTAAAATTTGATTGAAATAAAATAATTTGCTAGAGAGTTCCCCTTATGCTTATTAATTTAGCTTGGTTTTATGACATGGCTCTTTGTACCTCTTTGTACAGTCTAGATTTTAAATTAAATTACATTAAAATTTGTTTGATGTAAATGCTTGACCTAGTGGGTATAACTGTTACTCGGTCATTCTATTTAAATTTTGATTAGATTTTAAAAGAATATTTCAAGCCACTATTTTTTAAAAATTTTGAGATAAAGGTGTTTTTTTTAATTGATCCAGGATAATATATATAACATAAACCCAATCAGGTTTAGTAAATTTATTTTTTTAATTAAATTTTTAATTTAATTATATAATAACAAAAATAAACACATAAAAGAAAGCGAGTAATTGAAATAATAAAAAAAAAATATCATTGAAGGATTATACAAAAAAGAAAAGGCTTGTAAATATTAAAAAAAAAAACATATCATAATCTTATTAAAAAAATCAAAATTAAATTATACTTTATTAAATAAGACCCCCAATATATTTTTAATTAATTAATTTAAATAAATTTCAAGTCTTGGTTTGATTTGAAAAGGGAAAGGAAATATTTTAACACGACATTGTTTCTTTTATTTTGATCATGTTTTAGATTAAAATAAATGAAGTCATGAATTTGCTCGGGTTTAATAAAAAAATTTCTAATTCATATTTCATTTAATTATATAGCACTAAAATTAGCAATTCCCAAGAAAGCAATCAAATTAAACAAAAGATAAGAACAAAATAATCATTAAGGGCTGTATAGAAAGACTATTTGCTAAAATTATAAAAGAATGCCATAATATAATTAATTTGAAAACTAAATAAAAATTAAATGATATTTAATAAATATCTTAAACATATTTTTAACTAATTTATTTGAATGAATTTAAATTGAAATTGAATGAAAAAGACAACTCCGTTTAATTTGTTTTTAATATTAAGATAATGACATTCAAAATTGATTTGGTTAAACACAATTTAACACTATAAAAAAAACTTAATAATATTATAAAAAAATCTTATTAATCTTTTTCAAAAAATATGTAAAAATTGAATGTATTTAATAAAATAATATCCAAAATATATTTTTAATTAAATTATTTTATTAAATTTAAATTAAAAAAGAAAAAAATTGAAGTTAAAAAAAGCCAGGTGCTCATGTTTATAAGGGGTAGTGTGTGAGCCATAAAATGAAAGGCCACTGTGAGCCTACTTGTTTGGCCTTTTCTTTTATTTTGTTTTTTAATTGGCTCAAATGACGGACGACCATCCTTTTTGTCTTAATTTTTTTTTTTATCGAACAACATGTAATCTAAAAAAAAAAAATTAGACTAAAATGGAAACTGAAACAATTGTGGAGGAAAAATGTAAAAAAGAGGTCCAAATTGAGTAGTGAAAAAATCACCTTTATTTTAGCCTGAATGTCAAATTAGGTCCCTGCATTTTCAATTTGTTTCAAGCAACAAAACTGATTTTATTTTTATTTTTTACAAATCAAACATCAACTAAATGTTTGAATGATTTTTTGATTCCTTAAAAAATTCATAGTAAGCTAGTCAAACATGCCCAAATCTGAAATAAGGTAATGTACAAGGATAAAATTGATAATATATAATTTTAAAATGCTTTCATGTTATAATATGTACAAAATTCAAAAGCTTTATTCGATACTTTTTGACTTTAAACTTTTAAACATCTTTTAGAATACTGCCAAAACTATTTTTATTGGCTTTTGGTGCAAGAATCCCAAAAGCTCCAAATAGGCTAAAAAAACATCATGATGCGAAACGAGTTCTAAATTTTACGTTTTGAACTCTCTCTCTCTCTCTCTCTCTCTCTCTCTCTCTCTCTCTCACACACACACACACACACACACACGATCGAACGAAATCTAAAATGGATGTTATTTTAAAAAGTGAAGGTAATAAATTTAAGTATTACAAGTTGTATATATTTTTTTAATGCATCAATGTTTGACATGGAATTTAAGTGAGTCTCTTACAAGTTTATTATATCTTTTTTATATATATTTTAAAAGTATTTTTAAAAAAATTTAAATTATTTTATGTTTTTTTCTTTGCTTTAATTTAATATCTTTTTAGTATTTTTAATTATTTTATGTGCTGATATCAAAAATAATTTTTTAAAAAATAAAAAAAATATTATTTTGATATATGTTAAGTAAAAAACATTTTGAAAAACAACTATAATCACACTTCTAAACATACTATTAAATCTTTTATATCAATTAAGATTAGTTAGCGTACTTATTAGGTTTTCTAATTAGACCGACTCCTTTGATTTAGATTTAATAACCTAGAAATCCGAACTCTTCGAATTAAACAAAAGATTGGGTTTTATTTTTGTAATATATTACTTGAAAGCTACCAAAACTTCTCTTAACTTTCAAAATTATCCCCAGCAGTAAAGAGAGATCATGTGCTCAATCTGTTTTTCTCTAACATTTTATGTTTACCTCATTCTACTCTCAATTTTGTAAAAGAAAAAAATTGATTTTTTACTAACTTTCAAAAAAAAAATTAGAATATTTCAATTTTTTTCATCAGCTTTGGAATTAATTTTTATGAAAAATATTTCAAGTTTAACGTCATGTGAAGTGTGAGTTTTTGAGAAGATTTGAATTCTATAATCACACTGAATGTACTATTTGTCAACGTCTTCAAACAAGGGATATGGTGATAGGGAAAAAGGGGATCGATGAGAGTAGTGAAGGTGTTGGCAAAAAATTTAAGCGTAAATTATAAATTAGTCCCTCTAGTTTCACAAAATAAACAAAACACCCCTCTACTTTTAAAAATAGTTAATTAATCCCTATATTTTGAAATCTATTTATAATTTGATATTTTTCTCCAATTTCATAGTCTTTGTCAATTTATTTATTCTTATTTTAAGAAATAGAAAACAGGAAAAAAAAAACATAAATTGATAAGACAAGAATATATATTTTTTAAAAGAATATTATATTAAGCATGATGAACATTGATCAAGGGATTAATTAATTATTTATAAAACTAGTGGAATTGTTAATTTAGTCTTTGTCAATTTATTTATTCTTATTTTAAGAAATAGGAAAAAGAAAAATAAACATGTAATATGAAAAGATTGATAGACAAGAATATATTTTTTAAAAATATATATATTGTATTAAGCATGATGAACATTGATCAAGGGATTAATTAATTATTTTTAAACTAGAGGAACTATTAATTTATAATTTACTCATAAATCAATGATGAGATTTACATTCATTTGAATGTAGATTTTCATTTAACAAAGAGAAAAAGATGACGGTATTGTTAATAAATGAAAATTGAAGTTGGTAGAGTTTGAAGAAATTGACCATTTCAAGTTTTATTATATTTGTCTTACTAAGGTTATATTTGTTTTTAGGAAAGTGATTTATGAAAATTCATTTTCCAAACTTTCTTGTGTTTGTTTGCTATTAAAAAAGTTGGTCAATAAAAAATACTTTCCAGACAAAGAAAAATTTAACTTGTTTTCAGAAAAGTGTTTTTCTAAAAAATTTGAGCGGAAAACAATTTTTAGAAGTTGTGAAAAATTTAGAAATATCATATTATTTGTTGATTATATCAAATTTGGTCCTTAAACTTTTGATTGCTATATATATTTTATTTTGAATATTTATTTTTCAATTTCATCTATTAAAATTTAATTTTTATATTAACTTAGGTCCTTATTTTTTTAATTATTATTTACTTTTTCCTTATCATTTTTTTATTGAAATTTTTTATCTATCAAATTTGATCCTCATTCTTTTGATTGTTACTTATTTTATTTGAAATAATTTATGAAATGTTAATTATTATTATTTTATTTTTTCATCTTTTTTTTATTTTTTAGATTTGATCTCTATTATTTTGATTATTATTTATTTTATTTGAGATAATTTATGAAATTATATTTTTTTTTCAATTTCATTCTCATTCAACTTTTTAATTTGTAAGATTTGTTCCTCACTATTTTAATAAACTTGAGAAAAATAAAACATTAATAAGTTATTTTTCAGCTTATTTTCGATGACATAACCAAACACTGAAAAGTGTTTTCCAACTTATTTTTCATTACACTATCAAATATCAGAAAATAATTCACTTTTTTGAAATTTACTTTTCAAAAAGAAACTACTTTCCAGTAAACAAACGGAACCTAAAAATGATTTTAAGTTGATTTGTTTCTATTATTTTTGTTAATTTCAACTAGGTTTTGTTTAAAACAATTTTATAATGGTATTAAGATACACAATAAACTTCATAAAATAATTAAATTTACAATTATTCATTCTAATAAAATTTAGTGGAACAAATTAAAATTTACTTTTTTTCTCTCTTCTTGTGTTTATCATTGAATCAAATTTGAAATTTTATATTATAAAAAAATACCTAGATTAAGACTAAATTTTTATAATCAATTTGGAAGATGATGTGAACCCAATGATCACGTGGTTATGCAATCCACATCCAAGAAAAACAAGTCCTGGAAAACTAAAAAATTAGATTGGAATGAACCTCCACCCAACAAATACCAATTCACGAACAAAAAGTATAAGAAAGATATCATGAAGATAGTTGTTATTAATAAGTCAAATCATTCATTTAGAGAACCAAGGAAGAAGAGTATTCTCACCCATACAAGCACACAAAGATGCAATAAAATCAAGGTATTATTCAAAGCAAACGTAAACTGATCCTTATGTTACAACTTAGTTTTATATGAGTTAATCTAAGCTAAAACCATAGTGTATCCAAGACAAGTAGGGCTCTCTTGGACCCACTTTACAACATAACCCAATTATAAAGTAATACACCTATAAACATTAAAATAAAAATAAAGAGATATAGTTGTTTTTGTATGTACCAAAGAAAATAACATAAAAGAGACTAGTTTCCTAGGCTAAGTAGTTTCTTTGGTCGAATAGACCTTCATTGTAACTTTAGGAATAGTTGCCAACTCAAGGACTCTCAATTATGCAAAGAGGATCAAATTTGTAATAACTCTTGTCCCTCTTCCTTTTCTTTTGTAGTGCTAAGTTTCCTTGTTTTATTTGGACAATAATAAAGACAATTTATTTCCATTGTAGCCGCCCCTTAACTTTTCTTCTTAGACTAGGAGAATTAAATATTACAATTAAATATTTTTTTCTAGTATAGGAATCAGATTTGACCGTCACTTTGTTTCTTTTGTAGACTAGGAAACTTCCTTCTTTGATGCTAAAAATCTACTCAATTATCTTCAATTAAAGACAATTGCTAATCAAAACTTCATTGCTATTGCCAAAGAATAATTACTTAAACTATGTCCTTGCAACATTCGGTGAATTTGTATTTTGCTCTAAACAAATCTGGTATTTTCCTTAGTTTTCTCTTGTGATTTTCTTTTGTATTTTCTATATCTTTTCTCTTTGATCCTAGACTTCCTCCTCTATATAAAAGAACTTGCCTTTTTTATATGCAAACCAAAACAAAAAGTTGCAAAACCATGGTGGTTTTGCCAAAAGGTTTTATGGAAGATTCTTGTTCTTTCTTTTCCAAAACTTTCCTCTCCAAAATATATAGTGCTGGGTCTTTTTTTTCTTCTTCTTATAAATCAAAATCAAGCATAAGAAAGCACTTTTAGAGTCTTTTATATCATGGTGAATTTGTTTTTCAGTCATAGATGATTGAGTTGAGTACTTTACCAAGATCATTATAGAGATTGAGATATAAATGTATCATTTATAGACCGAAGTCTTGTAGAAGGTATGTAGATCTACTATTAGAAACAAACTGCACTTGATTTGGAGGTCTAAAACTTCATATTCATTTATTGAAAAGTTGGCTCTCGATCATCTTGAATTTTCCAATGTAGGAAAGGTTGGCTAAAGACAAGATGTTATCAAAATTTTCATGCCAAATAAGGTACCAATGTTTGATAATAATAGTTGATCCTTATAGAGACCAATGTTTGATAATAATAGTTGATCCTTGTAGAGAAAGTTCTTAGTCTATTGGTGTTGATTATAGCCTCTTAGGTAGTCAGAAATGCCACGTTCATTTGTTTAAAAGTGGCATCTCGATTAGTCATTTAGCTAAAGAAAAAGAAGAAACAATGACTAAATAATGAGTTGCTCATTTATTCATTAAAATTTGAGTGACATGTCATTTATCTAAACCCTGAAAATTAGGGTTTTTATAAAGGATTTTGGGAAATTTCAATTTAGTCCTTGTTCTTCCAATTTCAGCATATGCACCGCACCATTAATTGACTTAAAAACTTTTCAATTTCTGTAATTGCTTCCTTAAAAATGTTAATGGAGATCCTTTGAATCTTGTGCCTTTTAGAAATTAGTCATTGGTTTTCAAATTATACAATATGACCCTTATTGTTCATCAAACTTTCAAATTAACTCAATTTCAGTCACTAGATACGCGCACCTATTTCATCTTGATCTTTGGTTTTAGTATTCTTTAATATGGCCTTTAATCAACCTTTAAACTTCAAATTTCTTTCAATTAAGCTTTTGATTGCACCAATTTGTCTCTTTAAAGTTTCAATTGGGTCCTTTTTCTTTTAATTATTGCAAACTAAACTTAATTAGGCCTCCAAACTTAATTTTTTTTAATTGAGTCCTTGATTGAATCCATAAAACCCTTTAAAAGTTTAATTAAGTCAAATTTTAATTAATTCTTCTAATTTTTTGTCAAATTGCCTTTCACACTTAACATTATTTCAATTAAGTCCTTAAATAAATCAATTAAACCTATTAGAAATATAATTAAATCCTTAAACTTAATTAATTCTTCTAATTTTGGTCAAGTTTGGATTTCAACCTCAATTTTCTTTCTAGTGTGTTTGATATTATAGTAGCTGTTGTGGTTGTGGTTTGAAACAAGTTGTTATATAAAAGTGCTTTTAGCTGAGATTGATTTGGTATTTATATATGTTTGGTTAAAACTGTAGTTGAAATTGAGGTTAAAAAAAAAGTAGTTTAATATGTTTAATTAATAATGCTTTTGAAATTGAGGTTATAAAATAATTTTAAAAAAAATATATATTAATATTGATGGTTTTTAATTTAAATATTGTAGATTTAACTGTTGTTATTATATCATGAAATAAATAATACTTTATATAAGATATTTTTCATTATTCTATTAAACTATCTATAATTTCATTATGTATGAAATATATCTGGCACAAGGACTACAAGTTTTTTTTTTTTTCTTAAGTGCGCGACAACATCAGATAATATATAATTAGGAACAAAATTAAAATTGCGATCAAATTATACAAATATTTACGTCATCAAGCAATCTCTATCTAATTTATGTAGTGTCATTAAATAATGTTAAACACTAGTTTTTTCAAATAAAAAACAATTAAAAAATAAAAAATAATTTTTATTTTTTATTTTACTGGGTTGGACCTGGTTCAATGTATTTTGAGTTTTGAACCGGAACCAGTCTGACAGGAACAATAAAGCTGGCTACACTGTTTAGTGAACAGTGTAGCCATGCTACACTGCGTGAACAGTGTATGTTGCACCGTTCATGCTAATTAATTAGCATGAACAGTGCTCAAGAAGCAGCATTTTGCTGCTTTTCCTTTCCCTGCGTCTCGGACGCAAAATTATAAGGGACCCATACATAGTAAACTGTTTTTTTTTTTCTTAACCAAACAGGTTGCATCTACGTTTTAAACAAAATGCAGACGCAACCTCGTTAAAAAACGAACTCTAAGTCTTTCTTTGCCCATATTATCAAATATCTCAATCTAATTATGCTTATAGCATTTTAATATGTTGTAGCTCGATGGCTTATCTCTTCATATTAAATATTTTTGGATTTTTAATTTCTGATTTTTTTTTAATTTTTGAATAAAAAAGAAAAATAGTTATTTTTTATAAGATAATTTGGGAGATCTATATTTGGGTTATGACACATATAATGTTGTAACTTTACTATATTAACAACATCTTTATTCAACCCATTAAGAAACCTAGTCATGATGACCTCTTTATCCTCCACTACATTAGCTTAAATTATCGTTATCTTCATCTCCTTGTGGTAATCCTTCATGGATTTAGAACTTTTACTCAAACCCTAAAATTTATGATAAAGCTTCATACAGTAATGATTAAGAACAAATTGCTTTCTTGTAAAAGCCTTTGTATCATTTCATGTATCAATAGATCTTTCTCTATTTTTTTCCCCTAAAAGTCACAATCTGATCTCACCAAATAATTATGTAATCAATATATTCAATCATGACAAGTTTCACTTTTTTTTCTTAGAATAATTATGGCAATAAAAAATTCAATCCACCTACATTTTTTTCTCTAAATATGCCTAGAGCTTGTTTTTACCTTGTAAACTAGGAACTTTCAATTTAATAAAGTCCAAATCACCATCCATATCATCATGGTTTCCATAATTTCAGAAATCCCATCTATGGTCAAATTGGATCATATATCAGAATCCATCATCCCTTCAGCCTCTAGATTGCTGAAAACCATCCCCATGATCTATGATCTCATACTTAAAATCATAATCTCTCATAACATCATCCCTATCCTTAAAATCATCAAAGTTATGGATTACATGTTGTTTGGGTCTCCTGTTATAGTTAGCTCTCCGATCAGCCCCATTCCTCCATCCATCATTATTGTTATCTTGCCTCTCAACTCTATCCAACCTCTCTCACACATTACTAACCAGGGTCCATCCTCTCTAACATTTATGATAGAACTTGAATCTTAAGTTTTAGGTTGCTTATTCTCCATAGAAGGTGGCGTATCTCTTTTTTCTTTAGGCATTTTGAATTTACAAAAAGGTTGTTAGTAGTAAAAATATCCCCATGTTTCTTGTGTTTCACATAAATAACAGGCTTTTCACTATAATATACCCATTCTATTTTTTTCCTCTCATCTCATTTTATTTTTGGCTCTTGTGGAAATGAAATCAACACAAAAAAAAAAAAAAACAACTTAGTAGTGTAATCCAAATAAGTGTCTTTAAATAAAAAAGTAAGAAATATACAAAAACAAGAGAAGATAAAATTACAATTATAATTTCACAAGCAGCATGTAAAATTCATACAATATATAAATGCTTTTGAAAACACGAGACAAATCCGAAGAAAATATTATGAAAACAACTTGATTGACATCTAAATATTCCAAAAAAACACTTTAGTATATTGCTTAAATTGATTTCAACAATAGCAAAGCAATATTTAATAATTGATGCAAATCAGACTTATTTTATACAAACCAAATCGGAATTTGGAACCTAAACCAAACAATGTCCAAATGACCTTAAATTTGATATATATATATATATATATATATATATATATATATATATATATATATAGAGAGAGAGAGAGAGAGAGAGAGCTATTAGACTCTAAATAACCAAAATATCAATTTACAAGTACTTTCAAAGTAACTTGATCCATTTTCATCTTGTTTTAGTTTATATAGCAAGATCTATATCACCTTCGTTTGAATGACCCTGTTCTGCTTTTTTTTTTTATATTATACTTTTTGTTACTGATATATGTAATGATAGTAACAAAATAAAATAACACTTTTTTTTTTTAGTAAGAGTAGTTTTTGCCACAATTCAAGAGGAATATATAAAGATTGGAAATAATAAGTTTCAACACACAGAACAAGAAAAATAAAAAATATAGAATGATATAACATGATAAATGGAGCCAAGCTCGAATACCAATTGATGTAAATCTCATGATCATGTATTTACATAACCCATGTGCAAGAAAAAAAAATCATGGAAAGATAAAAAAAATCAGGTTTAATATGAGTGTGATTTAGAGATTACCTGAATCAAAACACCAATATTATTGGAATGAATCCCCACCCAACGAATACTAGTTCATGAACATAAACTGTAAGGAAGACATCAAGAAGATAAATGTTATTTTTTATTAGTGAAATCAATTATTTAGAAAACCAAGAAATTAGAGTATTCTCACCCAAACAAGCATACAAAGATACGACAAAATTAATGTATTATTCAAAGAAAATGTAAATTGATCCTTATGTTACAACTTAGTTTTTATATGAGTAAAACTAAGCTAAAAATCTAGTGGGCTAACTTAGACCCATTTAACAACATAACCCAATTATAAAGTAATAAATCTAAAAACATTGAAATTAAAATAAAGAAAGATAATTGTTGCAACATATACCAAAGAAAATAACATTAAAAAAAAATCAATTTCCTAGTCTAAGTAGTCTTCTTGGTCGAATACACGTTTCTTGTAACTCTAGGAATAGTTGTGGCCTTTAGGAATCATAATTATGCTAAGAGAATTGAATCTAATTTGGTATTAACTCATGTCGCCTCTTTCCTTTCCTTTTAGTGCTATGTTTCCTTGTTTTACATGGACAATAATAAAAACAATTTTCCTCCTTTGTAGTTGCCATTAACTTTCATTCATAGACTAAGAGAATCAAATATTACTATTAAATAATCCTCTCTAGTATAGGAATTAGATTTGATCGCCACTTTGTTTCCTTTGTAGGCTAGGAAACTTCTTTCTTTTGATGCTAAAAATCCTCCTAATTAAGGACAATTGATGGCCAAAACTTCATTGATGTTGTAGGAGAATAATTACTTAAATTAAATCCTTGTAACCTTACGAAACATGCCTACACAAAGCAGCCTATATTGCATATGGATTGATCCCCTCTTGCACTTGAATTAATTGAATCAAAGATTGCTCTTTAGACATCTTTAGCCCTTTTATGTCCATCTTGGCTCAAACATGTTGAACAAGCTCATTCAATATTTTCTTTATTTTATTTTCCCTAACTATTATGATTAGTCCAATTGACACCTCAAGTGGGTCTCTAATGTTGGTGTTAGGTTGGTCTTCATCAAAAGACACCTTTTATTTTTAAACAACAAATGTGTATAAATCATTAAGAATGTATCATTTAATTTTAAAATCTTATATATATATATAGTCAGTGTTTCCTTATTTTATCTATTTGTTTTCCAACTTGATTTTTACATTTATATCTACTAATCATTTAATTCATCCTTTATTTCGATGATAATGGTGTTGTTGTTGTTGTTGATGATGATAAATTAAAATTTTCTCTTTAAGTTTTTTAAGTTCTAATTATAAAAACACGTTGTTCATTTTTTTTCTCAACCATGCTTGAGTTGTATTTTAACTTACGTGTATTAGATTTCAATTTTGAACGTATTTGTTATTGCATTAAAAAGGCTATGTTTTAAAAAATATTCAAATTAATTTTTTATATGTTTTGATATCTTTTTAATGTGTTAATGTCTTTTTTTAAAAAAACAATTATTATTTTAATATGTTTATTTTTTATAATATCAAACACGGACCTCTTCTCGGCTCCATAAGCCTAGATCTTTTATATTATTTTGTGTGCTCGAAGTGGGTACTTGTTGCTAATGTAAAGAACTCTGGGGTGAACAAGCCGAGCTGAAGCGAGCCGAGCTATATTAATATTACTATCAGCTAAAGTCAAACTGTAGGGAGTGACTTCAAATGACCGAAAAAAAAAAGGGTGGCTTGCTATTCCTACTGCCGCTGCCGCTCTAGGTAATACGTAAATAGTACGTATATGTATCCCATGTCTTTTATCAGCACGGTCGAGACCATTAATGAATTTGGCTCCATGCTTTTCACGTTATTTTAAAATTATTTAGCAACTATGGATAACTCCAACTTTTTTTACCCTGTGTCTTTGGACTTATCATAAAACAAAAACAATTTGCTCTATAATTATATGCATAAGAAACTTCCAACGAATAAAAATATTTTCTTTATTTTAATAACTAATTAAGAATTTTTTACGTCAGTCTTCACATTGAATAAACACTACAAGACGTGACTATTTTATTATAGAAAAAGATATTGTGCTGCATTATCCACACACTCACAAATTATTATAGATTTATAAGCAAAATCAAAATAAAAAGAATCAAGTAAAAAGACACCCAAAAGACATTTTTTTCCCTAAAATTTTTTTTTTTTAGTCTCAAGTTAGAGAAGAGAAGAGAGAAAGGATCGGGAATTTCAACAATAAAGAAATAAAGTCATTGTTGACACCAATTATGACCATAAAAAAACTAGATTTTAGAGTGATTTTTGGGTTGTTTGAATGTCCAAACAAGTTTATTTAGGTCTTTAGAATGATTTCTAAATGTTTTTTAGGTAAAAAAGGGTTCAAAATTAATTTTTTTTGTTGAAAATCCACTACCCTAATTTTCTAGCAAACCTAGGGTCACCAGATTCTAGGCATGCAAACGACACAACATTTGTGTAAGCTAATGGTGTATTGTTTGCATCGTCTACATATATAGATGATGTGTCTTTTTTTTACGAATATGGTGCATTGTCCATTAACATTGCAAGGTGTCATCTGCATACAAAGATTACGCATCTTTTTGTTTTTTTTTTTTTTTTTTTATGATGATGAATGACTCAATGACTCATCATCCACATTCTATTATTTGGAAAAACAAGATAGAGGCCTGGCATGCAAGCCAAGCCATTTATACAAAATAATCTACCTTGTTTTTTTATATGTTTTTCATAGTTATTAAACCAAATCTAAGACAAGGAATTGAGGATGAGCCAAGCAGGTTTATTAAGAAAAAAAATATTTTTTTATAAAAGGTCAAAATAACATCGTTTTGCATTTTAATTAAAAAATCAATGAGTTCAAACCAAGATTTAATCAAGTTGAGGGTCAACCGGGGTTTTAAGTAGGTCATGCCAAGTCAATTACTTTTATTTTTAAAAAACTTGACTGGGTCTAGGTCCTAGGGCGACAAGGTTACAAGTTAACCTAACAAGTTGATGTGATTTTTATAGCTATAGTATTTTCAACCCTTTAAAATAATATATATATTATTTCATCCTTTTTTTAATATTTTAAAATTAGTTTTTAAAATTTTTGCATTTAAAAGGCTCTTTCTTTATCAAAATTTGAAAATACTAGGCATTTTTTTTTAGTTGCACTAGCAACTCATTTTTTTTTCTTCTTTGAAAAAATATTTTTTTTTGTTTCGTATAAAACATATTATGCAACCCATTAGCATCTAATTGAATGAAAATCAATTTTGAAAATAAATAGTTATTAGATCTAGTAAGATTCATAACCTAGATCGCAGATTTAGTAGATTAACTTCGGTTAATTCAATTTTTTTATTTTTTTTATTTTAATTAAATACTTTTATTTTTAATTTTATCTGTTAACATTGAGTTAATTGAGAATTGAGATTTTTCTTGGTTTGTTTTTTTATGGGATTATCATGTTCTCGGACCTTAGATCACAAAATTAGTTGATTAACTTAGGTTTATCCATGTTTATTATCTTAATAATTTTATAAAAACAATACCAACTAATATGTATGCGTGTGTGTATATTAATTTTAGAAAACACATTTATTATGATTATATGGTATTTTTTTGCATTAGAAAAAAACTAATCCAACCAGTGACATAGCGAGGCTTGGGTGATTCTTGAATTATTTTATTAAATTCATGCATCAAATTTGTGATTTGCCATTGTAATTGTTCCTTTGTGTAAAAAAAAAAAAAAACATGTTATCTACAGATTGCACATTTTTTTTTTTTAATGTAGGTGCATCATATGCATATATAGATGACATGTTTTTTACTTACATGAATGGCATAGTGAGGCCTAATGATTTAGAAATTGTTACAAATGACTCTTGAATTATTTTACATGAGATTTTTAATTTATGGTTATAATATTTTATTTATATAAAAAAAAACATGTTATCAGTAATTCAATATTTATTTTTTTTAATATTGAAAAACATTTTATCCAATTCACAGCAAAACACGTGCTATGTAACTAGTATAACATTTCATTTGTGGACTTATGCTCACTATTTTTATTCTTTTTAGATTTTCATTCTTAAATAAAAAGTTTGAATGCAAGTGTTTTTACTTGAGTAATATTTTTCCTCGTAAGAGTATAGAAAAAGAAACGGTAAAACAAGAATTAAAAAAAAAAAAAAAAGGGGGGGGGGAACTAATCTTAACGTTGGTTGACTCATTGGGAAAAAAAAAAGAAAGAAAGAAAAAATGACGTGTACCCAAGGAAAAACCACTTTGGCAACTTCCATAATGAAGTGGACAGCTTCAAGATTTTCGTATTATAAAGTGGGGTCCCAAGAAACTATTGGCTAGCAGATGACCGACTTCTGCACTTTCCCTTTCAGTTGTGGGGTCGAGGAAGCATTATTTAACTTCTCTAAGAGTCGGCGAAAACCCCCTCCTTTACTGTAAACT
Organism: Populus alba; assembly: GCF_005239225.2. Taxonomy (NCBI): domain Eukaryota; kingdom Viridiplantae; phylum Streptophyta; class Magnoliopsida; order Malpighiales; family Salicaceae; genus Populus; species Populus alba. Next base: position 9,150,023 of record NC_133286.1, on the reverse strand, counting down.
TTCATTTGACTTGTGAAGAAGTTGCTTTTTAAAAAACAAAAAACTATATATATATATATATATATATATATATATATATATATATATATTAATTTTATTACTCATTTTTTATTTATTGCATTATCATACAAACATCCTAATATTTTGTGTTATTTAATTTTACAAATATATTTTTTATTATTATATTATTAATTAAAAATAGTTAAAAAACAAAATTATTAAAATTTATTGAAGATCCATTATTCATTGAATTTGACAAGTTAAACCATAAATCTCATATCGATTCAATAAGTTGTCTTTTTGATATTAAAAAACAAAAGATGTCAATAAGTTGTCTAGTTTATTTTTGAATCCATCAAGTCGATAAAGTCATGTCTAGACAACTTCCTTACTAATTAATTTTAAATTGGAGTGAACATTGAATTAAGTTGAGAGATTTCAAAATTAATCAGTTAGGTTAGACTTTATTTTTCTAGTATTTTTTTGTTTTTAATTCTATCTTTCAATTTTTTTCCTTTTGATTGATTTTTTAATTCTTTCTCAATTTCATCCTTGAACGTATGGTTGATTTTGAATTAATTTTCATAATTTATTTAAGTTTGCTTTTTATGAGATTATTATAATTTTAAACAAATATCATGGTATTTGATGGGTACTTAAATTTACAAACATTTATTTTTGTTATTATATTATAAAGTAAAAAAAAATAAAAAAAAATAAAGTTATTAAACTCAATGAAGTTCATGATTGAGATTACGGATTTGATAGGTTAAGTCGTAAAATCTAAATTGATTCAATATATTATCATTTTAATATTAAAAAAAAATCATCTTGAAATAAAATTAGAGTCAGATCTCACTTTTTATCTATCATTTAAAATATTTTTAGACCTATTAAATTATTTGAACCATATCACAATAATTGTTATATAATGCCAAACAGCTTATATAAAGGCATAAAAAATAAAAAAAGAAGAAGAAAAAAAAACACACATATATATATAAAAAAAAAGCTCATCTTTTACTCAAAAATAAAAAACCCTAAAGGCATAAAAAATGAAAAAAAAGAAAGAAAAAAAAACAAATAAAAAAAAAACTTATTTTTTACTGTAGATACATTATGCAATTCACAATAAAAAATTAACCTTTTTAATATAGTTTAATATGCCATGTAGAGTTCAAAATCTTTTTAAACGAGAATATTCTAAAATATTCTAAAACCAAGAGTAGCAACAGCTATTTGGTGAAGCTCATTGATTGCTTACAATTTTCGATTTCACAACAGGAGCATCAGTGATTACTATTTCTAACAACATTAAAAGAATTGAGCGGAAATCACCTGCTTAGAGAGTTCATTTCTCTGCACTATTCATATTATAAACACTGCAAGCATGCCATTTTTTTTTTTCATTTCTTTTGTTTTTTTTTTTTCTATAAAATTATCACATCTTCAAAAAAATAATTTGTTATTTAATTTTATAATCATCTATTTTTATTATTATAAAATTAAATAAAAAATATATTTTTTTAAAAAAAATTATTAAACTTAGTAGAGTTCATAACCAGATTCGTTGGTTTGATGAGTTAAACTAAAATATATGGATCAATCAAATATATAATAATCTATATTTTTACTAGTCATTCAAAAAAAGTTTTAAATTTACAAAGTTAGTTAGGTTTAGATCAACAAAATTAAAAAAAATTAAAGATTATATTTTTTTTATTTTATTATAAAAAACTTTAGAATTGTTAAATCATCATAACATAAAGTAATTGAGTAAGGATAATATATATATATATATATATATATAAGATAGTTATTGTATCATTTACTGACCTAGTATTTGAATACTCTCTATTTTTCTTCAGTAAAATGAAGAGAAGTAATTTTTCTTATAAAATTCTATTTAATATTGAGTCTAACGTGTTTTTAATTTTTTTTATAAATTATTTTAAATTATTTTTTAATTATTTTTGGATCATTTTAATATATTAATGTCAAAAAATAAACTTAAAAAATAATAAAAAATATTATTTTAATATATTTCTAAATAAAAACTATTTTAAAAACAATTTATAGTAACAATTTGGGTGTTTACGGACAAATTAATATCATTGTTTTATCTTCTTTGAATCCGGGAGGGAATTTATTTTCTTGTTTGTATGTTTTCAGAGTAATGCTAATCTCGTTAAAAATTATTTTTAAAAAAGAATTCACCCTTTGAAATTTTTCGGAAAATGGTTCCAAAGAAGAAAAATAAAAACGATTCCACGAGAGCTTTTGATGGAAAAAAAAGAAAGAAAGAAGGGTGATAATTGCATAAGCTGCAATGATGGACTCCCTATGACTTGGTCATTCTCATGCCTTGACAAAATCCCTTTCTTAGGCGAATCCCTTTAACCATGTTTCATAGTTTCTTGTATCAACCAATCTTGGAGACTTGACCTTCAGATTGCTGAGGTGCAGGATACTTGTAAGAACCTTAATTGCAGTTAGTTAATTAATGCAGAGGAAATTATGGAGAAAAATATTCATTGGCGCCATTATCAGACATCATCTTCTATAATTAAGGTTTTGGTGTCTTAAAGGTTATGATTGAGAGCTCGTCCGCAATTCAAATAACTCCACTTGTTTTATTAATTTTTGTATTTACAATTTTGGTTGTTGTTAGTTAGGAATGGTAGATAATATGAAGCAATCACATGGTGTGAGACGAACCTACTAAAAACAATATTGTTCTGGGATTATTTTCTTTACTTCATCGATCCTTCTTTTCCATGCACTCCTTTTTATATCATGAAAGCAGGAAAAGAGAGAGATCTCACAAGCAAGAGCCCCGACCTGCTTCCTTTTTTTAGGTTTCTTATGAATCAAGGCTGGGGCTGGGGTCCCAGATGCCAGAAATGAAAAGAATTTTGAAATTTCTGAGAGGATAGTTTGGAAAAGATGAAATTAGAACGATGATGTGACCAGAGGAGCTACAAATAGAATGGTTTATGAGCTTAATTTATACCAGTGCATCGTCTGCTTTTCCAAAGAAGAAAAGAGAAGGAAAGGGTCCTTGCATAAAATACCATACCTTGCTGGAAGATGAACATTAATCCAACCTACCAGAATTAGTAATTTAAGTGGCAGAGAAGAAAATTGGAGATGAATATATATATAGAAATGCAGACGGTGCAATAATAATTACAGTTGCGGAAATACTCCAATATTGTGAACCTTGCCTTCGTTGCCTTTAAGAACAGGAAAAGGTAACCATGGTAAGATAATATTTAAAATTCAGGATTACCACTTCCAGGTTTTCTCATTTAGTTATAGATTAATTGTAATTCCTTTTTGCTTTTTACAGGTCAAAGTATTCTATCTCCTATTCAACAAACACTCTGTGTGAATGGCTGGTATTCAACATCGGCAAACAATAATACATGCATAAATCATAGCACAAGTCTGCATTGAATTAGATTTTGATCCAAGAATTCCCACAGTTAATCTGTGAAAAATCTGCTAAAGGTCATGCCAAGGAATTATGGATTACGTTCTGGCAAGATTCTTCACCAACATCGCAGTCTCATAAACTTTATTGCCTCTTTATCTCTCCCTATTTTTGGTTCTTCAATACATCTAGCAACATAAATTAGCACCTTCCAAGAGAGCAATTTGCAGCTGCCGAGACTAGTAAAATGGCATTTAGTTATAAATTTCCAGTCACCAAGCTAAGTTAGAAATCCTAACACGACACGCAATCCACATGGAACTGCATTGCCACGGCCACTGGGACCAGGAAATCCTCGTAAGGATGCTGTCGCATTGAGCATCAAGTCAGATAAGGATGCCATGAGACTGTTTCAGCACAGTGAACATTATCTGGTAATGGCTTGCATGATAAAAAGGCATAGGTTTAGCTTCTATCTACCTTTGGGAGACAGTTAGATATTGAAAAGTAGATGAGATATACGGTGGTTTTTGGAGGTCATTAGTCTGGAAAGCTACCACACCATACAGTGGCAACTAAGGTTGAGTAGAAATTGAAATGGATTAAATATGATAACAACATTTTATGGAGTAGGGTCTCCCACACCAAGACTAGATTTATGCTTATACACTTTAATTATGTCACTCATTCATGAATGCCCATTTCTTAACATAGAGGTTGAGTGAGTCTCGAAGAGGGATTAAATTCTTCTCCTCCACTTGTCTGTTCTTCGTTGTTGAATAAACTAGTAGTGCTCTAATTAGGACATTCAGCATCCCTTCCCTCTCTCTCTGTCCTTCAAATGGTCCATTCACATGATTAGTTGGAAGAAAACTGTGACTGTATACTAGTTCTGAACAAATTGCAGTTAAATGAACACGAAGGTAACTCACAAGTCCTACGATCAGCTAAAACTAAGAGATCAATTCGGAGAATTACTTTGGAGAAGAAGTATTTGTATATTATTTAATTTTAAGCTGCGAGATATACGTATTATTTCTGAAGCCTTTTGTCCTAACTAGAACGGAAGTGGAGAACTAAAATTCAACGCACTCAATTGTAGCCAAATTAGTAGAAATTTTCCATGCAGGCTAGATATGAGGCAAAACTAAAGAGGAGATGACCAAACATCTATGTACCGTTCAATTTGATTGCAGTAAGGATAAAAACGTAACTACCAGTCTACAACCAGTTCTAGTGGGCATCAGTGCATGTACTTCTTGTAGGGCTGCCAGTTGGATCCTTACAAGATAGAGTTTTTGAAAGAGCATGAAAGAAACGTTGGGAGCTATGCATGTACTGTGACCAATGCTACTGTAAATCTTATCCACAATGGCTTCAACAACCAAAAACATGTCTGAAAAGATAATTTCGCGTGCAGCGCAGAACATTACTTGCATAGTTTTGCACCAATAACAAAACTGATAATAATAAAAGCAATCCGGACATGACAATATGTATAAAGTGGGAAGTCCAGGAAAGCATCCGTTGGTTCATTACACAGAGAGCTATCTCGTATAGTGTGATGCATAGTATAGAATTTAAGCTACAATATATCATGCACATGAGTTCAAGCTAGCTACGAACACAAATTATGCAAAAGTGCTACAAATATGCATTTGAGCATATTAACTATAACTAAGGATTAATATTGTAATTACAGAATTACCCTTATCATAGAGAATTGTAAAGACCATATAATGGTGGGGTTCTCTTTTTGGTTAGAGAGAAAATGGTCAGTTTGAGTTTGAGTGGGGTTGCAGACCCTAGACTGCAGATACCTAGCGTTGGGTTGCCAAGTCCTAAGAGTTAGGGCTAAACCCGCGCACCTCGCCATATCCCCAGGCTATAGACACCCAGCGCTGGGGCTACAAAGTTCTAGGCGCTAGGGCCAGACAAAGTCCTAGGTTCTTAGGTTTTAGATTTCTAAATATAATTATTTGTATTACAAATATAATTATTTTTATTATAATTAAAAGAATTGATATAAAAAAATATTATTATTTGTCTTATAATTAAAAGTATTGATATAAAAAATATTATCATTTGTCTTATATATATTATTATTTTTGTTATAATTAATATTATTAATATTAAAAATATTATTATTTGTATTATAAATATTATTATTTTTATTATAATTAAAAGTATTGATATCAAAAATATTATTATTTTTCTTATAATTAAAAGTATTGATATAAAAAATATTACTATTTGTCTTATAAATATTATTATTTTTGTTATAATTAATATTAAAAATACTATTATTTGTATTATAAATATTATTATTTTTATTATAGTTAAAATCATTAATATAATACTTATTAAATTTGAAAATATATTATTAATATGGAAAAATAGATAATAGAATTATTATTATTATTACCCTTCAAATGAAATCTATTTTTGTTTCTCGTTATTATTATTATTATTATTTAATAAATTTGGAGAAAAATCATAAATTTGATTTGAAGAAATTAAAAAATATAAGAACTTGGGTCAAACAAATAAATCTTATTGCTATCGAAAAAAAATATAGAAATGATTTGAAGAGAAAAATCAATCATTATTATTATTATTAACTTGGGCCAGCGATCTCTTTCCAGACCCAAGAAACTTGGGGTTGGAAAGGGGTGCCTCACCTAAATTGCTTGGGTGTAGCATGAGCAAAAACCCAAGTCCATTGGGTTTTGCAGCCCCGCTTGACCTAAGACTATGTGTTCTATGTAAGGACCTAGTTCTCTTGGGTCCTGCATTAGGACCCAAATTCCTTGGGTTAGTCGTCAGACCTAAATGCCTTGGGTTTTGCAGCTTCGCTTGACCCAAGATTATGGATCAAGCGTCACGACCCAAGGCTAATGAGTTTTGTATAAGGACCTAATTCTCTTGGATCCTATGTCAGGATCCAATCTACTTGAGTGCAGCATCTGAACCCAATTCACTTAGGTGCTTCGTCAGGATTCAATGCACTTAGGTCAGTCATTTAATGGGTCTTGATGCTAGACCCAAGACATGGCATTGGGCTGCCAAGCCCTGGGCGGTAGGGCCAGACCCCCGTGCCTGGTTGTAGCCCCAGGCTGCAGACACTTGGCGCTAGGGCTAGCCCGCATGCCTATCTACAAATCCATGCAAGCGGTTCTGAAGATCCGTCTAGGATGTGTAGACTGGAGCACCTAGGGTCTGCAAAACTACGCATTCGGTTCTGCATGAGGACTCAATTCTCTTAGGTTTGATGTAAGGACCCAAGGTTCTTGGGTCTTAGGTTTCTAAATATAATTAATTATATTATAAATATTATTATTTTTATTATAATTAAAAGTATTGATATCAAAAATATTATTATTTGTTTTATAAATATTTTTTTTTTATAATAATTATTATTAATATTAAAAATATTATTATTTGTATCATAATTATAATTATTTTTTATTATAATTAAAATCATTAATATAATACTTATTGAATTTGAAAAAAAAAAATTAGTAATATTGAAAAAAAAATTAGATATCATTTGAAAGGTAAAACTACTACTACTACTACTACTACTACTACTACTACTACTAAATTTGAAAAAAATATTATTGCTATTGAAGTAAAACCATAAATTTGATTTGAAGAGATTAAAAATTATTAAAACTTGTGTCAGGCGAGTTTAATATTATTATTAATATTATAAATATTATTATATTCATTAATATTATTAAATTTGAAATAAATATCATTACTATAAAAAAAACATAAAATTGATTTAAAGGGCAAAATCAATTATTATTATTATTAACTAGGGTTAGGGATCCCTTTCCTGACCCAAGGCTAATGGGTCCTGCATAAGGATCCAATTCTCTTAGGTCCTATATCCAGACCTAATTCGCTTGGGTGCTTCGTTAAGACCCAATGCACTTGGGTTAGTTGTCTAATGAGTCCCGACACTAAACCTAAGAGAATTGAGTCCTAGCACTAGACCCATTAGCCTTGGGATCGGAAGTCGAACCCAAGCGAATTGAGTCCCTCATCAAGACTTAATTCTCTTGGGTCAGCCCAATACCCAATTCTTTTAGGTATGACATCGGGACCCAAGGCTAATGGGTCTTGTGTCAGGACTCAATTTTTTTCGGTGCTGCGCCAAGACCCAATGCTTTTGGGTCCGGCATCAGGACCCAAGCCTAATAGGTCCTACATTAGGACCCAATTCTCTTGGGTCTTAGATTTTTATGATATTTTTATGAAAATAAAAGGTAAGCCTGTAGCATAGCACGAGCCATCTAACTAGTGTGTGCGTATATATAACACTAGCCCCGACGCTCCTATGCAAGCTAAATCAAAAGTCAATTTTAGTGAGAAAAAAATAAACATGTGAGCGTCATTTTTTTTTTTCTAAACAATAAAAAATCTAAAATGCAAATGGAAAACTTTACCCTTGTGTTTAATAAAATTAATCAATCACTATATGTATTAATAAATACTAAAACAAATTTGTTAATAATAATTAAAGAATGATTTGGTATGCTAAACAATATATGCAAACAAAGAAACATGATCTTGCTACATGTCATTCTATTTAACATTATTTAATTATATATCAATATTTTTTTTGAAAAAAAATTAAGTTGAAACAAAATAACTTGGTAACATTGTTCATTTGCTTTTTATTGATCTGACATCGCCTATGACATAAGGGTGAGTAAAAACAAAAAAATCGATTAAACCAAAAAAATAAAAAAATAATTAACCGAAAAAACCGATTATAAAGCCTAAGAAAAAAATCAGTTTGGTTCGGTTTTAATTTTTGAAATCTTAAACCGATTGAACCGGTTCAACAAACATCTAAACTCATTGTAAAAGAAAACCCTAAACCTAAACTTTACAATCCCTTACCCTCAGGTCTCAGCCGCCCCCTCTCTCCCAGATGCCTTTCAAGTTGCCCCTCTCTCACCACTCTCCTTTAATTAATTATCTCATTGTTCTTTAATTCTTTAGATCAAAACTCAAGCCTTCAAACAATTATCACCAAAACTTTCATTATCAGCATCACCCTAAATTTTATATCTTTTCCTCTTTCATACAATATTTGTCTTGACATGTGAAAACTTCATGAAGAGATAGAAAACTTTCTTTTGCATAAAAGGGATGTGCATTTTTTCAACATGTTTTTGCATAAAAAGGATCTGCACTTTTTTATCTATCTTGGTTTTATGGATTTTCCAAGTTGTTTTGGCTTTTTTATGAGTTGGTGGAAATATTATTGGTCAGGATCATTATATTGCATTTGTACATGGCTGAGTTGGTGGAAATATTATTGGTCAAGATCATTATTTTGCATTTGTACATGGCTGAAATTCTTGCCATTTAAACTAATCAATTTATCATCCATCTTCTTCATTTTGTTGTTATTGGCATCAGCTTTCTCTTGAAACAAAATTGGATTATTAAATTTTTCAATTATTTTCCTTAATTAACCGAACCGAACAAAAAATGATCAGTTTGAACCGATTTTGGTTTTAAATTAAAAACAATAAAAAATTAGTTTGGTTGGTTTTTTAAGTAAAAACCGAATCAAACCGAAAATACTCACCCCTAGTTGGCTTGGCATGACATGCTAAAAATCTAATTTGGCTCCAAAACAAATTTTAAGTTGTCGGGGTTTTAGGTTTTTCCTACAAACTTTTTAAGGCAACGCCTTTTTTTCTTTTACTTGTGCTAACATGCCAAACCTGCCTTATGGGTTATGGGGCCAACTAGTTTAACAACTTTTTATAAATTAATTTTATTTTATATAATTATATAATAACAAAAATAAACATGTAAAGGAAAACAATTACATTAAATGAAAAAAATTATTATTCAGAGATTTGCAAAAAGATTACTTCTTAATATGTTGTATTCCTATAAAAAAAAAAAAAAACACAAAGTAGGAACTAAATCATTTTGTATCAAATAATATTCCAACAACATTTTTAATAATCAATTTAAATGAATCTTAATCTAGAAATTTTGATATGAAACATGTTTTTTCAAGACGCTATTTGAATTAAAAAGTAAAGGAAAAATATCAAAGCGTTGTTGCTTTAACTTTTTTAAAAACTCTTGAGATGACTATATTTAGATCTTGGAAAAGCGGTGCAAACTATGTTCCCTCGAATTTTACCCAAAAATCTATTTTTCAACTTATTTTCACTAGAAAACACCTAATAAACATCTTAATAACCTCAAAAAAATTAACTTTCCAACTTAAAACACCTCAAAATTGGTAAAACAAAATACAAAAATTAAGTTGAAAAAAAAAATCTATGACAATCATTGACACTAAAGAACGACATATTTTGTCACTAGAATTTTACCAACCATCGACTTTCTCTTTCCTTAATCGTTTTCATATCATGTTTTCTCTCATATCTCAAACTATAGATTGAAAAATAAATAAAATAAAATTTCACATCTAAGTGAAAATTGCAAAGTCTAATGGGATTAAAATTGAACTCATAGTAATTTTGGAGAAAAAAACACAAAAAACAAGGGGCAAACAATGACTAAAAACAAATACCCTAGTTCTATGCATAATATCAAATTACATCCTTACATCCTTAACCTCTTTCAACCAACAAAAACCCATTTCTTTCTTTTTTGCAAAATCAAGCATAAATCAAATGTCGAGGTGTGTTATCGCCACCTTAAGCACCTTACAACAAGACAATCAAAATAATTTCTTAGGCTAAAAAACAAAACGATGAACTATCCAAGGATTAAATTGAAACAAAAAGTTTAGAAAGTGAAATGAAAAGATTGTGACATATTGGATGAGACGTGGTTAACCTTCATGGGGTTCAGATGGGATAAAATTGAGGTTGAATTGAAGAGTCACTCAAGAATCAGATACTATTTTTTTTTTTTTAATTGCATAGAACATGTAACTCACGTGCCAACCTGTGAGGAAGGTTGCAGCATTGAGGCGGCTTATACGACTTCCTTTGAGCTCTAATAATGATATTTCTTGGTGTTGTTGAAATCATCTCGATAAAAGCTTCCTTTCAATGAGACGCATGGTGGCAACGTAGCTCTAATGTGGCTTTAACGATCTATTCTCTTTTTTTTTTCTTTTCCTCCTTTTCTTTTTTCTCATCCCTTTATTTTCATGCTTGGTTTCTTCTCTTCTTCCCTCCAGAGATGAAAAGGGGCTGCATTTTTTTCCTACTATCCATCAATAGGCAAGGTACATTATTTTCACCCCAAGCACCTTATACACGCCAACCAAAGCATATTCCCAAACTTAAATGCAAGACAATGAACTTCCCACTAATAAAATAAATAAATAATTAAAAAGTGAAATAAAAGGAAACATAAAGGCCAAAAACAAACATTGTGGTGGCCTACAATGTTTTGTGAGTGAGTGTACAGTGTATACACCATGCCTTTTAGGTTTTTTTTTTGTTAATATTATATCGAAATTATGCCCGAAGGACAATATCAATGCTATTCATCCAAAATAACAAGAGGCAAATCATTTTTTCCTAACATCACAAGTTATAATGACTACTGTGCCCATAAGGATATAGTATTACTAATGAAACCCTGGGATTATCAAGCAGGGTGTAACTAAGCACCTAAGCGGTTATCTTGAAAAATACTGACAACAAGAATAAGGACTAAGCATCTAGGAGAACAAAAACCAGTGTATAAGAGCAAATATGTAAGTTGCAGTTGTAAATAATGTAAAAAGAAAAGGGGGCATATTTACAAATAAAAGACTAGAAAAATCTTGTGTCCATGCTAGAAGAAATATGAGTTCAACAAATGGTTTTTAATATGTAGATTTGAGGGATATTAGATCCCTTTCTTTAGCATGGGGATATTTTGTAAAGCAATCCACATAAAATTTAAGCATTATAGGTTATTTGAAGCCTTCATGACCTACTTAACAATAGTTAGCTTTAGCTTTTCCAATTTCTATTCTTTTGATAATTCGATGACCACAACAACAGAGCCTTAATCCCAAACTAGTTGAGGTCAGCTATATATGGATCCTTTTACACAATTCTTCTATTATAAACCAAATTTGTCTTAATAATAAAGGAGGCATGACCTATGAGCTGGGAGGTATTGGAGAAAAAAAAAAGACCAAAATACTTCTGGATTTGGATTGTTGTTTACATCTGGGATCCCATGCAAGGGATCTAAAGTCCTTTCCACTCTAAAAACAATGTAATCAAATATGGTTTAGTTTACTTTACTCTTCTAGTTGACTATTGTTCTCTATTCTCGCTCCTTTTCTTACAAGAAAAAATACTTGAAACTTAATATACATTGGAGAAGATGTAAAGGAACTTCAGTGTAATGTGTAATTTTGCTATAAACAAAGCATAGTTTGGATATCTAGGGAGAATTGAGGAAAAAGAGTGTCTTGGGAGATTCAATGGATCTCTCCTACTCTTGCTGATAAGCTTGAGGTGGTTGACTAGCATAGTTTTGATGCATGCAAGGAAAAATCTTTTAGGAGTTAAAATATAAAGAGAGATACATAGTGATTAAGATTATTACTTTTTCTCTCTTTTTACTTCTTTGCGTTAACACACACCAAAATGATGGAGAGTGCAGAGGCAGAGTGGATTCTAATAGCTTTCTAAAATCTTTTTATGTGGGTGATTGATTGCATTGATTGAAATGTTATTCCATAAAAACATCCATTCTTCTCTCTTGTTAGGGGGAAATGCAACAACAAACTCAAATGTTATTAAACACAATTGACTCTGTCTTTTGGATATTCATATGTCAGGATTCGTTATACAACTAAGTTTGGAGTGGCATATGTCTCTTGGTTAGTCGTATCCAAGCTTAGGTTTTTTAATAGCATGGTAGATTTACTTGGGGGTTGATCAAAATAGAATGAAGCAGTGTCTTGCATGAGAGAGAACTAAAATACTCCATTTATTTCTCTGAGTAAAGTCCAATAACTATTCAATCCTTCTTATCTCTCCTCTTCATTTCATGATATGAAGGAATAATTCAGCATAAGAAGAATAGTAAGTTGAACATAAAAATACATATGATTGCAGTCAATTCAATACGATGGGTGATGATAAAGAATTCTTAAAGTCATATTAGTAAACTAATCCATTTATATAGATTATTAGAATGAAAACTTTTCTAAGTTATAATATGTCTGAAAAAGCAAGCCCAACTTACTCACAATTTGATCCACACTCTGTTACGCAGTCAATTCTTGGGATAAAATCAATTGGTTTTCAGCCAAAATCTTAGGATGTTTGACCTATCCTTATCAAGAACAATGGTTATGTTGATTGATACGAATGGCCATGGCATAAGAAAAGCACTTAGTGACGACAAAAAATGGGTAAGAATGAGCTCATCCCAGTATGAAGACAAGGAACAGAGTTGTACAGATAAATTGATGCAACACACATTTTAAAAAATATAAAGAACATATCAATTAACCTTAACTTAAGAGTTGAAAGATTCAACAAAAATGGCATCTGGTAGCGAGGGGAATAATATACATAGAAAAATTACATAATTGAGCCGAGAAGGGTTTTACATATGACAAAGAAAGGCACTTGTGGCAGCAAAGAGTTAAGATTGTCAATGAGTGAAGTTGATTAGTCAATACTAACAAACATTACAACTCGAAGAAAAGACTAGAGAGATCCTAGAAGTAAATAAAAGTGGGAAAATAAATAAAAATAAATACTAGTAGCTAGAAGAATGTTGTAAACATTAATAAAAAATAAATAAAAACACATTACTTAGTATACAATGCAATAAAGAGAAGACATGAAAAGCATTATAGATAGAAGGAAGCAAACACAAGAATCCGTGTTGATTATATAAGGAATTGAAAGCAAGCTAGTGAAATCCATTCATGTACTACTGGGTTGATAAAAAAGGGGGAGTTGAGTACCTTGTTTTTCTTCTCTTTACAAAAAATATCACTCAAAATTACTCTTTCATTTAAATTTCTAGAATAACTCAAAACTCTTTTTTTTTTTCTCTCCTCCCTCTAACCACAAAGTGTAAAGTAGGGTTGAACATTTTCCATTCGGTCCAGTTTTGGGCCAAAATAAATAATCAAACTAAAATTATTATTTTTCAAGTTTTTGAATCAAACCGAAAACTGGTTCAAACTGACCATGTTCGGTTTGGTTTGGTTTTTTTCCTTTCAAACCAATTTAAACCGGTTCGTCTTATTTCTATTTTCACAGTTTTGTGCCTATTTTTTGAGAAATCTTGGCTTTCTCAACAAGCTAAACCGATTAGGCATGCATAATATCTATAAATCCAACCTTAATTTTCTTTTTGTTAGATCCTTACCCAAAAATTAAACTTTGCCCAAAAGATACATAAAACAAATGGAAAGAAAAGAAGTCATTTGATTGGGGAAAAAAAAACAAAATAGAAGATCAAAAGATATCAATTATTCAAATGTAAAACCAGAACAAAAGAAAACCAATTACAAATAGTTTACATAGATCCACACCATCTATCGAGTGTGTGGTGTTTTTATACTCGGTCTCTTCAATAAATAACCAAACCCGATGTCTAATTGTTGTCCTCACAAGACCAACATCAAGAAAAGCACAGAAAAGCCTTTTGCTGGTTTGACATGACAATCTTCTTCGGTTACATGGGTATGAAAAATTATATAATAATTACAAGGTTATGTGAGAAATAGGAAGAAAAGGATAAAAGGATAAAAGGATTAAAAGCAAAAGTAAAGAGAGGCATGCTTTTTATAGGAGAACTAAAAGAATTAAAATCAAAAGTGAAGAAAGGTGTGCCTTTGATAGGAGGACATAGGAGCATGAAGTAGCGAGAGCCTAACTAACAATTCCTAATAATTGTGGGATGTAGAGTATAGAAAAAAATCAAAAAGAAAAGAGACACAGAGAGCAAAGGGAAAGGGAGGGGGCGGCTAATTGTCTTTAGAGAATGTTACTTTAAGTTTAGGTTTCAAAAAAATATCCTATTTATACCTGTCTTTTTTTTTAAAAAAAAGTGTTGGCCTGGTTAAACATGTTTGATTTGGTTCAGTTCAATTGGTTTCAAACTTTAGAAATTGAAATCGAACCGAACCGGAACTTTTTTGTAATTTTTTAATAGGTTAATTCAGTTTTTTTGGTTGTTTTTTTCTAGTTTTTTTTTTTTTTTTAATCAGTTATTCAGTTTTTTTGCTCACCCTTAATGTAAAGAATAAAATCACTCATAAATAAGTCTTACCCTAAAATATGACAACTTTAGGTTTTTATATGGACTAAATACATGAATATTTATTTTCTCACTTGGGCCCATAATTTAAGATAAACCTAACAAATCTCCACCTTTATTTAAATTGAGTTAACTTACGAAACTTGAAATCCTCTTTAATTGCCTTTACCAAATACTTCTCAAGCACTACATAAACAATCAAGTTCGTGCAATGCTTGAACTTGACTATAGAGATAGTCTTTATCAATATATTTGCAGAGTTCTCAATTGTAGCAATCTTTGAAATGATATCTAGAATATAGTGATACCTAACATCAATATGTTTGGTCTTTTTATGATGTATTCGATTCCTGACCAGATGAATAGCAACTCTAGTTATCGCAATGCACAACAATCAACTTATATGACAAACCAAGATTACTAACCAAATCTCTCATCTATAAAACTTCTTTTTACTTGTGTCAATGCCATATATTTAACATTTGATGTAGACAAGACAATAATGGATTAAAAATTACTTCCCAACTAATGACACACTCAAAAGAGTGAAAATATAACTTGTCAATGACCTTCTCATATCCAAATTATCTATAAAATCTGAATCTACAAATCCCTCAACACTACCTCTAGTGTTATTACCCTTGTCATATACCAAATCAACATATCACCTCTAAGATAACGAAATATCTATTTCACTATAAACTAGTGAACTTTACCAAGATTTCTCATAAATATATTAACAACATTAACAGCATATGAAATGTCTAGCGGGTATAAATTATAACATATATATAGTGCAGAGCATTTTTGGTTCGGTCCGGTTTTGGACCAAAATAAACAACCAAACCAAAATTATTATTTTTTAAGTTTTTGAACCGAACCGAACCGAAACTGGCTCAAATCGATTAATATTGGTTTGGTTCGGTTTGGTTTTTTTCCCTTCCAAACCCGTTGAACCAAAATTATTCCGGTTGAGTTTTTTCTGGGCTTTTTTTTTCATATTTTTCAGCACTTTTATTTTTCTACTTGCTTCCATTTTCCAAAAAATCAACTCCAATTTTTGTTTTGATAGATCCTTGTCCAGAAGTTAAACCCAGCAAAAAAAAAATACACAAAACAAAACAAAGAAGAAGATATCCCTAGTTACGACTGCTTTCTTTGCAGTTAGGTTAGCTAGTCCGCTCTTTCCTATTCTTCAAGCCCAATGAGCTTAGGTTGTCGTTGCACCCCTTTAATTAGAATAGATCATGATTTAGTGTCCTTTCTTCTTGGGGGTTTGGAATTTCCTGGAAAGTGTGAAATAAGAGTAGTTAGAAGTAGGAATCATTGGAACTAGATGAAAGCTAGTGCTAGTTCTTGAATATCTAATAAAGCAATTTTGAATACTACTTACAAAATTTCATAATAGGATAGCCTCAAGACTGTGGAATTCTTAAACCTTTCTTTGCATATTCCTACCGTCTGAGATGAGAGATGAGAGACAGAGACCATAGAGGAGGAGGAGGAGAAGACATATTTGAGAGATAAGAGACATAGAGTAGGGAAAGGGGGCAGCTGAGAATGCATTTAAGTTTAGGGTTAAAAGAAAATATGCTATTTATACTCTTTTTTTTTTTCAAGTGCTAGCCTAGTTGAACCGGGCTAGTTCGATTTGGTTCAATCAATTTCAGACTTTGGAAACCAAAACCAAACCGAATCAGAAATGTTTTGTGATTTTCTAATCGATTAATTCAGTTTTTTTTTGTTAATTTTTTTTATGGTTTTCTCTGTTTAATCAGTTATTTGATTTTTTTACTCACCCCTACATATATATTACTTATAACTGCACTAGCATATGAAACACATAATATTTACTTCTTCTCATCCTTATTTTCTAGTGAAAAAGCTAAAGATAACCTAAAATGGGTTGCAAATGAAACACTTACTGGCTTGTAGTTTTACATACCAAAACACTCAAGTACCTTCTTAAAATACTTCTTCTATAACAAGTATAACTTGATAGCATTTTGATATTTATGTATCTTCATACCCAAAATCTTTTTGGTTATACCGAAACGCTTTATCTCAAACTCACTACTCAACTGATTCTTCAAACTATTGATCCTAGACATGTTTTTAAAGGCAATCAACATGTCATTAACATATAATAAGAAGTAGACAAAAGAATCATCTAAAAGCTTTATGAAATACACATAACTATCATATTCACTCATAAAGTAATTATGTTCAAGCATAAAAGTACCAAACCTTTTATACCATTGCCTTAATGAGTACTTTAAGTTATGCAATGACTTCTGCAATAAGCATACATAGTCTTCCTTACCTTGATCAATGAAACCCTCTACCTAATGCATATAAATCTTGTCCTTTAGCTCACCATATAAAAAAGTTATTTTAACATTTAGTTGCTCAAGTTTTAAGTTAAACAAGGCAATCATAGTTAGAAATTCACAAATGAGACTATACTTTATAATTAAAGAGAACATTTTATTAAAGTCAAATACATTCTCTTTATATAAAACCCTTAAAAACTATATGTGCTTTAAACCTTGTATCCTTAACCCTTAGGATTCTATCTTTCCTTTTATAAACTCATTTGCACCAACAATCTTCTAACTTTATGGTGGTTTAACAAGCTCTCATGTTTGATTTTTATAAAGATACCTAATCTTTTTATTCATAGCAAACATCCACTAAGAAAATTCTTTGCAAGAAATTACCTCTTTATAATAATAAGACTCATGATCATCAAGATTTTATGTTACATTCAAGGTAAAATTAACTAAATTAATATAACCATACTTAATTGGTGCTTTTATTTGTCTTCCTGTATCAATATTATAAGGTTGTTCTTCATGTGTGTTTTTATCAACAATATCCCGCACCACTCTTTCAATAGGCTCAACTGAAGCATCTTTCTAAACTGTATTTAAAGTTATAACCTCAAGCTTCACCTACTTGCTAGTACCTTACTTCATATCAATATTAACATCAATTAGCTTTTTTTTTTCCTTACAAAACATAGCACACTCATCAAATCTCATATCTTTGTTAGTAATAAACTTAAGTTACTTGGGATCCACACACCACAACTAATATCCCTTCACCTTGGATGTACAACCTAGGAATATACATTTCCTTACTCTCAGCCCAAGTTTAACTTCCTTAAGATGAGCATAATTGACACAACCAAAAAATTGATGTCTTCTCTCAAGTGCGGGAGTGTCAAAATAATAAATAACCCGAAAGACCGGGGTAGAAACACAGGGAGGTGAACTATATAAATTACAAATAATATATATATTTAATAAAATAAAAAGTTTATAAGAGTTTTATGGGATATTAATGTAATGATTAAACAATGATAAAAACAAATGTCAAGGTTAGAGGATTCCCTAATAATATTAGAAATAAATATAGTATAAACTCTTTTTATTAATCAACTGAAAACCACACACAAATGAGGTTCCAATCGGATGATTTAACCTTAATAATTCATTATAAATTTTTAACATGACCATATTAATTATCTTATTTAAGTAATACCAAACTTTTAAATATTGCCAGGAATTCATGATGCTAACTTATATTAACAAAAAATCAAGTTCCTTTCATGGCACGTGTAGGTTATACCATACGGTTAGCTATGAAAATGCCAAACATTTATTGTATCAAGTGTTATACAACACAAATCTAGATTAACCATTTAACAAATAAGGTATTAAGAATTAGTAAGATAAAAAGATAAGACATGTTAATAACAAACTTTCTTGAATATAAATATTGAAGTCCATGTTGAGTTTATATTATACCTATTCTAACACTATTAGTGACACTTTTTCACCTTGACATAATGAACTTAGCTAAACATAATGAAGAAGATAAACATAAATAAACAACATAAGTATGGTAAAGGAAATGAAAAGCATAAACAAGAGATTACGTAAAATATAATATGAAATAAAACTTAAACATTACAAAAATATAAAGAGAGAAATAAAGAGCATGATTTTGATCTGAACAACCAAGATGCCTAAATGCATGGCAAATGCCTTCTTTTATAGGCCAAAATTTAAAACTATTGATTTGATGACTAATTGTTAAGTGGGTGGCCAACTCTTGACTTTATGAAAATCCTTATCTTCTTGTCTGAACAAAACCTCATTGCTAACATCAAAATTGGAACCAATTGTACTATGATAGTTCTAGGAAATTGTCTTATTTTTTCAAGAAAAAAAATTGAGGTCATTTAGACTTTTAGAACTCGAGTAAACACTAAACAATGTTTGGGTTATATGACAGATTCAGACTTCTCCGTTGTTGCTATAATTTGAACTTGAAAACAACCTTTTTAAATCTTAGACTCCTATGAAAGTTGTAGGTCTATGTCTTCCATTTCCATCCATATAAAGCAAACCTAAATCCGAGATCTACAACTCCAGATATGACCCAATTACCAAACAGTGTTCCAGTTTTGGACTGTACCAACATCTCTTTTCTAAGTTTGGCCCACTCTTTGTCCTTTCAATTTCAATATTTAAACTCATCAATCAATCATTTCATTTATATGATAGGCCTGTATTTAATATGAACATTTACCATAAATTAAAGGTATCTTATATTATTAGAAATGTTATTATAAAACGTGTTTTAATTAAGGAGTTATTGATACTTCAAGTGCAAAATAATGATATAAAACCTTGATAAAAATGCACTTTTAAGTACTAATCAATAATCAAAACAACCAAATACTTTTAGTTTATAATAATCATCAGAATAACCAAATTATACCTCATAAAAAGTCTTCACCTCTAAAACTATCAAAGAATATTTATTCACCATATAACAAACTATATTAATTGTTTCAAACTAAAAGTCTTTTGACAATCTAGCTTTTCGAAAGCATAAAACGTGTTATTTATAAAAGTGTCTTGTTCATACGTTTTATAACCTCATTTTATTATGGCATATTCCTGACAATGAGATGTCTAGTAATTTTTTTATTCATACCAAACCAATCAAACTTACCAAAGAAAAATTTCAAACCATTATCAATTCTTAAATGCTTGATATTCTTACTAGTTTTCTTCTCAATCAAGGTTTTTCACCATTTGAAAGTGATGAGCACACCACTTTCTTTTTTAAAAATACATCTAGACATTTTTAAGGTGATCATCAATAAATGTCAATTGATATTGTGATTCACCTTTTAACATAACAAAAGAAAAACCCCAAAGTTCAAAATGAATATAATCCACAATACCCTTGGTATAATGAAGTACTCGTACTGAAATTCACCTTGCACTGTTTGCTATAAACAAAATGCTTATAAAAATCCAATTTACTTGTTTTTTTGACTACCTAACAAATCTCATTTGCTTAACTTTACCATTCTTTTCTCATTTATATATCCTAACCATATATGTCATAATTGAGAGGAATCACTATCCAAATCAACCACATATAATACACTAGCTAAATCAATAATTGTTAAACCTTAAAGATGATATAGGCCATTAACCAGTTTTCCTTTCATCACAATAAAAGCACCCTTACAAACCCTCAAAACTACATCATTAGCACAATAATCATAATCTTAGGAATTAATAAGAGTCAAAGAAATTAAATTCTTTTTCATCTCTAAAATGTGTTCGAACCTTCAGTGTTCTAACAATGACACATATATATATATATATATATATATATATATATATATATATATATATATATATATATCCTAATTCAAATTGTACTCACGCCAACTAGAAAGTCCTTTGTTGTCTCCTGATAAAAAAATATCATTGACAACTTTATAAGTGTCAAACTAACTTTTATTAGGAAAAATATAACATATGTAATCCAAATCAAGAATTCACTCATCATTTGAGCTACCTATAGATACAATCATACACTTTCAACATCATTAAGATTTTTCTTTTACCATAAATATTTGTAGCATTAGAGGTTTCCTTCTAATTTCCTTTATCTTTTTGTTTAGGATAGTTCTTGCTAAAGTGTTCCACTTCATAACATTCAAAGCATTTAATTTTTCTAGACTTTGATTTTGATTTAAATATACCTCAATTACTCGAACCCTTATTATTTGTTATACCTCTCATAATTAAGCCCTCTTCATGACCATCTAACCTTTTTTTTTTTTTTAACTCCCTAGAGTTCAAGAAAGCTTTGACGTCTTTTAAAATAAGACTATCTCTTTTATACAATAAAATATCAATAAAATGATCATAAGATAGGGGTAATGAACACAATAACATCAAAGCTTGGTCCTTATCTTCAATCTTAATACCAAGATTTCACAAATATAAAATTACTCTATTTAATTCATCAAAAAGGTTTTTAAAGGGCATACCTTCTTTTATTCAATAAGTATAGAATCAATGCTTCAAATATGATTAGTTCATTAGAGATTTGGTTATGTAAAGAGTTTTCAAATTTGTCCATAATCCAGCAGTTGTAGTTCATTTAACAACCTCTTTCAGAACCTCATCAAACAAACAAAGATGAATAGAACTATGTGCACGTTCCTTGAGATCTTCTTTCTCTTTATCATTCATTCCCTTAGACAAATTGTCTATAACTTTTAGTACCTTAAATAAATCTTATTGAACAACAAGGCATGCATTTTAATAAACCACAAATTAAATTTGTTCCTACCATTAAGGTTTTCTACATCAAACTTTATCACCAATGTTACTTTTATCGTCATTGTACAAGCCAACTTATGACCAAGCAAACTCTAATAGCATTTTATAGCAGAAACAACCTTAAAATCTCAAACCAATTAGCAAATAAATAAATATAAAAGACAAATACAATCAATCATACAAGAACGCACACAAAATTTATGTGATTTAGTAAGTTAGGCTTGCTCTATGAGCAAGACGATCATAGAAATTCACTGTGAAAAAGTAGTAGATTACAAGGTGTCATAAAATTACTCTCTTATCTAAAATCCTAATGGAACCCAAAACTCTTTTTTTTTTTTTTCTCTAGCCATCAAAGTATAGAGAATAAAAGCACTCATAAATAAATCTTACCCATAACATATAAGAACTTTAGGTTTTAATATAGAATCAATAAATGAAATTTTTTTTTTCACCTAATCTATAATTTAAAACAAACCCAACATTTTTATTTTATATTTTTCTTTTAATTTTAATACTCAATTATCATGTATTCAAGTATGAAACTTGTAAATTTTAAATTTAATATAAATAAGTAACCACGATGGATGGAGTGGCTTAACTGCTCTTTTGATATTGTTTTATGATGGTTTTGATGTATTAATATTAAAAATAAAAAAATAAAAATATTATTTTAATATATTTTTAAATAAAAAATTATAATTTTAAAATCTAACTTGATTTGGCAGGATAATTTAAATATAAGGTTGGGTTAAAAAAATCAACAGGAAATTTAACTCGGAAAAACCTGAGTGATCCACATAGTTGACACAGGACTTAAGTCCACATGGAAAAACTCGGGTGAGACTTTTTATTATTATTATTATTATGTATTAGAGTATTCAAGCGAGAGCAGCCACACCCGTCGCAAAAAAAATCTAAACTCTTCCTCCTGCCAATCCCTTTTTCACATAGTCCAAATCCTTCAATTGAAGCCACACCAGTTGCAAAGAAAGGTTAATCTCTTCTTCCTAAGCCACACGCAAAAGACTTACAGTCGAGCTTTGATTACTTTCAAGTTAAGGCAAGTAAACTTCTCCATGAATTTGTCTTTGTTTCATGTCCTGTATTATCTTCTTTCAAATAAGTCTTTCCTATTTGAGTATTGGTTCCATACTAAGGTTATTGAATTTGGGTCTGTAAGATTTCCTAAAGAAAGTACAAATAAAGACCAGGTAGCAGTACTGTAAGTTTCTTGGATAATTAACGGCGCGGATTATCCAAATGTAACTTCTTGTTAGTTGATAGGTTTAACTCTGCATTATCTTGCATCAGCGACTGTATTATTATGTTTCCTAGAAAATGCAAAAATCTGGCGTTGGCTTAAATTTGTATTCTAATGTTAGAACTGGAAATTATGGTAATACCTTTGGCAGTTTGGTTTGGGTGGTAAGTTGGCTTGTTTTTCATGAACAAAACACAGAAACTTATTTTATCATCTACCTAAAAGTCTCGAAACAAAATAATAATGTACACACAGGATTTTTCATCAGGATATTCGATGACTCCTTTTGCTTTTCCATATCTTGTCCTTTATTTCCTTTTTTTCTTGGTTTCTTCTACATGGGTCCTGCTATAGAAATCTTGACAAGTCATAACATACATTCCTTTGGAAGGTCTGGGGAAATTCTGGGTCTCTCCTTATAATCTACGGACTGTATATATAAATACAGTGGTATCAATCAAAACCCAATCAAGAGTATTCTGGGAGTGATTTGCATGGTCCATTAATTAGTCCTTTGCTAGAAAGTATGATAGGATGGGGTTTAAAATAGTGGTTTATACATGACTCATTGTAAGTGAGACAGGACAGGACAGGACAGCATCTTATTAATTGATGCAGTGAAAATGGCTAGAAAGTATGAATACCAATAATGCTTGCCAAGTATAATATTACTTTTATATTTGCCATTTGATCTTGTTATATCTATTTATGTGCAGGATAATTTCAAATACATTTGGGGCAAGTTCATGTAGGATATCCATGCAACATCTTATTAACTGATGCCGTGAAAATTGCTAGAAAGTATGAATATCAGTGCTGCTTGCCAAATATAATATTACTTTTATATTTTCCATTTGATCTTGTTATATCTAATGCAATAATTTCAAATGTATTGTTAATTAAGTAAATATAATGTGATAATTTATGTTTGATTTGGTTTAATATAAGTTTTTAAAATGTATCTCATGATGTAATTTTCATAGTGATTCTTCAACAACCCAATTCATCTCAATTTCAATTCTCATGTTCAAGTGTTAGTAGAGGAAAAATATATTTAGCATGAGATCATTGTAAAAAAGCTCCTGAACTTGGTATTGAATATAAAAAATTCAAATTGGTATGCTTATATTGTACCAAAATTTTTGTAAGTTGTGTCATTAATTGATTTAGCAGTATTAGCTGGAACTAAAAATAAAAGTTGAATAATGTCATAAATATTCTTTGATGTTTAATATTTTATGCTTTTGAATCTTCAAAAAAATATTTAAAAGAAAAGAAAAGTTAGAGAAATGCAAACAAATTTCAATACATTTAATACATAATAAAGAAAAAAAATATAAAAAATGATGATGAGATATTTAATGCACGGTTAGGTGTTTTATATAAATATTGTATTGGAAGTTTTTTTTTTTTTTGTTGACCTAGTTAATCTATGATCAATATATAATGAAATAATATCGGTTAAAAGTTAATAAAATTTTAAAAATTATAAAAAACATTTTTGAAAAGTAAATTTAAATTCAAATTTAAAAAAACCACAAGTATTTTAAATTTTGATTTTAAAAAATTCCTTTGAAAAAATTTAAAACAAAAACAAGTTTCTTTCCTTGCTTTTAAAGGAAAAAAAATACTTTTTTTTTTTTTGCTATCTCTACAAGAACATGTAGAAATAGCTCTTCTCAAGCTAAATAGCCATTTTAGGCTGCTGCATTGGAATGCCTAAATAAAAAAACCAAAAATTAAAAAAATATTTTTTTAATTTTGCCTTCTCATTTGCCTCTACGGTTGGAGATGCTCTGAGGTGCTCCTAACCGGGTAGGCATTAGGCAAATGCCCTGCCACAATTTAAAGAAAAAAAAAAACATTTATGGCGCTTAGACGCGCTCTCTCTCTCTCTCTCTGCAACCAAAGAGGTACAAATATTGAACCCCATTTTTCTTTCTTTAAACCATGGATTATAATCTTTGCTTTCTCTCGTCAATTTGGACCTTATAGTAAAAACCAGCTTCTCAAAATTTGATCTTTTCTTTCTGTTGTTTTATTTTAGGAAGAAGACATGGCTTCCATAATTGCAAGCTTGCCTTCTCCACCATTGTTGGTTCATGGTAAAAGGACCCTTTTCAGCACTCTTCAAACGCTCCCACTTTCTCCCATTAAAGGTAAGCATTATAGATTTTAAACGATCTACTTTGGATTTTAATGAGAATGGTTCAGTTCAACTGTTCAACTCACCTTGCTTATTTCAGTGGATATATTAGTTGCTTGTAGAACCTGTTTGTGTTCATTACCAACATTTTAGGGTAGAAGTACTGCAAGTATAATATGGTGAGCTTGTACATGTTGAGATTATGTCTAAGATGCTACTCTTTGAGGCCTGTATTATTGAAAACTAAAACAGTATAATGGGCATGAGGGGTATGCTGTTACCTTGGTGAAAAGTGGGGTTCTTACTGATGTTGAAAACATTTAAATTTAAGATCCCATGATCGATGCAAAATGAGTGAAAATGACAGCACGAGTTGGAATTTTACCATACTTTTCAGTGATAGGCTTTTTTATAAAATGATTTATGGTGAGCTGGAAGCAACAAACTACCAGTTTCTCTTAGAAGAAAAAACCATGGATGATGCTTTTGGTGTTTGTCAATGAGGTAGATTTTTTTTATCGCATATCAAATTTATGGAAGTTTCAATTGTTGATTCAGATTTTTTTTTTCTTTTTTGTGTTTTTAAGATTCAATATTTTATCTACAACATTTTGCATATTAGTGATTTTAGCAATGGACTATACTTATGAAGTCTGTTGAATGGCCGAGGAACTATTTTGGTTTTGAAATATTGTAGCAAGTTGCTGTAGTTCACTCAGTTAAACTCGTTATGGTGTTGATGCGTGATCTTTTGTCCTTGAGTCTCGATAATTGTGCTCTGCAGACAGACAGAACTGTGTTTCTGTTGTTGTGAGGGCTACTGGGGAAAGCTCTGAGTCATCACCCCCCCTCGGGATTGTTAAGTCTGTTAAAAACATAGTGAGTGTTCATCTCCCTCTCTCTCTTGCTCTATGATTGTGTTCTCATCATAGTCAAAATGTGGTCTGCTTGATCATTTATATATTTGTGGCTTCTTTTATTATCATTTTCCTCTTGTGATTGTAGCATTTTATATTATGTAAAGTTGGAATATTCTCAAGTTTGTTGATACAAGGATGCTTGTTTGTTATGATGCATGGGATGGTTGGTTGTCATCCCTCAAAATAACCCTTGCTTGCCTTTTTCTTTGAAGTAAAATCATTTTCAGCCATCTAAAGGTTTTGATTTTTTGATATATCCTTGATTGATATGAAACAGTGGGATGATTCTGAAGATAGGCTGGCTCTTGTCGGTTTGGGGTTTGCAGCACTGGTAGCCATTTGGACATCAGCAAAACTCATCCCGGTGATATATGCGACTCATTCTTTTTTAATATTATAGAAAGCAAAAGTGATTTAGGGGAAAGGTCTTGAAATAAAAAAATTATTCAAGTTTATTACTAAACAAGTACCATATAAATTGATGGTGATTTAAAGTTTTTATATAGTCATCACTTGAAACACCCCGAGTTTCTTTCCTTTCCTTTTCCTTCATCGTAGATCAAGTTATAGATAAACACTGACCCTTACTGGTTCAGGAAATCTGAAGCTTTATAACCATCTGATTTCAAAAGTGCCTTGGGATTGTGTAAAGAAAACCAAATTTAGAGTTATAATGTGGCAGGACTGTGCTCAATTTCATGTGGATAAAATTAACTCTATGCTTATTGGAAAAATCTAAGAAAGGAGACAAACCATGTGCATGATAGCCTTCTTATTTTCATGATATTTGTAGCAAACTTTTTTGAAATTAAAAGCCCTGCCTATATATGTCAGCACACAGCTTATCATTTTTCTGGCTTCCATTATAACAAGAATTCTAATTATTTATTTTTGCTTTCCTTTTTATGCATAGGCCATTGACAAGTTGCCTGTTGTCCCAAGCGTGCTAGAATTGATTGGCATACTTTTTTCTTCAGTAAGTAATATACCTCAACTTATGGTTTCTGAGATTGTGCGAGCAAATGAAAAGGAACTTTTGAGCTCTTGCAACAATTATTTGTGTACCAAATGATTCCTAAAAAAATAAGCTTTCTTTACTATTCTCGCCTTTTGATTACCTCACAAAACATCATTTGTCTTCTATATATAATACTGACTTAAGCTTTTCCATCCATTGCAGTGGTTTATATATCGATATCTTTTGTTCAAACCCAATCGGTAAGTAAAACCAATGACTATTTGGTTTTGTTGCTGTTGATGTTTCTAAAATATTCCTTGGTTCACATGATTTTTATTTGGTTTATGATGTTCAACGCGTGATTAAAACTGGATTAATATGTTATTCAAAGTTTTCAGCAATATATTTTTTGTGTTCCTTTTGGCTCACAGGGAAGAGCTATTCCAGATCATCAAGAAGTCAGTTGCCAATATCTTAGGCCAGTGAATCATGCTTTGAAATGTAGTCAAGCATGTACCTTTAGAGCTTTCCCTGATTGGCATATCGTGTATCTATGTGGGTGGCAATGACCAGTTGACCTACACTTTCATTTGGTAGTGGAAGTTTTTGATGCATCAAGTTTAAGCAATTCTATGTTCATTTTCTGGCACTCATCTGTTCTCATCTCTCAAACATAATGGATGTTCATAACAAGACAGTTGAGATGAACAACATCTCAGCACATAGTACAGAGGTAAGTTATTGAAACATTGTTGGCTGAACTTTGCCTATAGTTTCTCGTGTATGGCATTTGAGATGAAACGATATCAGAAATCACTTGGGATAAATAAATTTGAGCCTTCAAATTTATCCAGTATAATAGGGAGTGGCATCTCTGCAATGCGCAATTAGATTTCACTTTTCAGGTCTTGCCTTGATGGTGCAAGAGCTAGGATATTTGAACTGACTCTACAAAAACTGTCGCTGATGAAAAGCAACTCCTCAGCAATGCAAAAACATGGAGATCAAGTCGCACTAGTTTATAGGTCAATTGACAAACGAAGGAGCAGAAACTTATAAGCAGCAGGGTAACAAAAAAGACACTTCAACATTTAGATGCACACAACTTGCTGTTTCGTGTTGAATAGAAAACTGGACTCGCTTGTAAACCCTCATCTATAACTTGAGCTATGAGAGAGGGGTTAGCAGAGGTGAAAATGAAGAAGAATCTCGCGGTATGTTTCCTCCAATGAGCCAAATAGAGTTAATCATGAAGATTTGAAACGGATCAGTACTCGATATGAAGGTGATACTTCAGAATAAAAGGTCACTGATCTTAGAATCCTTGTATTAATCCACTGCTTTTTTATATTAATTCTTCTTGGGGATAATGTGTGCTTCATATTTTTAATGAGCTTTCAATAAAGTTTTCAAGTTCTTTCCACCAAACTCGCAAACATCAAATTGCTGATTCTACTTATAGCTAGTCTTAGACAGACTTCCTAGAGGATAGATTTATTGGAGTAGAGCATGGATTGTAATGTTGAATTGCTGACAAACTTTCAGAGTGGAAGTTTCTTTCTTCTTTTTTGTTGATGAGAAGTGGTGGTTTCTGTATCTTTTTAGAATAACGAAAGGAAGAGTCATACCTTTAATTGTTCCAAAAGTGATGAGCTTTCCAAGACAACCTCGTAAACATGTCAAAACAAGTCTGATATGCATGTTTTTGAGTGTTCATTGTTCCATCATTCACCTCAAAGAAAAATAACTGGGTATATCTCTATACCAGTCCCCTACCAGCAAGAAACTTTGCAGTTTCTGATACAACCACCAAAAGCGAGCAGAGCTCTCTGTCGCCCAGTGAATGAATGGCGTCTGCTAACAGTGATCTGATATAGAGATCATCAACACTAATTAGGATGTGGAGATTAAGAAACATGGAACCTTGTCAATATTTGGGAAAAATTAAAGAATCAGTGACGAATACATTAACCTGGATGCCAACTTTGAAGAGCTCGATGCTTTAGAACTAGCAAATTGACAAACAAGATCAGTATGAAAAGGCAGGGAAGGAAACATAAACTCTAACTGGATTCACCTGATTAGCATAAAGAAGAACGGAATTTAAATGAAGCGGGAGATAGATAAATGGAAGCTATAGCAGTCACAGACCAACATAAAGTACAGAAAATAAAGGGAATCCAAAAGGTCTAAGCCTATGCAAGAAAACACAGCAATGAAAATAAAGATGGAAACTTGAACTGCTGCGATCAAGATAATATTCCAAGAAATAATTAGAATGAAAAAAGTCGAAGCTCATTGAGAGGTAGATGCATTTTCATTATATAATATGCTCTTATAATCAATCTGAACTAGAAACAACAACCATGATGTTCTTGCCAAATACCTAGCAAAGACACCACTTGAGTCAGTATCTGAATTAGAAATAATTAGAACTACTCACCACTTGATGCTTCGTGAAGCTCGTGAATTTCTGCACCGCTCCTTGATGTTTTAATCAAATAGTTCTTGAAATCTTCTTCATTATGTTTTGGATTCCTGAGAAGCAGATGAAGCAGCTTTTTCCTGCTGAATGCAGGCTTTGGTCTTACCATGATTTCCCCAAAAAACATCCATTCCCTGCTCGCTTCCTTCCAAATTCTTGCAGTTGACACATTCAGTAGCTTCTCTCCTCACATCCTCATTCTCAACATTATTATGACAATCAACACAACTGCACTCCTCACAATATATATGGTCCAGAAACAAAGCGCCCACAGTACCTGACCATTCTTGTAATAGTTTTTTACTTACTTGTTATACCTTGAATAATTTATAATTTATATCCTGAATTTTATTCACTCGATAATATTTAGTAAATAATTTCTAAATATTTATAAGATTATCGTTATTTTTCAATGACTGAAAAACTGGTATTAAAAATCACAATTTTGCCATTATTTTTTCCCCCTCCTCTTTTATCCTCCATTTTCTCTTGAATTGCCTAGAGATTTAAAGTATATGTGGATAAACTGAACTCATCAGATATGGTTGTAGCTTCTTTTGGGAAGAAGAACGATGATGGACACTGAAGCATTTCAAAATTATTTGCTAAAAGATGCTGATGAAGTTGAACGGCTGTTAACCAAGGTATGCTTGTAATGGAAAAGAATGTTGGAGAAAAAAGGCAACAAAATACAATGGGTGATGATCCTTCAGTTTCTTATGGATGAGATCCAGGTGATAATTAAGAAAAGGATATGACAGATGTGAAGAAAATTAGTGGAAATTGGACTTGCATGACTAAGGCATCCAACTGAGAGGTGGATTCAGAAGAAATTAGCACCAAATTCCTTGCATGCGGCTATCTGGATGGGAGCTCAAGGCTCCGTTTGTTTGCTGGAAAGTAGTTTTTTTTTTGAAAAATGAATTCTGAAAAAAAGTGAATTCCCGGAAAGTATTTTCCGATGTTTGTAGTGTAATGGAAAATGAACTGAAAAAAACATTTTACAGTGTTTGGTTATGATATGAAAAATGAATTGGAAAATAATTTATTAATGAATTATTTTTTTTTCAAATTTATCTAATATATAAAAAATATTAAATATAAATATTTAATCACACTAAAATCTAAAAAAATGTAATGATGAATTTTTTTTTTATTATATCCTATATATTCATATATAGCTTATTTTATAAATATAACTATATATGTCATATAATATTATAGAGTAACCTTGTGACATTTTTCATAAATAAAACCTATTAATATTATATTTTTCAATTTAAAATATGTTTTTTTTTTTCATATGAAAAAGCCAAATTAGTTTATAGTATTAAAGTAAGAGTTAGATATTTGGGTTATTTTGGTATGAAGATTTTTTAAAAAGATAAATAAATAAAAAAAATTGATGGGTTGTTTGGATAAAGATTTTTTTTTTTTTTTTTACAGGTATAAGCAATTATCCCTTTAATATCCCCTTAATATATATCAAATAAGCATTTAGAAATAAAAATAAATATCTTACATAAAACAAAAGCATGCATAAATATTAAGTTTTGATATCATACTCATACATATTAGTTCAAATTCATAAACATAAACATCCTAGACCGAATTAAATAAGTAAACATACTTGTCAAAAAACAAACATAAAATTTCTTATCATAGTGAAATCATCTAGCAATCAGGCCTGTAGCAGTGTTGGTTCACAAAATTATGAACCCAAATTTTTCTTAAATTAGCATTTTTTGCCAAAAATGATTTTGCCAACATTTCATTTTGGACCAAGTGATCAAAAGCATCACCAAGAGTGATCTCCTCAAAACCTTCAACTTTCATTACTTCTGTATATAGCTCATTAACATTAAGTTAATTTTTGCTTAGGCTTTGAATTGCAAATGTTACATCTCCAATCTTTTTAGACAACTTTTCAACACTATCATCTTCATCCATTTGATATCTCTTTTTATGTTGCCTCTTTTGGGTATTAGATGAAGATGTCTCTTTACCTTTTAAAGATTCTTCATATTCTCCTTCATTTTCAATTGAAATAGATTGCACTTCAATGTTCTCTTCTAGGTTGATATCAGCATATGATTTGGCATAATTTCCGGTTGCCATGTCTTTCCCAACAACAATTGTCATTGCTTCATACATATCAAGTTTTTTGTTGAGATACTTGTCATGATTCGGATGTGCCTGTTCATAAAAATTAGAATATACAATTTTCAGTTCCTTGTATAAAGTTTTGGAAACAAAAGTAAATGTAAAAATTATATAGAATACAATATTTATCATACCTTTACTTCTTCATCATATACATCCTTCCAAACCGTAATCATCTTTAAACAATCATCCCAACCAAAACCACTTTTATTTTTAAGTTGGGTTGTTATTCCCCATTTTTTTTTCGCAGTTTTGAGATGATTGTCCACATGCTTCGGCTCGCATTGCACGTTGAACTTTTGACTAATTTTTGTAGCTACCTTTGCAAAAGATTCCGCTTTGAAGGTGGAAGAAGGCTTGTTTCCTTTAAGTGCCTCCTCGACTAATATCTCAAGTAGCATGTGAGACATAGGCTTAGACCATGTGAAGTGCTTACCTTTGCATTTTTCATTCTTCGCAGTATTCATTTCTACAAAAAAATTAACAAATTTATACAAAATAAAATTATATAATATTTAGATTGAACTAATTTTATATATATATATATAAAAAAGACTATTATTTAAAGAAGAACACATGAAATACATAATAAATTATAATAAAGTCAACAAACAATCCAAATATATAACAAAGACAATACAAACTCAAGAAAGACATAATAAAAACAAACACATATAATTAACACTTAATTACTAGTTTCTTTGAGTGTTATAATCATTCCACATGGTTGATGCAATCATTTCTCTTTTTGTTATCCACTCCCTATTCTCTTCCCTCTACTCTCGTTGGCTTAAGCTGATTATTCTTCTAATTGGTTCACTTTCCGAACATATTTCTTCCATAAGAAAGTCGTAAGGATCAACTCTCATTATGTGATTATGAATAATACAACATGCAAGCACAACATTCACTTGTGCTTCATAAGACCAAAAAGGTTTCTCATCAATTGATCTAAACCGACTCTTCAAAATACCAAACCCTCGCTCAATAGCGGTTCGTAATAAAAAGTGTCAAAGATTAAATAACTCTTTTTCATTTTCCGATGAACGGTCTGTAAACTCATTCAAGTGGTATCAAACTCCACGAAAAGGAGTAATGATTCCTTTTCGAATACCATAACCAGCATCACCAAGATAATATTTCCCTACAAATAAAAAATAAAACCTATTATTATCTTTATCTAATTAGACAATTAACATGTTTATTGCATATTGTAAATATTTAATTTATACCTTCTGGAATTTTTAGTCCACTAGGTCTTGATAGTGCATCACCTAAAACCCGGGAATCATGTGCACTTCCTTCCCATCCAGCTAAAACATATATAAACTTCAAATCAAACGTTATTGTTGCTAAAACATTTTATGTTGTTCCCTCTTTTTGACCTCGAAACTTTCCTTGAATGTCAACAAGAACATTTGCAGGAACATGGGTACCATCAATTGCTCCTACACAATCCTATATAAACATGAAAAAAATAATTTATAACCTTTTCTTCTAGATGTAATTAATTAATGTATAAAAATATTGATATTGTGCTCATACCTTAAAATAAGGATAGAATCTGCGATTATTCATTATCTCCGTGGGAACTGTATCCACTGGGTCTTTGATAAGGTGTTTGTATAACTTAAGGACTGCTTTTAATACAACTCTAAAGTAACGATGGATAGTTTCAACAAACCTGTATTATATACCACTAATAAAATGAAATCTTTGGTTTCGACCTATAATTTGTAAGAGCACAATTACTTGCTCCCTAATAGACATATTTTGAGTTGATCGTAATAAGTTACGACTTGTGAGAACATCACACAAATTATATAACACAATTGGTTTCATATGAATTTGTTCGACGCAATGTTTATCACCTCGATTCAAAATGCTATCAATATAGAATTCTCGTTCAGCAATTGCATTTATATGTGGTTCTCTTGGTATATAAATTCTACTTCTTTCTCGTTCAATAATAGTTACTCCTGCAGTTATGAGAGTTACACCTGCTCCCATACATGTTGCATGATTAATCTTACTATCCATGATAAGAAAGTGAAGTTTTCTGATAATGAAACCTAAAAAGTATGGAGAAATAAACATTCAAAAAACATATCAAATACTTACACAATCAATATAAGAAATTATCATCAAAACATGTATTTGTACATATGAACTGCTTCTCAAATATAAGCACATGAAGTCAGAGCGCATGATAATAATTCACAACCACAATTCCTGAATCGTTTGTTTAACTTTTTAAATTAAAATTCACCATGTGGAGTACAATAGAGAGAAATCCCTTCAAAAGACACGAAAAAAAAAAGAAACACATGCTAAAGCATCACAGAAGCACAAGCATTAATATAGGAAAGATCACTTCTCATCCATCATTTCTGATTTAACCATAATGAACCCACAGAATGAACAAATTATTCAAGAATAAAGAATGAGAGAGCTGGACAAAGAGGAAAATCATGGAAGTTGCACTTTCATTTGGGCTAAACACCGAGAGGAAAAGAAAAATAAATAGAAAAGAAAGAAAAATTGGTTGTCTCGGCTTTTATCAAAAACCATGTGCAATTTCTTATCAAGTAAAAAACCCATCCCCGCCGCCCCTTCATTTTCCTCTCTTGAGATATTAACACAGCCAATTCACAATATTTGCTTGGAAGCAGCAGCCAAGAAACCCATCCCCGCCACCCAATTTTTACCACCATCTTTATCATTTCCCCCCTACACAGCCAAAACACGACCCAGTTTTTGACAAGAAAGAAGCTTTGACAGTCATTGGAGAAGAAGAAAGGAGAAACACGTATGTTGAGCAAGTTGTTTGTGATTCTTTATTAAGCGGGATCAGGATGATGATTCAGATTACAAACTCAAGGGGCCCATTCAACACCTAAACTCCAGGAGGCCGGTTGAGAGAAAGCTCTCTCCTAAACTCCAGGCCAAGATCGTTCCCACTCCGCTCCAACTGAAAATGAGGGGGGGCGGGGATGGGTTTTTCAATATCAGATCTTAATAATCACTATTCATCACTTATTAGCAATGAAGTTGAGCATGAATATAAGGCCACGCTCTCTCTTCTCAGACAGATTCAACTGAAAAAATGATGTCCTAAATGGCCTTGAATTCTATGGACAGAAAGATTGAAAAAGTGTGGAGTAGAAATGTGGCGATGGGATGAAAAGTGATTATCAAGATCTGAGATTATCAAACATGCATATTAAAAACAAGCAAGATCGATTCTATACAAAACAGAGCATGGAATTGTTCTGATTTTTTTTTCTGAGAATTAACAAGCTCACAAGATTTCACAATCACAATTAAAAATTCAAATAAAGAACAGGAAAAAAAAAAGATAGATAATATAGAAATATTTGAAAAAAATAAATACCTGAAGATGAAGATATGAGAAAAGCAGATTTACAGCCACGCAAATGAATTTTTTAAAGAGATCAGTTGTAAGAGCTTTAGGCCTTGTTTGTTTCCCGGAAAGTAGTTTCCGGGAAACCATTTTCCAAACTTTCCTGTGTTTGTTTGTCATTAGGAAAGTTGGTCAACGGAAAACAATTTCCGGTCAGCGGAAAACACTTTCCGGTCAACGGAAAACACTTTCCAGTCAATTTTAGTCAAAAAAAAAATTAACTTGGTTTTCAGGAAAGTGTTTTCCTTTTAGCTGTGTTTGTTTTCCGGAAAGTGGTTTCCGGGAAAGCACTTTCCAAACTTTCTTGTGTTTGTTTGTCAGTAGGAAAGTTGGTCAATGGAAAACACTTTCCAGTAAAAGGAAAATTTGGCTTGGTTTTCAGGAAAGTGTTTTCCTGAAAAATTTGAGGGGAAAACACTTTCCGGAAGTTGTGAAAAATTTAGAAATGTCATTATTTGCTGATTATATCAAATTTGATCCTCAAACTTTTGATTGCTATATATATTTTGTTTTAAATATTTATTTTTCAATTTCATCTCTTAAAATTTTATTTTTATATTAACTTTGGTCCTTATTTTTATAATTGCTATTTGCTTTTTTCTTATCATTTTTTTATTGAAATTTTTTATTTATCAAATGTGATCCTCATTCTTTTGATTGTTACTTATTTTATTTGAAATAATTTATGAAATGTTGATTATTATTATTTTAATTTCTTCATTTTTCATTTTTTTTTAATTTTTTAGATTTGATCCCTATTATTTTGATTATTATTTGTTTTATTTGAGATAATTTATGAAATTATATTTTTTTTTCAATTTCATTCTCATTCAACTTTTTAATTTGTAAGATTTGTTCCTCATTATTTTAATAAACTTGAAAAAAATAAAATATTAATAAGTTATTTTTCAGCTCAGTTTCCATGACATAACCAAACACTGGAAAGTGTTTTCCAGTTCATTTTCCATAACACTACCAAACATCGGAAAATACTTTCCCGGAATTCACTTTCCAGGAATTCACTTTCCCCGGAATTCACTTTCCAAAAGGAATTCACTTTCCTGCAAACAAACGGAGCCTAGAGAGATTTGTTTCAAGTGAAAAAGGAAAGTGTTTTCCAAGAATAAAAAGGGGAAAACACTTTCCTGATATTAAAGTTAACATTTTCCTTTGACCAGAATTTAATTTTCTTTGACTCACTTTCTATGTATTTGCCAAACATTAGAAAGTGAGGAAAATGATTTCCAGGAAAGTGAATTCCTGGAAACAAACAGGGCCTAAATTCACAATGTTTCTCTTCATTGGGTGACGGTGATTGAATTGCAGAAACTAGACGATTTTTTCATGAAAAATGATGCTACCACCGAAACTTCCTTGAGCTTCTCTCCAATTTTTTCCCACATCTTAACCTCAATAATAGCTCATTTTCTATTTAAATTCTTGTTGATGAGATAGAGAATTCTTGAACTCAAACGTAAAACATAAACAATTTAAAAAAGTTAAAATTTACTTGAAAACAATCAAATCCAATGATTATTTTAACCAACAAATTATAGTTATTGAATAAAAAAACTCAACATATTAATTATAACAAATAAAATTTGAGGATATAAAAATAAAACACTAACTCGTTTGTTATAATGAACCAAGAATCATAGATATAAGAATGAACTCTTTAAGAACAATTAATCTTGAATAAGTTTTTAAAAAATTTATATAAGGAACCATAAGTAAGAGCAAACTCTTACTCACAAAATTTATTTTTGAATAATCAATTCATATATTATAATAAAATCTAAGTATAAGTTAAATAACCATATTTATACTAAGTAAAGCATCCTGAATAAGGCTGGAAAAATAAAATAAAATTTCTAAATAAAATAAAAATAGAATCCTAAATCAATTAGAAAGCTAATGTGATTCTTGTACAATATCTTATGTCTTTATTGGAAGGCCTTCTTGATATTTGATCATTACAAAATTCTAACCCTATAAAAAAAAAAGGTAAGTTTGAATCATTTAGCAAACTTTTAGCTTGGTTCAATAGTCGAACAAAAGTTATGCTCATTAATATAAAACTACACATTAAAAAAATAAGTTACATTCACCTATAAATAAAAAAAAAAATAAATTGAATATGCAAGTCTTATAGGAAATAAGAACTAGATATCTTAAATTAACTCATTAAATGTCTTTTTAATTTTTTTAGCCAATGACCTTGTAATAGGCTAAATTAACACATGTAGTGGATCATGTGATGTTGTTTGATGATTCTCATCACCTGTCTAACATCTTAGCAACTTTTTTTGGTGAGTTATCTTTTTTGGACCCATTTATGTCTTGATCCTCCATCCTCTATGATAATGCGAGGGAAGAGAAATGACTAAATTTTTTTTATTGTAAATACAAACTGAGATTTTATTTTTATTGTAAATTTCAAAAATCACATATCAAAACCAAATTAGTATTTTAATTCGTTCTGCTTGTTTTATATTATATTTGATTTGTGGGTTGTTTATTTAGAAGCAAAAATCAAATTCAAGTCTAACTAAATTATTGAAAGATTTATAAGATTAGCAATAATATGATTTTAATTGGGTTTAGAATCTTTGTTCTTTAATAAAAGAGAACAAGATTGTATATGAAGAGAGAGAAATCATGTTTAAAAAGAAATTCTATATTTTTGATATATTATATATACGAGTAATTTGGTTATTTTATCAAATTTAAAAATTTGTGTTCACCCAAAATATAAACTGTAATTTTTAAAATTATAACAAGTGTAAAACATGCCAAACTATATGAAATTAGAGGTAATTTTCCCATACTTCAATTAGGGATGAATCAAGTAATTTAGCAATTTCCAATTCTTAAAAGAGAAAGAGTAAAATCAAAATCATCCATATCCAAAAATTATACATTTTAGGCCTTTATCTCTTTTACTTTTCTTTTATGTCTTTCTCAAAAGTTTGCATGGTTACTATTCAAACACACTATGCAATAACATTAATTTTATTTTGTAAAACCATGTCTTCGTCTTTTTACATATATATAACTGGTAAATATTTATTTATGAAAAAAAACAAAAGAAACATAATGAGTTTTCCTCGAGTTAGTGTTATTTTTATTAAGCTTGGGTTTTAATAGCTTTTAATAGCTAGGTTGATATGTTTTTTTTTTTTTTTTTAAAGACCAACATAGGCCCAACATGTGTTTTTATATATAAAAAAAAAACCTTAAAAGAGTTTAATAATATGTTGAAGAGTTTTTGTCAAGTTAGCATCACGTTTTGATTAAGCCTACATCTTTGTTTTAAAAGTTAGGTTGATGTCTCTTCCAGTTTTAGAGACTCACAAAGACAAACAAGGTTAATAATAAATCCATGAATGTCCTCTTAATAGATACCGAAGTAGGAAAAGCTTAATATTTTTTTCAACTTTATTTTCCTTATAAATAATAATGATAATAAAAAAGCCAAGAAATATATATATATATATATATATATATAAAGAAAAAAAATTGTTAAGTTACGAGACTCTTGATTTAGGGTTGGACGCTAATTCAATAGACATCCACCAAAAATAAATAACTTGCAATAAACTTATAAAATAATTTTGATGATAAATGGCATGTGTAAAAATAAATCTAGAAGAAAACACGAAAAATATAACTTTTCATTCAAAAAGATGCGGTAAGGGTTATGTTTATCTTCCTTTACATATATCAAACCCCTTACTTGAATCTCTAAAACCAATGCATATTTTATAATTCTTAGTCTCCATAAAAAACTAGGTGGCAACTTTATTTTCCATATTTTTAATTTTAGTTTTTGGAGGTCTCATTTTTATTTTCAGGTGTGAGATATACCAAGAACTAATATGTAGGTGTTTGTTAGATGACATGTATACTAAATTAATCCGTATGAGAATTTTATATGGAGAGGTCACTTATATCTATAGAAATGTTCATGTGATAGTTGCGTAAGTAATTCTTAGACTTGAGATCACTACAATGACATAAAATCATTATGTCCCTCAAAAAATTTTAGAGTTGATTTATGTACTTTCAAAACAAGAAGTATATAATTGACATGTCTCTAGAGATAATATTTATTATTTTTTTAATCTCTAAACTATTCATGTAAAAAAACTCTTAATTCTAAAATTATCAAACTAAATCATGTACAGATAAAAGTGATTATTATTATGGTTTAAAAACTTGACCTGAAGCAAGGCCTAGGTTATAGGGTGAAAGGTTTAACCCAAAAACATTTAATAGGATCAAAATGATATCATTTTAAAAAAAATCCAATGAGTTTTTTTAACGTATTTTACCTTGGATTGACTGGATTGCGAGTCAAACCAAGTTTTTAACCAAGTCAGGCTAGGTCAATTTAGTCGGGTCCCAAGTTAGCAAGGTTCTAGGTTGACTCGTCATGTCAATCTAGGTTTTATAACTAATGTTATTATATTATTATTAATTTCAACACTCAATATAAGTTAAATTAAACAAAATTAATATCTAATTGTTTTTTTTAATATTTAAGTTTGATAATAATATGTATTAAGGGTAAAATAAATTTTTTATATATATTTTTTATGTCTTATCCACCATAAACCAAACAAGAGATAGTTATTTTGTCTTGTATATCATTACCAACAATTTTGTCTTAGTCTCTTTTGTCTTATGATAGTAACTAAATGCTACTTAAGTTATCTTAAATTGAGAATAATATGTTGTGATCCTAACTATATATTGCCTTAATTAATGATAACAAACAAGCATTTATTAATTATAACATGAACTATATAAAGATATTTACGTGATTAATAAATGATTCATCATCCTAAGTGAATGAGAGAAAATGTTTCACATGTTTTCAAATAGCATTGATTATGATATTTTTGTGTAATGTAAAATGAGATTTGAAAAGAGTTTGAAGTTTTATTCAAAGAATCAATGACTATGGTGTTAAAAACAAATATGATTTGACAAAGAAAATGCAATTCATTCTCAAATATCCAAATTAGAACATTCTTAATGAAGTGTTAATAATTACATTGAAAAAATAATCACTAAAATATTAAGTCAAACCACTTATGATTTGTCTAATATTTAAGGGATCATAATATGTTGCTAGATACTACACTTGATCTTCAAGTATAAATAAGTCAACTCTTGAATTCATAATAGTTAATTTAATTAATTCTATTTTATTTAAGATTGTGATTTATATTTAACCCAACATATTAGAGAAACTAATGGGTCACAAAAAATAAAAAAAACTATTATAAAAAAATAAATTGAGATGATCAGTCAAGTGAGGTTTGATTGTAAATAAATTTTAGAAATTAAAGACTATGATGTAATTTATGTAATGGATTACAATTATAAACCTAGAAAATTCAAGGACTTGATTTCATATATTTTTAAAACTATCTTAAAAATAATGTATGTGATATTATTTAAGAGACAATTTTTTTCATTTATAAGATTATTAGTTTTTTCTATAAATAGAATGTTATACCTCATTTGTTTT
Organism: Populus alba; assembly: GCF_005239225.2. Lineage (NCBI taxonomy): Eukaryota > Viridiplantae > Streptophyta > Magnoliopsida > Malpighiales > Salicaceae > Populus > Populus alba. Next base: position 9,109,770 of record NC_133286.1, on the reverse strand, counting down.
TATATAACATTAAATACACCTTTACAAATAGGAAAAGTGGAGAAAAGAAATAGCTATCACTCAAGGCATAAAAATCTATTTCTTCTAAAAAGGCTTTTAAGATATTTCTAATCTAGTGGTTTGTGTACATTATTGTTAGAGGTTGAATAATTAGATGATTTATGGTTTGCGACAACCTTATCTTCAGGAGTTGATCAAATCTCAGAAATAAGAATTGATCTTTATATAATTTTCATTCAAACTCTAAATAACTTTAAGTTTTTCTATCATAATCCTTAAGACTTCCGAAAAATAAATTAAAATTATCATTTCCATTATGTTTATGTCTTTTAGGAAACCAATACTTTTTGCCATATATCAAAATTGTTTGCTATCATCATCTTCTTCACTTCAAATTCAGTAACTAAAAAAGGCAATTCTAAATCCGTTCAAGCACAAGATGAAAAACTCAGAAGTTGCAAACCCATTTAAAAAATAAAAATCCCACCAAATCAAAATCACAAAGATATGTGTAATAGAATAAGATAATCCAACACTTATCACTCTCTCTTTTTTCCTGCAAACAATAAATATACCCACCTTCCTCTCTCACTCCACTAACTACAAATAACCCAGTAGCCAACTAAGGAGTGCTATAGCACTCACTATATATAATAAATACTATTTATTATGCTAAAACAGCTAGCCAACTAAGGATAAATAATGCTTTGTTTTTTGTTTACTCCTACTAACTATTATAGTTAAGGATTTGATTTATTTAGCATGAACTTGGATGCTATAATAAAATAGAAATTTAATTAGGGTTTTCTTCCTTTATTAGGTCATCAATATATTTTTTGGGATCTCAATTAGTTCAACTTTAAGTCCATTTGATTGCTTGGATATATAATTCTTGTAGAGGATTTGTTAGCCATGAAAATTGGAAATGGTTTGAGGATGTTTTAGTGAACAAGCAAAACATATTAATGCTATTAAATACAAGATAAAAACTATACCAAACCAAAGTTATTTTAGGTTTTATAAACAAAAAAAGCATTGCAACTTTTAGAGCACTTGCTAAGAATTATCTAGATACATTTACTAGACTTCATGTATTATTGAATTGTGTTAAAAAAATGAATAAAAATCAAACACTCAAATAAAAATTAAAAATATTAATTAAATACATCAAATACTTGTTATTTTTACAATAATATTATTAAGTGTTTACAATAAATTCTAAAGAAATTATTATACGAATTGATTAGAAGCATCAAATGACTGTTAACAAGAGCATCAAATGGCATAAGGAACTTGAATTCGACAAAAGAATAAAAACCATAATTGAACTTAATTGGCTTTTTCTCGATACAAAAATATTTTGATGGGGTATCTTTACATATAACGATTTCTTTATGTGTTTTTTTTTTTAAAAATTATCCTAGTAAAAAGTTACGAACATCATTAAATACAAAATTATAGACTTCAATATTAATATGTGAAAAAACTAGTTCCTAGTTTAGTTTGACTAGATTTTATTAGTCTTCGTGCTTACACTTCTTGTGGGTTGAGACTATTTTTTTTTGCATAAAAAATGATGTTCAACTCCCTTAAACATTTTTATTTAAAGCAAAATATACAATTAGGGTCATAAATTTGACTAGGTTGAATACACAGAGTTTATTTTAATTAGACAAAAGAAAATGACATTAGATGGATCACATTTAAAAAGAAAAGTGATTATGATAACATGTGGAAAAAATATTTTTTCTTCAAATGAGGACACACATACATCTTAATCCATAACCCATTAAATACGAAAGAGCAAAATGGGGTAAAAAAGCACATAAAAAACTTGTTTTTATTTACCCAAGTTAGCGTGACAAACTTGTAGGGGTAAATAGGGCTGAGCTAACCTGGAATATCTTGACAAACCTGTAACCCAGATCATAATATTAAAATAACTTGATAAAAAATAAAGAGAATTATAATTTTTTTTTTTATAAAAAAAACACATGTAAACTTTTTAAACTCATAAGTCGGGTCATTAGACCTGAAACATCCTATTTGGAAAAACAATAAAGTTCAATTTTTAATCATTCAAATATTGAAGGATAAAATTAAAAAAAATAATTTTAATGGATAAAAACAATACAAATTAAAAGAAAAAGATCAAGATTAAAATAAAAAATAAATTTTATATTTGATATAAGGATGAAATTGAAAAGAAAAATTATTTTAGCAAAAGGACCTAAGAAATCAAAAGAATTTGGATAAAAATTGACATAAAAAATAAAAACAAGTTTTTGATTGAAAGGTGAAATTGAAGAGAATAATAACTTTTATAAAAGGGCCAATAAAAAATTAGAAATTAAAACAATGAGGACTAAATTGGAAAACATAATACCATTAATTTGGATTGAAGGATGAAGTTAAAACCACAAAAAACTTTTATAAAATGGCTAAGAAAAAAAAAATCAAAAGAATAAGGACCAAATTGAAAAATATATTTTTTGGTAAATTGAGATTGAATGATGAAATTGAAAACAAACAAAACTTTTACAAAAGGAACAAGAACAAAAAATATAAATCAAAAGAATAAAGATTGAAATTGAAATATCAACAACAAAGAGGACCAAATTATAATTTTTAAGTGATGAGAGAGAGAGAAAAAAAGGCTCATCGACGACAAATCATACAACTAATGTCGACATGTGCTGCTCCATATGAAAGAGAATATGGTGGCGCTTCCAACGACGCATTGACAAGGCATTTTTAGATGTTAGGAAGTCTCACACACGCCTTATGAAGCTATACACATGCTTGTTCTTTTATTTATTTATTTCCTCAAATACCAAATTTCCTTGAGTTAACTTAATACTAATAAAAAAAAAATCATAGTGAAAAGATAAAAAATACCTTTTGAGATCAATTTTAATTTTTTTTCTTTCAACTATATTTTAGTTATTTTATTATATAATTGAGATGATAAAAAATTTATTTATCTAGTTAGAACTATTGGGTCAAGTAAAAAGATTTTAGTTTCCTTGGAAGCCAATGCTATATTTTTTTAGTGGAGGGACAAAACCTTTATTATATTATTCCAGCTACAATATTTTTCTAAGATTAATTAGATTTTTTTAATTATAATACTAGTTTATTATCACACATTATGTGTTTTATTATTAAAAACTTGATAGGTAAACAAATACAATTTAAATTGCTATAAAATACATTTACAACATACTAATTTAAGTTCAAAAGATATGTGTGTGTATATACATGTTATTTCTTTTGATGTGAGTACATTAATTTAGTTTAATTAAAAAATATTTTAATATTTTGTATTTATAATAATTAACACCATTCTATTCTCCCATAGGATATAGAGATGAAATCTCTTTTAGATGAAGTCTTATTTATAAGTTACAACACCATATTTTAGATTTAAATCCACTATCATAGTGATCTACCTTACGAAAACCATTTACCAATTTTTAATTTTTTTTTTTAGTTGAGCTAAACATCAAGAGTCATGACTATATATTAGACATTCAAAACCTGTAAAGTACATCTAATTTACGGTATAGTAAAGCAATCAGATCCTCCTCTGCCTTCGTATGTGAAAACCACCATCTCTCTCTCCTTCTATTCTATCCTTCTTCATCCATCAAAAGAGCACCGAAATCCATCAACAGCTCACCAACACTTTTTATCGGATCGGATCGGATCGGATTGGATCATCAAGTGCCATGATGTGAATCTCCGTGAAGCCCAACGCATTCCCCAAGCAAGGTTTTTCAATAATCTCCAATGGCAAAACTCTTAATTTTTAGCACTGCATTTAATTCAAAATCTCAATCCAAATCCCACAATTTGTTGGATTCTATACGTTATCTGCTAGATCACGAAATTTATTCAATTTTCCATAGGATCTTCTCGTTATGATCCTGTGTTTGATATCAATTTGTGTGTAAATGCAGGGGTGTGATCGAAGATTATTCTTTTATTTTGTTCTCGGTGGTGGGGTGAGTTATATAAGAGATGGCTTGGTTTAGCGGGAAGGTCTCTCTGGGGAACTTCCCGGATCTAGCAGGAGCGGTTAATAAGCTGAGTGAGAGCGTCAAGAATATCGAGAAGAATTTCGATACTGCTCTTGGTTTTGAAGATAAATCTGATTCTAGTAGCACCTCTGAAGGTACCGTACCTACTACTACCTTGCTCTTGGTTTAGATGTATTCTGGCTGTTAGAACTTGTGGAATGCTGGAGCTCATGCATACTGTTTTGTTTGTTTATCGAAAATAACTATGTGGTTGATCTCAGTACTTTGCGAAAATGTTAAGGTTTTCGTGCTAGAGCATGGAAGTTGATTTTTCAAATGTTGTGTTGAAGCTAGGGAACAACATGGTTGCATGTTCATTGGTTTTTTTTAATGTTCTAACTTGTGTGTATTGAGAATCATTTTATTTAGAATCTCCTTTCTATTTTCTTGCTAGCTTCGGGATTATGGCCGGTAATGTCCTTTATGGGGAACAAAAGTGAGGATAGTACTGTTGAATCGTCAGGGAAAACTGTATCTCCACAGAAATTGTCTATTGTTGAGGAGAAAGAGTCTCAAAATTCTGACAACCAACAAACCACATCTGCTGAAGAAAATCAAATGCTCGAGAGGAAAAAAGATGATGAGCATCCAGAGATTGCTGAGAAAAAAGATGATGTCATTTCAGATACTGGCAAAGCTGAACTTGAATCTGAAATTCAATCAGAGACTAAGGCTGTTGAACCTCCTGAGCCAGTTGTCCATGATGTTAAAGTATCAGAATCAGTTGACGATGTGCAGGGAAAAGAGATTTCGGAGGAGGGCTGTGCTGAAAATTTAGATACATTGGAGGTCAGATCAGAAGCTTCCAGGGTTGATGAAGTTGAGGCTCCTTCCATCTTGCATGACAAGTCACATAATGTGTCTCATACTCCTGATAGCACAGATGAACAAGAGACACAAGCTGAGGAGACTGTAGAGCAAAGTTCTACTATTCAAGCTGAGGCATCAAATGAACCGCAACCTGAGGCATTGAATGATGTGCAAGCTCAGGCATCAACTGATAGCCTAGCTGAGGCATCAAGTGATACCCAAGCTGGAGCTGTGCTTGATTCATCCAGTTCACAGCCTGTTAGTGCTGAAGTGAGTGAAATGGTTCATGAATTTTCCCTATCTGATGCATCTCCCCTAGATGAGGCTTCAGAAATTGTTTCTGGATCGGTTTCCCAGGCAGATGATGTCCACAATCAGACAGTTGGAGGGGACAAGCAAGTCAATGATGGTGAAATTAACATTAAAGATCAACACTTGAGTTTGAGGTCGAATATATCAGACTCTGTAGATTCCACGCTTGAACTAGAGAAGGTGAAGACTGAGATGAAAATGATGGAAACTGCACTACAAGGTGCTGCAAGGCAAGCTCAGGTATTACCATGTGGCACAGATATATTATGCAGGAAAAAACAGGCTTGAAACTTAGCCTCACTGCTGAATTGCTACTCTTATTGTCAAAATTGGACAACAGTACATGTTAATGCTGGACAAAAAAGTCAATTTTGGTCCTTGCTGAGTCATTTAAAGTATACATACTTTTGAAAGATACTGGATGATCTTTTCTCATATTGTTAGAACATTTCACTGGTCGATTCACACAATTTTATCTTCTTGATGGCCCTATAATTTATTTCAGTGGATAGAAAGATCCTCTCTAATTTTATATAAGTTTTTATTGTCTTGTTGTTGTTATATACTAAGCTCCACCAACCTTTCTTTCACTTGATTTTTGAATGATTTTTATGCTTGTTTTCTTCTCCTGTGTGCATAACACTTATTTGTAATGGATTGATATCACTGCAACCTGTGAGTGTTAAATGCTGTTGTCGCGTCATATATCATTGAACTTTTGTCTTCTCATGTTTTTCAAATTATGGTTGTCATGCCATAGTGGACCAACTGAGCCCCCAAGGCACACCACCTTCACCTTTCTGCTCATCAAAAGTGCTATTAGTACCTTTATGATGATAATGTTAGCTTGCGCTTCTCTTCTTTTGTTGAAAAGACTATTGAGATTTTGTACAACTGAACTTTTGATCAACAAAATTGGTATTTTTAGTGCTAGTTGTCAAAACTAAACTGTTTTGCAATTCTTTTGAGTCTTTAAGTTAGGCTAAAAGCTAACTCCGATGTTCTTCTTCCAGGCGAAGGCTGATGAGATTGCGAAGTTGATGAATGAAAATGAGCACCTGAAAATTGTTATTGAGGAATTGAAGGTCTGTATAAATTTTTACTATTTCTACATTCAAGTTAATTTGGATTAGGTACTTTGCGCATATATATACATTACAGTAAAATGGTTACTTTTGTACTTTAATTTTAAAAAAATTGGGTTTTGCCAATTACATTGTAACTGGATAGTTCATTTAGCTTGTGTTGCCAATATTGTTCTTAGTATCTTCTGTAAGGGTTGTGTTTCTTGTCTTAAAAGAATTCTTATTATGTTGTTGGTTGCTAGTTTGATGGTAAAAAAGAAAAAGAACTGACAATGATGTTGTATATTTACCTAAATATGTGCAAGCCATTCTCTGAACACTTGCTCTTTAGTCCTTAATTCAACCCAAAATATTGATCGTCATCTGCATGTTTTGCATTAGTTGGGTTTTTATCAAAAAAAGTAATTTGTATATTTTTTTTTTTTTTGTTTTTTTTTTTTTGGTAGAAACTTGTTCAATTATTCATCTCATCAACCCCCCTCTATTCTGTTTTGATCTTCTTTTCCATTAATTTAGAACTTGATTTTACAAATACTATTGTTGGTTAAAAAGATAGTGATTTGTGTTCACTTTCTCTCTGACCTGAATGACATTTTTACCGCTGAATTTTATGCAACAGAGAAAATCTAATGATGCAGAAATTGAGTCTTTGAGAGAGGAATACCATCAAAGGGTTGCAACTCTTGAAAGAAAGGTATGCTTCTAAAATTTGAAAATTATCACATGCCATTTTATTTATATATATATATATATATATATATATATATATATATTTTTTTTTTTTTTTTTTGCAATTTTAGGAAAAGCTAATGATTGGTTATTGGTTATGGAGATCGAGTATTTATTAATTGAGGCATATGTAATGTCTAAGATGTCATGATTTTGTGCTTATTGACCATATGTTGATCACCATATGAATGCTGTCTAGCTTAGCTGGCCAGGTCACATGACATGGTCCCAAGTGATTTTGGTTCAAATCCTGCTCTCAGCAGGGAGGGGAGGGATCTAGGGAAGTGGAAGCTATCCCCTGTTTTTTTTTTGGTTAAGTCCAATTAGCCTCCTAATGAATCAAATGAAAAATGTACACTGCAAGATATTCCATATAATCCAGAAAGACAGTCTGTCAATTTTGTGATATTGCTTTTTTGTTGGCTATTCTGATAAAGAAATTTTCATCATTTATCTGCAATACCATTCATGTTGAATATAGGCAACATCGTGCTCGTGCTGCACTATTATAGCTACTAGACTTAGAAGTAATTTCTTACATTGTCTAGTTGCATGAGATTAGTGGAAGAGGCTTTTTGCTGTTTTGGAGTCAGTGGGTGTCTCTGAATTGGGTGGGGGATTTGTTAATAAAGAAAGTGAGCTTTGGGAGGAGGAAGGACTAAAATGTTTTATGGCTTGTGTAGTGTTTGCTCTGATTTGGAATATTTGGTTCCAGTATTTTAAGAACTCTCCCTCTCAAGCCAACTTTTGTGAAATTTGCTGGCTTCTCTACAGCATTTTGCTTCAGGATCTCGTAAAGGAGTATATTTGGCTATTAATCAGCAGACTGGAGTTGCATCTTGTCTGTTTTTTTTATAAAAAAAAAAATTTATTTCCAATTCTTTGTTCCTCACTGTGGAGGATACCCTTACCCCCCTTTTGATTTGTATCTCTTTTTGGATTTTCCCCTTAATAATATTTCCATCTTTTTTCAAAAAAGAAATGGTTTAAATTGAGAATATATGTGATATTTAAAAGCCTAAAAGTTTTGGATAGTACCAATGCCTTGTGGTACAGCTTGTATGCTGTGGTGGTGTGAGAAACTTGCAACTTAAACTCTGAGTTTCAGTCTGATGAGCTCTCCTGTGCATTTAAAGTTGAAAAGATTTATGTTTTTTAATGGCAATTAGTCTTATTGCTTTAGGTTTCTTACTGCAGAGATTAATATTGTCTTGGAATGTTTGGTTACAGGTTTATGCTCTTACAAGGGAAAGAGATACACTCAGGAGAGAGCATAATAAAAAAAGTGATGCAGCTGCTCTTCTGAAGGAAAAGGATGAAATCATTAATCAGGTTATGGCTGAAGGTAGAGCCACTCAAGCATTTATTTCCATGTGTAACGAATGTTTTTCATATTCTGATTCTTTCAGAGGAAAAGATACTATAATTTCTCCTACTCTACCTTTTTATTGCATGTCAAGCAGCGATGCAGTGTGAGGGTTTGTAGAACTAGTCAGGATTAAGGTTTTGAGACATAAATACTTAATTTATTAACAATTGAAGATGTGTCTCCTCTTTTTATAACAGTTTTGTATTGGAGGAAACAGTTTTTGATGGAGTTTGCAGAGCAATGAGGTTTTTGTTTCATGTGATCTTTTTATCTGAAGATTTTGTCTGTGAATTCCAGGTGAAGAGCTTTCAAAAAAGCAGGCTGCTCAAGAATCTACTATTAGAAAATTAAGAGCTCAGGTATCTACCGGGCTTACTGATTAACTGTACTTTTGATGTTTCAATATCTAATAGCAATGCTCCTGCCTTTCTGATCTAAGGATGTTTTGCTTGTTTCCCCTTTTTTTGTGAAATTTTAGATTAGAGAACTTGAAGAAGAAAAGAAAGGTTTGATGACCAAAGTTCAGGTAATTTGATTCTAAACTGTAATGTAGCTCGCTACATATTATCATGACATTTTGACTATTATGCTACCATTGGATTCACGATGAGATGGACTGTTGTGCCTGAACTTTTTTGGCATTCATTTTATGAAAGTTTTCTGTATAAATATATAATAAAAGATATGTTGTCACGGCATTGATAACATGTCGGGCCTTTTGAATTTGACTTACATCCAATATTTTAATGTTTGTGAAGCATTGCTTAGATTCTGATGTCAGATAAAAGGACTCCTAATACATATTGCTTGCAAATAAATGAAAATCATTTTCTGGAGTGGAGGAATGCATTTTTTTCCTAATCTGTAAATTAAATCTCATTCTTTATTAGCTTCTTTGTGTTATAATTCGTGTGAATTGCTGCAAAACACTTCTTGTGTTAGTTTCAGACATCATTTAATTGAAATAACTACCTTTTCTGGTCATTGTTTTGGCATCACCCTGTATTTTATCAACAATTTTTTTTTATCCACTTCCAGGTGGAAGAAAATAAAGTAGAGAGTATAAAAAAGGACAAGACAGCTACAGAGAATTTGCTGCAAGAAACAATAGAAAAACACCAAGCAGAGCTTTCAGCGCAGAAAGTTTATTATACTAACGCCTTATCTGCGGCCAAGGAGGCTGAAGCATTAGCAGAGGCGCGTGCTAATAATGAAGCCAGAACCGAATTAGAGAGTCGTCTAAGAGAAGCAGAGGAACGCGAGACTATGCTAGTTCAGGCACTTGAAGAATTAAGACAAACCTTGAGTAGAAAGGAGCAGCAGGTTCTTACTTAATTTTATTGAGATTGTTGATATGTGCCTACTGATATGCTGTAAATGACTCCAGTACACACTTTTTGATTGATTTCTGGTTTCATAGGCCGTTTTTAGAGAGGAAATGCTACGCAGGGACGTTGAAGATCTTCAAAAACGTTATCAAGTGTGTTGAACTTTCTCATACCTTGCTGTAAATAAGTCATTGCTTTTGCTTTTGCATTATTCTCTATTTACTTTTAGTTGTGATAACTAGTTTTGCTTTTTCTCTAGGCAAGTGAGCGCCGTTGTGAGGAGTTGATTACTCAAGTTCCAGATTCTACCAGGCCTCTCCTAAGGCAGATTGAAGCCATGCAGGTGGTTTTATATTTTCATGCTTCTTTATAGTTCCCATTGGTGTCCTTGTGAACCTCAAATTATAGGCTATTTTTGTGTATGACATTTTGTCACTTGGTATTAGGAAACAACAGCAAGAAGGGCCGAGGCCTGGGCTGCTGTGGAGAGATCTCTAAACTCTCGACTACAGGTGCCTGAATGTTATTTCTGGTTATGATATAACATGTGAAACTTGTAAAGACAAATATATTTATTAGTTGTTACATTTTCAGGAAGCCGAAGCGAAAGCTGCTGATGCTGAGGAAAGAGAGCGCTCTGTGAATGAACGCTTGTCTCAAACCTTATCTCGAATTAATGTTCTTGAAGCACAGGTTCATCATCTTTCTATGAAATTTTTTTTGTTAGTGATGAAACTGTTTGATGAATAGTAGCTGAAATTGTGTATGCTCAGATTTCTTGTCTCAGGTCTGAACAAACACAGTTAAGTAGGTCCCTTGAAAAGGAGAGGCAGAGAGCAGCTGAAAACAGGCAGGAATACCTTGCAGCCAAGGAGGAAGCTGACACTCAAGAAGGTCGTGCAAATCAACTTGAAGGACAAATTAAGGAACTGAGGCAGAAACACAAGGCAGAGTTACATGATGCACTAATACACCGAGAACTTCTACAACAGGTACCACCCTTGGGTTTCTTTCTACTCATGTCTATCATGGTTAATTAGGTTGCATGTGTTTATATTCTGGGTAGCCTTTGCTTTGTAGTTTTTCTTCCATTGCCAACTGCATTATAAACACAATTCAGTCTCAACAATGCTTAGACGAACATGCTCAACTTGACATGTCTTAAAAAGTGAATCCATGGAAAGGGCATGTATTGATGTTTTGTCTGTTCAGCTGAAGAACTTGGTTCTTTTCAATTAATGAATTTTCCCTTCATGAACATGATCTTTTCACCTGTTAGTAAGAAGATCATCTTGACATTAGTAGAAGCCAATATTAAGTTTATTAATTTAATCCACATTTGGAATTCATTTTAAGCTGGATGGTTTTGTAGAAGATAATTTCGGCGTTGCTATACTGATTTCTCTAAAATTTTGGATGGTTTTAAGCTGGAGATTTCTTTGAAAGAATAGAACAAAAGCTATCTTCCTACTTTATCATATGCACTTAAGTTGCAATGCTGTTTGGAAGACTCATGATTTAAGCTCTTATTTTATTTCAGGAAATTGAAAGAGAGAAAGCTGCTCGGTTGGAGTTGGAGAGGACAGCTCACATCCATTCTGCTTCTGCATCTGATAAAACTCCTATTGCAAGGAGCAACTCTGCTTTTGAGAATGGTCTGCTTTACTTTTGAAATTTACACCAGTTAACCTTATTATCATGTTCATATATTTTGTAACATTTTGCTAATTTTGCAGGAAACTTAACCCGAAAGCTCTCCAGTGCTAGTAGCTTGGGCAGCATTGAGGAGAGCTATTTTCTGCAAGCATCTTTAGACACATCCGACAGTCTTTCTGAACGGAGGAATCCTGGAGAGGCAACCATGAGTCCTTACTACATGAAGAGCATGACACCTAGTGCTTTCGAATCTGCCCTTCGTCAGAAAGAGGGTGAACTTGCATCGTATATGTCTCGTTTGGTAAGTGTATTTTTTTTCTTGAACTTCATGCTTAAAGGATCACTTGTTATAACATATTGTCAATCTGTATGCTGTATTGTGCATTCTGGAGCTAAGTTTTGCTGAGTGCACGCTTTGGGGATGTGTTGCCTTTGGATGATCATCTGAGTTTATGATTACAATTTCCAAGTGCAGCTCTGATGAATTATTTACATTTTTTATATGCTTCAGGCATCCATGGAATCTATCCGTGACTCTCTCGCAGAAGAGTTGGTCAAAATGACATCACAGGTGAGTTTGTACATGTTCTTTAGTGAGTCACATTTACAGCAAAGGTAATTCCTATATTTTATTGTTCTCCATGATTTTTCCATTTAATTGAGTTCAATGAATATTTTGATCCACTGCAGTGTGAGAAATTACAGGCAGAGTCTGCCCTTTTGCCTGGTGTCCGGGCAGAACTAGATGCACTGAGGAGAAGGCACTCTGCTGCCCTGGAGTTAATGGGTGAACGTGATGAGGAAGTACGTATGTCTATCTTGTTTGGAAGTTCCTTTGATTGCAAACAATTTTATCAGCCTTAATGTTCTCATGGAATAAATTGTCTGGTTTGCTGTTGATGTTTTCTAGATCTTATTGCATAATTGAAATGCGCTAAGCCTCCTCAAAAGTTTTTAAGCCAGTTTTTTTTTATCCTTGAAGGAATGTTTGTTTTGATTAGCTTATTAAAGAAATGCATGTTCCTTCTGACGCCCAGAAATGAAGTATTGGGCTATTGGCTGTGGAATTAAGTTTGCCCTGAAACATGATTAGTCATTTTACTACATGGCATCTTCATTATTTAAATAAAAAGTGTAGAGACTGTATAATGCATTTATCTACTGGAGCGCTTTAGATCTTTGTTTCTTGTTCCGCTTTCTTTTCTTAAAACTGCTCTTCATGGAATATGCACCTGCTGAATCAAATGGAGTTCTTGAAGAAATGAAAAGTGAAGTAGGGGCTTCAGCATGAAGTTTGTCCAATACAAGTGGGAAGAATAACACGCGGACTGAAATTTTTTTCATGTAATTCTGTTGGAAGACTCTTTGCCAGATATTAAATTTTATTGATCGCAAAAATACTTGTATCGAGATTTCCATTTTGTGATTATGGAAGTGAAATTTTGTGATGCCCTTTATATGGTTAGATGGAATTTCTTGATTATAGTCGTGGAATTTGTGTTATATATGATAGCCTGACTTTTTGATGGCTGCATATTTCCAGTTGGAGGAACTTCGTGCTGATATTGTAGACTTGAAAGAAATGTACAGAGAGCAAGTAAATTTGCTTGTGAATAAGGTACTTCCTTTCAATCTTTTTATTTTTTCTTTTTACCCAAACCGTGTCCAAAACTTGTTCTTTTTCACTCCTTGTTTCATTTTTTGGCCTGAGTTCCTTTTCACTACTTGTTTCTGTGCTTATGCTTGCAAATTGTTGACAGATCCAAATATTAAGTACATCCTCTGGCAATGCCTGATAAGTTGACTCAACGAAATGTGGTATTTGCCATTTATTGTGAAGCTCATGGTATAGGATGTCTGGTAGATGTGATTTTGTTCGAACATTTTTTTGCCCTCTATACTTGTGGTTCGGGGCAAGCAGCTTCTTCAAGTGTTTTGGGGGATCCTTTTTCATGAAATCCAAAATTGTATTGTAATTGAGATGAATTTGTTGTATAGCAAAAATCAGATCGTGACAAATTTGTTTCTCCAGCTTGAAGATGATTTTGAGTTTTTGGATTTATTTAGTGATGATTCAAATTCTTCATTACAGTCTTAACCTTGGCTACTTCCATTTTATTTTATGAAGCTGATGAGGTTAATATTTAGATTAATCACAAAAAACCTTGGAGGTGTGATGCAAAGGTGTATTTGCATCGCACTCCTAAAAATTTTGAAATTTGGTTGTTTATTTAAAATATTTTTTTTATGTTTTTAGATTATATTAATATACTAATCTTAAAAATATATTTTTTTTTATTTTAATATATTTTTAAAAAATATATTTTGAACTGTCGTTGTTCGACAAAAGCTCTATGCTTATGATCTGTGCTTATTCTATTGGATTTTTAGTTTTGTTAATACTTCCTCTTTATATTTCTTTCTATCATTGCAGACATCTTACAAGTTTTAATGTTCTTGAAGAAAAAGGCAATAAGATCATTGTTAACTTATTTATTCTCATACATGAAGCATTCTTGATTGAAAGCACTGAAAATAACTTTCTTATATTTTTGTTCATTCCAAAAAAATATTATATTTGATCAATATAGGTTAAACAAAGATTTCGTCTTTGGATCAGTTATTCAGCAAATATAATAATAATATAATTGAAACGTTGCAGTCTTCGATGATCAATTTGTGAAAAATTGTTCAATAAAAGCAAAATTCAAAAAGAGGATCAAAGTGATGGTTAATTTAAATTCACATGAAAAAGATTCTATTTAGTCCATCTATTTTCCTTTTTCTTCCTTTGTAGTTTCTCTAGTTTTTATAATTTTAATTTTGATCTAAAAATTTAATAATTTTATATTTTAGTTTTTAGATTTGAGAGAACATAAAGAAAGTTATTGGAAAATAATAAAAAAAAAAAGAAAGAGGTCGGTTGGTTAAAAGAAAAAAATTAATCTTGGTCTTAATAAATTTCATTCGACGAAAATAGTTTAATGAATATAGTGTTTCTCTTTAAAAATACGAGGAAAAAATTAATTTGTTCATATTTTAGTTTTTAGACTTAAGAAAATATAAAGAAAGTTGCTTGAAAATGATGAGAAAGAAAAAAAGAGGTTGGTTGGTTAAAAAAAAAGAAATTTGATCTTGGTGTTGATGAATTTCATTCAACAAAAGTAGTTTAATGAATGTGATGTTTCTCTTTAAAAATATCGAGAAATTGATGTTTATTTGTTTTTCTAGATTGATTTTTAATTTCTAGAGTAATTTTGGGATGGGTAAATAATTTTTCAAGGTTTATATAATGTTTTGAATGTATTTTCAATTAAAACCAGTTGAGTGTAGAGTTTTTTGAGCTCTAAAAACTTGGAACCTAATTTTTTTTATCACTAGAAAAAAGATCAATTACCCACTTCAGAAAAAAAAGGAGTGGAGCCATCCGCCAGGGAGGAGAAGTATATATAAAAAAAGTGGTCTAAGTTGGCAAAGCCACGCGTTGGGCCACCCACACGTGCTCTTGATTTATTTTTTGTTTTTTTATTGATTTTTTTAAAAAAATTATTATTTAATATTGATTTTTTTTAATTTTTTTTTATATTGGTTGATTTTAAATTGAGTTTCTCAATTTATTTTTTATAAATTTATTATCCTAGCACTTGGTTGATTCTTCATTTTATGGGTGTTATTTTTTATAATTAAATAAAAAGTAACGGGGATACAGCCAGAGAAAGAGCCACTGAGCGGTTTGTTGTAAATTAAAAAACAAACAAAATTCTTCGTATATATAAAAACTTGGAGGAGAAAATCAGAATTTGAAGTTTAATTTCACACGGATAGATTTCTGTCCTCTATACTTCCTTCCTTACTCAAAGACAAACGTAATTTAGTTAAAGCAAGCTACTGAAAGATCTTGTCGCCACTTCTTTGAGATAATCTTATTATTGATCTTGTGAATTTAATTAGTTAAATGCTTTTTAATTTATAGCTTACTTTTGCAGGGTTTTTTTTACCTTTTCAGTCTCTTCTTGTCTTCCTGAGGTATCAAGTTATGAATCATGCTAGGTTTTACGAGGAATAACCTTAGTCTATGATGGGTTTCTATGAATTGATATGGCACTTAAAAAATGGGACCGATTTTCCTCATAAGGATTTTTCTTGATATAATGGTTTTCAACTTTGTAAGCTGTTCCTGAACCCGGTGGAATCTGCAATTCCAAGTGCCTTCATTATTTATACAGCTCAATAATTATCGAGGATATAAAACACCCTTGTAAAAAAAAAATCAAAATTCAATTTAAAAAAATTAAAAATACTTGAGTTAACTTTATCAATATGCTTTTAAAATAGACAAACATAAAAGAAAGAAAATAATAAATCTCGAGGGCAAATAATTTAATGCAGAATAATAAAACTAAAAAAAAAAATTATAAAATATTGAAATAAAAAAATTTAAATCAACTCGTCATTCACAACATAAGTTGGGATAAAAAAAAATTTTCAAAAGAATGACCTAACAATAAGGTTAAGTTAAAATACTTATGATCTTTTTTATATATTTGAGAGATCATGACATTTTGATAGGTGATACACTTAATTTTTAAATATAAATTAATTAATTATTAAATTGATAATAAATTAAATTGTTAGATTTATTTGATTATATTTATTTATAATTATAATTTATATTTGAATCAACATATTAGAAATTTAATGAGTCACACACATTAAAAATTATTAGTCAGAAATTAAACTAAAATAATTAATTAAGTGTAACTTGATTGAAAACAAATTTAGAAATTAAGCACTATAATGTAATTAATTCAATGATTATAATTATAGTCTTAGAATAATCAAGTAAGGACTTGATTGCTTTAAAATTTTAAAATTATCTTTAAATAATATATGGATATTATTTAAGAAAAAAATAGATATTTAATATTTTATAGAGGTTTTAGAATTTTCTATAAATATAAAATTATACCTTTTATTTTTAAGAGGTTGTCTATTAGACTAAAAATACTTATTAATAGCTTACTCCTTTCCATGCATATCTTTACAAATGCTTTTGGATTGTTGACGCTAAAGATAAATGCAGAAATTTAAGATAAATATTTTAGAAAATTAAAAAAAAAATGCATAATAATAAAAATATTTAGAATAGTGTTATTTTCACTTCATAACTTGTTATTTCCACTCTATTTATTTAAAAAAAAAACAGAAACTATAACTCATGGCACATTTACTGTAGCTCTAGAATTATTGGCTTGGTAAAATAATGATTTTTACATTCTCAGCTAAAATTTGTAGCCTTGGTGGTGGGGATAACAAGGTATTATTGGTTTTTTACTGTGAAATTACTAAAATATCTCTAAATGTGAAAAACACTAAATCAAAGTTGAGGGGTTGTTTAGACTTTTCACTTTTGCTAGTATAATAAAATGACTTAATTGCCCATTAATTTCAATTTTTTAAAGCTTATGCCTGTGGGCTCTCTAGTCTTTTCACTATGTTTTTTGTTTCTTTTTCTTTTTTTGTATTTTTCCAGTTCGACTAAGGGAAATTTGGTATTTTCACAGAGATAAAATATTATTCAATATTAAAAAGTGGTTAACGTGTGATGTTCATGCAGTTGTGTGTGGTTGTGTTTGTGCTTTTCGGGCAATGCATGCAACGTTATGTAGTGGTCAAACCTTTTTTTTATGTTTGGTACCGACAACCTTTTTTGCTTTTATTTTATCTTTCATCCTTGATTTTCATGCTTGCCTTTACAAAGTTTCAAAGTAGTCATTCAATTTGTTTTTCCATTCATATTTGGTCATTGTTCTTTTTAATACTTTGTGTTATTCTAAATAACCCTTGAAATTAGAATTTTCTTTTAATTTCATTATCCTTTGATTTTTTTTTTATTTGTCAGATGTGGTCTCTATTATTTTGATTGTTATTTTTTTTTTCTAATCATTTTCTTTATTGAATTTATTTTTAATTGCATCCTTCAACATTTTATCTACTTTTATTTGTATTTCCTATTTGATTTTTATTTTTTTTTTTGCTATTTTTTTTTTTTTAGATCATTTTTTTAAAACTTTTTTTTTTATTTAATCCATTGATATTTTGTTGATGGAGAATTTAGTTTTATGATTTTTTCATGATTTCCTTTTCTTAAGATAATTTTAGCCTTGGAACTTAAGCTATAATTTTAAAAAGTTAACTCAGGTTGATATAAGTCTTTTATATATATATATATATTCTTACAATTCATTTTTTCAATTCCAACCTTCTATGGGGTATCCTAATTTCATATGCTAGGTTGCAGGTTATGCAGCATAACTCGAGCCGACTTAGGCCAAGTTTTTTTTTGTTTGATTTATTTGTTGTTGTCTAAGGCTAAGTTTGTTTTTATTTAGGATAGTTTTTAAAGTTGAGTTTTTTTAATGATTTTATCCTCATTCTATTAGATTCAATCTTTATTTTTTTATTACTATTTTTTTTTTTGTTAAATCTTTTTAATTGATATTTTTTTCAATTTTATTCTTAAATATTAGGTGATTGAGAATTGAGTTTTTTGATTGAACATGAGTCTAGGATTTCACGGGTTACAATTTGATCATTCTTGAGTTTTTTTTTTATTCTATTTTATCATCATTCTTTTAATTGCTATTTTTTTTGTTACTTTGATAAATTCTTACATTGATTTTTTTTTCTATTTCATCTTTTAATATTAAACTGATTAGGAATGAAGATTTTTCATTGAGCTTAGGTCTAGAATTTTACTGGTTACAAGTTTTTAAGATTAACCTAAATTTTAAAGGTTTTCCCAAGTTTACTTGGCTTCTTTTTTTCTTCTTTTTTTTCCTTTTATAAGTTCATGTTTTTTTTTAAAAAAAAATTTATCATTCATCATTTATTCAATTAAAAAATAGGCTCCATTATTTTATTTATTTGATTTCTATAAAACATTCTCTAGTTTTCAAAATAACTTGGTTATATTTTCAATTTTATCATTCATCATTTATTCAATTAAAGATTAGGTTATATCTAATCTTTTTATTTGTCATTCTTTGTTGAATTTATCTTGGTAGATTTTTCAAATTAATTTTTTTTTCTAATTTCATCCTTCACATTTGATTGATTAAGAATTAATTTTTTTTTTTTCAGTTTCATCCTTCAAGATTGAAATTTTTTGATATTGAGTTTCATGATTTTTTTCAATTTATTTTTTTGTTTATTTATCCTGGTTCCATCACTCAGACCACAAGTATGGCCGAGTCTGTTTAGGTTTTTTTAGGATCACCTTATTTTATTTAATGTTTTTTTTTTACATTCTTTACTTCGGTATTTAGTATATTTAGAATTAAACTTTATCATATTTTTTTTAATTACGTTCTACTGGGTTGTTTCATTTGTATTGTCTAGGTTGCAAAGTTTGGTCAGGTTACTTGGTTTGCGGGTTGTTTTCTGGGTTTATTTTTTTTTTAATTTCATTCTTCTATGTTGGATTTATTTCGAGGTGGACTTTGGCTTTTTATTTTTTTTAACTTTTTATTGGTTTATCCTGATCTCATGACCTAATTTACATGTTAGGTGTACTCACTTAGGTTTGCTAACATCTATTTTTCTTTTCTTTTCTTTTCTTTTCTTTTTCTATTTTCTTTTATTTTTTTCATATTTTATTGGCTAAGATTATTTTTTTTTTTAAAATTTGTCCATTTACTTTATTGTCAAATTAAATTATACCATTTTTTGTCTAGTCAATTCTATATCCCGAGTCACATTTTTTTACTTCTTTGAAATACACTTACATCACATGAGCATTTTTTTTTTTAATATATAAAAAGATATTCTAGTTTATGGCATGCTGCGGCCCACAAATCTAGTTATAAAGACTAAAAAAAGATTTTATTGAGTATTTATCTTAATTATTCTTTAATTTTTGGAAAAATTAACTTAATCTTTTCTTATATTTTAAATTTAATCATTAACTCCCAACAAATCAAATTGCTCTCGATCTATCCTCATATTTTATCTCTTTCTCCAATACATTTTTATAGCATATTTTCATATAGACCGACAAAATTATCTTATTTATTAAAAATAAAGAAATTTGAAAAAGAAACCAATGGTCATATAGTGATAAAATTCTTTCTTTTCTCAATGTACTTTTTAAATAAATTTTATTGGTTTGAGTCTTTTATATGAAGATATTCTTTATGAATTAAAAACAGAATATTTAACAAAACAATACCAACGAACATTCAGAGACGAATTGGAAGCAATTACACGTGGAGATACATTGGCACCATGTGCAAATATAAGGATAAGTAAAACTAATTCCCTTTAGTTTTAACTTTTAAAATAATTCATTTTAAATAGTATTTGATTATTTTCTTACAAGAAAAAAGATATATACAGTTAGACATATATATATATATATATATATATATATTTGGTTATAAAAAGATATTTTTTTAGCCAATTCTTCATCCCTTAAAAAATAAGGGATATAAAGTATACAGAAAATATAAATTTTATATGGTATTTAAAAAGTAATTAGTGGTATCTTATTAATTACTTATTAGAATTTACAGTGAAGAAAAAGATGGATACAAGAAGTAAAGATAAATACTAAGTAGAGATGATCTTATTATTTTTCACGGGCCCATTAATTTTATTTTCTATCTCTTCTTTGAGTCTATCTTTTTCTTTAAAGTGGACTCCAAGTAGTAATCATTAGAATGCCATTAGTTATTCTTGTGCATTATAAATGCTTAATGAAGACATAGATAAAACCAAGTTATTATTTTTCTTTACAAATGCCCCTTTAAAAATTTCATAATTTCAATATATTTCTTTTTACTAATTTTAAAATATGTTTAATACACACACTAATATTTTAATTTTTACATAATTTTTTTTAAAAATATAATTGTATTAAAGTTTGGTTATTTTATTTTATCAAATTAATATGCAAAAATCAATTGCTCAAAATAAACAGTAAATTATTTTACACAATGTAATTATTTGTAATAAATAAAAATAAAATTTTTAGAATAAATTTATTTTTTATAAATTAAATAAATTAGTTAATGAAAGAGTGATTTTTATTAAAAAGTGTAAGATAGATTTATTTGTACCGTGATTTATTTAATATTATAAAAGAAAATGAATATCATTATTGGGAAATTAGTATTGTAATTAAAACATATATAATATAAAGAATAGAAATCGATCATGTTCTGAAAGAAATTGAATTTAATGATAGAGAGACAAGGATTGAATAATAGAAAAAAATTGCATTTATGATGAAATTATTATCTTATAGTTCAAACTATGCTAGATTTTAACTTTGTATTGGTGCAAATCCTTTATTTAATAAATATTGGTTTAAATATTTTTATATAAATTATTTAATAAATGAGTAAATTATAATTTAATTATATTATCTTCTTAGCTATGAATTTTTTTTTTATAATGATTACTATTTTTTTTTTAACATGATTTTGACGAGAGAAGAAATTATTAATTTAGGTTAAATAAAAAAAATAATGCTCATCATAAACTAAAATAAAAAAAAAAATCTATATTAAGGGCACTATTTATTTTTTTCCAAAATACATAGACATTCACTCCGTGTTATAAACTACTACCTAATATAAGTCAACTTTTTTTCCCTATTCCGTCTCATTCTTGTTCTCGCATTTGTCTCTATATTTACTATCCAAAAATAATAATTAAGCGCTACCTTTATGTTTTTTTTTTTTCTAAAAAAAACTAATAGTAAGAAAAAAATAAAAAAATATTTATATCTTCATGATTTTATTTTATCTTCAATTGATTAAAATTTTATATTTTAAAATACATATTTTTCATCAATAAAATATTTTGGAGGATCTAACATATCAAATAAACATTCATATATAGTAGTGAAGTCATAACATCACAAATTACCATACTTTTTAGTTTCTATACATGCATTTAGTAGTGAAGTCATAACATTACAAAACAATATTAGTAATAATTTATGATTTATAGTATATGGTCTTTGATTTTGACAAAAATTAGGATCATGATTCTTTGAATAAGCTATTTATAAAATTAATTTGCAATAAATACCAACTCAATGTAAAGTTTGCAAGAAAGAAAATTACGTGACTTTTATTTTTGGAAAACAAAGTAATAAATATTTTGGAATAATCTACTCATTTTAAATTTTTTTATATCTTTTTTAATAAAGTAAATAAGATCCATTTAAAATTATTTACTTTTAAGATTTCAAGAAACACATTAAATAAGGCTCTTTTAATTTAATGTGTTATTAGTCTATAACAATTAAAAAATTTCATATTAATTGTTATTAATCTATAACAATTAATGAGTGGGAATAAACTTATATCCTAGCAAATAAAATTCATATTAAGTATTTCTTGATAAAATGTAAAAGCAGAAAAATCAAGAAAACTATACAAAATATGGTTATAATAATATGCCTCTCCTCTTTAATGTGGGTCGCACACGACTAGTTTAGAATGTATTTGAAAGTATGATAAATTTTATTTTTTAAAGTATTTTTTATTTAAAATATATTAAAAAATAATATTTTTTTATTTTTTAAAATTTATTTTTGATATCAGTATATCAAAACAATATGAAAATATATAAAAAATTAAATTTAAACAAAACAAAAATTTTTAAATTTTTATAAAACATGATTTGCATTGTATTCCTAAATAATGTTTTTTAAAATATAAGCATAATTCTTAACCAACAACTAACTTTATTTTTTTATATTTATGGATGGATGACTCCAACTCAGATTCTTTTTTTTTTTTTTTAATCTTCTCTTAGTTAAAATGTGCTTATTTTTATTTGTAAATTTAATGGCTTATAAATAGATTCAGAAAAAAAAAAATCAGTTTAAAAATGTTGTTTTAATGGATAAACAAGATAGCTAAAAGCTCTTAATTCATTTTGATATTAGTTTGATTTAATTAAAGATTGTTTTTGACATTTCAAAAACATTAATCATCCAAACACTTTGAGAAACATAACCCCATCAAGCTTGTTAATTCTAAATAGCCAACATCTTTATATTCTCTAGTCACTGTTATCTGTGTGTGTCAGGTATGCGTTCTTTGATTCCCTCTATTTATTCTACTCCCTCTCCCTGTTTGGAATTTAGCTATTGGAGGACCTCTCCTCAATTCAACCAATCACTAGTTTATTGTGTATTCCCCTACGGTTTTCTTGAATTGTATTTCTGGCTTTTCTTCTTGATGATTGTTTTTTCTGGGTCTCGAGGTGCTTACCATGTGTTTGATAAAATGCCTCACTGAGAATTGGACAAAATCAAGATTTCTAAACTCTTGGGTTTTTGATATTTGTTAGTTACTTTCAAGTTGGAAGATATTTACCTATTATGGGAAACGAACAAGACGAGGAGTTGAAGAAGGCCCAGGTAGTGGATGCTCGAGCAAGGAATATTAGCCACAATGTTAGGTGCACTGAATGCGGGAGTCAGTCCATTGAAGATTCACAGGCAGATATCGCCATTCTCCTAAGGAAGGTATAAATATTATCATGTTATATCTTGTAAATGTTCCTAATAGAATATGATTATCCTAATGCTGCTTTTACATTTTTATTTTCTATTTTCAATGTTTTGCTTCTAATTTCAACTGCGGATTAGGTGTCAAATAACCATCTCAACGTTGGTAATTAAGACTTTGATATCATGTAAGAAACCATTTTAATTCAAACGTTTAAATTGTTAAAGAGATCCCAGGTTATGACTTTTATAATTGTCTAATAGGAGTATATATTGACGGGCCGGTTTGAGTCCAAGCCACATTTTGAAACATTTTAGATGGTTTCTTAAATGATTTTGATTTTTTGCCATGTCTTGTTTTATTTATTTTTTTCATTCTTTTGATCAATCCTCGTAAATCACCATTTCAGATCGCCCACGGGCAATGCTTGTTATTGTCCTTGTTCAACGATTCAAACCCTGTTGTCATGTTCCATGATTCAATGACACTTCATTGGACCTTCAATTAAGCTTTGAGTCTATCATTTCAAAACCGTGTGGAGTGATGTCAACATTTTATCTTCAGAAGCTTGGAAAGTTTTGATTGTTGCCTTTATAACATTTTAACTTACTAAAATAAATCATTGCTAGTGTGCAGTTAAGAGCTTAGGCTTCAAGAGTTTGTTATATAGTGATACAAACCTTTGCTGATAGCTGCATAGGACGATCACTGTTGGCAGAGAAACTGTGGAATCGTAGCTGTATGTAGTAAATTTAGCATGTTTTCAACTACTCCTTTGATGAGAAACTTGTTTCCAAACTAGAATTATCAAACAATGGCAATTTAGTGAATGGTTTTTTGTTTAGACTCATCAGTCACAACTTGAATCATCATTGCTACCTCCTAGCATGATATTTGGTTAATTTTCTGCTTTTTGCAATTTCGTTTACCAGACTAGTAGTTTGGTCAATAGTTTCCTTGATACTGATCCCATCTTAATGCTTCTCTAATTGTCTTGCTGTCTGATACCATTCAAAACTGACATGCTGATAATATTTGTGATGTAGTTGATTCGTGATGAGATTCAGGCTGGGAAAACTGACAAAGATATCTACAAAAAGCTCGAGGATGATTTTGGGGAGACAGTACTTTATGCTCCAAAATTTGATATGCAGACTGCAGCCTTGTGGCTTTCACCGGTCAGTTAAAGAGCTTATAAGTACCATCATTTAGTAACAGAAGCTTTCTTCTTAAGTCCATACTTATAATATGAAGTTTTGGGCAGCTTCTAGTTGCAGGTGTTGCTGGAGGATTTTGGGCGTACAAGAAACACAGGCAAAATACTAATGTTCACATTATGGCTCTGGACCTAGTTAGAGGTGCTCCATTGACCCCTAAGGAGAAGGAAACTATGCTGGATATTCTTACACCTCCTCCCCCAGGAGGATCTACTCCATCCTGGTGGAGAAGTTGGACTGGTCGATAATGAGTGTTTTTCCCCTTGATTGTTTGCATTTGCACTTGGCTCTGCTCTGATGGGTAGTACCCTGGTAAGTATGGAAGGGATGCTGATCAACTTGTTGAAAGGGGGTTGCCCTTGGTAATGAGAAAGAAGTATGATTGTCCCCTGATTTTCTGTTGTAACTCCAGAATTCCAATTCAGAGTCTTCACGTTAGCATGCCTACTGGTGTCTTCTTATTCAATTTCTTCTGT
This sequence comes from Populus alba, assembly GCF_005239225.2. NCBI lineage: Eukaryota > Viridiplantae > Streptophyta > Magnoliopsida > Malpighiales > Salicaceae > Populus > Populus alba. The sequence continues at coordinate 9,085,175 of NC_133286.1, read as the reverse complement.
TGGAATATATATATTTTTATCCATATCACACAAAAACTGATGCTTTATTTGTATGCTATGAACACCAAATTCAACACGTTGGAATCAGATTTTCATAGCAGTTAAGGGTTTATTTAAAAATGTGATTGTGATTATTTTTTAAAATATTTTTTAATTTTTAACGGGCTCTAAGTCTGTAAGTCCTCTATTTTTTAAGGTGCTTCCATTGCATTAAGCTCTCTTCAACAAGATAGGTTCCTTGCTCGGGCCAGTGGTAGTCTAAAATGGTTTGAAGCTCCAAGATGAATACCCCTTCGTCAATAAATGGTGATAACTCAACTGGTTTCATATCAGCAATGCCCTTGGTGTCCTGATATCGTTTAAGTAGTGACACATGAAATACCGGGTGAGTGTGTGCCCCTTTCGATAACTGTAACAGATCGGATCTTCTCTAGAATCTGGTAGGGTCCATAAAATCAATTAGCTAGTTTTTGATGGACTCGTTTGAAGACTGTTTGTTGGCGGTATGGGTGCAGCTTCAAAAATACCCATTCACCAGTGTTGAGCGATATAGTTCTTCATTGTACATTGGAATAGAGGGTGGTAGCCGTCCATACAGTGTTTGGAAAGGGGTCATCCCTGTTGAAATGTGATATGTTGTATCATACCGATACCCAACCCAAGGTCAGTAGCAACACCATTTTTGTGGCCACTGATGAACTAAACACTGAACTTATTAAATATATAAAATAATGAAATTTAATAATAAATAAAATTTAAGTTAATTTGAGTTAGCATAACAAACTTGTAACTTGAAAAATAAATAACGAGTAAATCTAGATTAATTCACGCACCTGCAATTCAAATTATGATATCAAGATAATTTAGTACAAAAAAATGTACAATATCACAAAGCTGAAATAAAATATTAATTTTTTTTTGAAGAATTGGTTTGAAATCAATTTTTTTAAAAAGGACTAATTTGTAGTTAATTATGGATAAAGTAAGAAAATTACAGGGTAATGGATGGTTACACTGAGAATAATAGTTGGCGGATGGAGATTAATTTTAATCATGAGGAGCATACATGGATGGATGGGCATGATACTTATTTAAAACCCATTTTTGTTAAAGAAGTAAAACGTATAGCCAGCAAACCTTTTTAGCAAGGTTGTCAAAAATATATTTTTAATATGGCTAAGAAAATACAAAATAACTTTAGATTGTAAAATTAGATTGTGAAATCTTGAAATTATAAAATTATAAAGAATTTTTTTTCCATACATATTATAAGCACCTTAAAATACATGGTTCAAATAAAAATTCATACATAGTTCAAGGATCTTAAAATGTATGGTTCAAATAAAAATTCATATATAATTTAAGAGACTTTTCATTAACTAATCATTAACAAACTTAAAAAAAAAAAACAATCTGTTAATGTGTCATATAAACTAAAATTAGCTTCATTGCCTTCATTTGCGTTATTATTCCTCAGACATTCATCAATATCATTATCATCGAGAGGATTATTTATGTCACTACTAGTACCAACACCAATATTATAAACATTAGTACTACTACTAGTACTAACACCAATATTGTCAATGTTATTTAACTTAAAACTCGAATTCTCTAAATTGTCATCAATTTTAATCTTCAAATCATCTTCAATACCATGACTCTCCTTTGATAAAATTTTTTTACAATACTTACACTGAACTTTTCTAGAATTTTTATTAATAACTATACCATGTTACCATCCTACATCAAGCCTATTACCAGAAGAATATTTTCTAGATGCCATAAGTTCAACAATTCAAGAATCAACTCAAATCAGCCCTGTAATCAATCCAAACATTATATAATTCTAATTAAATTTGTGTTAAAAAAGAAGTACCATAATATATGTATTATGCATAACAATTCATATAATCCAGAAGCATGCATAAAGAACTCATAAAACTAAAGAAGAGATCATAATTCATATAATGTGTCTACTGATTTTGTTGTTCTAAGCTATCGTTTTGATCTTCTTTAAATTATTGCTCCAGTTCTATTTTATGAATCCAAGTTATTACTCCTTAAAAATAACAAAACTCACTATAATACTCTCATTCAGCAACTTAACTGTTTGATACAAAGTTTCCTCAATCTAAGTTATTAATGCTTTGCAACTTTGCTTGTTGAAAATGAAAAATTTCTTCTATCTGCAAAACATTCTTAGAGAACTACTTGTGTAGAATATATAATTTTCATGGATGCAGACAACATATCAAAATCAAGCAACACATATATTGGAAAACAAAGGTGATAATTCATTTTCTATATGATATTTGATTAGTTGCTAATGCTCCAAATTTATTCTACAATTGTTGTACATCAACCTCCATTAGGAAGAATATATGTTGAATTAACATTCCTTTTGGGTTTCAAAATTGGCTTAATCCATGCATGACAGTCTCCTCAAGAGCTAATATAATATAGTCTATCATCTAAGCCCTATTTATTTGCTGGAAAGTAGTTTCTTTTTGAAAAGTGAATTTCAGAAAAATGAATTATTTTATGATATTTGGTAATGTAATAGAAAATAAGTTGGAAAACACTTTCCAGTGATTGGTTATGTTATGAAAAATGAGCTGTAAAATAACTTATTAATGTTTTATTTTTCTCAAGTTTATTAAAATAATGAGAAACAATCTTACAAATTAAAAAGTTCAATGAGAATGAAATTGAAAAAAAAATATAATTTTATAAATTATCTCAATAAAATAAATAATAATCAAAATAATAGAGATCAAATCTAAAAAATTTCATAAATTATTTCAAATAAAATAAATAAAAATCAAAAGAATAAGGATCAAATTTGATAAAAAAATTCAATAAAAAAAATGATAAAGGAAAAGAAAATAATAATTATAAAAATAAGGACCAAAGTTAATATAAAAATTAAATTTTAAAGAGATGAAATTGAAAAATAAATATTCTATATAATATATATATATATATCAATCAAAAGTTTGAGGACCCAATTTAATATAATCAATAAATAATATGACATTTCTAAATTTTTCACAACTTTTAAAAAGTGTTTTCCGCCCAAAGTTTTCAGGAAAACACTTTTCCTAAAAATCAAGCCAAATTTTTTTTTTGATTGGAAAGTGTTTTCCGTTGACCAACTTTTCTAATGGACAAACAAACACAGGAAAATTTGAAAAGTGGTTTCCCAAAACCACTTTCTGGGAAAACATATATAGCCCTAATATATTGAACAATCCCTTGCTTTAGTGAAGGAACCCTGCATACTGAAATAACATCCTAAAATGTAGAATTTTTAGAATGAACTTAACGACACTTTTGCACACAAGCATTTATTGCAGCACCAATCATGTGTAATTAATAATACAAGGTAGGCAAAAAATTACAAGGGTTATTCAAAATCATAGGCAATAAGGACTAGGAAAATCAACATCTGTACAAGAGGATATCACATTTTCACTTTTAGACTCAATAGACATTATAAATAGAACAACTTACGGTGAAGAGGAAGTTGTTTGATAATGGAAAAAAAAGAAGAGCGTTATTGATGAAGCCTGAAGAGGAAGTCGTTGATGAAGACTGAAAATGAGAGCATTATTGATGAAAAGTGAAGAGGATGTCGTTGATGATGAAAAAAAGGAGAGAGCTCTGTTGATGAAGAGTCGAAGATTGAACTCTGAAAAGAAAGGTAGAAAGCTGTTGATGATGGGGAAAAAAAGAAGAGTGTTGCTACTATTAATGAAGAAGAAGCCGTGAGTTGTCAATCTCATGTGGTTGGTTAATAGAGAAAGAGATTAGGCCTTATTGTCTTAGAGTAAATGTTGTATGTGTGTGTGGCTATTAGCTATTGGCTAATGCTGATGTGGACTATGGAGGGTTGGAGCTTGGAGGGAACATATACTGCAGTGTATGGTTTTGTTGAAATTGTAAAATTAGGTCTAAAATCGTGTTTTTATACGATTTCACCTAATTTTATCAATTTTCAAGTTTTTAAAGTGATTTTACACATTAAGCATATACTAATTTGTAAAATCTTACGATTTTATGAGTTAATTTGTGATTTTAATAGCATTGAGTAAAAATAAGGAATATTCAATATCTATCCTGATAAGAAATCTAAAATTACAAAAATTAAATAAATGTAATTAGAAAAATAAGTTAAAATTCCAAATACGAACATAAGAAATTGATCGATGTTATATTCGAGGTCATGTATAGAATTGATATTTGAAAAATGGTTGTATTCAAATTGTATTATTTCTAAAATACCTTTTACATTCTATATTATTTATTCTTTCAAGATGTTTACCACACTATATCATTTTCATTTTTAAATCCCCTTTACCAAGACATATTTTTCTTGTAAATTCGTCTGCAGTACACCAGAGGGAAAGATTTGTTGCCTCGGAGACTTTAGGGTGGGACAAAAAAGAAATAAAAGGAATTGGGAAGGTTAAAGAAGAAGGTTCAGGAGATGCTAAGATTTATTGGGAGACACGTGGATGGCTTAAATCATCTCACCCACATGTCGGCGACGCGTGGCAGAAGAATTCTTAGAATTGGCAATAATATGACTTGGTCCTCAGTAAATCGAGGACCTAATTTTTATTCCAGTACAAGGAAGAGGTGTTGCAGGTTTTATAATTTGGTCTTAGTCCATGGGAGGCCCGACCAACCTCAAATTGGTCACCAAATTATTTCTTTATTTCTAATTCAGTACCTACGATCCTTGTTATCTTACACTTTCACTCCAATAAAACCTTACAATTTCATCCTTTATAACCTTAATTCCTACAAGACTGTTACATCGTCACACCAACCACTGCTAGGGAGGGTTACTCATATTTATTTTTGTCCCTATATTATTAACATTTTCTAATATGAGTCTTTTTCTCTTTTCTTATATAACTACGCTTGAAGATCCCTTCCTGTTGCCCTCAGTTATATGTCATTTCAAATAAAGTTGACAGCACATGCCAGCACAGTATTTAGAAAAATTAAATGTCAGAAAAAAAAAAGCTAATATTCAGATTAAGATTATTTTATGTGCATTTTAATTAATTTTATAAATTTTAAAGTTAAAAATTATAACCTTTAGCAGTCCTCAAAACACTCAAATTTATAATTATTAAAAAATAAATTTAAAATCTAACTAATTAAATTATCACTTAGTGTTAATGTACATGGATTTTTTTTTAATTAATATAAATATGGATGAATTTATACATATTTTAATTAATTCTACATATACTAAAATTAAATAATATGTATTAAAGTTTGAATAATTTCTAGAGGCTCTTATTCCACCAGGTGACGACATAATTTTGACCGGTTGCTAGGGGCATAGTTGTAAGACTCGATAGAAGGTAAATCCATCATTTTAATAAAAAAATAGTTTCTGCTGGCTTACATAAATGGCCGCCAAGACAGACTGATTTTCTTTTAATAATCCTCATGGAGGCAACCGATCTATGAAAACAGGCGCCATTTCTTTTAACAGCAAAGAAAGGGAGATGGAAGACAATCCAATGCAGAGCTCCAATAGATGGCTTGAAGATCTCTCAAATGGTTTAGGCCACCAACTGGAGGCAATTACTCTTGAAGGTCTCAAAATAGTGAAGGCACACAAGGGTTTCGTACTCTGTGATTTTGTCGTTTCAAACCGCATATCAGTTAGGCCTTTCAACCACTTAGTAACTTGGAATCTTTCTTGCTTTCTATTTTTCATATGCTAATAAATTGATGTAATGTAACAATTATTATGTTAGGATGCAGATGGGAATTGGCATGTTGGAGCCATGGCAACGTTGATTGATGATGTGGGTGCAGCTGCTATTTACTCCTATGGTGGCCATATCAAAGCATCTGTTGACCTCAACATCTCCTTTTTATCCACGGCTAAAATTCAAGTTCACTTTCGACTCTTTCTTTCAATTATTTTATTTTTTGTGTATTTATTCTTACATGACATGGCCGCATATATTGAATCGTCAAGACTTGACTTTTGAGTTCTACTTGTACTGGAAACTCAGAGAATGAATTGGGAGATGGAGGGGTTATCATTCAAATAATCCAGGCTGACAAGCTGTTATGCCGTTAGGGCTAATACATAATCAAGGTTTACAGAAAGGTTTAATTCAGGGATTCGGGAATTATTGAAGTAGTGCTAGGGAATATGATCTGTTAGACAAAATACCTCTTAGGCAATGAAGACAATAGATTGTAGTTGAAAACTTATCAGTGTAATCTTGCTTTTCCTAATCATAAAACTTTCGCCACAAGTAGCTATGTTTTTAGATGTATCAGTATGATATGCACGCCAATTCAAATGGCAAACGTTTTATAATGTTTTGTGCTCACTAGTTTTTCCCAGAATTCGTTTGTCCTTGGTAGAAAACTTACTTGTTCAGGGCCTTTTCCCTGCAATCCTTCAGTGAATAGTATATCCTGTATCCCAATCCCTTCATTCTTTGTATATGGACTTCACCACAGGAAGGATCTCTGGTGTCATCTTCAAAGGAAATTGTATCGCTGGACAAAAGGGAGCATTCAAAGCTATACTTCTGGAGAAGTAGATTAGAGGGAAAACAATAATGCATTTGCTCCTTTTCTTCTTACTCACTATTCCTAAATGTATGTTGCTACTATTATGGCAGGAAGAAGTTGAAGTAGAGGCAAAGGTTGTGGGGGACAAGGGAAGGATAACATCAGTGCTCGTAGAGGTTAGAAGGAAAAGTAACGGGGAACTTATTGCTCTGGGAAAGCAATGGATGGCCTCACATAATAATTCAAATAAAGCCAGTAAGCTTTGAGTTTATACCATTTACATTCGATATGCCACAGAGTTTAGCTTAGGTGGGGGAGAAACCAGTGTTTGTATCGAGCCTTTTTGCAATAATTGGCATGAATTTCACCAAGTGTATTCATGAAGTTTCAGCTCATTAAAGTTTCCAGTTGCAGTCTTGCATCGGTTTTTATATATATATATGACCAGAAAACTCTCTTTTAATTTGTTTTTGGTTTCGAGTCTTTGCTATATATGAGGCTCATTGTGGAACATTACAAGAAAAATCATAAGCATCTTACACTTCATATATGATGAATGACTTGTCTTGACAATTAGAAATGACATCATGGTCGCTGTAGGTCCTGCTTCTTCTTCCTCCAGACAGCTGCCTATTCAGATTCTTTGCTTTATTTCGACACAAAACTGTCAATTAAGAGTACATTAGCTAGAAGTTCAAGATTCACTACAACGTTAGTTAGACATAACAGATCACGATTCAATCAAAAACCTTACAAGAACAAACTTGAGAGCTCAAGTGGTTTGTCATTCATGCATGGACTGACAACAGAGCCCAAATCTCGATGTTCTCATTCCATACCTATGTACTTTACTATATACAAATCTCTATGCAGCAATTAGAATACCACTATACTTCAAGGCCAGACCTTGAGACATCCGGGACAGTTTTCCGAGTTCATTGGCTGGTGCAGTAGAAGACATGATGGTGTGAATCCCTAGCAAGCTATCTATCTCAAGAGCCAAGACACTTGTATTCAGCTTCAGGATTCAATCAGTGGGAAGCTGCGAGGGTCAAACACGCCCTCTTTACAGATTGGAGATAAACAAAGAAGCTACTGCTTCAAGGCGATCAAGGAGCGATGGAGATGTACTGGAAGGCTGTGGCAATTGAAACCATGGATTTAACGAGTAACAGATAAAGGTTGTCTAAACTTTCTATTTTTTAAAAAACGGGCATCAATAAGTGTTACTACATTGCAATGACTGATCTTTTTTCTCTGGTGATGTGATGTAATCGTTTGTTTTTTTCGAGTTCAATCCATCAAAATGCAATCATTAAGCCCAATGAAAGCACGCGAAGAATTTATCAGCGAGACAGCAGTCACAACAAGCAGTGTGACCTTTAGAGTTTTCTCTGGACAATTCTTTAAGTTTGGGTGTGAAGGTGTTTTCTGCTCTTTAAATAATAATAAAAAAAAAAAAACTCAAAAATTTTGGGAACACGTAGCTAGCCGTGTTCCCAACCAAGCTCTTTATTCATGTGTATATAAATATCTAAGGGCCAAAAAGTGCAGAACAACAATTCAGTATCCATTCTCATACAAAAAACATTCTTCGCAAATTTTGTCTTACTGTTTTCATTATTTTCCTCACAGACACTTCTCTCCTCGATTATTTTACTAATACAAGTATCGGAGGACTTTGTTTTGCGATACAACGAAGAAAGGTTGAAGCCCAGACAAATAATATAAACCCCATCAAGCAGCCTTGAAAAATCCATGTCCATTTTGAAGTTCTTATGACTTCGTTGTAAGCAACGATAACATCTTTTCTAATGCCTGGACCTACACAGTTGAGAGGACCCGCAATAGTGATAATCTTTATAGATATTGTCATTACCTGATTTTCAAGCTCATTTTATTAATAGTTCTATAAAAATTCAATAAAAAAAATATTTTCATTGTTCACAACATTTTTAATCTTTTTAAAAGAATTTAAAATTCAAAAATTTATTTTTAATGCATTCAACTATTATTAACGCCTTCATTTCAAGTTCATTATTTATTTTTATCATCAAGCCAACATTTATATTGTTTTTTTTTTAAATATCAAAATAAAAAAATAAAAATATAAAAAATATACACTAACAAGGGGATCAAAGATGTAAATAAAGAAAAATAAAGGATCAAAGTGATTTTTTAGTTGCCTGGAGGACAAACAATTAGAAGAAAAAACACAAATTTATTTTGCCTATGATTATACCACACACAAAAAAGCAGAAAGATTTAGGGGAGAACATTACGAAAATAATAATAATAATAATAAATAAATAAAATTAGTTAGAGCATTAACCATATATATATAAAAACAATCCTCTTGCATGACTTCCACATTCTCCTGAGAGACCAAGAAAAAGCAGCAAAACCGGGACCCCCCCTCCCATTTTCTCTCCCATATATGACACAAACCTTATGACTTCACTCTCTGTTTGAAAGGAAGAACAAAACCCGTGACCCTCCAGACAAAAGAAAGCCTAAAAATAATTAACCCTTCTATGCACCAGTTGCACTCTCTCAAAAGTAAAGGAAAAAAAAAACAAGAAAAAAAGGAGACAATGTTTCTCTCATCTTCCAAAACGGACCAAAGGGGCAGCACTGTGAGTATCACCACCTCCTCCAAGATAAGCCACCATGGTTAGTGTTGCCACCACCCTCCAGCACACCCATACCAAAACCCCAGGAGTAAACAAACACAAAAGAGTTTCTCTAACCTCCCCAGCAACCCACGACAGTTGTCCTTCACTGACAGCAGCAACAACACCAAAGATGTTAGAAATATTTAGGATTGAAATAAATATGAAATTGGTTTAGAGGCGTGAAAATACTATTTTTATGATATTTATTTATTCCATAAAAAAACAACACCTTTAAAATATAAATAAGTTCTCTAAACCTTTAAAAGAATGAGAAGATAAAACCAATAAAATAATATATATATTTTTATTATATTTCTGTTTTCTGTGTAGTACCATATTTTTATAGACTTGAAACATAAAAATGAAACATTATGATTGTTGACGAAATACTATGACTGTTCATCAAATAATATGATTGTTCATCAAATAGTATGACTATTCATGAAACAATATAATTGTTCATGAAATAGTTATACTTTAAATTAAATTGAATAATTGTTATTCAGTTTTATCTCAACAGTCATAAATATCAAAATTAATTACAAAAATTAATTCAAAGATGAATTAATCTCACTGACATATTATGTTTCAAGTTTTAAGCCCCAAATGCTATCTTTTGATATTATAAATATCCATATAATAGCATTATGAGGCCAAATAGGAGAGTCCTTCCACCATGATTTAATTTACTACACAATAAAAACCCACACTTATAAACATTAGGAGGGAGTGTTTCTTTTCAATGTCGGATATACATCTTCTTCTATTTTTTATTCATTTACAAATTACACCAATAATCCCCCACTAGTTTGTAATGAATGTCTTTTCACTTGATAGAATTATCTTTACAAGAAGGTATTTTGCAATTTAAACCTTCAATTAATGTTAGAACTTAAATCCTACTAAAGTTATTGGTGTCTACAGATTAAACCAAAACTTTTGTTATAGAATAAAAGATATTACACATATAATACTATCCAAACTCTTAAAGAGGTTTGCAACTGTTTAGCACTATTATGGCCATGTGCTAAAATCTTATTTTTATTAATATTTACAAGAGAAAACCCTAACTCTTGTCAAAAGCGGCACCATTTCTATATTTATATTGGTGGAATTATACATCTCTTTATCACATTAAACACGAATTTTAAATTCCATTAATAGCCTACGCTTATCCTCCTTTGTGTAATAAAACACATTGAATACTATCAGAATAAGGTCTAAAATTAATTATAAGTGTTCAACATATACTAAACAATAACTTGTTTTATCTATTAAACTTAGAGATAAGCTTCTTGTTGATGTAAAGTTGGGTTTTTATTACTGGTATCTTTAATAACAGGTTTCAACTCCTTTCTATTAGTTGTTTTTCATACAATGTCTCTAGATAGTTCTTTTGTGAGCGGATCCGCTAAATTATTCACAGATTTCACATAAAAAATGGTGATTACCTCATTTGTAATCAACTTTCGAATATATTCATGTTGAATGCTTATATGTCTTGACTTACCATTGTAAATGTTACTATAAGCTGAAGACATAATTGCTTCACTAACGCAATATATAGCAATAGCTGACATAAGTTGTGGCCATAACTTATTATCAAAGAACATATTTCTTAGTCATTCTGCTTCTTTACTTGCAACAACCATAACAATAAATTCTGATTCAATGGTAGAATGAAAGATGCATATTTGTTTCTTTGATGCCCAAGATATTGCACCTCCTCTAAGTGAGAAAATCCATCCCGATGTGGACTTATAATCACTTGAACTAGTTATCCAACTTGCATCATTATATCCTTCCATCACAGCTGGAAAATCAGAATAAAACAAGCCCAAATCGATTGTTGTTTTTAGATAACCAAAGACTCTTGTAATAGCCTTCTAATGATCTATATTCGACTTACTTGTATATCTTGATAACTTGCATATAGCAAAAGTTATATCTGGTCTTGTACAATGCACATCATACATAAGACTTCCAATGGCATTAACATATTCTAGTTGTGCTATTGCTTTATTACCATAATCATTTAACTTCATACTAGGGTTAAATGGGGTATTAGCCTTTTTTACATTGAGATGCTTAAACTTATCAAGCATTTTCTCAATATATTGTGATTCATTAAATGCATAGCCATCACTATGTGTCTTAACTTTTGATACCTAAAATTGTATCTACTTCACCAAGATCTTTCATTTTAAAGATAAAAGTGAGATAACTTTTGGTTTCAACTATTCCAATCATATTGGTGTTAAATATTAACATGTCATCTATGTAGAGATAAATAATCACACCAAAATCTTTTGCAAATTTAAAATACATACACTTATTAGCACCATTGTGATGAAAACCATTCAATAAAATTACTTTGTCAAACTTTTCATGCCATTGTTTCGGAGCTTGTTTTAAACCATTTAAAAACTTTACCAATATATAGACTTTTTCTTCATTTCCAAAAAGTATAAAACCCTCAGGTTTCTCCATGTACACTTTCTCCTTTAAATCTCTATTTAGGAAAGCCATTTTTACATCCATTTGATGAATATACAATTTATAAATTGATCTTAATGCAAATAAAACTCTAATTGATGTAATTCTTGCCATCAGAGAATAAATGTCAAAATAATCAATACCCTCTTTTAAAGTAAAATATTTGGCAACTAATCTTGCCTTGAAGGTTTGTATAGAACCATTGATATTGTATTTTCTTCTAAACACCCACTTACATTCTATTGGCTTAGAACCTGGAGGTAAATCTATTAGGACCCAAGCCATTTCATCATTTACCACTTCTTTATGAAAAGCAACATTCTTATAAGACATAGCTTGACAAAATGTTTTTGGATCATTTTTTATATTTAGAATCATAGATGTCTTTTTAAATACTATATTTCTATCACCTTCCACTACAAATATAATTAAATCAATAAAAATAAAATCTATATTTGTGTGTTTTTCCTTTCTAACTCTTTGATTTCTTCTAGGTTCACTTGAACATATTACTTCTAATTTTTTATGTTTTTCACTTAACGTTGAGCTAGAGTCATTACTTTTAGATTTGGTTCTTGCATATTTGAATCACTTATGAATTTATTTTTGATACATTCAACATTTATAAATTCAACAATCACATTAGTTTCTAAATCCAAAAGTTTATAAGCCTTTGAATTTTGTGCATAACCAACAAAAACACTCTTAAGATCTTTGGGTCCTAATTTTATTCTACGAGGATCATAAAATTTATAAAAAAAAGGCTACACACCCCTACACTTTAAAATAATTCAAATGTGGTATTCTATTGTTTCATGCTTCATAGAGAGAAGCATTTAATTTTTTAGATAGTACTCTATTATGAATGTAACATGCAATAAGTAGGGCTTCACCCCATAAATTATTTGGTAAATTAGCATTTAAAAGCATGACATTGACCATATCTACTAAAGTCCTATTTTTCTTTTCAACAAGTCCATTATGTTGGTGTATAGGGTGCTGTCATTTGATGGATTATTCTATTTTTCTCACAAAATGTAAAAAATTCTTTATAAAAGTACTCCACCTTTATCACTTCTAAGAATTTTATTTTTCATTTCCTTTTGATTTTCTACCATTTTCTTGAATTCATTGAATTTTTTAAAGGCTTCATCTTTAGTATTTAACAAGTAAAGATACGTAAAATGAGAATAATCACCAATAAAAGTTATGAAATATCTTTTCCCACCCTTTGTTAACATACCATTTATTTCACATATATTAGAATGGACCAACTCAAGTAATTGAGAATTCCTTTCTATTTTAGAAAAAAAGCTTCTTTGTCATATTTGCTTGAATACATACTTCACATTTGTTGTTATTATTATTATGCTGATATGAAATGTAAACATGCTTACACATATATTTTAAATATATATAATTTAGATGTCCTAATCTAGTATACAAAAAAAAAAGAAAAAGAAGTAGATTCAACCATATAAGCAGAAATAACATTAATTTCATTAATAATAAACTTAAACATGCCATCACAAGAATAACCCTTTCCCACAAACATCTCACTCTTAGTTACAATAACCTTATTAGAATTCAAAACAATCTTGAACACTTTCTTGCACAAGAGATTAGTAAATATAAGTTTTTTTCTAATTTCAGGAACATGAAACACATTGACTAAAGACAATTTTTATCCAGAAAAAAAGTTCAACTCAATATTTCATTTTCCCAAAACTTTGGCAGAATTATGGTTACCTATTAAGACCTTTTCAAGTTTCCTCAATTCTTCATAAGTCTTGAATCATGCTTTATTATTGCAAACATGAGTTGATGCACTAAAATCCAACCACCAATCCAAAGTCTTTACAACATTAGTTGCCATATTTAATTCGGTAATCATTTTAATTTGAATGTTTGAAACCACGACAACCAACCTTGACTTCATCTTTTTCAACCATATTCACTTTAAAAGAACCACATTCACTTTGAAAGAACCACATTTCTTATTGAAATTCTTGAATCTGCACTCTTTTATATAATGCCTTTCATTTCTATAATGGAAACAAACCCTATGCTTTTTATTAGCATTTTGTTTCTTCTTGAATTTGTTTACTTTCTTTTGCACTTTTAGATTGTTTTGAGTCATTTTCAAACCAGTTTTAGTAACCAAATTTACTTTAGAATTTGTTGCTTGCAATTCACACATACGAGATTGAACCTCAATTTGCAAGTGTGATTGAAACTGTTCAAAGGTATAATTGTCTATACAATACAACATCTTCTTCATTTATTCATTCCAGGATGGAGGAAATTTTGATAAAATAGCCCCTACTTGAAGTGAATCAAGAACTTTGATATCCAAATCACTAAGTTTTGATATTAGCATTTTAATTTCATGGACTTGATTCATGATTAGCTTATTGTTAGTAATCTTATACTAAAAAAAAATTAAAGCATGAAAACGATCAGAACCTGATTTTTTCTACTTGTAGTGTGTTTTCAAAGCAACCAAATTTCTTTTGACAACCTTAATTTGGAGAAGATGTCATAAAGTTGACTTGTCAGACTATTCAAAATATGCCCTCGACAAAACACTTCATCTTTTTCACGTTTTAGTATTTCAATCTTAATAGTGGCATATTCATCTTTTTATGGTTCAGGTAGTGTAGACAGATTTAGGTCAAGAATGTAGTAAATCTTTAATGAAGTAAGTAGGAACACCATCTTGGCTAACCACCTTGTGTAATTCGTACCATCAAAATGATCTAGTTGAATTTTGACATCGTTAACAACCCTGACGCTGTAATTCATATATGTCTCCATCAAAATTAACACCTTAAAATTGTTAAAAAAAAAATATAGGATGGAAACAAATATGGAGTTGGCTTAAAGGCATGAAAACACTATCTTTAAGGTGTTTATTTATCCCATTAAAAGACAACACCTCCAGGATACAACTAAGACTTCTAAATCTATAAAAGAATGAGAAGATATGACTAAGAAAAGAATATATGTTTTTTTTTTTTTATGTTTATGTTTTCTGTGTAGTAACATGTTTTTATAGACTTGAAACATAACAATAAAACATTATAATTGTTGATGAAAAAGCATGACAATATGATTGTTGATGAAACACTATGACTATTCATCAAATAGAAAGAATGTTTATCAAACAATGACTATTGATGAAATAATATGATTGTTCATTAAATAGTATGAGTATTCATGAAATAGTATAACTTTTGATGAAACAGTATGACTATTTATAAAACAGTATAACTATCCATGAAATAGTTATACTTTAAATTAAATTAAATAGCTGCTATTCAGTTTTATCTCAATAGTTATAAATGTCAAAATTAATTACAAAAATTAATTCAAGGATGAATTAAGTTTCAAGTCTCAAGTCTCAAATGTCATCTTTTGATATTATAAATATCCATATAACAACATTGGAAAGCCAAATAAGAGAGTCCTTCCACCATGATTTAATTTACTACACAATAAAAACCCACACTTATAAACATTAGGAGGGAGCGTTTCTTTCCACTATCGAATAAACATCTTTTCTTTTTTTATTCATTTACAAACTACACCAACAAAAGATGTGCATCCTCTCCTCTATTTCAACCATGAACAATAATAGCAACAATTCTTTCAACCATAAATGAAAGACAACCTCCTTTCTCATTTAGTTGCACTGTGAGTTGCCCACAACCTCCATATCTCCTTCCACTAGCATCCAACAGCCACAAACAACATTAGCAAAGCCAACCCTCATGAGCAATAGTGAACACTATACCAACAACTTCTCCTCTCTTGGCTGAACCACCCACGATAGCTAGATCTTCTCCTCCATTCTAGCCGTGAACAATAACAACAGCAGAGGAACTTCTTCCCAGACCAACAGACTCCACCAGCATCTCCACTAAGGGCCATCATCCTTACAACGCCACTAGCCAAACAACACTCACCTCTCGATCAGGTAACCATCTTTCCTTCTTCTTCCTCCCTCCAACATGTGGTGTTTCTAGTGCTAATTTATTTAATGATAAAAAATGATAAATATTTTAGAGGTTTGGGATATAACTCTTTTTCTTGATTTCTTTTCTTTATATATATAATTTATCTTTCAAAAACACTGCTAATTTATTAAAAATAATAAAAAGAAAAAAAAATATCACTATTAATCTCTCTTTCTCTCAAAGTTTATCTTGATCAAACAACTTCCATTTACATGACTAATTCTTAGGGGTGAATAAGAAATTTGATTTAAAATAAAAAGTTGTGTCTGTTAAAATAAAAAAATAGTTTATTTTAAAATAAAATAATGTTAAATCAATTGTCATAATTGTGCATAAACATAGACAATTCCAAAACGTATTCTATTTTTAGAATAACTTGATTTGTTTTGAGAATCTGCTCTTTTATTTTTCTTTCTATCAAATATTTTTGTTCCACTTACATCTATTCTTGAGAGAGTCATGTTTACAAATTTGGTTCATTATTTATTTTTGTTTGTGTTAAGAAAAGTAAGGAATTAAGTATACATATGAAATAGTATTACAATTAAACTGCAAGGACCAAAAGGCACTAAGGCAGGCAATAAAATGTTTCAAATTTGTTTTGAGAGGGCGGGGGGGAGAGAGAGAGAGCTACTTTTTTTTTTTCTCTGTCTCGCTAGAATTTAGACATATATTCGGCTGCCCGACAAACTGCAAGCATGACAACTCACCACACCACGCAAATAGCTCCTTTCAAGCACTTTTTTTTTCTTCTTCCTGAACGCTACAATGCAAGAACAATCAGAGATAGCAGCACCTCGTTCGACCATGAGGTGAGTCAAGCACCAGAACCGCACCATTCCTGCAATGTTGGGGTCTCAACTCCTATATTTTTCATGTCAGAAATATTGGCTGGTTCGAAAAATGGGGATCCATGTCAGTAATGAATGCCAATTGTCAAAGCAATATAGCATGAAAAGAGTGTCCAGATAGCTAAATGAAAAGATAATGTTGTAAATAGCAAGAAAAGAATGTCCACATCATAAAAACAGAGTTGATAATGCACGTTTTCATTTATGCATTGCTTTTCACTGTTCTCAGCACTTTGAGAGGATAGATAGTAAGATGTAGTTCAGTGATCGATCCACCTTTCTCAATCGCAGGATTATTGAGATCCAAGCAAGACACAGCCACAGCAAGTTTTTATCTCGTTATAGCTGAGAGATCAATGATGCTGTGGATATCACCAAAGGGAAGCCTCAGCAAAATGATAACGGCTTTGTGATGATTATTATATTAAGTGACCCGATTGTTTGAAAATATTTTGAGCCAGATAACAATTTCTGTCCTAAATCATCAAAACTCCCTAATACTATTGACAAATATTTTATGGTCTTAATCTCTCCCCAGCACACCACAAATTCCTACACACCATTAAATTTCAGGCAAAATATTTTCATCCATTATGCTTAAGCCACTACATCAGAGCTTCACATATACTCTTTTACTTCCAATTCCTTATAACTTCACAGAGTACAAGATATGAAATAAAGAAAAAATCCCTTATCACCCTTGATTTGAATATATTATGGTTACAGAAATCAGCTTATGATTTGTATTAACCAGCAAAGAGAAGAGTTTTTTCAATTCTCAACGAAGCAATGAAAAATTCATCTGTTTGGTTTATGGTTCTTGAAAGTGTGATATATTCAAAGAGTGATTCCTTGAACCTCATAGCGTGATGCTAATGGTTTTCTATCACATTTACCTTTTACCATAACTGCTGTGTTCCATTTTTAAATCCCTGAATCACAAAATTCTATGACCATTACACTGATAACAACCATCTCAGTTTCTCCCTCCATTTTCTCACCTATCCTTTTTGCTTATCACATCAAGCATAGGTGCTTCAAATATTTATTTTTATTTTATTTTTACATCATCTTGCTGAGAGATTCAATTTCAAAGATCAGATTTATTGCGCTAGTCCGTTCATGGTACTTGCTTCACAGAATTCAAATTCACCAGAAATCAGACATAAGTTAAGCGATCATGCCAAAGGAAGCTTGATAAAAATGTCTTTTTGCCTATACGTACCCCAAAATAGTTATCAAACTCCAAGAACCAGAACAAAAATCTCCAAGACACTTAATGCCTTCAAAATGCATTCTTAGTCTAGGACAGGAAACCTGATAAAGCTAACAGCAACTTCAACCATGAATGCACAGTATAGTTCTTAATGCAGTAGATGTTAAACTATATACGCGACCCCCATTGAACTTCATCACTACAGTTTCAAAAACAATGGAGAGCCAACTTGTGTAGGGAAATTTAATATTCGACATATAAAACAATCTCAAAGGTTGCAAATTATGCAAAATTTAGCAAAGTAGATAATATGAAGGAAATTAAAACTAATTACATAATGTACTTTCTGATTCAAGGTTTTCCTCTTCCTTTCCTTTCCTATTTTCCTCCTTCCCTGATCCTATCAAGGCTCCAATCATTTATCAACATGGTAGTCAAATTCTTGAAAATATTCATTCAAAAGCATAAAAAATCAATAAAAGATAGAACCAGTTGCAGGCAATCAACGAATACGTACCATCATGTATGTCAGGAGTAGCAGCAGCGGTGGCATCAACAATAACAGTAACAGGTTGGTAATCCAGAGCTACCGCATCAAAGACAGTCTGCCTTATGCAATTTGGAGTTTGAACCCCTACGTGAACAATTTTAAGGATCACAGACTGTTAGCACGCGTAAATCACTCAAATCCCTTGTTCATCAACAATCATCATTAAACTACAATTAAACTAGGTTCATGAGTCCTGAAATTTGCATTTACCCGAAATTACTAAACTCTTAATGCCCTCAGTACGCAGAAATGAATGAAGATGAGTAGCAAAGAATGCACTGAAACGTGTCTTCACCAACTTATAATCCCCTTCTTTGATTACAAGACCATCAACCAGTTCTGCTCCCACACTTCCCTTCGAGGTGGGACCCACATTTCCTGGAGAGTACAAATGTCTGCGAAAGAGTTCGGCATCTCTCCCTTGTGGATCATGTTCACGGACAACCTGAAGCCACAAAATCCAAGTATAGCCAACCTCAATGCATCGTCATACAGAAGCATTATGAACTCAGTTTTCCAATTCATGTCAATCACGATTAGACTTGAACAATAAAATTAACAGTTATGCAAAATTAAACTGAACAAAAAATAAACATCCCAGCAAATTAAAAAAACTAATGATATCTACTCCTGACCACCAAGCCAAGTGAAAATAGTCCCTTCCCAAATTCCTCTTTTTCTAGAAATGGAAAACCCAAACAAACAAAAGACAAAAAACCATAATTTCAAACGAAAATAGTCATAATTCCCAGGAAATCACACCCACAGGTTAGAAGGGAAAAAAAGAAAAGAAGAAGAATTGGGTATGAGATAGAAATAAAAAACGAGCAAGAAAGAAAGGGTAGCCAGTACCCACCCAGACAACAAGGATGCCACGCTGCCTAGCAATATCAACAGCTTTGATCACATTTGGGACAATGGCTTTGCCTCCATTCACTTTCATCAATCCATCCTCCAGTATAAAATCATTCTAAAGAAAAGGAAAAACATATGATGCAAATTTCTTTTCATATTTAAATACTTGATATTCAACATCCACACACACACACACACACACACACACATGTAGCAAACAAGATTCAGAGAAAAGAGAGAGACCTGCATGTCAATGACTAATAGAGCAGTTTGGTTCCATTTATCTGCCATGCTCATTTTCTCAAATTACGCGATAGCTAGACCGGATGAGTTTCTAGGCCTTCTTCTTCTTGGCATCTGTTCTCTTTGGCTAGGAGTGTATTTTTAGTTGATAAATAACATAAGGAATTTGATTTCAGCAATTTTTTTTTTTTCAACTCAAAATAACTTGTGTCTTTGTCTTACTCTTACCTTAGTGTGTTCCAGCTAATTTGGCGAGTATCTCCCAAGTTATGCTGACTCGGGTAAATATATTTTATCTTTCACTTTCCCTTTTTTTTAATCAAAATAAGTTGTTTTTGTGCTTATTATCAATTAAATTAAAAAAAAAAAAGATAAATTGCAAACTATTGTTTTAAAATCGAGTCTGACGCGTATACCTTTAACATCTCCCATCTCTTTTCTAAATCTTAGTGTGCATTTCGTCAACCTTTTCTTTGATCTTTTTCAACCGTCTTCATATCCTCCAAGTCTATCCAAACCAAAAACCAAAACTAATAATATGACCAAAATCTTCTCTTCATCTTGCCTTTGGCCAAGAGCTATAAAATTATGACCTTGCAGGATCCCATTAATTTTCACCAAACAAGTTACACTACAAACACTTTTCAAAAAAGTTCATCCTCTTTATTTTTATTTGCATAGTGCACTAGCATTGACATGCATTTCTTCTTCATCAAAGATTTCTTCACTGTTCATCTTGCGCTTGGGTTCATCATCTTTGTGATCATGAAAGTGATCCATTATTGGTTTTATTTATTAGGGCTTTATTTTCTCTTGTTGAAAGAATTTCTTAGGGTTTCAATTTGAGGTGAAAAGCATTAGGGATGTGATAGGTTGATGTTTGTTTATATGTCTCGACGAGGGGTTTTGATTGACAGGGGGGCCATTGGTAAAAATGCTTTAGATGTTTAAATTGTAATTTTAAAAGGTTTAATTAAATTTATTCAGGGTTTAATTGCAAGAAAAATCAACTTTTATGAGTAAGTTTTTATGTCAATTGAAACAAATGAAGTTTAGGGACCAAAATTGAAATTCAAAAAGTTTAATTGATCAAATTAGATGCTTAATTACATAAAATTAGAAGTCTGGTGAGCAAATAGGGATGTAATTAAACAATTTATGAGCTAAGGACTACCTTGCAAAACACAAGTGACTTCAGGGACTGGAATTAAGAGAAATCAAGGGTCAAATCAAAGATAATTGGAAGTATGGTGGTCATCTGGGGGTCTAATTGAACAAATCAAAGACCAATAATCAACTTGTAAAAAGTGCTCAAAATTAGGGCTGACAAATGAATTTGGTAGGGACACAATTGCATGAAATTAGAAAGTTAGAGGGAAATTACAAGTAAAATCAAATGAAATTGAAAGAATATGGATCAAATTGAAAATTGCCATATCCCAAATCAAAAACCCTAATACGTAGAAGTTAGTTAAAAAGATGTCGTTCAAGGTATTGTGCATCTTTTTCTTTAATTTTTGGTTGATTGAGTAGGCACTTTCAAGCAAATAAATGTGACATTTATGACTACTTTAAAGACTGTAATCATCACCATTCAATTAAGAAACACGCCCTCTACAATCTCACGTCTTTAAAATCAAATGTTTATAGCCCATATTCTCCATTGATCTCCACAACATCTTATCCCTAGTTAGTCAACATTACAGTTTCAGTCATCACGCTGTTTGAGTGGACACTTTCAAATGTTTGAATATAGAGTTAAAAACCTCCAAATCAAGCAAAAATGAATATGATCAAAAGGTGTGCACCTCCTCTACCAAGTTCAAGTGGTCTCATGCAATGTTAATGTCAATATTGCTTTGGCAAGCCACAAAAATCACTATCTTAGGCAGCCTTGTCAAAGACATCCATTTATAGAAAACCACCCAACTTTTTTATGTGCTCCACTTAGAAAACCCCAAAGGTTCCCATTAAAGGTTTAAAACCTTTTTCTCTAGATCTAAAGATAGAAAACACCTCATCATGGTATCTAAGTTTCTTACAAAACCACCTAAACCCAAAACATTGGTTCTATAGCAAAACCAGCTAGGTTTTAGTCTATTAGATACCTAACAAACCCATCTAGAAGACCTAAACCCATCTATAAAAGGAAAGGATCTAGTAGTAAAGAAAGGCAAAAAAAAAAAAGGGGAGGGCAAAATGAAGGGGAAGAGAAATTTTAGCAAAGGAGCAAGCAAGTTGGTCCAAAGGAACTTGGAAGCTGTAGCTATGTCTTGGGAGGTCTAAAGATAAAGAAGAAGGAGGGTAATATCAAAATATCAATCCAAATTTGAAGGTTTTTAAGCTGAAAAGGTATATACTTTTAAATCTTGAAAATGGAGTCCATGGGGCCTACTGAATTGATCTCTAGTGTTCAGTGTAAAGTTTTGAATGTTTTGACATATTGTTACTTGGTTTTACATATTGCATTACATGTTTGTTTTAATTTTATAAATACCAAAATGATAGCGAAGAGAATGCTCATTTTCTGTGATAGAGAGTTAGTGCTGGTGTTTTGGGTTGTTAACTTAGTCTTTTGGAATAACAAAAGTTGAATTTTAAAGCTTTAATTGATTAAACATGCCTTCTGTTTTGATTTGCTAGTTTTGAAAATTGAGAAATCCATGCATTTTTTAGTTTTTGTTCTGTCTTATAGTTTCTTTGGTTCAAATAATATTCACCATTAATAAATGTGGTATATGAAAATAAGAAAAACATGCTTAAAAGGCTTAAAATGGTCATTTTAGGTGCTTTTAGCTTTTTCTGGGTTTCTGCGTTTTGGGTTTTGGAAATTCATTGGTTGAATATTGCATTAGGTACTAGTTTTAGAGCTTGTTTCAATTAATTTCTAGTTTATACAAGTTTGTCCGTTATTGTTAGTAAATAATCTAGGAGTTTTATGTATCAATAACACATTTAAAAGGTTTTAATCTTTGGGTTTTAGTTTTGAACCGAAATTCATTTCGGCAAAATCATATTAATCTAGTGACAATTGAAGCGAATGAACCCTTGATTCTTGTTCTATATGTGATGGCGAACATAACCATACCTCTTTTTGTTTGATATCATGTATAGATGGAGATTTGTGTTTATAATGATGCCTTTGAATGTTCTTTAGTTTTTTTTTATCTGTTATGCATTTGATCCGTTTTGGCTGAAATTTTATTAAGTTTTTATGTTCTTGTGAAGTTTGATCTGTTTTAGTTTTGATTTTTTTTTTTAAAGTTTATTTCTAAGTTAACTCATTTAGGCTAACCCAGCCATGTCAACCAATCGGGTAAAAAAACAATTAGATTTGCCTTTAGGCTTTGTTTGGATGCTGTTTTTTTTTTTTTTTTAAATTGAATTTGGGTTTCAAGGATGTGTTTGGTAAGACCTTTTTTAAATTTTTTTTTTGAGATAGTTTTTATTTCAAGAAGCCTACAAATATACAAAGCTTTTGCATATTACATACAACCAAGTCTCTTAAAAATACAAAAAAAAAAAAAATCATATCTTGTTATTAAGTTTTTATGTCTTTTATGCAATTGATTCATAATTTTATTAAGTTTTTATGTTCTTCTGAAGTTTGATCTATTTTATATTTTTTTTTTTTTTTAGGTTTGTTTCTAAGTCAACTCAGTTAGGCTAACCCAGCCAAGTCAACCAATCGGGTAAAATATAACAATCAAATTTTCCTTTAAGCTTCGTTTGGATGTTGTTGTTTTTTTTTTTTTTAAATTAATTTTAAGTTTAAGAATGTGTTCGGTAAAACCTCTTTTAAATTTTTTTGAAAATTCTTTTTGTATTGCATACAACCAAGTCTCTGAGAAATACCAAAAAAAAAAAAAAAAAGCATATCTTGTTAAAAACATAAAATACATAGTACATTTTTTTTTCTTAGCATGAATTTTGGACTTGATAATCAATTTATTGAACCTATGAAAATTTGGTCAATATTTCAATAATCACCAATTTTTTAATTCATAAGGATTAATGGTTAAATATTCAGGTATAAATGTTGGACCTCCAAGCAAGGCTGGTATTTAAATATTAAGAGTTGACTAGAAAATTCTCAGAGTTATTCTAAATATTCATCAATTTTAATTAGGATTATTTTTAACCATAAAATACAAATTATAAAAATTAACTTTTTCATAAGAATTTATTTAGGTATACGAGCCCATAATAAATTCTTAACACTAGGTTTATTCAAACAAATAAATCTTAATCCTAAGCCATATATAGACCACCAATCATAAAACCATAAAACCCTCTAAACCACATCAAATGACATAAAGTTGCTTATCTCAGGTACGGTATGCTGAGAATGTTAATACCTTCCCTAGACACAACAAATTCCTTCTCCTTTAAATCTCTGAGAAAATCAATACACTCGGATTTTCTAATGACCCTAAACCAAAGAACTAGGTGGCGACTCTCAATGACCCCTTGATGCCTCTCGCATACATGCGATAGATATAATGAGGGATCTTATTCAAGAAGACAAGTTAATCTATAATTTTGTTAATTTAAGATGGGTGTTTCTATGCTTTAAAATGACATGATAATAAGGTCCAACTAGAATTGGACCAATTATATTGCCAGCATCCAAACAATGAAAAGTCAATTTCACTAAAAATTTGCTCTATATTTTTCATCATAAAATATTTTTTTGGTTAACCCTTTTGATTCAGGACCCGAAGCTTAGCCTGAGTTGGGTTTTAAAATTATGGTGCAAACATTACAAGTATATTGACCTAGTAAGACTATCCAAGCTAGGAAGGATTCTAATATATAGATATATTTCTAGCTTGGTATGATATTATAACCCACAGTCTTGGCTTGATATGATCATTCATTGAGTTAAGCTCACATTTAGTAACTTAGATGGACCAACTAGATTAGTCATTATGTTTTCCGCTAAGAAAAAAAAATAACCTTGTGTTAGATATATTATATATCTTAATAAGGTAGTGACTTCTTCATGAAAAGAGATATGTTTTAAACCTTAGATGAGACCAATAAATAGAAACATGTTTTACATTAACAATGCAGCTTACTGTAGGTAGGGTGCACTAGGAATGATGTATTTTTTCCTTGCACAACTAATCCAAAAAAATATGTATTTTCAGTAAAAATTTTAGTTATTTTTAATCATTTTATTATTTTATTCATTTTTTTAAAATTTTTTTGTCAAGAAATCTTAAAAAATCATATAAAATACAAACATGAAAAAAATACAAAAATATATAAAAATAAAAATAAAAATAAAAAAATAGTTGGGGAATAATTGAGCATCATAGTAAAAATAATAAAGTTTGGAATATTTTTGGGTCATAATTGAGGTTGAAATTGAAGAGGAAATTGATAAAAAAAAAAAAATGGGGCCTAATTTGGATAATAAGAGTGAAAGAAATTTGGAAATTCAATAATGGTTTTAAAACAAATAGCCAAGTTAGACATTAATGGAGGGCTTAATTTAAAAAGTAATTTGAAATTTGAAGTCAATTTGGTTTCAAAATGAAGTATAGAATAACCAATTATGATTTTACATTAAATGGTAAATCTAGAATAATAAATTGATTTAATTAGGGACACAATTGAAAAGAGCAATGAGATTATGGAATTTTAGGAAACCAAGGACTAAATTGAAATTGGAAAGATCAATTAATTCAATTTAGTGTTTAAATTGAAAGAAAGTTCAATATTAAACTTCTTAATTGAATAAAATCAAAAAATTTCAAAAGCCAAGGATTGTAATGAAAAGGAAGAAACATTTCGAGGACCAATTACCTATTTATATAACTTTGTTTTAGTCTTTTTGTTTCAATCTAGTCCAATTTAGTTGGTTTTTAGGGTTTGAGGGGTTTGATTTTCTTAGTTGATTAAAGAACTAGATTTTAGATTTGAATTGATTGCTTTGCTGAAATTTAGGATTTTAAGGATGGGAATTAGGAGATTGAAATCTAGGATTAATGCTAGGATTGATTAATTGGATTCTAGACTAAAATGAATTGATTTGAACAAAATCAAACTTAGAACATGAATTAAATGGATTGAATTTAATTAGTTTAACTTAATTGGATGATGAGTGGGTTTTCCCTTAAAATTAACATCACATCCATTCAAACCACTCGCTATCAGTCTATTTTCCCTCACTAAAACCCAACAAGTTCTTCCATAAATATGATTAATAACAAACCCAAGAAAAACACGAACTTCCTAGACCAATGAGCACTAACCCAAATCAAACCACACGATCTTAACAATGATAGCACCTCTCATGGCACCTCAACAGCACCTCCAATAACACCACCACAATTTTGTCTTGACCACCAAGTTCTACTTTTACACCAATAAACATCACCAACCCACGATAAAAAATAATAAAAAAAAAGACTCATAAAACCATGAACTTAGTAGTCTCTTTAGGTTAGCTGAACCTACAGCCCTCATATCCTCCCTAATCTTCCTTTCCTCATGAAAATTCAATCTAACATAACTAAAAAAAAAACCTAACAATCCTCAACCCTTCTCTCCATATAAGTTTAACATGAGAGATTAATTAATTTTCTTTATTCCATGCTCTATTTTATTCTCGGGATTTATCTATTGGCACATTGTAAACACATACGACACATCTTGGAAGACTTAAATAGCTGGCACGTGGATTGCACACGTGCCACATGGCCTAATGGTAATTTTCAGCATTTTTTGGTGTTTTTACATGCTAAGGATCAATTTCAAACCTCCAAATAATTATTTTATTTATTTATTTATTTATTTATGTATCAATATTGTATACTTGATTTATATATTGTATAAGTCATGATTTGTTTTAGTAATAACTTTTATGTAAAAAATTAATTAAAAAATAACAAAAATAAATGGTCCAAAGTCCAATCCCATTTTACCATCTTTACGGTCCAATTCTCATAGTATAAACAACTTAAGTGACAACTTTTTTTTATATATAGGTACCGATGTCAAAACTTTACGAAAGACAAATCTCATTTTTAAGGGGATGATTGATTGTTTTTTTAAATAACAAAATCGACGAGTTTTCTATTTTAGGGACTAACATTAATGTTTTCATAAAAATAATTTAAAACTTTAAAAAACAAAGAAAGATACAAATAATTAGGATAATTACAAGCAAATGAAAATACAAATTTAGGAGAAAAACATAGTAAATGTAAGTCTTTGTAAGAAAAGATGCTCTAAAGGTGACGTCGTTCTTCTGTTACACATAACTAACCCTTTACATGAATCTCTGGAACAAGTGCTAATTTTTAGGATTCCTAGTTTCCTTTAATTACTAGGTGACGACTCCCAATTTTATGCTATATACATTTCAGGTCCCATCACGACATCCATCAAGGCGCGACAAAATGACTACTCCACTAGAGAATTTAAAATTAAGCCTATTTGGGAGGTATAGGTTTCTTTTCAAGGAATACAACAAGCTCACATATGAGTCAACTTTGAAAGCCATAGAGGTTTGAGTTGGAATACCTAATATGAAGATGAGATAGATGTCACAACCTTACTTTGCAAGCAAAATTTTATAAGCAGGGTCTTTGAGATCATTTTTTTGTATTTTGCTTTTCACGTGTCTTGGGAACCACATTGCACTTTTAATAAAATATACTTTCTTAATTTTATTGTTGCTTTAAAATCCCTAAATGTTCTTTTGAAGTACATTGACATTTTGTTCTTATCTATAATCAAATAAATAAAATGAAAAAATTACTAAATTTGGTCGGACTCCAAAATGAATTATACAAATGCTAAGGGGCAATCCCCACCTTTTTTAAAACTAAAAAACAGAAAGAAAAGAATCCCTATCCACCGTTGATACAAATAAAGAGACAAAGCCTTACACATATCCTTATAAAAAATCATAAAAATTTCCATTACATCTCCCTATCAAAAACCTTGCTTGATATAAAGTTGTGTCCAAAACAAAATCAATATTTCAATTACATGAATGATGCATTTTTAGGTTAAGGACCTACCTGCCTCACAACATCTTCTTTAAAGTTGACCAACCAGTTTTCCTAGAATAATGCTAACATTTATTAACGTAAGCAAGTTTGGATTTGAAATGAAGAAATGTCATCTTTAACAATCCCTTTATAAAATTAAAAAAATTATCAATTATTGTCCATGTTTGAGCCATTGAAAATTATTTCTTGAATAATAACCTTTGACTATAATCACCCCAAGGGAAATCTTTTTTGGAATTCTCTAAAAGAGACAAAAATATCACAAATGCCTTAATGAAATATTAGAGTTCAAAATATGTTGGACAACTTATCTTGCATTTACACATATAACCTTGAGGTTATGTTGAAGGTATGGAAACACCAACTTACTCACCAGTAATTAGTAGAGGCAATGATGTTGGAAAAAATGACATGATTATTGTTTAATAGAATGGATATTGATATTTATCCCTCCAAACATGCCAATATATTGATCATAGATATTCTTCTAATCAATATATTTACTAGTTAACTATTTCTACCTTTTAAGTAGGATAAATTACATAATAGAAACTTAATCTTGAGAGGAAACCAACAATAACCTCGCAAAATCAAGCAGAATGAAGCAAAACCACACATGGAAAAGATAGGTTTAAGAAGGAGAGAAAGAAACTGAAAAACCTCAAGTATAAAAATAATAATAAAAAAAAAAAGCTGTGAACAAAACAATAAAAACCATAAAGAAAATTGTATTGAAATTGCATATATAGAGCTGCCCTCTTTTCTAGTAATTGGTATGACCTATATATATTGTTAGAGTGTGAGAGTTTCATATAAATACTTAAATCTAATCTGTATCAATTTATTTATATCATATAAGAAGATTACATGATAAACCATAAAATAAATTCAACTCTATCTTAACATTATACTAATAACTACATGAATCCTTACTAATTTATAACATTGATCATTTTAATTTATTGAGTCCTCTCATTCTAAATGGGACTAAACCTATGGTTGATTACTTGAACTCTTGTTACTGCAATCAATCACTTTTTCTTGGTCAATCATAACTCTTAATCTATTGCACTGTTCATGATTGATTTCATCTTTTCTTTTCTTTTTTGTTTGGTTATGAATAATCATTGTTTTTATTTGGATGACATGTAGATATTTATTTTTTGTATAAACAAATTTAAAAGAATATAGTAATCAATAAGGATGTAACTTATAAAATTAAAGTAAAGTGACTGAAGTAGAGAAGTGTTGCAGGTGTGTTAAAAGACCCTAAAAAAGGTGCGTACTATGAAACATTGATAAGGCTGTATAAAATAGATGTTGTAGAGATAAATATATAAGATGGATATACTGTAACATAAAAGTATGTAGAAGAAAATGTATGAAACAAGAGTGTTCTCTAATGGTCCTATTGATGTTGGGTTACTTGAGTTTAAGTTGGTGATGGAAATTAATGAAGTTCTTGATGTTGTTTACTTTGAGCCTGAATTTGCATCTCTTCATTGCATGGAAAAATAACTTTATTTTATGTAGTTTTAAAATTTAGAATGTGATCTTTTTAGATTATCCAATTATGCATGCTTAGAGGTTTTACAAGAAGTTGTCTGTGTCTCTTTAGTTTTTAAGCTTTCTATGAGTTTGATTGTATTTTCAATAAATAAAAAGTATTTGTTAGTTATTATTTATCTAGTTTTTTGTGAATGTCATTTGTTTTGGTCTTAATTATGTCATTTTAGTTTATGCCTACTATTAAAAGGTTGTTTCAAGAATATAATGATCATTTAAACTATATATCAAGCATCTTTTGGTCAAAATTTAAGTAAAACTCTTTGACTTGGCCTTTTAGTACCCTATTCAATTTTGTATTTTTTATGAGTGGTGAACTTTTATTCATTAATTTGTATCTTTAAAGTGGTGAGTAAATTTATATATTTCTGTATATTTAGAGTGGTCAATTATTTACACTTGTATGTTTTTTATTCTGTACCTTAAAATGATTAACATAAACTGTTTTTTTTTTTTTTTTTGTGAGTGAACTACTTCTACTTCATATTTCTACAATCCCTGTATCAATGATAAAGATTAGAGATGATCGCATCTATCTAAACGTCCATGTAACCCTTTAATTATAGATAAAATTGAAAGTAGAGAGGAGTACTACAAAGGGATAAGGAGGAAAGGAAGACCTAAAATGTTGTAGATAGAAGAGATCTCGAAAGATTTAAAATTTATTCACATCGAAACATATTTGGTCCATGATCATTTGAAATAAAATAAATAGATTAATTTAGATACCTAAGTTTAAGATCGATACTTTGTTGATATAAATTATTTTGATTCTTTTATTTTGGTTTAATTTATCTACAAGGAGAAATAGCCAAAGTGTATTTATCTTTGCTTTTTGGTCCTTTCATAAAGATAGCTGTAAAACACCCTTATTGCATCCAAATTCCTTCATGAGAATAAGAAAGTAGAAGATAAACGAATAGGAAAACAAGCAGTTACATTTAATAGGGGGGCAGAAGCCATTCCACTATTCAATAACATAAGAAGAAAGAATGCTAATCCTGGAAAAAGCATTTTGAGATGCTAATTGAACTTCAATTTCAAGGAGCTCTACAAAAATAGCTCAAAGAAAACATCAACAGACAGATAGTGTGAAACCTGCTAGCTAGAGAGGGTTCAGAAACAATTAATGGCCATTTCTAATTAGAATAGCATACCATCATGAGCAATCAGCCTTGGAATGTTGCAGCAGAGTGACTGCTCATGATGTTATATCATTCTCTGAAACTTTGAAACGGCCTCGGAATCATATTACATCGGTCAAAACCCTCCTCCGATAGCGGGAGCCCAGTAATCGGCACCGTTGTCACTTCCAACATGCTGAGTACAGGACACGGGAACCAAGCACAGTCCTCTACTCCTCAAGTCCTTTGCCTGATCTTGATTATCCTGCAAATATGATCCAATAAATATATACACATAAATTTTAACAAAAATATGCGAAGGTACTAATTAACAAATGCTATATTCTTGTAAACAAACTCTTCAAACTATGTAGCTAATTAATTCAATGTTCAAAGGCGACAACAATAATCAAGAGTCATAATTAATGAGGGTAAGAATCATGATGATTGCAAGCTAATCTATAGACCAAAACGTGTTTTAGTATGAAGATGCTAGACAAAGAAAAGGAAGCTTCATGTTAGGAGCTCCTTTATGTTTCCCGGCCGATGTCATTCAACAGCTTAATGGAAATCAAAGCATGGAAGAGAACAATAATATATATAAACATTATCCATCTTTCCCAATGCTTCTTTGATTCCCAACTAAGTAGTAAACCTAAAGTAGTCCCAGATTATGCTCTTAAGTTGATAAATATATATGCATAAAGCTAGGAACCTTATTCTTTCACTGCTATTCATTATATGAATACTAAAATACAGTTTTTAGCATATATGCTTTCCGCATACAAACCATCCCTAGTTGCTTTTATAGAAGTGATGGATCCAATAAAGCGATACCTGACGCATGTCTTCAGAAAATGCACTATTTCTCTCTTCTTCAACCTAGCAAGAAAATCCTCCCCCCTCGTTAGTTAAACTATCTTTATTTTTTAAACACAATTAGCCATACTTGCCTAGTCACACGTGAGCATGTAAGGAGAGAGAGAGGATCTTGGTACTCTTGCATTGGGAATGAGGAACAGTTATATATACAAGTACTTACAGATTGTTGCTGGGTCCTCATATTTGGTGAGGCAGTGCCCATGTAAGGGGAGCTAAGAGCCTGCAAAAATCAAGGGGGCGGAGGAGACAGAAAAAAAGAGAGAATAAGAGATTTTATAACTTCCATAACTAAAACATTAGTAGAAAAAGAAGGACTAATTGAACACATTAACTGCAGCTTCTCACTGATTCTGAGCTGCTTGCAGAGAATATATATTATATGTCGAAGAAACATCACCTCAATTTGACCCTGAAGGAATCTGATATACCCAATAGCTTCTAACAAGACTGAAGCTGTGTCAGTCTGCAAAAGAGGAACATATCATCATACTCCAAGTCATCTTTTTTATCTTCTTTAATGTTAAAAGGAGAGAGCCAAACGACTAAAGATAAAGGGCTACAGAGAGAAAAGTTTTATCAGTGCAAAATTTAAAAGGAAAAAATAAATAAATCTGCCTTCTGTTTTTTTAACAAAAAAAACTGTTAGTTCATAATTAATTCTTTCTGTTTAGTTTGCAGATCAGGAAGTGGGGGTTTTATTGTGCATTTACCTTTCCAAAAGGAGAAACCATTTGGTGAAGAGCTGTTATTCTATCACCTAACTTCTCCTTCCTCACCTGACTCCATGGTAAAAACAAAATATATTAGAAAATCATAGAGCACTAGCTAGGTTTCTGATAAAACTATCATATTTTTTTAATAGATGAACCATAGCAGAAGAATCACACATGCTCAAAGAAATAGACAATCGAGAAAGACACTAGACGCCCAGAGACACAAACAGGCAGGTGCGCGCACATCGAGAGAAAGTTAGAGAGATTCTGCGTGTCATTTCACCTTAAGAGGTTGGCTTGAAGAGGGTTGAACCCTAGCCTTCTTACACACTCCACCTGTGGCTGTACTGTTACACTAGCAGAAAAGGGGGGGAAAACAGAAGAAAAATGAGAAACCCAGGTGAAGAACTAACCGAGAGCTGGCTGGCTAGAATTTATATGACTCAACAATTGATCATATATATATGCTATGAAAATGGAGACTATATATATATATATAAAGAGAGAGCTTAATTACTCCAATAAATTAACTGAAGTTTGTTTTCTATACATCGTACCTCAGATGACTGATCTGGATGCTGACTTGCCCCATCTGCCTTGTTGTAAGAGAAGTCTAATATACTAGTACTACTACTTAAACTTGTGACGCAAGACCTAGGGGAAGAGACCGGCATCGCTTGTGGCCAAGCTGTGGGCCTAGCTGCCTGAAAGTCTTCTTCCCCATGACCATATAAGTTGCTATTGTGGGAAACCTCTTGCTTTACATCAGCATCCAAAGAAATACTTGGAGACGGACTTAATATTTGGTCTTCCCAATTTTCCAACTTTTTAGGCTGAAATTGACTCAGACCGTACCTATCTTCATCTCCTGACGAACCACCCCTGACAAGCAAATAACCAAATTAATGAAACCTTAAAATCCAGGTCAAGATGATCTGTGATTAGCATGCCTGCTAGCTGTATACAAGGAAAAATCCAACAGACACACTCAAGATAAAGATATTTAAGGAGCCAAATTTCTAGATCAAAAATCTATTGAAAACTCATGTAATATGTGAAAGGCTTTGAACTTTTAGGAAAAGAAAGGACAAAAATCCAGCAACAAAAAAAAAAGGGAGATAAGAAAGATAGTGTGAAACAAAAATGAAATATGATTAGTAGAATAAAAATTAAAATGAATCTATGGATTAAGTGTAGCATGTTACGTATTAACAAGATGAACTGGCGAGAGAGAGAGAGAGAGAGAGAGAGAGAGAGAGAGAGAGAGAGAGAGAGAGAGATACAAAAGTAGCTGGCTCCATGACTGTGGAAGCTCTTGGTTATCAGGCAGAGAATTCAAAGGGAATGGAGAAGATCCAAGTACATATGGGGAAGGGAAGCTAGATGGAGAAGATGATAACAAAGCAGAAGGTTGCTGTGAAGGTGGATGCATGCTCCACCAGCTAGGGTTTCCTGCCATCGTTAGCTTTTCAGTGATGATCCTCTGCAAAAAACACACTTCAATTCATGCCTTCAAAGAGAACCATAAAAATTTAAAACTTTTCCCCTTGCTCTGTTTTTTTTTTTCGCTTTCTTGATCACTTTGTCGTATTTCCCCGTTTATGCACCCATAAAAGCCCTTTGCTAAAGCTTTGAGTGTCCTGTTTGCTTTCTCAGATGAGGCTGAAGAAAACTTGAGCCTTTGTCCTCAAAGAATTTTTATAGAGATGTGGGGTTAAGGAGCTTTACATATGTCTCCTTCTCTTTTCTTCTTCTTTCACTCATGTAGTATTCTTTTTTATTCCCACTGCTTTAGCTTTATTATAAAGTGGGGCAAGAAAAGCTGGTGGGCAGTGTCTTCAATCCATAAACTAATGGTTTTGTACCATCTCCCTTGATTTGGGGTAGTACATTGGGATTAATTTTCTTGGGAGATAGATATAGGAGAGTTAGAGTGGGATTAGGGTATAATGACAGTATTTATCAATTTGATATTTATCATGCTTTCTCTTTGCAAGTGCAATAATGCAGGTGAGCGAAGAGAAACACCAAATCTATGTAGACCCAACAATTTCACTACAATGCGACAGGCTTATTGGAAAAAGTTTTTACCCCACACCTCATACGATATGTACTATTATATATATATATATATATATATATATATATATATTATATATATATATATATATATATATATATATCACTCAAGCTGCTGCTTTTTATTGTGTTTATGAGGTTGCTTTTTGCACATTCCCAAGCAGAAAGAGATTTCTAGGGTACAATACTCTACGAATTTGGAGGTCTCTAAGTTAGTGTTATGCGTCTGCTTCAGTCGAAGAAATTTCCATGAATTTGTGCACACATGATCTGGTCTGCGCATTAATAATCGAACCCAAGAAAATTAAATACATTCATCAAGATTAAGGATGTCTCATGCTCCAGCCTTTTTCTAATGATTCAGAGACTTTTTTTATAATGTGCAACCCGACGTACATTATGCTTTACATTTTATGCAGGACGCTGTATTATGATTGAAGCACTGCAATTTAAGTTATGAATATATTAATAATGTGGCTTGATATGGATATATATATTCTGGATATAGGATAAGCAGAAAGTGAACGTGTTCAGATGCTGCGAAAATAGCAATGTGATCTTGGAGCATATGATTTGTTGCCTTGTAGCATGAAAAAAAAACTTTGTTCCAGTTGATTTCAATGTAATGATAATGCAACGGTGAAAATCATAGGATATTGGCAATCCTTTGACTGGAAAAAACATTAACAGGCCCACAAATTGAATGTAAATGATGCAGCTGCAGGTTAATTTATGGTCGATCCAAAATATAAGAGTACCAGCAGCAGTACTTCATAGAAATTGGTGTACGAATATTATCATACACTCCTATACATACATACATACATATACTGAGATAAATCTATGTATATTAATATTTGCGGGTGCCGTTTCAGACAGTAGAAGGGGTATACATAAAGTGATGAGTTTGGAGAAATATACATATAATGGAACTTGCACTCAAGGATCATGTTTGACCTCAAAGAACTTTGTATCCAATATAAAATTAGCACTTGAAAAAGTTTGTGAATTCATCATATGAAATAGAAAACAATGATGATGGAAAAACTTTCCTAGGAGTATTGAATGCCTCTGTCATCTTCTTTTCCTTACTAAAATACTCATATAATCATTATCCACTAATTCATAATTTATTATTTTTTAAAATTATAAATGGATCAATATATATATATAGTAATCAATTTAATTACCATTTAATTATGAAGTATAACTCCTAGTTTCAAACCAAAGTGTGAGATTCAATGTGGTAAATATAATTTATTTTAGACTAGTGTTACAACTCAATTTCTGACCTCTCAAAAAATATAAATAAATAAATAAATTATTTCAAAAAATATATTTTAAAAAAAGAATTAAAAGAAAAAAATTACAGTTAGGAATGAATTTATAAAGAAACATTGAGAAAATAATTGAAATTAACTAAATAATCAAAAATAGTAAACCAATGACCAAATTGAAAAATAAGCCAATATTGAGGAACCATTTTAAATGCAATCAGGGATAAAATTTAAAGAAATATTAAAAAAAATTTAAAAAAATAAAACATTTAAAAAGACAAGGACCAAATCAAAATGCACTACCAAAAGTTTTTGATATATATATATATATAAAAGACGTCGTTTCATGCATTAATTCAAAAAATGCAATGCTAATAGGAGGTTGTTTCTCAACCTTTACCTTGTCAATTCTCAGTCAAAAACACATAAAAGATGCATCTTAGTCTTGAATGACAGATGCATCTTAGTCTTAAATGACATGTATTCGGGTTAAAATCAAATAAACACTTTTAAAATTATATCTCATGATTTCTTTGAAATAATTAGACTTGAAATGACATGATCCTTAAAATTTGCAAGTTGATTTCAAAACAAGATATTAATTTTTAATTAAACAAAAGAAGTCAATGACTGAATTTGCAAAGTCCTTGTCAAAAATAACATTTACATTTCTTCTAAATCATTCTTTAATAGTTGAGCAGTCAAAGGGGTAATGCAGTCCATCCTAAGTGGGACAACAAATAATATTTAGTTTAGTTAGGGGGCAAAGAAGCAATTGCGATAACAATAATCAAATGATGATTCACCAAAATTCATCAAAGATGTGAATGGCATATGACAATGATAAGTGCTTCTTAAAGATAATTAGAAGAACAAGCACATCTAAATCAGATGAAGGTGAATTTTCTCAAAGACAAAAGACTACTTAGTGAAATCAAGCAGTATTTAAGAGTAAAGCTGCATTTAAAGGGCATCTTCATGGCTAAAGATCCAGTCTATTCTTTTGAAAGATGGCTAAAATACATGAAAATTGTTATCACATTAATGCATCAGTTAAGGGCAATTTGCAACAGTCATTGACAATAGATTATTTGATAAATTCCTTCAAATAAATATGAATAATAAAGCGTTGTTTCTTCTTCAAAATAGAAATGAGTGGGAAATGGTGCAAGAATACCATAATTGGAGAGCACAATCCAACCAGGGGAAAATTCCATGGCTAAGAAAGTTTGTCACTTCTCAAAGAATGGTTAGCTGAGCAGGGCTTTATTTATTACCTAAAGGTCTAGGTTGTGTGACAAAGAGGCAATCAAACACATTAGCCACATAAGTAAAACTCATATGAGTTAAAGAGTTTAAAAACCAAGGGAAGTCATCTCAGAATTTACAAACCTCATCCATCAAGCAATAGAGAGATGGCAAGAAATGAGGTCCTATATTTTCAATCAGGTAAAAGTGCATGTCATCTAATCCTAAATCATTGCATAATATTTTTGTAGAAATTTTCGAGAAAAAAAAAATCCCTAATGAAGTCCAACCTTGTCATCAACAAGGATAAGTGTATGTCTTGCAATCAACAAACACCAAAAATTTTCAGCCATACCATTAGGAATCTACACAATTCAACCATGTCATCAGGTATCTCAACATTTCAATAATGTCATCAGGATCTCTAATTTTAAACCCTGTCACTAGAAATTCTCAATCTTTACCTTGTGATTAGAAATCTCAAATTTGAAAATTGTTATAAAAAAATCCTCAATTGGACCTCTTTATCAAGATATCCCCAATTCAATCATGTCATTAAAAAATCCACATTTAACCTTGTCATTAGGAAATCCACATTAAACCTTGTCATTAGGATTCTCAATTTTTAACATTGTCATCAAGAAATCCATTATAAACTTGTCATCATAAATCTCACATTTAGCCCTACATCAAAAATCTCACATTTAACACTGTATCAGGAATCTCACATTCAACCCTTTCATTAGGAAATCCAAAAAATTAACTCCGTCATTAGGAAAGACAGGTGTCAACTCTACAATCAGGAAGCATCGAGAAATTCACCCTACCATTAGAAGTGCAATAAGGAAACACCAAAAATTTTCAACCATGTCATTAGGAATCTCCACATTTCAACCCTGTCATCTGGAATCTCCACATTTCAATAATGTCATCAGAATCTCCAATTTTAAACCTTGTTATTAGAAATTCTAAGTCCTTACCTTGTCATTAGGAATCTCAAATTTGAAAATTATTATAAAATAATTTCCTATTAATTGAACCCTGTTATCAGGAAATCCATATTCAACTCTATCATTAGGATTCTTAATTTTTAACATTGTCATCGTGAAATCCATTTTAAACCTATCATCAGGAATCTCACATTTAACCCTATATCAGGAATCTTATATTCAACCCTCTCATTAGAAAATCCAAGAAATTAACCCTGCCATCAAGAAAGACAGTCAACTCTGCAATCAGGAAGCACAAAGAAATTAACCCTACCATTAGAAAGGACATATATCAACCTTGCAATCAAGAAGTCAAACCTAGCAATCAGGAAAGGACAATCATCAACCCTACCATCAAGAAGTGCCAAGAAAATCAATCACGGGCAGGCTACTCGAATATAAACCACTGGTTAGTCGCCTGAACAGAGACTATCCATGAAAAATCCGAGATATTTTTCACACCATGGGCAAGTCACCCTATCAGAAATCACAAGCAAGTTACTTGATCATGAACCATGAGGTGGTCACCCGAACAAAGACCATTTGTAAAAAAATCTTGATAATTTTCACAACATGGGCTAGTCGCCCGAACACAAGTACTCATTATATCTTCGAGCTTGTCACTCTCTAAAATGACTAAATCGTTAAGATGACCACTCTCTTAAAGGTCAAAATTCCAAAATTTTCCTGGAGTTTGTCACTATAAAAAAGACTAGATCTTCGAGACAACCGCTCTATTAAAGGTTAAAATTGCAATTTTTCTTCTAGTTGATCTCTCTTTTAATGAATTTTCTTAACAAAATGAAAACCTTTGATTTTCAAGAAAAAGAAATTGAGTTTTAAAACATTTACAAAGATAACCATCTCTTGATTTTCTCCCAAATAAGACTTTCATATCTTTTCTTTTATTTACAAACTTATTTTTAAAATCTCTTACAAGACTTTATATTGTAAGCATTGTAAAGAGGGGAGAAATTGTCATAACCCAATTTTTTACCTATTTTTTTCTTACTTTTTGAAAAAAAAATAGCAAACAATCCAAAAATAAATATATTTGATGTATTTATGTCATTTTTTGAATTTTTAGTGTCTTTTCAGAAGAATTAAAATTTTAAAAATTTACTTTTGATACGTTCAGTTTTAATGCGCTCATTTCAAAATCATTGATCAATTTTATTGAATCGATATTAACATTGTCTTTTTTCAAAAATATCAAAATACAAAAACAGTAAGAAAAATCAAAATAAAAAATATTTGGAATTAAGGACCAGAAGTATAAAAAAGAAAATTAAAGGACCAAAGGTTTTTTAGTTGTTAGGTGATCAAGCAATTAGAAGGAAAACAACAAGCTTGTTTTTCTTATAAATAAGTGGTTACCACAAAAAAGGAAAAAAAAAAAAAAAAAGAGAGAGAAGTTTAGGGAGCATTAGAAAAATAAAAGAGAAGAATTAGTTAGAGCAGACAATAAAACCGTGACCCTCTCTCCCTAAAAAAACAAAAAACTTCCAAAAGAATTAATTCCTTTTATAACACACCACCAACCATCAACCCCCATAAGTGGCACCATCGGCAACTTCCTTGTTCTCCAACTTCAAAGGTCATGAACAACAACATAAATCTCCAATATCAACTGTTCCTACTTTAGCCAAAAACAGCGACACGATATCTACAGCTCCTGTGTCAACCAAGGACAACATTTGTTAGTTGATTCACCCGTGAGCTCCTCCTTTTAACAACCATCCAATCCAGTAGCAGTCCACCAGTTTCAACCACAACACTTCATCCTCCACAACAAGCTGTAACTAAGCTACCACTGTAAATTTCATCCTCCACCATAAGCAGCAAAAATCTTCTTTAGCTCTCCTCAGCAGCTCTCACATACCTGTAGCCTTCAGAAGATATTCTTTTCAGCACAGTAAGCAGCCCCTCATAGCAGCAGCAAATTTTTTTCTTCGTTCAAGTCATCAGCAATAACTACTCTTTCTCTATTCTAGATTTTATAGTACATGTGTCCTATCTTGATATCTCTATGAAGGTGGTGGTGGTGGTGGTATATACTTATATTTTGGACAACATTAACAAGAAGAAGAAGATGAGAAATAGTTGATCCACAATGTTATGTGCCTCTCAGCATCATAAGCTCATGCAGTGTTGTGCCATAAAAAAACTTTATCCCTACACATGTATCTAACTCACACCGCTATTATTAGAATTGATTCTCGGCATGCACATGTTCGGCTCCATTACTTCCAGCAGGTTCCAATTTTTCAACTTCATAACTATTTGCTTGACGTAGTCCATACTAGCATGTCATTAACTTGTCTTAAGTAATCACTCGGTTGTTGCTTTGATGCATGAATAACTTGCATTGTATAAATTTAAATGCCTGAAAAACCTTTATTATTAATGATAATTCAAGTTTTTTATAGTGATGTTTGACAGTGATTGAAATTTGGAATTTGTGTTAGAACTTTTTTTATTATTATTATTATTAATGTGAGTGTCTGGACCAACTTGCACACACCAAGACTAATCTCACATGCTTGGAATCCATATATTTTTTTTTTATTAATGTGGGTGTTCGGGCCAGCTCGCGCACACCTCGACTAATTTTATGGGCTCTGAAGTTAATAACCATGTAAGCCTCCGGTAACTCTGAGTTTTGTGACTAGAATCCATATTTTATTTATACTGCTAGTTGAGTTTCAAGTGTTTAGTGACATGTCTCAATTTGCGATGATATTTCATCATTGATTAGTGCTTATTTCCTAGTTTAAATATGCTCATAAGAAAGTTAGTTCCATATGTTTCTTTAGGGAAACATTTTTTTTTTAGAGTTGTTTCAAATCATAGTTAAAATAGTGGTATGGAAAGATATTTAGCTATGATAAACTTTTGCATGTAATTAATAAAACTTAAATCAATTCTATGAAAAGTTATTAAATTCAAAACTTTGGTTCTTTATTTTGTTCATAGGTAGGGATTTGTTTTCTTTATTTCTTTTAATTATTATTAATTCAGGTTGGCCTCTTTTAGTTTATAGCCGAGGTTTTTTTTAGCATGGGGTAGGCTATAATATAAGCATGTGTGTTTCGTTTGTGTTGTATAGCCCAAGCTAAATGCGTTGAGCTTTTAAGTATTAAGGCTATATTTGACAAAAATAAAATTTATCAAATAAAAAATACATTTTTAAATCCTTAAAGCTTGTTTGGCAAACAGGCTCCATGGAAATTATCAAGACTTGTTTCTTTATCTATTTAGGGTTTTAAAAAAAAAAAAAAATCTTGATTGCATATGGCCAAATATCTAAAAACAAATATTTTGCATAAATAATAATAATAAAAAAATAACCACTGCATAACTTAGCATTTTTTTTAAAATACCAAAAATTCAAGAAAAATAGTTTTTATCTTTGCATGTATTTTGGATTTAATAAGTAGTTTATTAAATCCATGAAAACTTTGCCTATATTTCAAAAATACCAAAAATTTATTTTGTTTCTTCAAATACCAAGGATTACAAACTTATACATAAGAAGTATTCTCAGTATCAAAAATATAAAAAATACTTTTTGACTTTAAAACGGTTAAATAAGACCACTCTATTAGGGTGGACCGACTTTAAACCTTACATAAACCAACAGCTCAAAAACATAACAATACCTTAGTTTATATCAGACAAACAAACAATACAGTTTACCTTAGATAAGATGTATTAGGGATGATACGTCATCCCTATACACAATCAATCCCCTTATCTAGACTATGAGACCAGTTAGTAACCAAAAATACTAGGTGGCAACTTCATCCTATTTTTATTTATAAGAAACAAGAATTCATTCTTCTTTCCCCCATAACCAGAGAGATCCCAACCAAAGAGGATGATTGTCATAATGTTGTACATAAGTGACATCACTCATAATTTATGACGAGGTCCAGAAAATCATAATTTGATTATTTTCTTAAAATTGAATTTCCTCTAAATTGATATAAATATGATCATCTTTGCAAAAGTCATCAAAAGGTACGCATTCATTGTCTAAGTCATAGATTCTTTCAAATAGAATTGCCCCTAGCATATCTAGATGTATTCAGCTTTCTAGTAGCCATTAAAATCATTCTTGCCAAGAACTTCGCAAATTCAATCAATGAGAATTTTGTTATAAAATACTTTTCTTCAATAGATATATTTTTTTGTTTCAAGACCAACTCGTAAATCTTAATGATTGTGCTCATATAAGTTTAATAGTCAGAATGAAATCATTAAAATGTAAATTTGAAAGTATTTTTAGTCAATTGAACATTTAGATTTTTTTGGTTGAAAACCTAAAACATTTCATTCAAGTGCTATGAAGAAATGATGGGTTTTATGTTTGTCATACAACAAAATAGACGATGTTTGTTGAGATTGCACAACAAAAGCATGGTTATCCTAATTTTTTTTTTTTTTTTTCAAAAATAAATGGTTTGGATGAATTATCTAGCAAATGAAAGGCTATTTTGGAACAAAGAAGTTGAATTCTAAAAGTAGAGTTTTGACTTGTAAAAGGCATATTACTTTGTATGGTATTGATTCTTGCACATTTATTGATACCTATGATTTGATCTCATAAAGAGCCCATTATTTCTTATTAAGAGACATTTTCTTTTATATTTAGAGGCTTAAACTTAACAATACAAGTTAAATTTTCTTTAATCAGAAAAGGCTTTTAAAAAAATGTAATGTAATGATTACAAAAAAAATATTATAAATAAGGCTCAAATGATATTTAAGGTTAACAGACATAAGATCACTTATCTTGTGTGGAGATTATTTTAGGCTTGTCACCTTGACTTTGTCATTTTAATAACTCATTTCAATCTCGATTCTCCCAATTATATTTTATGCTTTGTCCTCGATATTTTGTCTTCAAGCTTGCAATTTACACCATAATAAGGGTTGATTTAGAGAGACTTTTGTTTTTCATCTCTTTTACTTTTCTTTTCTTTTTCATTTTTTAGTTTATTATTTGCTAGCTCTTTTTTGTAACACTTTTTTCCCATTTTCTCTTTATATTTCTTTTTGCTTGGAAAATTTCATCGATTGTCTAAAATCTTTTGAAACATGCGCTAGTGTGAAAGATGATCATAGTCTGGGTTACCATTCAAGAAATATTTAAGACTCAAAGAGGGATAGTAAGGGATAAATCTCATTTATGAAGAATGTACCAAAGATGACCTTTTTTCATCTTAAAATCAAATTTGCTCATGTTAATAAATCCTAGTCTCATCATCATAAATTAGGAAAATCATGAGATTAATCTTAGAAAAAAGTGGCATGATGGGTGGGATCATGACTTGAATGAACTTTATTTATCATTATTTAATACATACAAGCATTTGATTCTATTTTGGGCAAAATTATATTATTTTAAGCAAGATTCTTGTCATTGAGTTTTGCTTAGAGTGAAGATGGGATTTAAGGGTTCAAATAAGGTTTCAAGCAAGATTTCACTCCCTTAAAACCTATTAAGGAAAAAAAAAAAAAAACATTGTTTGATAAAAAAAAAAGAAATAAGTTGAACTCCAACTTTTATGGT
This sequence comes from Populus alba, assembly GCF_005239225.2. NCBI lineage: Eukaryota > Viridiplantae > Streptophyta > Magnoliopsida > Malpighiales > Salicaceae > Populus > Populus alba. The sequence continues at coordinate 9,042,220 of NC_133286.1, read as the reverse complement.
TGATTGAAAAATTTTGGATTCAAAAAGAAAGATTACCCCTTGATAATTGCATGACATGCTTGGGATTTGATCAATTTTGAAAGTCTTTCAATGATTTTTTTTATTATATTTATTCAATCCTAGATGAAAATAAATTATTAAAGAGTACTTTTGTATAACATTCAACATTCGTGAAATGATTTTTTTTATAAAAAGAGAAAAGTCATCATTGTATTATTTTAGTGACCAGCGATCCCTTTTACAGGAAATAATATTTTTTCAAGGGAAATTAGCTTTTGTTAAATTAACCATTAGTGATTATTTAAATTTTATTTTACCTTTTCGTGTCTCTCGTACCCCCTTTAAAGTAGGATTAATGGGTATATATTTCTTCTTGTTTTTTTCTTTCAGGGGCATTCATTGGATAGAAGGTATATGGACATCATACATGATTGTTTCTGTTTGCTAGTGTATCCCAAAGATATATAAATTCTCGACGTCATTTTCACTTTCAGGCCCCATGTATATGGTTGTTGGGGACTTTTGTGCGCAAATGATATTTGATGAAAGTGATTATCCTTTCGTTTGTCCTTTTCTTGTCAATAATAATAATTAGGGAAAAAAAAAAAGCAGTGAAGGGGTAAGATCGGTCAATTAACCACAGGCAAATAAAATGTATTTTATTTAAAAATATAGTTGTAATTGTTTTTTAAAAAAAAATTTATATTAAAATGTATTAAAATAATATTTTAAAAAAATTATTTTTGAGATTAGCATATTAAAATAATTTTAAAAATATAAAAAATTTTATTTTTTAATAAAAATAAATAAATTTTGATGAAACATAGATTGACTCATAATTAATTAATTAATGAGTGTGATGCAAAAACCAAACCAAAAATAGTTTTCTTAAGTGCTGTACCTTCCTGGGAACGTTGGCTGGAAAGCTAGGCGGTGAAAGGTTTCATTTTGTGATCAATAAAGGGTTTTTTTTTTTTTTTTTTTTCCGGGAAATGAAGGCTTCGGGTATTTATGGTTTTCAAATGCCAACATCGAATTATTTTTATGTGTTTTACATGATTTAGCCCTCCAATGTCCAAACTCTAATTTGCTCTAAAAATATTATATATTCCCAGCTTAATTCTCAAAAATTATTGAAGTATTAGACTGTATGCTATCCATTTAGCATGGCGGTTCAAACTGCTATTAAAAAATAAATAAATAAATAAATAAAAACACCAAAATGCATCGGACTTTTGTTGTACACACGTACTTAATTTATTATGGATTGTTACATTACATTTACCATTTTTTTCCCTGCTAAAAAAATCAATTGACATGGTTTTAAGGGTAAAAAAATCTTTTTATCATGAAACTTTTTTTATTTTTTAAACTTCAACAAAGAAATATTTTTACATATTTGATGCAAAATGCAATGATTTTAATGCACATAAAAAGGAAAAAAAAACTTGGGTCCAGGGTTTTCTAATCATTTCATGATTTTAATGTGTAGTGAATTTACCACATTGCCCTTAAAGGGAAAAATATGGTTAGGGGCACTTCAGACTTTTCAATACATTTTTTCTTTTTGTAAATACTAATTTAGATGATGAGCAATTTAGTCCCTGCATGTATATAAGGTTATGAAAAAATATAAGTAGTACACGTGCCAACAAGTTGGAGGCGTTTATGTTATTTGAACGACATGTGTTGTGTCTACCGGTGATGAAATACCACTATTCACAATGACATTTGAAGAGACGCGACGTCCTCTTCACAACGAGTACCCCCCCTCATCTCATTGTCTTGATTTTTGTATTAGTTCTTCAAAAAATCAATTATGTCATCCATTTTATATTTATATCAATTTTAATAACAATTCTTTTAATTGTTCTTTCTTTTGCTTTTGATGCTTTTTTAACTTTATTTATTTTTTAATTTCATCTCTAGATATTTATTTCATTTAATTTTTTTTATCCAATTTGATCTTCTTTTTTTTATTGCTATTTTGTTTTTTATCATTTTCTTGATTTATTTATTTTATTCAATTTCACCTCATCATTTAATTTTTTTTATCCAATTTTGGTTCTTGTTCTTTTTATTGCTATTTTTTTATCCTTTTGTTAATTTATTTTAATTTTAATTTTGGTCCCTCATTATTTTCTTTCATTTTGTTTTTATTTTAAATTTATTCCTCATTATTCTGATTGTTGTTTGATTTATTTTTAAATTTTTGTACGATTTCTTTTACTTTTTTATGTCATATTTGATTCTCATTATTTTAATTTCTATTTGTTTTGTTTTAAAATTTTGTACAATTAGAGGTTTTGCATGGTGATTTTTTTTATTTATCTTCTATGAGATAATTCTGATCTCAAGACTCGAGTTATAAATTTTAAAGATTAGCTAGATTTAACTTCAAATTTTTTTATGCTTTTTTTTAATTGATTATTTTTTCAATTTTATCCTTTCATTTTAGGTTATTGGACCTTGATCTTGGTGATTTTTTTTTACTTTCCTTTTCGTTGGGTTATTCAGGTTTCATATCTCAGGTCATGAGTTTGTCATGTTAACTTAGATTCATTCGGGTCTTTTTTATACTTTTTTTTTAAAAAAAAATTTCCCTTTCTTTATATGGGGTTATCCATGTCTCATGTTCCAAGTCGCGGGTTTGTCAAATTAACCCAGATTGACTTTAGTTTTTTTTTCCAATATTTTATTTATTTATTTAACTTCGGTCTTTTTTATTTATTTAACTTTAGTTTTTTTCTATCCTTTTTTTTTTAAGAATCATCTTGATCTCATATAACAAGTGGCAGATTAATCAAGTTAACCTAAGTTGACTCAGTTTTTTTCTTCTACATTTTTTTTTTAAATTTTGTTTTTTTCTCTTAATTTTATCATTTAATATTTGGATTATTGGGTCTTAAGCTACATGATTTGTTCACTTTCTTTTATGTGAAGTTATTCTGATCTCATATCCTGGGTAGCTGATTAGTTGAGTTAAACCGAGTTGACTTGGATTTTTTTAATCTCAATCTCATATCATAAGTGGTGAGTTAGTTAAGTTAAGCCAGGTTGACGTAACGTTTTTTCTTCAATTTTTTTTTTTGAAATTTTTTTTTTCAATTTTATCATTCAATATTGGATTATTGGACCTTGAGTTTTATTATTTGTTAAGCTTTATTATTTTTTTATTTTTAGGTTATCCCAATTTCATATTCTATATAGCAGATTATTCAAGTTAATTCAAGTTGACTCTAATTATTATCAAACATTATTTTTTTTATGTGAAGACAAGTTTGACCTGGCTCATGGCGAAGCCTGGACATCATTCTAGTATATGTTAAAAAGCATATTTTTTTTATGTTTTTTTTAACACAGAGCAATATGAAATGAACTTGGAAACAATATAACACATGTTTGAGATTACGATAAAGTTATTTAAAAATAAATTAAAATAATATATTTTTTAAAATATATATTTAATATCATCACACTAAAATAATCTAAAAATATCAAAATAAATTAATTTAAAACTGTATAAAAATTTCAATAAGTACCACGGTTTAAATTCAACAAAAATTGTACCGCAACTGACCGGTCATTTAGCTTTCAGAAAGAAGCCACCCAAAATGCTATTTCAGGCCAGCCCACCCTGCATTTCCTCCTCCTCCCAAAACTTGTCTCTGCCTTGGACAAGGTACAAGTAACATCACATCGTGCACACCCTTCCATTCATAAACCATGGTTGGGATATATAACGAGCCCTCAAATGGCTGACTTTACAGGGTGTTACACCCATTGATTAAACTCTTTTGTTTTTATATCAACGTAGGAAGCATTGCAATTGCTTACAGGACTCCACGGCACCCAGAGGCCCAGAAAAGAGAACTTCACTTAAAACCGTTAATCAAGAAAGAAATTTTAATCCTTGTTTTTGAAGAATTGATGGTATCGTTGAAAAGAATATTCACGGTCACATAGAGATGGCAAAGAATGATACCCCAACTTGATTAGGGGGATAAATACTTCTACAGAGAAAACGTGATCACTTGATTATATTGTATGCCTATTTCTTGGCATATTTTATACAGTACCCTACCATTCCATCCTACCACCCTACAGTAATCATTGGTTCGGATGTGTATTACTGGCTAAACCGCCATGGCGCTGCATAGCAACCACTGGCTCGCCACATCTGGTACAGCGGAATGATGGAGCTGCAGCACATCGTGTTCTAAGGCAGTAGTAGCAGTACCTACCAGCAGGAAAAATAATCAGATTTTAGGGGAGGGGGTAGAGAAACACATTCTGGAAATTCAGCCATGCTGGAAAAGGTACTTCAAAACTGATTAAGTTAGCAAAAAATATCATATCCAAACATCTGATTGTGGTGATATGTGTTAAGGAGAGAAATAAATCAGAAAGTAGACTTGGCCTGTGTGGTACAACAAAATTTGAGCCAAGCATGCCCAGAGAAGGGCAATGCTAAGGATTTTGGAAATTTGCAGTATTTGTGACCAAAGCCAGTAGGCTTACAAGGATGGGGAAATCATAATTATGCCCTAGGCTTTTCTCATGCAGTGTGTAAAAAAATTTGGTGGAAAATGATCTACATTGTTTAAGCCCTAGCCCGTACGACAAAAGTGGTTCTTAAAAGTTGATTTAATCAAAGCAAAGGAGAAAGCAGTTGTATACCTGTGCTGACAGGGAAGAGAAAGAAATGGAATTGTTGGAATTGCCTGGCAAATTGGACAAGTATCATCATCTACTTTGGAGCTTGAAGATTTATCCTTTGAAAATGGGCTAAGAAATTTTTTAACAGACGAGGAGTTAAGAAGAGGTAGTAGCAGCAGCAACATCTCCTGCAGATAAGCCAAAGAAGGACCACATTTATCAGCGCAGATGGTATCATGGCTGGTACATAAACTTTGGCAATTCAAACAGCAGCTAAAAGAGACAACTCCAATCATGTCTAGTAACAATGTTCATCTGTTTAATAAGGTTCTGCTTCGGAAATACGATCTTTTTGGGAATGAAACAGCATTCTCACTAACTGTTAATTCACATAACTAAGATAGTATGCTCTATTAACACAACTACCAATGAGAATTGAGACAGCATAACAATGTCACTTCAAAGAAACAAAGAAAAGTACACTGAGTAAAACACGAATAAAGGATACATCTTGAAGTTGGTCACTCACACAGAACGCAGATTTATTGATCATACTGGGGTAAACTGTTTTTACCCCTGTAGATTTAGCCATCCACTCCAGCCATATAGATCAAATTTCACTGTTAACTCTACAGTTCCAAAAAAGTTCTAATTTGGCCCTTAGCTGTTGAATAGCTAACAGCATCTCATGGAATGCTTACCTTTTCTAGTTTTTTGCTGTCATTCTTTTCTTATTTTTCTCTTAATTTTTACTCCCATAACATCATAAATGTGATAGTATTCCACAAAACCCTTGAAAGTCCAAAAATACTTAACAAAGAATTCAAAAGGAAGTCCTGCCACTAGTTTCCATTAGTTATTTAATGCTAAAGGGGCATATGGAAACTCTTTTGAAACTCTAAGGTTGACATTGGGAAATTTTAAACTGGGTTGAAGTAGAGCATTGCAGAATCTACAAAGGTTGGAATATAGCTTACCCAATATATTGTCTACATTGTCTTCATGAACATACAATAAGGGATGTGTTCAACCAATTTATCATGATCGCTCATTGATTCCAACGCAAAGACAAGAAGTACAATCAATAGTTACCTTGTTGAAAACTGTGGCTTCCAATAAATTGTGAGCCTATAATTGCTAGACTAGTGTTTGTTCACTATGAGACATAACCCTGACCAACTGTTATCCTTTTTTGTGAGGGATACAAAATAATCATGTTTAATTATGTTTGCATGAACACAATCCAAAAATTAATAATGGTACAAAAGGTGCAAAAGTTTCTAGGTAATGGGCCATCCTTTTGGAAACTCCAAATAGAGCTTGTAATAAATCTTAATCATTTATTCTTTTAACCTTTACTCTTTCCTCCTTGATCCATCTACAAACAAGCCTCATCCTGGTCACCATATGTGAACTCATGGAGTTCGACTTTGGTCCCTATAATATCCAGTTGAAAAGTAACTTACTAAAACCTAGTTAAAAATATTAACAGGTTCAAAAAGTTATAACCGATAACTTCGCATGCAAAATTTCCTGGGGATCCAACTTCAATGAAAGAAACCCAAATGTGAGTAGTTAAGGAGGGATAGTTATGGACCAAACTAACATTGCATCACAGACTAATACAGCACTTGAGAAGTGCAAGAAAAAGACACTTCATACAACGCTTGAAAAAACCCACACTATTTCCTTGCCCTTTGTGTTATTGGATATTAATAATTAAAGAAATCAAACACTAAGGAAAGACAAAACATATCATATCATAACAACAGCAAGAAGAGATCATCCAAAGTGGGAGAAAGACACTGATCTAAAATATCATAACAAAAGAAACAAGAGATCATCCAAAGGTGGGAGAAAGATACTGATCTAAAAAGGACATAACATGCTAAAGAAAAATTAGTTACCGAAAATTCATTCCACACTAACTGGCGATTCATGTACTCAAAGCTAACTGCTCGGTTCATATTAGGGCTTCCATAGACAAGCCTTGCTTGCAAGACTCTTTCAATGAGGTTTCTAAATCTGCATTAAAACAAGACATAAATTTAAAGAATCATCAAATCCAATTATGTGATATAAGTGAATAATCTTAATGGATTCTCCCATCATGATATCTCGTGATAGTAATCAATCCATTTGATCATCATATTAGGCTGACAGGAAAAGAGCAGATATTGTAATTAAACAAGCAAATAATAACTGAATATGCATTTCCCCAAATAGTTGTGTGTGTTTCCTCTCTTACAAAGAGAATTTACATTTACATGCACAGCTTCATTTCATACTACTAATGCTAATGGAAATTAATATTCAAGAAACTACAATATACAACATACCACAGCCTCACTTCATGCTACTAATGCTAATGGAAATTAATATTCAAGAAACAACAATATACAACATACCGTCCTGTGTAAAGAAATATTAGTAGGTTGCCAAATGAAGCAGCTTTATAAAGTCCCTCGACACGTTGTATCAAAATCCATGCACGCCTTGCCAGTGGCCTCTGAAAAATACACAAAGAATAAGTACTTTTTGATATTCACTGCCATTTCAGAGAATTGTTCTTTAGAAGATTTTTTTTTATAAAAAAAAAAAAAAAAAAAAAAAAAAAAAAAAACCCAACACTAATGATAGTTGTACCTGTTCAGAATCACCCCATCTACGAAAAGCAGAGAATGACTGTAAGCGAGCCCAGGTGTACTGACAACCAACAGTGGCAATGCAATACCAAATTTTCTGTGCAATGGTCAGTCCAGGTCCTTCCAAACCTGTTCTAACTATAAGCAAAAAAACACACCAAGTGGAAGTTAGAATATTAAAGAGGGTGAAGTAATGCTGACATGAAGAATTATCAGGGAACTTCATATGAGCCTTCCTCAGCTAGAATTTAAAACACGTCTCTTGGGCCTTTCGCACCTTTGCATGTCAGATATGAAAGTTCAGTGAGATATATATATATATATATATATAAAAGAACAGATCCATTTGTGAAAATGCATGGAATATCATTTCAAAGGGGAAAACAGATCACACACTTCTTCAATTCCCACAAGATCCTCAGAAAAGGGAATCACGTTTTATAAAGAACATGTAAAAAAATGTTAAAATTTATTTAACAGTTCTACAGGAGAAAAATAGACATAGCAGTCATGTCCATCCATTTCATTTTCCAGAAGAGCATTTACAAAACCAGCAGTACTCAAAGTGAAAGTTAGATATATTTGAATATGTATTCCGGTTCAACAAGAAAGGAGAACCATCAAAATATATATAAAGCCAGGGAAATTCTGTTTTAATTGAAGTTCAATTTATAATGACTGAGTGCAAATAGTGAAATCCAAGAAGCAAGCCACATCTTTAATTTAATAATCAACTAGAAGTGCATCACAGAATTTAGAAAATTTATACAATCATCACTTAAAATTAGTTTCGGAAAGAAGTGGATGGAAATGTAGGGAAAAAACTGGGGCAGGAGTTTTCTACTTGTTCTGCTTTAATTTAATAGGAGGAGAAGAGGAACCTAGGCCAGGAATTAACCCCTCATTCTAATTAAAATGTCTGCCCCAAATTTTGTGGTCAATGGAAAGGAAAGGAATTGCTTTCTTAACTCCCTGTTATAACCTCATTACTTAATAAAAAAAAACAATCTCACCCTTCCACCCTAAAAGGAGCCGCGTAAACTTGTAACTAATGCATTTCCCTACCATCCATTAAACAAACAGGAGAAAATTAATTTACATTCCCACTTTGGAATCCAAAAAAATATAAGGGTAATTAATTTCCCTTCCCTTCCCTTCCCCTCCCCTCCCTTAATCCCATCCCTTCCAATCCATCCCTCCTAAATTCCCAAACACTATCTAGATATGTAATCAAAATTTGTAAAGAAGGCATGTATTTCATTTCTAAATCTGCATAAGCAACATAGCCATTGAGGACAATCTATCAGTCAAACAATCACCTAATACTGAGCTACTCTCTTAAATCAACACCATAAGCATTACAGTAATGCGCAGACCTGCCTACCTTTTCCTCTTGATTCCATTGCACGTTCATCTCTGTACCTCAGGTCCATGAGAGCATTTCCTGGAGTAGGCTTATCTACCCAGATAGAGAACCTCCAAATGAGAAACTCAAGGAAAGCATCAAGTTCCGGCTCATATTGAAATAACATCCCTGGCTAATCCCAATAAAGGGAAGAATCAAATTAAAGATTGACACCAGCAGCATAATATCAACATGTTCACTAAAATCAGCTTCGCAAATTAAAACCAAAGACCATACCTTCATTAGAGAAAAGACCTTAACCAATTGTTCCTTTAACATAGCTGACATTTCAATGTCCAATCTCGCAGCATCAAATTGATTAACTCTAGATATTGAAATCGGTATCATTGACTGCCAAGGAAATTAAAACATCAGAAATAAAATAAAAATGATATAAACGGCAATCACTCATGCACTGAAGTAGCCCAAAATCTTCAGTGAACTGAACCCAGATGGAAAAATTCAAACTTGCACTCTATAATTTACATTGGGACACAGAAATACCCCTTATCGTGATTCCCAGGATGAACTTCTTATAAGAAATTGAGAAATGTTCTAAATTTGAATTTAGTTATAGCAAACTTACGTCTTGACAACTGAAAATTCACAATATTTAGAACCCAAAAGGCAAAATATATTAACAAAAGGAAGGAAAGAAAGATTCATATTCTTCATCTTGCAACAAAAACTAGATTAATAAAACTTGAATTCTGCATGGAACTCCAAGAAACAAGAGAAATGAATGGGAAAAAAAAAAAAGGACGTAATTATTATTAAGAGGAAGGTACCTGTTGAGAAAGAGCAAGAGGTTTCCATTGAGGAAGCAATTTTAGATAAGTGTGAACCCATTCATCCTCCGGTGGTGGTTGTCGAAGATTAAGAGCAGCCATTATTTATTTATTAATTAATTTTTTTTGTATGAAGAAGTAGATGGTGATGGTGATGGTGATGGTGATGATGGGTTGCTAGGGTTTCTGCTCTTCCTGATTGCTTCAAAAATTGAAGCTTTGAGCGAGGGAGCGAGTATGGATGATGGTATTGTATTAAAGCTGTGCACTTTGGGAAACAGCTATAACCAAAGAGATGGGCAAGTTGCTGTCTGCAGGCATACACCACACCAACTCTGTTTCTGTTTTTCTTACACAAGTTCAACAAGAAACAGAGATGTGGGAAAGTAGTGGCAGTTATTAATGAGGGATTACAAGGGTGCTGTGGTCTTATTAATGCTTTGTCAGAAACATGTGAATCTAGTTTTTCCAGATTCTAGGGGGATCTAAAATGATAACAAAAATATAGTACGATTATATTGATTTGATGGAAATATAATTGTTTATATAGAGCATACAATAGAAGAAAAAAAAACAAATTAAATTAATTATAGTAAGAAAAAATTAATTTATTTTAATTTATTTTGATTGAGATCTTCAATTAATTTATTTGTCTCTTTAATTGATTATGTTCTCCAGAATTTCTCTATATTCTAACAAAATATATTAAAATAAAAGGGTGTGTTATTTACTGTAATTCCAAATCAAAGGGCATGGTAAATTTGTAATAGTAAAATTATAATTTTACTTTCGACAAATAAATTTTTACATCAGTGGTAATATGATTCTTTATTTTATTTTTTAACCAAAAAAAGTTTATGCATGCGTATGAGGTCAGCTTTGGGTTTTAAATTTTTAATGTGCAGTTTTCATTATATGTTATGCCCTTTCATCATTGATATTTTTATCCTATCACATTTTTTTTTTTTTTTTTTTCTCATTGTTGATTAGGTTGAAAGACAAATTTGTACTTTGCCCTATATAATAAATATTTTAAAAAATAGTTGGAGCGTGCATTGTATGCATCAATGTGTAAAGAATAATCCATATTTTTTAGAGGTGCGCACAGCCAATGATAATTATATCACCTTGGTTTTTTTTATTATTGTTGATTAGGTTGAGGAGCAAATTTGTTCTTTGTTTTTATATAAATATTATATATATAAAAAAAAAATGGTTGAAGCTTGCGTTGCACGCATCAACTCATAAAGGATGGTCGCACCAATGGGTGGTGTGCGGCCAAACAATGGCTTTCATGTAAGTTTTTGAAGTGTCTCAGCAACCCATCCATCCTTGATCGACTTGTCTTGAATGGACCTCTATTTTGTCATCTAACCCTCCAAATTTTAAAAGTTGCCCCTCAATTTGTTTTGTCTTCAGAATTTTTTTCTTAATTTTTTGGTTTTTAATTTTTGTCCTTGACCCTTTTGTGAAGTTTTTATTTTTATTTAATTAATCTCAATTTTTCATGTGTTATTTTTTTTAGTATAGTCCTGATTCCTTTGATTTTTTTTCAATCCCGATATAAAAAAAATCTTAGTTGTCCTCTAGTTTATTTTTGTTTAATTTTGATCACTAATCTTTTTAATTGCTATTTTTTTATTCTTTTTGTGTGATTGGATATTTTTTTTTCTTCTAATTTTCTCCTTCAACATATAATTGGTTGGGAATTGAGTCCCGTTGTTTTTCCATATAGGGTGCTTCTAATTTAAGAAACTAGCACCAATTAATATTTTTTTCTTTTTTTTCTTTTTGATCTCATTATTTGACATTGATTTTTTAAAAAATATTGGCTTTCCATCTCATGAATTGGGTCTCTCAAATTGCCTCGACCTTTATAATCTAAGTTATATGTTTTGTCATGTCAGCTCGAGTTAAATCAGACTAGCTTTTTTTGTCCTTTTCACCCTATTTTATTGTTCCGTATTTAATCCGCTAAGAATTGAGTTTCATTGTTTTTTCCTTTTTTAAAAAAATATTTTTTTTCTCGGGTTATTGTAGAACTTTTTTTTTATTTAGTCTATATGTTGTTGCTGCCTCCTTTTTATTATCTAATTAAAATAAAACTAACTTATTTGACTTAGTCAAGTCTATAACCCAAGTTATGATTTTTTTTTCTTCTTCTTCTTTAAAACACACCTGCGGCACTAGAGCATCCTTTTTTTTATAGAAAAAAAAATATAAACCCCTAAATAGAATTTAAGCAAGTAGTAAGAACAATATTATACTAAATGAGTGGAATAAATATTTATTTTGTTGGGAAGATGACAAATTGGAGAGGTTGAAATAAAAATATGTATGTCATATAATTCAATGAAAGTGAAATAAAAATGTGTATGATAGAATCAAAAAAAATGAAATTTACCCGGAAACAAACGATTTAAGTCCAAAGAAAACTCTAATTAAAACAAAAGGATGAAATTGAATGAGAAAAAATGGTATAAAATTAAATTACTAGAAAGAAAGAGTTTAGTGGGGTAAAATATAAATAAAGCAAACATGTGGGGGAAATGTATAAATAAAGAATTTATGTGGGGTCAATGTGATAAGAGAGGAGGAGCTTTTTTTAGGAGACGGGGTCAAATAAATTTGGGGAAGAGAAAGGAGCTTGAATGTTTTGCAAGTAAGCCACCTCTTTCTAAAAGAGGAGGAGGTAGGCTTCGCCAAGGACAATTATTTAGGGGAAGGGGTCCCAATATGAGAGGATTGATTGGTAGATTTTCTTAGTATAACAGGGAGGATTTACTCCTAGTAGAGGTAGAGGTAGAGGTAGAGCTGGAGCAGCATAGGGTGACAATTTATTAAGGACTGCTACTTAGAGATCATTTACCTTTCCATATGGTGATATTTATAGCTGGTTTCATGTTGGAGATTGTGGGGTGACTGTAAGGAGTGTTTTATTTGTAGGTAGGAGGGTCATCACTGGAGAATGTGTTCATATTTGAAGGAGAGATGTCATTTATATGGAGAATATGAGCATTTCAAGAGAAATTACCCAAATAGAAACTTTGGCATCAAGTTAGCAGTGATCAGAGACAATAGATAGTGGAGAGTAGATGAGACCTACCCAGTCAAGAGTTGGTACTAGTAAGGTTCAAGCCAAAGATAGGGTAACAAGACTCAGGGCAGAGTATATTATATGGATTAGATTGTTGTTAAAGCCTTTTAAAGATATGGTGGTATGTATGATCATTGTAATACTCAGAAAGGTTAAACATTATTTTACCCAAAAGCGACACACTCTTTTGTATCTTGTAATTTTTTCAATAAATTGAATGTACATGGAAGAAAAATAGTGAGGGGGTTATTTATTAGTACACATTTAGGGAAGGAAGTGGAAATAAAAGATGTTTATGAGGGGTTTACTATTTTGACAAAGGGTTATGAGTTAAGGGTAGATTTAATATCACTAGATATGCTAGATTTTGATATAATTTTAGAGATGGCCTAGCTAAGTATGTATCTTGCTAAGATGGATTGTTATGTTAAGATAATTATTCTTAGAATATTAAATGGTAATGAGGTGGAATTTACAAGGGAGAGAAATGCGGTGTTTAATAAATTGATTTCAATGATGACTACTATGAAATTAATAATAAAATTGTGTGAAGCTTTCCTAACATATTTAAAGGATGTCGAAAATAGAGGAAATAAGTTTTAAAAATCCAATAATATGAGAATATCCTAATGTATTTCTTAAGGAGTTATCAGGATTACCTCATAGACGAGAAGTTGAGGTAACTATAAAGGTATTGCCAAGCACTACACTTATTTCCTAGGCCCCACACAAAATGGCCTTTATTTAATTAATATAGTTGAAGGTACAACTACAGGAATTGTTAGGGAAAAAAAAAAACTTATTCAGCCCAATACTTCACCTTAGAGAGCCCTTTGTTCTGTTCGTAAAGAACAAGGATGGTACTCTTTAGCTTTGTATTGATTATAGGTAGTTGAATAAGATGACCATAAAGAATAGATATTTGCTTCCTAGGATTGATTTATTTGATCAACTCAAGGGAGCATAAGTATTCTCAAATATAGATCTGTGATCAGGGTATCATCAATTGAAGATCAAGGATCAAGATATATAGAAGACCACTTTTAGGACTTGTTATAGCCATTACGAGTTCCTATTAAATCCATTTGAGCTAACTAATGCTCTAGTAATATTTATGGACTTAATGAATAGAGTTTTTAAGCCTTATTTGGATTAGTTTGTGGTAGTGTTTATAGACGGCATCTTGATATACTTTTGTGAATTTCAATCGAGACTTTAAGGATAAATAAGTTATATGCCAAATTGAGTAAGTGTGAATTTTAGTTGAATAAGATGGTATTTTTGGGACATGTGATATTAAAAAATGGTATATATATTGATCCTAAAAATGTAGAAGTAGTTTTAAAATGGAAAAAACCTATAAATGTGATTGAAATTCATAGGTTTTTTTTTTCTAGTGGGATATTATGGAAGCTTTATAGAAGGGTTTTTGATTATAACCTCGTCGTTGACTAGGAAGGAAGGAAGTCAGGTTTGAATGGTCAAAAGATTATGAAAGCTTCTAAGAATTGAGGAAGAGATTGACTTCAACTCCTATAGTAATACTTCTAGAGGGATAAAAAACATTTGTGGTTTATAGTGATGTTTCCATTAAAGGTCTAGGTTGTGTGCTAATGCAACATGGTAAGGTAATTGTCTATACCTCTAGTTAATTAAAGCCACATGAAATGAATTATTTTGGTTCATGACTTGGATTTATTAGTTGTAACGTTTACCTTGAGAATATAGAGGCATTATTTATATAGGACTCAAGTATATATTTTCACCGATCATAAAAGTTTAAAGTACTTGATGTCAAAAAAAGAGTTAAATGCAAGGCAGGTAAGATGGATAGAGCTGATAAAAATTATGATTGTATTATCGATTATTATCCTAGAAAAGCAAATGTGGTAGTTAAGGCCCTATCTCGATAAAATAAGACAATGATTATTGGTGTAGTAGCTGGAGACAAAAAGGAACTTCTAGAATTGGCCAAGTGCGGAATATGGTTGAGTATGGGAGTAAGGGGATCACTTTAGCAAAATTGATAGTACAACCATTGTTAAAATCGATAATAAGTTAGTAAAGACAAAAGGGATAATAAAGTCAAAAAAGAATTCACTATTTGGTATATTGGAAAATGAAATGGTAGCAATGGAAAAAAGGATTTGTATACCAAATGCTAGAGCTCTAAAAGAAGAAATTCTTAATGGGGCACACAAGTCCAGACTTGCAGTTCATCCTGGAAGTACCAAGATGTATAGGAATCTACAAGAGAAATATTGGTGGCCAAAGATGAAAAGAGAAACAACTGAATATATAGCAAAATATATAGTATGACAGCAAGTAGAAGTGGAAATATCAACGACCTTCTAGAAAATTACAACCTCTTTCGATTCTAGAATGGAAGTGAGAATATCACTATCAATTTTATCTCTGGTTTACCAAGAAGTAAGAAGGGTAATGATGCAGTTTGGGTGATTGTGGATTAATTAACTAAATCTAATTTGTTCTTATCGATGAGAATAAGTGATTCTATTGATAAACCAGCTAGATTGTACATTAATGAAGTGGTTCAACTCCATGGGGTTCCAGTATCCATAATCTTTGATAAAGACCCACATATCACTTCAAGATTGTGACCAAGCATACAACGTGTTTTAGGCACAAAGTTAAACTTAAGCATTGTTTTTCATCTGATGGTTAGTCTGAAAGAACCATTCAGATCTTAGAAGATTTGTTAAGGTCCTGCATTCTAGAATTTGAGGGACACTAGAAAGAACATTTGTCATTGGTTTTCATCCGATGGTTAGTCTGAAAGAACCATTCAGATCTTAGAAGATTTGTTAAGGTCCTGCATTCTAAAATTTGAGGGACACTAGAAAGAACATTTGTCATTGGTGGAATTTGCATACAACAATAGTTACCAGGTTATTATTGGTATGGCTTTTTATAAAGCATTGTATGGAAAAAAAAAATATCGAACTTCTGTATGATGGGATGAAGTGGGTGAGAGGAAACTTCTAGGACTAGAATTGGAGCATATAACTAATGATAAAGTGAGGTTAAAATAGGAAATGATGAAAGAAGCACAAGATAGATAAAAAAAAGTTACACGGACAATCAAAGAAGACCATTGAAATTTATAGTAGGGATCAAGTATTCCTAAAGGTTACACCATGGAAGAACATTATATATTTCATTATGAAGGGAAAATTAGCTCTCAAATATGTTGGTCCTTTTGAAATTATTGAAAGAATTGGTCTAATTGTCTATCAGTTAGCATTGCCTTCATATTTGGCAAGGATGCATGACGTATTCAATGTATCACTACTTCATAAAGTAGAGTTGGATCAAGAGTATTACCACAAGTTCCTATAGAAATCCTAGAAGATTTAACTATGAAGTTACAACTAGTGAGAATCTTGGACCGAAATGTAAAGAAATTGAGGAATAAGAAGGTTTTTTTGGTGAAAATATAATGACAAAGTTCCAAAATTGAAGAAGAAACCTGGGAAAGAGAGTAAAAAATGATGAAAAAAACATTCAAAACTATTTTCACAAAAAGGTATGAACATAAATTCCAAGGATGAGATTTTTATATAAATGGGAGAATTATAAACCCTTGGACATAATTCATGCAGGTAGTAAGAACAATATTATACTAAATGAGTGGAATAAATATTTATTTTGTCGGGAAGATGACAAATTGAAGAGGTTGGAATAAAAATAAATATGTCATATAATTCATTGAAAGTTGAAATAACTCATTTTGGATTTAGAATAAACAAATGATAGAATCAAGAAAAAGGAAATTTACCTAGAAATAAATGGTTTAAGTCAAAAAGAAAATTTGTAATTAAAAAAAAATACAAGACTTGCCTTTTAAAGGAAGCCAAGTTGGCCGAACATTCTAGAAAGATTAAGAGAGGTGGAGAATCCATGAAATTCTTCCAAGTTTTTTGTTTAATCACTAAGAAAAACATAGACTTAAGAGATTTTAGAGACAAAGAACAAAATATTTAAGCTGTTGAAAAAAAAGTGAGCTTGGAAGTGAGGGTTTTTAGAGGAAGTGGAGAAAATTTGGTTTCTTCTTACATCTTTATCTTGATTCATCATCTATTAAGGGTAAGTAATGCATCTAAAAGGATTAAATTGTATGATCATGTGTTATGAGATATATTGAATATGTTAGTGTTTATGGAAGTTGTGATTATGAGCTTTGGTTGTCTTTTTTGATGTTATTATTAATGAAATGATGTTTGCTTATTATAAGGAATGATTGAATAAAGATAGAATTAGTGAGTTGATTGATGTAAGATATGTATAATTGATAGTGTTATAAGGCGTACTGAATGGAATTGGTTATCATGAATGATAGGGAAACACAAAAAACACTTATTTGTTGAGTTGTTAAGCCAAAAATTTTGTAGTTTTATCATTGAACTTTCAGCAGAAAACTAGGCTTGAGAATGATAGAATTTAAAATATATTCCTTCATAAAAGTTGTAGATGTGGATGTCATCTTTTAAATGCAACTAAGCTTACTTAAATTGAAGTTATAAAACCCCAGGTATGAGGTTTAAACTGAAGAAATGTCTAATTAGATGTTACTAGACAATTTTCATATGCTACTGAAATGGGTGCATTTGATGTATAAATGGCAAAACTGAGTTCATCACCCTTCCTAAAGTTGTATCATGTTGTCTTACTTTTCTAAAGAGGTCAACCACACTTAAAACTGAGTTTTAAAACTCTAGTTATGATTGAAACATTGAAAAATGTTATAAGGGGATTAAATTGAATTAACAAAAAAAATAACCAATCTCTAATCTTTGCATGGAAGTACCATTGATCTAGAATTTGAAATTATTAAAATTATAAAAAATAATGAAAAATAATGTGTACATGTGTGAAGGATTAAGAAATTTATTCTACATAGTAAGTTAAAATTTGGATATAATAAGAATTGAAATGAAGTTTTTGGTGTTAGTGGAATTGTTGATAACATGTGAATCTTTATTGGTCTAGAAGAGGTTGCAATAGTAGGACAACAACAAGGCGTCATAGTTTAAACACCAAGTAGGTATTCATGCACCTTAATCTTTTTTATTATATAATTTATTTTTGCCCTCTCACTTTAATTGAAAAATCCTCTTCTGAATGGGAAATGTAAATGATATATGGATTTAATGTGATAATTATGCTCAAGGAAAAGATATATAAAGAAAATCAAGGATTATGTTGCTTCCATTATGGAAAGAAAACTAATGATTATGTTACTTTCATGATTAATGAAAACCAATGTCTGTTGCTTTTTTAATAAAGAAATCCAATGTATGTTGCTTCCATTATGGAAAGGAAGCCAATGATTATGTTGTTTTCATGATGAATAAAAGCCAATGTTTGTTGCTTTTTTAATAAAGAAAGCCAATGTATGTTACTTCCATTATGAAAAGGAAGCCAATGATTATTTGGCATTCATGAGTGAATGAAAACTAATATTTGATGCTTTCTTAGGAAAAAGGAAGTCAATGTATGTTGTTTCTAAAATAAAAAGGATTCCAAGGATTTTTTGGTTGCCATGGTGGGGTGAAAGTCAAGGACGATTATTTTCATAATTAAAAAGAAAAATAATGAAATGATTTATTTACTAATATGGAATGGTGTTACAACTAGAATGGTAATTAAATGAAGATTATCAAATAAAAGTAAAAGAGTTTTCAAATAAAAAGTCTGATGATAATTAGCTATAATTGTGAGTTATAATTTTTTATTATATTGATATTACTTATAAAGGGAAGTGATGAATTAATTGTTATTTTATTGTTGTATATATATAGGTCCATCACATACCGCAGCACATGGTTGATTTATTTCTTAGAGGTTATTTTGCAATCTTGTTGTCCATATGTAATTAATAGAATCTTTTACATTAATCATGAAATTAATACACATACACACACACGCACTGATCGATAAATTATGGAAATTGAAAGTATGAGAGATTTGAGTAGTGTCAAGGTGGGATATGGTCTTGGATGGTTAAACTGTGTGATTTGATGATGATTATGTTGAATTTGAAGATGTTCATAACTTTGTATAGTTATAGTTCTGATACAAGGAAAACTCTATCAAAATTTTGGTAAAATTTCTAACTTGCATCGCCATTTCTAAAGAGAAATTTCAGTTAAAAAAAAAGAAAGAAATTATCCTAAACTTTCATTAAGGAATGATATTTGGATATAACAATGTTTTGAAAGATTGAATGTTCCAAAAAATATGGTTTGGCCCCATAGTATAACACGAGCCAACGTCTAGTACTTTCTAATATATAATGCTTTCATTTCTAATACAAGAGAAAATATTATTTCTCTATTTTAAAACTTATATTTCTTATTTTTACCATTCTAATATCTATTTATCTATCTATCATGATCATCGGTTATAAAATTTGAAATAATTTCATCAAAGCCAATTAAATTAATAGCAAATGAAGATGAATTTAGTCATACGAAAATGAGTCCTCTCTCTTTTTTCAATAATATCTTAAGTCAAGTACTTAATGGTTAGCAGACAAACAAATACATGAAATAAATTTGTTTATGATGACACTTGCCACTAGGCTTCTTTTTTTAAATGGATGACATGTTGTCTGTTGTAGCATAAGAGTGTTGCCATTAACAATATTGTTTATCACCTCTAATAATCAAAAAATTGAATTTGAGTTTTGAAACTTTAAAAATCTCATTTTTAGACATATTCTCATATGAAAACACCTAAACAAAACCCCTTAAAATGCCAACAAACTAATCTCTCAACCTAAAACACCCTTACTTGGTTGAAAAATTAAAAAAAAAAAAAAAGTTCTTTCTCAATCCCAATCTATTTTTTTTTACAACAAAATGAAGGGTAAAAACATCTAAATTGAACTCCTCTCATTGAATAGAACTTATTGACACTAATAATAAGTTTTTTTATCATTGGAATGTGGACAACTAATGAATTTTCTTTCATTTCTTAAACTAGAGACTTAAACATGAACAAAATAAAGTTTTGGATCAAAATGCATAAATTCCAAACTAAAAAGAGCAAAATAGAATTTGAGAAAAATATCAAGATATTTTTTCAAAAATATGTTGAATGAACAACACCAAGTTAAAAAAAAAAAGGCTACAATGTTTTCCTCACTTTCAATTTTAGTCCCTTTTTTTATTATTTATAATTCAAAAAAACCAATTTTTTTTTTCGCAAAATCGAGTATCAACCCAATATCAAAGATGTTTTCTTTAACATGAGAACTAGATAGAAAGAAATCAAGTCAAATATGTAATCACCATAACATGGATTCAAAAAAAATCCTGTCATTAAGTTAACACTTAATTTTGCAAAAACTTTTTCCAATTTTCTATTTTCCATACAATCATAACTAAAGAGACTACAATTGAAAATTAGTAAAAACAAAATACAAACTTTTTCATCCATAAAGGAAAGAAGAAGAAGTTTCATGTGCAAGAAACAAAGGAAGGAGAGAGAAAGAAAAGGAGGGAAAGAAATAGAAAAAAAAAAAGTTATTGAAGTCACTTTAAAGCTCCATTATACACATGCTTTACCTTGAAAAAAAAGGCAACAATGTGATAGTTTTAAGGACATCAACGACAACCACCTTTAGAGGTTGGATGATGTATAATGTGTTGCCCTAAACTCGATGGCACTTCTCACACGCTAGCATGTGTATTACATGCTCTAGCCCTTTTTGTTCTTTTTGTTCAATTTAGTCCCTACTTTAATAAGAGGTCTTCAATTAAGTCCCGTCATTGAATCCACACAATCCAAACCCTTTTTTATTTTAGTCTTTTATTATCTAATAACTCTTTGATTTAATCCCTAATGTCATTCCACCCAAGCACAAATAATTTTTAAACAAGGATAGAAGAATATAAGGGAAAATAAAGAGACAACTTGCTAACCAGATGATGCGAACTCAGAGGGTAAGAACGCTTGAATCTACAAATAAGATAAAAATAAGTCATGAAAGTTAATATCATATTGAAGATAAGACAAGACTTCAATGATTATCTGAACCGAGACACCAAAATTATTAGATAAAAAACCTCAACCCTTTAATTATAACAAATAAAGAGCTTAAGGCATAAGAAAAAACACCACAAAAATAATTAATCTTTGATAAGTCCAAAAGAATTCAATAAAGAACCAAGTATGAGCAACCTTGTAAACACAATATTATTAAAAAATAAACCAAGCATAAAAAAAAACTAAATACAAGTTAAATAATCATATTTCTACTAGGTAAAAACATCTTAAATAAGTCTAGAAAAATAATAATATTACTAATCCAAATAGAAAAAAGAATATTAGATCAATTAAGAAAATAATGTAAATCATATACGACAGCTTTTAGATCTTATCGCAAGATTTTCCTGATATCTAATTTATATGAAACTTTAACGCTGTAGAAAACAAAACTTTTAGAATTTTTTGCAACATTTCATCTTGATTCAACAGTTAGCTAAAAAGTTTTGTTTATTAGCGTAAATGCATGCATTAGAAAAAAATAAAGCCCAAAATCAACTTAAACTTGTCAAACTCTTGCATGAATCACATTAATTAAAGCCTTATCATTCATTGTTGAAGTATGAAAGCTTAACTTGTCCCAAATATCCTAAATAGGCTAATTGACTTGTAATTAGCCTAATTGGCACTTCTAATAGATCATTTGGTAATGCTTATTAATTTTTATAATTTATTCTTTTCTCAAAAAAATTCAACCTTGAATCATTTCCGATATCAAACAGAGAAAAATCAGAAAACATTAAAAATAACACTAATATTTATAAAGAAAGATTCACTTTATATGAATTGTCATTAATTTGATCAAGAATTTAGAATGGATCATCTCCTCTATGCTACAACTTACATCTCTCACAGGCTAAAAGTCTTTCATTTGTAATATGCGTCTAGACCAAATCACCTTATTCAAATATAACACACCTATGACCTTCGTTATCTTTAGATGCATGGTTATAAAAACCAAAAGTTTTCTTAATAATTTCAATAAGTGATGCAATTAATGCACTAGAATTTCTAGCAAATTTCCATAAAAACTAACCAAACCATATACTTTACCACTAGAAACATAATTAATAGACATTATATCATTATAATCCTACAACAAAGAAACAACAACATTATTTTGTAGAGGATTAATCGTATAAAGAACATTCTTAACAACATTATTTCTTACATAAAGCTCACATGCTTCTTTGTTTTTCCCTCAAAGATCTTTTTTATTTTATTTGTTTTTTTCTTTATATTTTTTGCCGACTCTTTATTCTTTTCTCTCTCAATCGAATATGATTTTCTTCTCTCCTCAAAACTCATGACCTGATTTATAGTTACACTCTCTTTAACCTCACTTTTTATTTTCAATTTCAAATGATCTTCGTAGACCTATTTCAATAATAATGATACAAGAGTATTGAATTTTCTATTTTTTACAAAAACAATATATATTTCTAAAACTAACATGTATTATTTTCCTATCAAATTATCATGACATTCCAAATAACAAGTGTCTCATATATATAAAAACCACATTACATAAAAACCTCGTCATTGCATTTTCCATGAAAAATAAAACCAAAAACCTATTTATTAATTTTAACAATTTATATTTATAAGGTCTATAATACTTTATAATATTCAGATTCAACTTCCAAACAATTATAATACTAACCACATAAACACACATTAACACAACTTTCATCATGTACCTTAATTTTTATATAACATCTTGCATGAAAAATATTCTCTCTTTGTCAAATCTACTCCAATACCAAATAATATCTTGATACATGCCATTTAGAATACTAATGGTTTTTGTTTTGCTTACCAACTTATGATGATAAAACTAATTATTAATTGTCAAAATATACCCATTTAAAAAATTGTAGATATTAAAACAAAAGATAATAAACACACCCTTTAAACACAAAATAAAACTAAAAACATGTAAAAATAGAATGCATTAAACCGCTTTGTATACAACTTTTTTCCCCTTGTTTTTCCATATAGCTTTGACGCAATTATAAATCATTTAATTTTACACTAAATTTCCCCAACGAAATAATGAGAAAGAAAAAAAAAAAAAAAACAAGAAACATTCTCAGATAACAAATTTCTCCAAATTACCCCTAGAAGCATTTCCAAATTCCCTATCAACCTCACTAGCCAACTCTATCTCACCCATTTCCTTTAACCCTCTGCGCAGCACCTTAACCACATACTCATCAGACGTCCACGTGTCTCCACAACCACTCCTCCGCAGCATCCCACAAATTCTAACCGTTGATTCCTTCCTCCTAGCCTCAACCAGCCCTCTGACTACCCTCAACAGCCCCCGATCACTTCCCCACTTTACCCAACTCTCCCCTTCCTCCAAATCACCAATCAAACGATCGATGTCGTCGAAACATTTATTCCTGGACAGCGCAAAGATGACGTCAGCGTATAAATTAAGGTCAATCTGGCCGGGGTATTCTGATCGGAGGGTTGAGAGGACTTGAAGGGCTAGGGAGCACAAGTCTTGACGCAGGAGCTCGCGAATGATAGAGAGGAGGTCTGACCTAATCATGCGGGCGAGGTTTGGGAGTTTCTTACTGGAATCAGATTTGTTGTTGTCGGCGCGTTTGAGGGATTGGATGGCTAGGATTGCTTCAGTGCTTAAGATGCGGCCTCTGACAAGAGGTCCACGTTTGGAGCGTGGACCGCAGCGTATGGGAGTGAAAGTGGAGGTTTTTGTAGGGCTTAGGGTCTTGAGTTTTGTAGAAAGGAAATGTGGAGTGGTGAGGTTTAAGTGAAAGTAGGAGAAGGAAGCCATGGAAAAGGGGAGGACGATACAGCGAAGCGAAGAGATAGTGTGTTTTTAAGTGTTCTTATGGCGTTAAAAGACAATTCTGACCTTCTAGATGCTGCTGCTCCATAGACGGGGAAAAAAAAAGAAAAACGTCGACAGCAGGATTCGAACCTGCGCAGGCATAGCCCAACAGATTTCGAGTCTGTCTCCTTAACCACTCGGACATATCGACAAACTTAATGTAATGTGCGAAACACAAATACTTAAACTTAATATTAATTAGCTCTTGAAAGAAACAGTGTCATGTGTAACTGCATGGTCTAAAGTTTGTATTCTTTCTTCACTTTAATTCTTTATGTCAAGCTTTTATAAATTTCCTTCTTAAATGAGCTAAATGATTCTTGTTGTTTTGTTTTATGTTAAAGTAGGCCAAATGAAGTTGGTTTACATGTTTAAAGTATTCTTATAGGCGTGTGTGTCTTATTATTTGTTTATAATTTTGAGAATTAGGAAAGATAATTAAAAAATAATTTTTCTTTTGTGAAGACAATTAGATTGAGGAGTAACTCAATTTTGCTATATGAAAATTGTTCCACAATATCCTTTCTATTAAGGCTTAAAAATTTTCCAAGTTCTAAAAAGTATTAAATTTGAACTATTTGGTTCTTTTCTTTTTAAGCATATCTCCTAATATTTCTCCTATCTTATGTATTTTTTTTATGTACAAAGTCTTTCTATCATTAAAAAAAAAATCTAAGTTGTGAGTTGTTTTTCTTGTTCGTTTTGCAACATGCACTCTCTTATAAAACATTGTAGATTAAAATAGTTACTTTTTATAATTTTCAATTTGATCCTCAATTTTATTTTATTTTTGCACAAATGAACCATTTTGAACCCAAATTAATAGCCAATTATACTCTCTTTTTTTAAGAAATGGTGGAATTAAAAGATAATGAATCAAAGTGAAAAATATGAAGAAAAAATGTGGAAACTTTGAATTTTATATAAGAAATTCAGTTTGACACCCCATCTTTTCATTTAATATGTAATTGATCCTTTTCATTGTCAAAAAAACCAATTTTGATACCAAATTTATTTCCTTTACTTTTTTTTTCTTTTTTTTTTTTAGAGAGGATAGAGCCTGAGTTGCTAGTTTTCAATGTAGATAAGAGTTTCATATAGGTATTACGGATGATCTTGGTGTAAAAATGTGTTTGTTTTAGCTTTTGTGGTTGAGGTTGAGGTTGGGTGTCACACGTCCTTACGCGGTGTCCAATGGCAATTTTTTGTTACTTTACTTGATTTTAGAGTCGCCATCTAGTATTTGATTGAGTGTTAATAGAAAACCCGGATGTATTAATATTTGTTAGAGATTCATAGGTAATGGACTGATTGTGAGAAGGTATTAGCACTCCTAACACACCCTGTCTAAGGTAACCTGCTTCATGATTTTGATGCAACATAAAAATTTGAAATATTAGTCAAATTCTTCCATTAATTTTCTCACATCAATTTTTTTTTTTTCACTGTGGACTAGTATTTATAGAAGAAGTGTGGCTTAGCTATAATCACATTAGTCCCTCAACTTTTTTTTTTATTATTGAATTTATTTTAAAAACAAGCAATATCAACATCAACTCAATAAGAAAAATTAGTGATTGTAAAATTAACACGTTAAAAATTGAATACATTCAAAATATCTTTGAAAATTTAAATTCTTCTGAGATAATGTTAAAATGCTAAAAAAATATATATCAAAAATATATATTTTTTCGGGTTTTATTGTTTTTTTGCTATTTTTGGTTTTTTTTCTGAAAAAATATCAAAAATATGAGTCAAAAATTGGATAGTAACGTTGGGTATAACCCAGTTATGAACAAAACTCAACCACAAAAGCTAGTTTTTCTTGATTTTTTTTTAGCTTTTTTGGTGGGCTCCTATGCACAAAACTCAACTTTCACCTTTAAAACAAACACACTCTATTTGAATGAGGTGAGTTTCACGTAGGTGCTATGTTTCCTTCTCCTTGCCTGAAAAGATAGATTTACGAAGATTTTTTATTCAAGTTGATTTTAGATTTTAAGTCATTTATGGTTTATTTGAGTCTAAGAATAAATTTATCAAGTTATTTAGAATATTTTTTAGATATTTTGGATAAAAAGAAATTGAAATGAGTTTTTTAGCCAAAAAAAAAAAAAAAGTCATGCTTTTTTGACCACCTTTGTCACTAGATTATGCAAACAGCAGACAACAAGTCATCAATTTTTTGCTTTAAAAATATTGGGTGGACAAAAGGTCATCCTCCCCTTTAAAAAAATAACAAAAACAATATAAAGTTAGGTCCAGACATGCAGGTTAGGCTAAAAGGCTCACACACCTTTTTTTTTTAAAAAAAAAAAAAAAACAAAGACCTATGCACATGACCTCCTTTTTATCTTTTTTATTTTATTTTATATTTTGGTAAAAAAAAATTAATAAAAAAATATTAAACCAAATTAAATTCATGAGCCCGGTCATAGAATTCACAACATCTAGGGTATTATTTTATTGTTTTAATGCATTTTTTATCTCTTGATAAAAAAAATAAAAAAATTATTGATGATTTAATTTTTTAACTCAAAACTAAAAACATTTGACAATTTATTATCAATGATCTAAATATTTACAAGTCCAAGATCAACTTCTCATTTTAGTCTGTAATTATTATTATTATTATTATTTATCAGTTCATTTATTATTTAATTTGTTTTATAAAATACAAAATTATCTTTTCAATTCTTAATTGAAAACTTTAATGATGCTGAAGAATGTATCCATAACATCGAAAGTCTTCTTTTGCTTTGCAAATTAGCTTAAAATCCTAGTCGAAGTGTAGCGTCAGTATCTTTAGCTAATACACATTATAATATTTGAATTTATTATTAACAATTAATTTATAAATAACTATTTATGAACCTATCATGCGTAATTGTTTGAAAATTTTGGTCATTAATATTTGATGGCTATAAAGCATCCACTTTATTATGTTTTATTATAATCTTTTATATGATTTTCTTAAATGTGTAATTCTTAACTTTCTATATTGGTGTGTAAAAATGATTGATTGATAGTTTTTTTAAATTGATTTTTTTTTTAACGATCAAATCATAAGATATGTGGTTCCTATTTTATTCAAATCATAAGAATTTTTATGAACTAATAAAAAATATATATTATTGTCAAAATAAAAAATTTTACATGAATAATAAAAGGATAATTTTGACTAAAAAATTACATTTTTTTCTCTATAATTTTATTCATTACATTTCTTAAGAATATCTAATTATTATATAATTAAAAAAATCCACGATAAGGTACCATAACTAGTTATATATAAAAATAATTAAATGGTGAAAAGTTTGTTTAGAATTTTTAGTGTTGCATACACAAAATAAACCACATATGAAAAGGTAAGGTGGACCTCTTATGGGCCTTGGAGAGACTGCCTTCATTCTTCATTTTGATGGATATGATGGCATCCCGGTCCATCAAATAGGCCTACTTGACCAGGAGTACGAAATTTATGATGCACCAACAAGATCATGGCCTATATATATATATAGACACACATAATTAAAAACTAAAACATGTAGGGTGAATATTATGCAGCCACATTATTCATTCTCTTATAAAACATTATGAATAATCTTATTTATTTTTTAAAAAATTATTTTGATCCTTAAAGTTTTTTTTTGGATGATTTGATCCTCATTGAAGACGAATTGATTTGAATCTCTTAGATATTGGTTGAATTTGAAGAATATGGACTAAAATTAAAAAAAGCATCAAACATAAGTAATATGTCAAAAGTTTCAGGAAAGATATATTTTCATTCTTAAAATTTAAAAATAACACAAATTATACGATTTTGTGCCTCAATTTTTTTCAAATTCAAATTTAGTACAAATTTTTATGTTTATTATTTTTTTAGTCCCTGTTGGAAAGATGTGAGAGAGAGAGATTGTCGAATTCTAGTAGTAAAGAGAAAAAAATATTGTTGACACTGATTTATGCTGCTAAAATGGTCGATGTTTGTGTCGAATGATTTCATTTGATGAAATGAGTTCATATTAAGTATTTTTTTACTAGTTCATGAAAAATCAAATCCACACTTGATTTGATTTTTGGTTTCGGGTTATTTCACTTTTAGGACAAGTTTTTGGTTTTTTTTAAGGCTATAGATAAGTTTATCATAGTTACTAAGGTGTTTTTGATCAAAAATAGAT
Organism: Populus alba; assembly: GCF_005239225.2. Taxonomy (NCBI): domain Eukaryota; kingdom Viridiplantae; phylum Streptophyta; class Magnoliopsida; order Malpighiales; family Salicaceae; genus Populus; species Populus alba. Next base: position 9,014,506 of record NC_133286.1, on the reverse strand, counting down.
TAAAAAATAGGTTTTGAGGTAAAAACACATAAGCCCTGATTTTTTAGGTACCCTAGTAGCTAGAATTTGGGCAAATCAAACGATATATTGTTTAATTTTTTTTTTTTCAAAAACAATTTGGTAAAGGAAGACATGTCATTCGCTCCAATTGCAATTAAAAACAAAATAAGAGCCCAATCATGCGAGTCTACTAGGGAAAGCTTGTGTGTGGGCCCTAACAAAATGGTTCACACGAGCTTGTCTAACTTTCCAAACTCAATAGCGCTTGGCCTTCGCATTTTTATTCTTTTTTATCTAAATTATTTTTTAAAATTAATGTTTTTTATATGGTTGTTTTTCTCAATTTTTTTATATTTTGATTAATAAACCCTTTTATTTTTCATTTTGTTTAGAAAGTCTCTTTTAAATGATAGTTTTTTTTTTACATTTAAATTTTGAAGAGTTTTTTTTTATTATATATATATATATATATATATTATGGATGAACTTTATTTTTTAAAATAAAAAAATATTTTTTAATATGTGCAGCCTTGTATAGTGTTTTTTTTCTCCTTTTAGATTATCTAATCAATTTAATTTTTATTTTTATTTTTATTATCATTTATTTGAAAATTTTATTTCAATAAATAAATTTAGAAAACAAACCTTAGTTTTCTCATTAAAGTTGTCCCTTTCTCATCCTTGCAACAGATGATCATTTGTGGAGTGATCTTCTAGAAAAGATCAAGAGCTTCACGTGTGGTCCTCCGTGCCATGACATGATAGAACCATCCAAGCAAAAATTGTTTTCGAAGTGATATGTTGTTAGAGCAATTATTGAAAAATATTGTGATGGGAAAGAAATAGGGAAAAATATTGTGATGGGAAAGAAATAGGGAAAAATATTGTGATGGGAAAGAAATAGGGATTTTACATGCCAATGTATCTATATTCATAAGATCCAAAAACTTTTATTTATAAGTATTAATAAAAAAAATTAATATTTTTTTATTTTATTACGAAGACATTATCTCCACACTCCTAATATATTAATCATCCCTGATAACCAAAAAAAAAATCTAAAAAAAAATATTATTATTTGAATCTATCCCACTGATTTCTGATTAATAGTTTAATTTATTGTTATTTTCTTGTAGCCACTTTTCACCGGCAGCTAAAAGAGTCCATCACCAAGTCTATTCACTTGTAATTTCACATAGATTAGATTCTGTAGCATTATTTTACTTCATGGCAACTACGGGGACTAATTATGATGGTAAATTTGGTTCTCTATATGCTGTTGACAAATATATAAATGGTGGAGACATAATTATTCATCCCTGGACTGATTCAAGGATATTGGATATCAACCATTGATGGAGAGCGTGCAGTCCTGTGAAATGATCCAACACCAAATGTCCCTCATGGTTCTTCTGACTATGCATGATTCAATTTAGCTCGTGGCGACTCAATTAACATCAACCTTTTTTATATCTCTCCTCGAAGAAGATCTGTGTGCAACTTTTTAAACAATTAATGCCATGGCTGAGTTGATTAAGACCGAAAGATGAAGAACAGTTGATGCTACAAGAGTCATCCATTACCTTCACCGAACAGCAACAGCAAAGACTATACGCATACTTTACCATGATTTGACAGTGTAATCTGGATTTGTGGTTTAGTTTTCCCGGTATATGCATGCCATAGCTTTCATTCTCAGCATGCTATGATTAGGTTTACATCATTATCAGTGAATCCATCAAGGAAAGTCTCATTAAATCTTGAACTACCTCTAATATTTCTTGATGGGCATTCCTGGTTATGATTGCTTTCATTTATTTAGTGGAATGGCTAATTATTATTATTGATATATCATAGATATGTTAAAGAATAATATAAATTATATCTTGGGACTTCGGAAGCGTTTGTTTTTGTGTTTGTAACTGTGTTTTGGCAAATTTCAAATTTTATTTTTTTTTTTGCTAAAATTGAGTGACGGTTGTACTTTCTGGATCGTTTTGATGTGCTGATGTCAAAAATAATTTTTTAAAAATGAAAAAACATCATTTGCATGCTTTTCGGCACAAAAAGCTATTTGAAAAGCAACCGGCCAAACACGCTCTTCACCTAATAGCTTAAGCTTTTGGGTTGATATAGTTTTTTGACATGGTATCAGAGTTTTAATGACCAAGCGATCATGAGTTCGAATCTCACCATCCCCATTTATTCGATAAAATTAAGCACAAAGTAATGTGAACATGTGTAAGTTTCAAGCCTAAAAGGCTTTCAATTGAGAGGATGTATTAGAGAATAATATAAATCATATCTTGGGGCCTCACCTAACAGCTTAAACCTTTGGGTTAAGATGATTTTTTGATATGGTATTAGAGCTTTAATGACCAAACGATCACGAGTTCAAATCTCACTATCCTCATTTATTTGATAAAATTAAGCACAAGATAATGTGGGTCTGTGCAAGTTTCAAGCCCAAAGAACTTTCACTTGAAGGGATATATTAGAGAATAATATAAATTATATCCTGGAGCCTCACCTAACAACTTAAGCTTTTGGGTTGAATTAATTCTTTAACACGATGATCATAGCTTTTAAGCAGGAGGCTGCATTTATTTCCAGTTCTTCTGTTACATTCTCAATCTGCATCATTCCACAATTACAATCTAATTGAATTATGCACGATCGATAAGGTATTTACATGCACTAAACTCTGCAGTTCTTGGATGCTCGAGTACTTGCCAATATCTGTGTTTTGACTGTGTACATCGTGCAAAGTCATTTCTCCTGCCATGTTCTCCAATACCAAGCACTTGCATCACCATCGAGAGACCAGCAACTACAAAGTGATCTGCAGCTCAATTTCCAAAAGTAGTTGCATGACTGGCTTTCACTCAATAACATTATGGCAAACTTGATATATGTATATTGATTATGAGCACATGCGCTTGTTCTTTCAATTCACCTTTTCCACTTTTTGCAGCTTAAAAGATTCTCAAATTAAGTCATATATATTTCTAATTTCACAGAGCTAGTTTTTCTTTATAGAGTAACTAATGCTGCTGGCTGTTTTTTGCAGGGCACGTAGGAAAATTGCGCCACAAGCACCGGATCCTAGACAAGGGTATTTGTGTTTCAATATATATAGAAAAAGACTATGAACCTGGGTATAATAAAATCACAACAGAAGGTGAAAAACAACTGTTGGATTATAATCAAACGGGGCATTTGAAGCTGCAAATATTGATCCAAATTAGCGAAGAACATGCCTGCTGATGGAAAATTAATTAGCTTGTGAGATTATTATTTTGATACATCAAAACAATCCCGGATGTGATTTCTAGGTGGATGATCATTCTCAAGAACCAAACCATAAGGTGTCAACTCAAGATTTTTAGTCGATCGCACACTTACATGTGAGTTGAGAAATGAAATGCAAGTAATAAAATTCGAACAAGAAATCTTCCCACTCCTTGTCACTTTACTTATAGACAAAGCTACTTGCTAATTAGCTGTAATTAAGAAGCACTTTTATTGCTTTAGTCCACTTCGACATGTAGGGACAGTATATAGTGCAGCTTTGCCCTGTAATTGCTCTACTTATCCACAAACAAGCAAGAATGAAGGACATTCCTTTGAAGTTTGAACTTCCAACAACCTTGGCCGGCGCAGAGAGTTCTAGTTTGGTTGTCTGTTAAGTACTTTGACACTGCTTGGAATTATAGTTTGTGGTCGAGCCTTGCTGAACATAAGTATCGGATGCCATTATACTCATTGGTATCCAGTGCAGTGTTATTAGGTTTCCATCACTGTCTTTCAAAGATTAATCACTAAACATGTTCAACTCGAATGAAACTTGTGTTTCACGGCATCTCCCTTGTTTTCCGCTTCGAGTATCGAGTGCTCCTGTGTAGTGCAATACTAAGAGGGTGTTTGGGAGTGTAGTAGCGGTTGATTTTCAAATAGCTTTTCGTGCCGAAAAACATGTAAATAATGTTTTTTCATTTTTTAAAAATTATTTTTGATATCAGCACATCAAAAAGATCCAAAAAGTACAAACCGCACTCAATTTTAGCAAAAAAAAAAATTAAAATTTTCTGAAAAGCAGTTTCAACCTCAATACCAAACACCCTCTAAAATGAGTGAACCAATCATCAAATCTCTTTTACCGTCAAAAATATTTGTCGATATTAAAAATAATTTTTAAAAGTTAAAAAATTTATTTTAATATATTTTTAAGTGAAAAATACTTTGACAAATAACCATAACCACACTTTTAAACAGGCTAGCTTTTCTATAGAATAAAATTGTTGATTCTCATTAAAAAAAAAAAAACAAAAACAAAAAACAAATCTCTTAGAAAACTTATGTTACCTGTTCAGTAAGAAACAATAGGGATTTGGTAATTTTGGTCAGATTTGAAGGAGGGTAGAAATGCTTGACAAGATCAACCATTAGAAGTCCTCTCCAGGGACCTACCATCATCGCTGTCTGAGTGAGGTCTAGTGAGCGACCCGCAATACATTCAACCTTAATTGAATGAATGATAGGTGTGGAATGTGCGAATGGGCCTCACCAATAATTTCATTTTATCTCTAAATATTTATGAAATTCCCAGTACAGACCAAAAGCACATGGATTGCGATTAATTCTGTGGGCTTAGGGTGGGTTCCCCACTCTTGGGAAAACAAAACGCTAGCTATTTATTACCCAGGTAATTTAAATAAGTGATAAAAATATAATTTAAATCAAAAAAATATTTAAAATAAGATTTTTTTTTAATAAACATTGAAATGATAACATATTAAATTGATTCGGGTTAATCTGTCAATTCACATATTAAGTTATGAAATTATGATAACCTCTTAGAAAGTAAATAAAAATAAATTGTGAAGATCGATTTTCAATAAACTTAATGTTGAAAGATAAAACTAAAAAAATATCAATAAAAAAAGGACTCAAGAAAATTACTCAAATCAACTCAAGTTAAACTGACAAATCACAACCCCCAGGTCATAAGATTTGGATAACTCAATAAAAAGCAAATTAAAACAAATTATAAAGTTCAATTCTCAACCAACTCAATGATATAAGATAAAATTGAAAAAGCAATCGATTAAAAAAATGACACAATAAACAACTCGAGTCAATTGTGATTACTTTATCAAATCTGTGACCCGAGTCATGAAATAAAAATAATTTATCTGCTATATTTACAAAAATATAAAATCCATTATAAAAATCTAAAAACAGCTTCGCACTAATTTTTCTAATAATCACACAAAAAAACATTTATCCTCTAAATTATTTTAAATTGTTACACACAAAATCCTCACCTAGGCTAGGCTAAGAAATCCAAAAAAACTCAAATTTTTAATTTAACTATAAAATTAACAAAAAAAAAAATTAATTGGTACCCTTTAAATAACTCATCATTAGTTCAATTCTAACATATTTAAGTTACAAAAACATACTCAATTTCATCAAGTGACAAATTACACTAATTTCCTACAAATCTCAAACAAACTCTAAAATACAAATCATACATTAATAAAATAAAATTATCATTATAAAAGTAAAACATTGAAATATACATACAAACTATAAATTCCACAAATAAATTTTAAATAAATTGAATTTAAACATAAACGGGTGTCACAACAAAAATGAATTTGTGTTTTTACTTGATAGATAGAGTGAAGCTTGATAAGAAATGGAACCTAAACAAGAGGTTGCATTGCAATCAGCAAGTTGGGTGGCTAGATTTTAGAGAAGGTTGTAAAGATTTTAAAGAAATTAAGGTTAGGGTTTGAATTGAATCGAAGAATAAGAAATGCAGGCGAGAATTGTCGGGTTTTACTTTTCTTTAAAATCATCGATAAAAATTGTATCGGCAATTCTATTGATAATTCAACACGTCGAAAATGCCAATGAAACTGCTAAAGGAATTTTTTTTAAAATTTTTTTATTCCTTTTTTGTTTTCATTTGAATTTATTGATGAAAACCTTTGGGCACAACTTTCATTGGTAAACAACGAAAAAATATTTTTCATCGTGAATTCTATTGTTTTTTTTTTTTTTTTTAATTTTCTAACAGCGATTTTTTTTATTAAAAAAAAAAACATGTTTACAAAATAACAAATTGTTTTCTAGAAAACATGTTTTTTTTCTCTTTCTAATTCTTCAGTGCAAAAAAAAAATATATATATAAAACAACAAATTTTTTTTCACATTCTCCACAATAAAAATATGAACTTTGTTTGGTTAACCTAATATTTTATAGTCATTTCTTTTTATAATTTTTAATTTAAGACAAATAAGCTTTTGTTTTCTATTTTATAAGAATTATATCTAATAAACATATTTTATTAATTTCCGTGAAAAAAATATCTTTATAATAATTTTTTTTTTTCAAAAGTAAACACAACCTAAATATCTCAAAACAAAAGACATGTTTAAATTTAATTTTTTTTAGGGAGCAACTAGCAAGTATATTTTTTGCTTAATATTTGTATTTTTAATTTTTTTCCTACTTCCACTTCTGTTTCACTTGAAATCTTTTCTATTTATCAAAGAATTATTTCAATTTAAAATTTTAAAAATAGTAGGTGAAGCTCTAAACTTCAATCTCAGCACTATAATATCTAATTCTCAATTAATTTATTATTAAACAATGAAATAAAAAAAATTTGAAAAAAAATCAATTAACAAATCTACCCAAAAATCAAAGAGATGTAGAAAATCCAAAAACTAAACTTAAAGAAGAAGGGAAAAGTGAAAAATCTGGAAGAAAAAAAAAAGGTTTAGGGGAATTCAATAAAGACAAATTCAATAAGCAAAGCAAAAAAGAAAAGGACCAACTGGGAATTAATATGTTCCTGCACTTTTAGTTTTTGTTATAATTATATAATTATAATATAATATAATATAATTTTATTGAAATATTTTAAAAGACGAATAGAAACACAACAAATAATTAATTCAACTTTGTGTTTTCATTTTTATTTTAGTTTGTTTTTGGTTTCAGGCTCAGAACCAAGTTGTCAAAAACGTTTTTTTAACATAACACAAAATATATAATATAAATTTAAATTATAAAATCATACATAAAGTATTTTAATTAATTATACATTAACAATTTCAGTCAAATAGTAATTAACAATTTCAATTAAATAGTAATTCATAATATAACATAATTAAAAAAAAATAAACAATAGATAAATCCAAACATCTTTATTTTATTCACATTAATTCCTCTACTTTTTAGACAAATCAATTCACTTACTTCGCCATTTATAAAAAATGAATCCCTTTAAATTTTGATAGGCTATTTAACATTAATTATTCTAAGGATCAAGCATGTCAATTTACTGCTTTTATTCTATATATTTGCCAGCTAAAACATAGTAATATAGTAATTGATATGTTAATAGTTTATATAAGAAATTGTGAAGAATGAATAGATATTTTATTTTTTACGGAAATGAAATTCACAAATAACTTATATTATTAAAAAAATTATAATAATTATAGTCAAAATCAAGCCTTTGATTATTATTTTCATAAGTTTTGCAAAATATAAATTTAAAACAATAAAAATGCTAAAATACCAATTATAAGAGTGCATAATTTTATATTTTTTTCAAACTCGTAAAATTAGTTTGATTTTATCGAATTTGAATGAATTTGATCATTTTTATTAAATTTTAAATTTTAATCTGATTTAACATATTAGATACATATTGTTAGTGAAATTATAAAATTTAACATCATTGCTCACAACCACTCACAAAGCACTAAATAATATTAGTTCCCGAAAGGTGGACTGACAAGGATTATTCTTATATATATATATATATATATATATATATATATATATATATATATATATATATATATATATAATACTCTAAAAACATGGAAAGTATTCAGCTTCCTAACGCCTTTCACTTATGAATATATTATATAATTATAATTATTATATGATAATATAATATAGAACTGTTTTTTTTTAGTTTTTTTAATGAATTTTTTTTTAAATTTAGTTTGTTAATGTTAAATTTTTTTTATTTAGTTATCGGATTTTCATGATATAGGTCCCGGGTTTGATGGATTAACCTGGTTTGATGAATTAACCAAGATTTTTTTTATTTTTAATTAATTTTTTTTGTTTAGTTTAGTTTGTTAATGTTAAATTTTTTTTCTATTTAATTATTAGACTTTCATGACACGTATCCTGGGTTTGGCGAGTTAACTTGGTTTGATGAGTTAACCCAGTTAATTCTGGATAAACCCGTCATTTTTTTTCTATTTAGTTATCAAACTTTCATGACACGAATCTCAGGTTTTACGGGTTAACCTGGTTTGAAGGGTTAACCCAATTAATTCAGATTTTTTTTTCTTTATTAGTTTTTTTCTTCCTGTTAGTTTTTTTTTTTTTGTTTTTTTTTAATTAATTTATTTAATTATCACACTTTTATGACACGACTTTATAGTCAGATCCACATCCAATATTTTTAGGTCTGGTGTTGTAGCTATGCTTACTTAAACTTGGGTAATGCAAGTTTAATATTATTATTAATATTATAAATATTACTCTTATATCAAACGTTACAATCAAACTCAAAACTCTTGGAAATAATTTAATAAAAAAACCTAATACTTTTAAATTTTATTTTTTAAATAAAAAAAATAACTCAAAGCAACAATTGGGTTATGTAGCTAGTATGTTTGTTGTGTGCGTGTGCGTGTGTGTGACAGTAAGATTTGAAAGTGTGGCAAACTCCCATCAGTCGCAATCAAATAAGCAAGATTCCAATTTATTTATATTTTTTCAGAAATGGAGTTACTATGCGACATTTTTGTTTCAAATGTGCCGTGGAATTTCAAACCATCTAGGAATTTCAAAGAGGTTTCATAAGACTTGGAACAATATTATATATATATATATATATATATATATATATATATATATATATATATATATATATATATATCTGTGTGTGTGTGGGCTCATTGATAGAACCAATTCATAAAAAAGAAAAGATACTGTTGGTGCAAAAGTGGCCTACCAAACAGTCCGTATGAAAACCACAATTTTGACAAATAAAGATTTTGATTGTTCTTCTGCTATATTTTTCTAAACATTCCACGCTATTTCTACAACATAATTAATTATAACTTGTAAATCTTTTTCAATATTCTCTTTCCCTTTCTATTGTAATTTGTAAACATAATATCATTTAGGCCCTTATTGGGTTATTTTCCGTGCTTCGCTGCTGCTCATATCATAATATTTTTAAAACATAATTTTTTTTTTAAATAAAAAAGTGAAAATACAAGCATTACTAACATTGTTTTTCTATTTACAAATAAGAGTTTAACAATTAGGATTTAATCAATTGAGTTTAAAGAAGTGAAGAACCAACTCATACATTTAATTAAGTAATTTGATAATTATATATACCAATAAATATAAAAGTTTATTGCTAACGCAAACTAACAACTAAACTGAAAAAAGTTAAGAAATAAAAATAGATTCAATATTTGATCTTGTAATCTAGTTGAGTTTAATAATTTAATTTCTTGGAACCAATTCCTCATTTAATTAAATGATAATAATAATTAACACGCACACGGAAGCTATTGAATAAAATTACAGAAAAACAACTATGTAGGGTTGCATAAAAAAATGTTATAGTCTAATTCAAAAATCAAGTAAAAATTAAATGCTATTCTATTAAACATATCACAAATTTTTTTAATTTATTTATTTTATGTAATGTCAATTAAACTTATTAGGGGTATTTTCAGTTTTTTCTTTACAAAAATATAGCGCAATTGTTAAAGTGTCCATGCAAGCGAAAAATACATAACTTCCATTAAGGAGTTTTTTTGTCTTTTCATATTGGTTTTCTCATTGATATCATGTTAGGTAAGGCTAATATGGTTTTTTGATAAATTAAAAGAAAAAATAAAAGAAAAGTTGCATGTGTTTTTGGGCGACGAGTGCAGGCTTTCCTGGCGAACAAACACAACCATTCGCTGTAGCGTTAGGGGCGGCTTGTCAAGATTTTCACAGTGGATAGTGGTGTCAAGGGTGGTAGTCCGGGGTGGATCCGGTGGACTTCTTTCTTCTCCTCCTATTTTCTCACTCTTCTTATTGGTAAAATACAAAGGTGTATTTTTTCTTTAATTTAGTCCCTTATCACTTAGTTTTATTTGATATAATAATTACGGGATAAATACCATATGTTTAAATAATTATGATATAAATCTCAAATGTAGAGAAAATCAATTTATGTCTCCTTAAGTTTGAATGATTTCTTGAATTTTAAATTCTAATAGTCAACCATGATAGTTTGTATATATATAAAAAAACCATTTTAATTCAAAATCCAAAAGCTTATGCTCATTTTTTAAATTTAATTATTGAGAATGAGAAATAGTAAAATTTAAATTCATAAGTATTTGATTATTAAATTTTATATCATGTTAAAAAAAACATTTTAATTTAAAATATTAAACTGTTAAATAAGATTTGCAAAATAATTTTATATTAATTCACTAATATTTATTGTCTTCTTATACAAATAATTAAATTATCAAATATAATTGCATATCATTTATGGAATAAGAAAGAATTTTCTGATCAATCTAAACTTATATGTGTGTGTGTGTGTGTGTGTGTGTGTGTGTGTGTAGAGAGAGAGAGAGAGAGAGAGAATTCAATTAGAGTAGTTTCACGTCATTCTTAATATATTGACGAGTGATAGTGACCAAATGATATGAATAATATAATATCCAAGAAAAATCTGATTTGAATCTCTTCTGAACTACAAAAACTTAAATTATGGTACGTGTTGTGAAAAAAAGAGAGGTTATGTTTGGTATGGTATTTATAAATTCATTTGATTATATATATATATTAGAAATAACTTTAGATTTAAATAAAAAACTTGTTGGAAAATTAAGTCAAAATTTTGATTTAATTAAAAGTAAAAATTTACTTTTTATTTTTTAATTCTAATTTATACTAAATTTATTCTTCAAGAAAATTATTTAAATGATATTTCAAGTGTTGACATGGTTTAAAAAAGAACATGAAAGATTAGTCATGACAAAAATGTAAGTACGCTAATTAGGGCTAAGTTAATTCAAGATATTTTACTAAACCCTCAGTTCAGATCATGTAATTGAAATAATGTGATAAAAAAATTTAAGAAAATTATAAAGTTTTTTTTAAATACAAAAACTCTTGTTAACTTTTCAAATTCATGACCTGAGTTACTAGATCCAAAGTATCAAATCTAAACAAACCATAAAGTTCAATTATCAATCAATTAAATATTGAAAGATAAAATTAAGAAATAATTTAAAAACAATAGAAATTAAAAGAAAAAGGATAAAAATTAAAATTAAAATAAACTTTATATTTAACTGAATGGTGAAATTTAAAAAAAAAAAAACAATTTTTTTTTAAATAAGGATGAAAATTGACATAGAAATAAAAACAATGCTGTAATTTAAAGTTGAAATTGAGAAAAATAATAACTTTTACAAAAAGGCTAGAAAAAAATTAGAAATTAAATCAATAAGAGCAAAATTGAAAAACATAATATTATTAATTTGAATTAAATGATGAAACTGAAAATCACTAAAACTTTTATGAAAGGGTAAGGAAAAATAATTAGAATCCTAAAGAATGAAGACCATATTAAAAAATATAATATTTGGTAAATTAATATTGAAGGATAAAATTAAAAACAAATAAAATTTTTACAAAAGGATTAAGACCAAAAATTGAGAATAAAAAGAATAAGAACTAAAGCTAGAATACCAACAACTAGAGTTAAGCTATAATTTTTTAGGGAGAAGAGAAAGAAGAAGGAAAAAAAAAAGTTTTATCAGTGCTAAACCGGACCACCACCATTGACACGTGTTGTACCAATAGGAAGATAACACAATGTTGTTCCTAACGGAAATGGTATTTTCAAACGCTGAGAGGCGCCGCATGCACCCCTAGGTGCACTACATGTGTGCCCACCTTTTTGTTTTATTTAGCCTAATACATAATTGCCTTAGAGCTAACATAATTGCCCCTTGTCTTTAGGCTAAAGTGTTTTTTTTTAAGGGTATTTTTTTGTTGATCTTTAGGTCACATATTAATATTTGATGTATTTTGATGATAATAATTAAATAAAAATGAACTAATAACATGCCTGGATGAAATTAAATTTAAATAGGTTTATATGAAAATCACATCAACAAGCATAAGGTATTGAATGAAGAAATCAATTAACAAGTTCAAGACGCAAAGCAAGTGAAGACTTAGTTTTTAAGTGTTTATTTTAGTACTTAAATGTAAATCTTTATATCATACTTGATAGCATAAATTAAAATGAATGTGCACATTTCACTTTGCATGCATTTGAAAATAATTGATAAAACGATTCTAAGAATTCTTGAGGGTTAAAATTGATAAATCTGAAATTCTACATGAACTAATCGATCGTTTGATGATACTAAATGAACTAGTCAACCGTTTGTTAATACATGATGAACACATGTGAATTTACAAAAATTGGTTGATCAATTGGCTTTATCAATCTGAATCGGTCAATTATTTGAGTTAGAGCTAACATAATTGCCCCTTGTCTTTAGGCTAAAGTGTTTTTTTTAAGGGTATTTTTTTGTTGATCTTTAGGTCACATATTAATATTTGATGTATTTTGATGATAATAATTAAATAAAAATGAACTAATAACATGCCTGGATGAAATTAAATTTAAACAGGTTTATATGAAATTCACATCAACAAGCATAAGGTATTGAATGAAGAAATTAATTAACAAGTTCAAGACGCAAAGCAAGTGAAGACTTAGTTTTTAAGTGTTCATTTTAGTACTTAAATGTAAATCTTTATATCATACTTGATAGCATAAATTAAAATAAATGTGCACATTTCACTTTGCATGCATTTAAAAATAATTGATAAAACGATTCTAAGAATTCTTGAGGGTTAAAATTGATAAATCTGGAATTCTACATGAACTAATCGATCGTTTGATGATACTAAATGAACTAGTCAACCGTTTGTTAATACATGATGAACACATGTAAATTTACAAAAAATTGGTTGATTCAATTGGTTTTACCAATCTGAATCAGTCAATTATTTGAGTTGTTAGAGAAACAATAATGACTATAAACAACTAGTTTTTCCTGGATATATATATATATATATATATATATAAACAATTGCAGAATTAGATACAAAATTTGGATATATATCATTCACAAGCTATTTTAAAAGAAAAAACAACTTCAAATAATCAATCCTATATTATAGTAATAGTAGTCCATTAAAACCTTCATATTATTGCAAAAGATTATAAATTCTCATACTTATCATATTTAATCACTTTCATACATTTTAAGTGCTATTGAGTGAACTATAAAGATATAAACTTCAATTATATTATTTATTATTTAAGAGAGTGTTGTTATATTTCAAACAATTATAATCCTTCAAGAATTCAAACAAAAAACTTGGTTAGGTACATCACTAAAATGATAAATTTTAAAGATGATATTTTTTTAAGTGGTGGAAAAAAGCTTAGTGGGGATTTATCAAGGATATTGTAGTCTTCAACTTAGATCAGTAATGAATATAATACTCAAAACTAGTTTGATATTTAAAATTTAAATATAGACTTGTCAAATCACATTAAAATTGATAAAGATTATTTAAATATAGACTTGAAAATATTATTCAAGGCGTCATTGTCATGTCTGGAGTGAGCCGGGGGTGTCGAAGAGACTTATAAAACAAACATATTGACAGCATAGAAAAACAAATATTGAGGGAGCACGAATATCTTAGATTTGACTTGTAATAATATTTAAATAGTATTTGGTTACTGTGATTCTTAAAATATTAAGAGATATAATTGTTAAAAATATGATAGAGCATTAAATAATATTTACTCTAATTTACTCATTTTTTATAACTATAACAAGTTATTAAATTCTATAAAATAATTTAATGTTTAATATTAAATAAAAAAATATTTTACAGGGATCCGAGTCCTGCTATCCCTCCCCCAGCTCGGCCGCTGGGTGTGCTGTACTAGTTTTTTCAACGAGAGCTAAAATCCACCTTGTTGTTCTGTCTGTGGAGAGAATATTACGAAATCTTTGCTTATTTTTATATGATCGATCGACAGTGAAATCAGGACATCCTGCTGCTGTCTTGGAATCACCAAAGAACGCAACTTATTAGGTAATCAATAATTTAAATAATGCGTGGTCAAACTAGCATGGTGTTTTAAGGGATTTAATTGCACAAAAGTTTATTAATAAATAATTAAACATTTCATTGCTTGTCTAAAAATGGGTTAACAAGGTTTAATTAATGAGTGGGGAAACGTCAAGGTTCTTACGAGGGATTGGGAGTCGTTAAAGATAACGCTTTTTGACGGATCAGACATAATCTTTATGTGGAGATTTTGAATATATTTGCTACAAACCAATATCATGCAGAACCCACATTAACCTTCGAAAGTTCAACAATGTGATTGCCGTAGGAAGCACCCACTCGCAATCAATTATAAATAATAATAAAAAAAACGAAGAAATAATGACTTGCACCTACCATTGTAGCAGTTTTTAAATATTAATTTAGTGCAAAAAAAATTTATTTTTTTGGAATGCAAATATAAAATAAACAAAAAATTTTAAGTGAATTTTTATAATTTTAAAATTGAACGTACAAGAAATTTCTTCTTCCGAAACTAAAAGTCATGTAAATCTGCATTTGATTAGTATTGTACAACAAAAGGAATAAAAACATAAAATGTTTAGGTCTCTATGTAGTTTTTAAATTAATTTTTATACTTGAGCAAAGAAAATAACATATCTCCTCTTGTTATTTCATTCAAAACACCACCTAATATGAGGTTTCTCAGAAGATAAAATACACTGTATTAGATAATAATATAAATCAAATTCTGATGTCTTATCTAACAACTTAAACTATTAGGTTAAGATAATTACTTGACATGATATCAGAACTTTGATGACCAAGTGGTTACGAGTTCGAATCTTACAATTCTTATTTATTTGATAAAAATTAAATACAATGTAAAATGAGTCTATGCAAGTTTCAAACCCAAAAGGTTTTCACTTGAAATGATGTGTTAGAGAATAATATAAATCATATCCTGAGACCTCACCTAACAGTTTAAGCTATTAAGTTGAGATGGTTTCTTGACACACTGAACTTCTAATATGTAAGCTATTGAATTGAGATGGTTATTTGACATACTAAACTTATAATTTGTAAATACGAATGGTGTGGTGGGAAAATAACTTGTTATAGTAAAAAAAAAAAAATTAGAAGAAATGAAGAGTTTTTATTTTTATTTTTGAATCCTACTCCTATTTATATAATGAAAATAAGAACGTTCATTCCTTTATAAACATGACTTTGAATCCTATCCTAAACATTTTGCAGTATATTTTTCCTTTCTTGGTTGGGGGATTAACAAGCTCTTCATTTGAACTTAAATTTTATTTTTATTTAAAGCTTGTTTATTTTTTTTTATTTTAAAGATGTTTTTAAAAAATAAATTTTTAATACTTTTAAATTTATTTAATATACTGATATTAAAAAAAATTAAATTAAAATATTTTCAAACAAAAAATATTTTTTAAAATAATTGTTACCTTACTAAAAAAAATTAAATATTTATTGGGGAGGGCCGGATTCTATTACAAGTTACAACCATTCATCTTTTGATTAGGTTACACACAATAATTACGATTGGTACATGCGTGGGGGACACAAAGATTCACCAGCCACCACCCGACAGAATTAACCCCTTGAGAATTTACCACCGCACTCTTCACTGACCCGGACAGTAAAATGTAACTCAATCGCTCTCTTAACTTGCGTGTGTGTAGATTTCCTATATGTATTTCTATTTCGAAACTCGTGTAAATTATGTTATATAAAAATTTAATTTTTTTTTATATTTTAGATTATTTTAATATGTTGATTTTAAAAATAATTTTTAAAAAATAAAAAAAATTATTTTAATATATTTAAGTAACAAATATATTTTAAAAGCAATCACAACCATAATCTTATACATGTTTAATAAAGCTTTAAAATTCAGAGTTGAATTTGAATGAGAATAAAATGTTATTTGAGAGATTCTATGAATTATATATAAATGATATTTTTTTTTATCTCCTTACCAAAAAAAATAGCAAACTATCATATCTTCGTTTAACTACACTGATGGGGAGATCCTTTAATAACCAGCTATAAATGATTTTAAAAACTATATATGGAGTAAAAATATTATTCCTGTATAGTAATCATTAAATAAATGGGAGTTATTAAGTATAATGGAGGCAGAAAAATCCATGGAAATCTTTCGAAAGAAAGGATCTGAAATTTTGTCACAGTTTTTTGATGCAAGCGAACCAAGGACACAGACAGATCACAGATGATCATTTTCGTTCTATCACTCTCTGCTCTCTGCCCTCCTCCCTCTCTCACCTTTTTCCCTTTTTGTAATATATTCACTACCCTCCCTCCTCTTTGCACTTGACAGAGTGTGTTATATATATATATATATATATATATATATGCTCGTTGTCTGACTTGCGCCAGGTTATACGGTGGAGATGTATAGTAACATCAACAGTTGTAAAATAATAATAATAACAACACATGCATGTAAAGTAAGGCATGATAAACACTCTGTAAAAGGTTGCCGGAATATGTACAGGGAGCTGTCGGTGGACATGCATTTGACAGTTCACACAGCCACACGCTTATATATATCATTAATAACATATGTTTTGCTTCATGAAATGAGAATTTATAAAAGTTAACTACTACAGGTCACTCCTCCCAAAAAGTTTTGGTCATATAAAGAAATTTAGTTTCGAAATATATAAAAAAAAAAAGGTTACAAGACAAAAAAAAAACAGGTAAAGTTGCAGAATTTAAGCATAGAGTTTGATCTTCTCCAAAATAAAAACAATAAGACTATTGAACACAAACACAAAAATCAGTTAATCAGATAAAAGCCAATTGATAAATAATGATAGATTTCCTAGTTATGGAGAAAATTCTTCAGATTTCCTATTAATGGAGAAAATTCTTGAAAGCCTATCACTTCATTTTGAGTATGTGGTAGCAGTTATTGAAGAATCAAAAAATTTTAGTGAGATGTCAATTGAGGAATTACAAGGTTTATTAGTAGTTAATAAGTATCGCTTGAATTTGAAGAAGTTTGTAGTAGCCAATAAAAATGCATTGTAATCTCACTTGAACTTGATGACCAAGGAGAAAATCTTAAACAAATTTGAGCACAATTAACATGGTCAAAATAGCATTGGCAAAGATAAAAAAAATAACAATTTTTATCAAAGAAAATGATACAATGGAAGAACAAATAATAGAAGTGGAGAAGATTCAAATTAGCATAACAAGTCTCAAATTCAATGCTATAAATGTTAGAATTATGGTCACTATAAAAAAGATTGTGGCTCTCATATTCAATATCATCACTCTAAAAAGTTTGGTCATTATCAATATGAGTGTTGGCTTTAAAACTCAAAAAATAAAAAAGATGCATGCCAAATTTATAAAGACTAATAAAGATGCTTTGAAGACTTTGTTTTTGCAAGCTGTAATATAAAAAATAAAAATAAAAATGTTTTTATTGATGACTTGTCATATGAACGAGAAAAATAAAAAGGAAACATTTGAAATTAAGTGAGAATTGATTAATAAAGATAAATAATAAAAAAAAAACTAAGAAAAAAAGTCAAACATGTAGCTAAGGAGAGATAAGCTATTTCTAAGTTGCTCAAAGATAAGTATGATAACCATAAATTAGAGAAGAAAAAACAATACAAGATCAATATAAGAACCATGTTGATTAACTTAATCGTAAGCATAAACATTTAATGAATAAAATGGAGCAAGAATGCATGAATGGTTCAACAAGATTCAGAAGGAACATGAAAACTTTTTATTGGCCATTGAGATGCAAAAGAGGGAACTGGAGAGCAATATTGATAAAAGATGCGAAGAGATAAAAAAACTATTTAATGGATAAAGAGAAAGCATTTGAATTAAAAAGGAGTAGCCAGCTTCCACATTTTGCTTCTCTTAGAGAAAAAGTAGAAAAAGAGTTGGAAAAAGTTGCTTTAAAAGAGAAAAAACTTAATGATGAGAAAAAAAAAAAAAAAGTTTATGGAAAATGCATCAAAACTAGTAGATGATCAAAGCCCATTTGTAATGCTAGTAAATAATGCAAATAAGTTGTTTTAGAAAAGAAGAGACTCAATGATGAGAAAAAAAATTGCTTATGAAAAATGCTACACATCTAAGAGGTTGTTTGGTAATATGGCTGCGGGTGAAATTCACTCGCAACCATGTTAATTAATGTTTGGTAACTTAAAAAAAAATGCTTTCAGTAGGTAGGACCCATATGGCATCAAAGTTTTACGAGCAGCATTTTGCTGCTTCTCGTCTAACAGTGGAGCCATGCTCCACTGTAGATGTTCACTAACGTGAACAGTTTAGTTTAGGTTTTTTTTTTTTGTAAATTCTGAAAAACCAGTGTGCTACACTGTTCACATGAAAAGTTTAGATTTTTTTTTTTGAAAAACCAATGCAATTAATTGATTTCACTCGCACTATTCACGTGAACGTGAACAATATTTTTTTTTTTTGTTAAAAAAATAGTTTAAGATGAATTAAATTTACTCATACTGTAATCTCAATTTTATTCCTGATAATATTTTACCTAATTTTATTGCATGCTCAAAAAATCATGAAAACTATAGTTCTTGTCGAATGAATTTTGTACGTAATGAAATTATAATTTTTTTTTTAAAATTGAGTTTTACTCGAAAAACTAGTATTTAATATTATTTAATAACACTACATAAATTAGAAGGATATCGCATGATGACGTAGCATTTGTGGAATTTGATTGCAATTCTAATTATGTTATTGCCGGGTCCGACCCAATTAAAAAAAATTTCAGTTTTTATTTTTATTTTAATTGTGTTTTATTCAAAAAATTAGAAGGATATCGCTTGATGACGTAACAAAAAATTTAGTTTTTGTTGTTGCGTGCTTAAGAAACCATGAAAAATATAGTCATTGTTTGATAGATTTCGTATGTGATAACATTGCATATAGTTTAATTGAATAATAAAAAATATTTGATATCAATATTATTTATTTCATGATGTAATAATAGTAGTTAAATCTACAATATTTAAATTAAAAATATTTTTAAATTATTTTATAACCTTAATTTGAAAAGTATTTTTTTTAACCTAAACACATTAAACTACTTTTTGTTCAATCTCAATTTCAACTAAAATTTTAACCAAACATATATTTTTCCAAACTAACCTCAACTAAAAGTATTTTTTATAAAATAACTTTTTTAAAACCACAACAATAACAACAACCGCAATACTAAACACACCCTAAGTAGATGATCAAAGCCCACTTGTAATGTCAATAAATAATGATCAATTATCACAAAATATTAGAAAAAAACTTACATGTATGAGTAATTATGAGATAATTAGAATCAATCAAACACTCATTTTTCTTTATTCGCATGTTGTGATCCTGTGACTTTTGAAGATGCCTTAAAAAAATAGCAAAATACTAACATTTTCCACTAAATTAAATGTGTTATTAGCAACTTTCTTTAAAAAAGAACAAGACCAGTGAGTTAACATCTCGAAGAAAAAATTAAAGGAAATATTTATTTTACACGACTCAATTCAGAATAGAAATATATAAACTTTTGTTTTTCTTTAATTAATTTTTTTAAAGATATAATATTTATTAACATACATGCAAGTTCTTATATTTCATAAAAAGAAAAATAATAAAGAAATGGTTTAATTTAGATTTAACCAACAATGGAAAAAAAAACGAAGTGGGTAACATTCATCACTCATTCATTTTTGGGCTCTGTTTGTTTTATTGAAAGTGATTTTTTAAAAATCATTTTCTAAATTTTTTTATATTTTTTTATTATTAAAAAAATTGGTTAACGAAAATATATTTTTCAGTTAAAAACAAATTTGACTTGGTTTTAAGGAAAATGTTTTTTGTTTTTTGGAAAAACACTTTACAAAAATTGCAAAAAAATAAAAAATATCATGTTATATGTTGATTATATCAAATTTGATCATCTATATTTTGTTTGCTATGTATTTTTTTTAAATCTTTTTTTTTTTTCAATTTCATCACTTAGAATTTGATTTTTATATCAACTTTAGTCCTTATTTTTTTTATTGTTATTTGTTTTCTCTTATCTTTTTTTAATTGAAATTATTTATCTATCATATTTAGTCTTTATTTTTTTATTATATTTATTTTATTTAGAATAATTTATGAAATTATATATTTTTTAATTTCATCATCTTTAAACTTTTTTATTTGTCGAATTTTATCTCTATTATTTTAATTATTATTTATTTATTTAAAATAATTTATGAAATTATATTTTTTTAATTTCATTATTCTTCAACTTATCTGTTAGAGTTAATTTTTGTTCTTTTAATAAGCTTGAAAAAAATTAAAATATTATTAAGTTATATTCAAACTTATTTTCTATGGCATAGTGAAATACTAAAAAGTGTTTTTCAATATTTTTTAAATCATTTTTATAAAAAAAATTTATTTTTCAACAAATTAGTATTTTATGCTCCCCACAATTTCACTTGTGCTTTTTTCTAAATAAATAAGCAAATAATAAAGGAGAATACTTCTTGCCTTTTGATTTTATGGCCACTCTTATGAAAGAGATTTTGCACAAAAACAAGGTTTATAGTGTTTTTTATTTTTTTTGTTTCTGCTTTTATTCGACGGCTAGGATATATTTATAAGCCAGTTTTATTATGATTATTTTTATATAGTGACTAAATAAATGATAATATAGCGTGATTTAGTCGATTTGCTGGATTAATTTATAACATGTGATTCACCTTTTTATTTTTTTATAAAATAATGTCATTATATTCTTTTTAAGAGAATGTTTAGAGATATGATGTAATCTGAGTTTAATAAAAATTTAATTTTTTATTTATTTAAATTGTGTTTGTACACTGATTTAAAAAAATAAAAAATTATTTTAATATAATTTAACATAAAAAATTATTTTAAAAAATAATTATAATTATACTATCAAATCTTAAATGATAGTATTTTAAATCATTATAAGTCCATGACTTTGGACTAACTTGTTTAATCCATCACTTCGATATGAAATGTAAGCTATATTTTATAACTTTGTACAGAGCACACCCGAGTAATAATCAGATTAACCCTTTTAACTTTTACCTTAAAGATTAATGATAGTTCTTAACAAAATTTGATCCCCAGATTTTATATTTTTTTTTTAAAAAGAAAAAGCAAAGTAGCAACAACAGGGCGAAGAAGGTTCTTTCCTGCATTAACAAAAGCCAGCACTTGCAGAAGCAAGCCAACAAGACAGCCTCTCCCTCTCTCTCTAATCTCTCTCTCTGAAACCATTCTGTATATTCTCTCTTTTCATTGTGCAAAAACCTCTCAACCTTCTGCTGCTCTATATTTTCACTACTTCTGTGACCAACTTTGATGTCTTCTATTCCAAAGGAACATGATTACATAGGCTTGTCAGAGACTCCTTCAATGGAAAAAATCTCTGACAAGCTCTCCTCTTCCTCCTCTACCCTCTCCACTGAAGAGAATATCAACAGCAACAGCACCAGCACCAATACTTCTCTCAACTTGAAAGAAACTGAGCTAAGGCTTGGCTTGCCAGGGTCTCAGTCTCCAGAGAGAAAACTAACACTACCTGCAGCTGGGGTGTCTCTTTTTGGAAAAGATATTGACACCAACAACACTAATGGTTATCCTCTTAGGTCGCTAAAGAATTTAGTGTCAGGAACTAAGAGAGGTTTCTCAGATGCCATTGTTGGGTCTTCTGGGAAATGGGTTTTCTCTGGGAGTAATGGATCTGAAGTTGATTTGGGTAAAGGAGCTATTTTGTTTTCTCCCAGAGGTGATAATGGTAATTCCCAGAAATCTTGTGTTGCAGGACCTGCAAAGAAAGATGATGTTGCTCAATCTCCAAAGCCAGTTCAAGAGAAAATCAGCCCAGTGGCTGCTGCAAATGAGAACAGCAGTGCCCCTTCTGCAAAGTAAGCTCGCTTTAATTGCCTTTCTGCTCTTCAAGTTATTTTCTTTATTGTGTTGTCTTTTGGTTTCATATGTGTTTGTTGCTGTGGCCAATCTTTAATTTCTGTGCGAATTGTGGAGAAGAGGAGGAAAACCAGACCATTAGTTCCAAGAAAATGCAGCTGTGAGCAAACCAAGCTGTATTAAAATTTGTTTTGTTTTGGCTTGGCATGGGAAACATAAATGGACTTACGAACCTCATCTTTAGCCATATTGCTGCATATAGTTCAGTTGAGTGTATTTAACTTAGTTTCTGAGAACCTTGGAATGAAAGGATTGATGTTAAGTTTAATTTCTTTTCCCTTCCTAATTGTGTGCTTCTTGGATTTATTTTCTTGTCAGTTTGGTCATTTCCTTGAATTATGTTCACCAACTGATTTCTGGTTAGAATTTTTTTCGCTTTCAAGTGGTTGATGTCTGTATATTGGATCATGCCTAACCTCTTGTTTATGGTGTCACTGTGATGTGATATTTATCATGGTTATAAATTTGCATGTTGATTGTAATAATTTTTCTCGTATGTGGTCTTCAAAGTGATTTACTCCGAAGAATTTGGGAGGTCCTTACATAAACTGATGAAAATAAGTA
Organism: Populus alba; assembly: GCF_005239225.2. NCBI lineage: Eukaryota > Viridiplantae > Streptophyta > Magnoliopsida > Malpighiales > Salicaceae > Populus > Populus alba. The sequence continues at coordinate 8,991,642 of NC_133286.1, read as the reverse complement.
GTGGGTATTTCTTCTATCTTTGTGGATCTTTTGCATGCAATTTATGAAATCTTCGAGCTTGATTTTTTTTCCCCAATCAAAACAGCGTTAGCCTTTACCTTATTTGTCTTGGTCAATCAACATATCTACATGTTATGGTAACTTTGGTGAATTGCTGATCAAAAAGTTTTTGTAACAGGGCACAGGTGGTAGGATGGCCACCAATTCGCTCATTCCGGAAGAATACCATGGCCTCTAGTTTGGTGAAGAACAATGAAGATGTCGAAGGCAAATCAGGATATGGTTGCCTGTACGTAAAGGTTAGCATGGATGGTGCTCCATACCTTAGGAAGGTTGACCTTAAAACTTACAGCAACTATCTGGAACTCTCATCTGCTCTTGAAAAAATGTTCAGCTGCTTCACCATTGGTACCTTCTCTCCTCCCTCCCTCCCTCGCGCTCCTCCCTCTCTCTCTCTCTCTGCACACACAACCCTCACCCCCACCCTCACCCCAACTTGTAGGGTTCGTAGGCAAAATTTCAATAAAAAGTTACCTGCTCTATTTTGGTAAGGTCCAGAAAAGAGAGATGCCTAACTCATAATAAAAATCAAGAAAGGGGATTTTTACTCGTTAGAGCCACTGCCTGTAATGCTATACCAAAGGAAATATGATGAATAATTGGTTTTCCCATGTTATCCTGTTGTAACGAACCAATTCCATAACTGGGGATTGTAATTTTATGGTTGACTGGTGGTTTTGTCCCCTGAAAGCAGTAATGAAATATTTATAATTATTTCTAGCCCACTGCAATTTTCAGCCTACTGTCCAATTAAACTAGGTTGCCTGGTGATGTATTTACCGATATATATACCAACAGGTGTTGGAAGTTGCATTGTGAAGTTGTTGACTCCTGTTATGTATGAATGACCCAGGACAATGTGGTTCTCATGGGCTTCGAGGTCAAGATGGTCTAACTGAGAGTCGTTTGAAGGATATTCTTCATGGTTCTGAATATGTTCTCACATACGAAGACAAGGATGGTGATTGGATGCTTGTTGGTGATGTCCCTTGGGAGTAAGTGCTGTCCCCATTTATTTTAAATTAAGAGTTCAGCATTGAAGTCCTTGGATGAGTTTTTTTTCATGAGATGAAATTGCATGATTTGTTCTCTGAAAACACACTTTGATGTGGTTAACAGAATTGAACACATGTTTTGAAGCTGAATTATAGTTGATTTGATCTGGACACTTGTGGCATAAACATGCAACTTGGATCGGGAATTGCTCTTTCTTACTTGGAATGCATCGTTCAAGATCAAAATCCCATGATCGGACAATTTAACAGTTTATTGTAGCTGTAAATTGTTCCTTTCTAATTTTGTTATTGTTTGGTGTCACAGTTTATTGTAGCTGTAAATTGTTCCTTTCTAATTTTGTTATTGTTTGGTGTTACAGAATGTTTACCGCCTCGTGCAGGAGATTGAGGATCATGAAAGGTTCAGAAGCAATTGGACTTGGTAGGTATTCCAAGTTTTAATGCAACATTTAAAGCTTGTAAAATTTGTTCATCCAATTGTTTAACATGGCTGAACTCTGAACACAATTCTTTGATAAACCATTACGGTCTCGTTTTGCGGATACAGGAACTGGATTGGATGAACTTGCTAAGCTTCTGTTTGTATCGTCATATCTGAACATGTATGCATTTGCTTGAAATTGATTTTTGTCCATCTGCTTGTTTGCAGCCCCGAGGGCCATGGAGAAATGCAAGAACCGGAATTAGTAAAAAGAGTGCATGAAGTCATGAAGCTTAAGTAGGATGTTTTCTAGATTTTAAGAGAGCCTTATAGTGTGTTGAGGTGAGCTCTTTGCTCATGAAGCATGTGTTTGGAAATTTTATTTAGTGCATGGGGAAAAAAAAAAAAAAACTTTTTACTAGAGAGAGGATGTCATTGAACATGCATCCAATTTATTCTCAAGTTTGTTTACTTCACATGGTTTTCTTCTTAACTTTTCTTCTTCCACTTGTACTTTAATTTGTGTAAATGAATGGATTGCTTGTGGGTATAAAGCCTGAGCTCTCTCTCTCTCTCTCTCTGCATATGATGGAGCAGAAAACAATATGAAACAAACAATGCAGAGTATCGTAGAAAATGTTCTTGGCTCCATCCTTCCCTTCGAGAAGCGGCGCAGTGAGAAGCAAGAAGAAAACAAAATGAGCACCACCACCAAATTCTAAGAACAAACCAACTTCGAATTCAGTCAGGCTTCACTCCCAGGATAAAAACATTTTGGTCGATTTATTTCTGAACCTAAACCTGTTAAAATAATGCTGTGCGTATAACTTCTTTAAAAATGCTTTCCAATTATATTAAAATAATATTTTTTCAGACAATAAAACAATTTAGAAAACATTTTAAAAAGCATGACATCCTTGAGGATGTAATGGCGGCAGGTGTGCCTGCTGTTCATTAATATAGAAAACAGTGTTGTCAACTGATATGAGATTTCTCCAAGTGCTTGCAACATTAGACGAGTTGCATGCTCATGTCAAAGAGTAGAAATTCAATAACACCAAACAGGAATAAATATTAACAAACAAATTCCTAAAACATGTCAAAACAAATGTAACGGCATGCATCTGAAAATCGCATCATCATCATCATCATCATAATAATAAGAAAATGCTCCAACTTCAGCTATGGAGAAAATATATAAATATTAACAAATCCGTGTTTCAATCTAGAGCAAAACTAAATAAGCTCTCTCATACATTCTAGACAGCTTCAAGATTCTCGTTCTGAGATTTCAATATATACCATCTGGGTATAACCGTTAAATACAGAAGCCTCAAGTCGACCTAATCCCAGCCGCTGGAACAAGCCATAACGACCATCTTCAACAATAGGACTGGTAGCACGAGCAGGATCATATCTTGTTTGATGGGTGAGGGACGGGCCAGCCACTGGAGGGAGCTCCCAATAAACATCAAGAGTTGATTCAATAAACCTACTGTTCTGAAAATGTTCTGCATAGGAAATTGGCTTATTACTGTGATTAAAGTTGTCCCGCATCCAGCCCCTAACACCCCACCATTCTTCATTCGGTCCACATAGTTCATCTATATCAACTGCTTTCTCCCAGAACAACTTCCTCTTCGATCTAACCCTAGCTTCATCACTGTCCCTAAAGCAACTATGGCCACCCCCTGCAATATTTTTAAGGAAAAAAAGAAGTGCAGAGTGAAGTAAACTGTCAGAACCCCCAATTCAATTTCCCACTCACAATCAGATGCAGATTACAATAGTATTTTAAAAACACGAGGGAGGGAAAATTCTATGCTGGAGTTAAAATTCAATCTGAAATAGGTTTTAAGTTACCTCATAGCAAATATCAAATTCAAAGTTGAGATGTTAGATTTGTTTTGTTTAGATCCTACATCTGATGAATTTGCAATTAGGAACCACAGGATCTGTTGGCCGATTTTCCATAACAATCCTAATCCTAAGTATTATCGGTTACAATCTGCTACTCTTTGTTTTGTGAAATTTCACAAAGCAGCATGAAAGCTTTTGCAGTCCATGTTAATGGAAGAACAATGTTCATGTTGTGGATTTCCAGCAAAAGGCAAAAAATGCACCCAAGGAAATCATTAAAACAAAAGGGGAAGTACATGCACCTCTTATATAGGATTGATCACATATCTGCCTCAAGGAATAATGATCTCCAGTTCCAGTATCATAATTATCCTCAAACACAAGATGCCGAAAACCAGCATTTAGTGCCTGCTTTACTCTGCCCATAAAATCAATAATTGAGAAAAAAATGCATCAAGCTAATTTAGAAGGGTAAAAAACATGAAAGCACATAAAATGTGTGAGGTAAAAAGGACTAGACAGATACCACGAGTACCTCTTCAATTCATTCTGATGGTCATCGAAAAAGATAAGAACTCGACTGATATCAGTAATCCCATGTTTATTCATCATGCTCTTCCAATCAACATTACCAAAATCTACAAAATCTTTCCCAGCAAAGTATGTGCAATTACCATCAACATAAGCAGGCCCCTTCTTTAGGTACTTCCCAGGATGCCTGGGTGAAAGTGAAATAATTGGTGTGTCTGGCATTGCTTGTCGCAGAACCCAAGTGGAATGCCCCTTAAAAACACCACTCTCAATCATTAGAACTGGCTTCAGCCACTTTGCAATGAACCAAAGCCCAAAGCTGTGGTCAAAACCCATCCCATAAATGTTGTTTTTTATTGGCCGAGTTTCATAAATTGGTACAAACTCTTCCAAGCCTTTGAGTAAATCCTTGGATGTCCACTGAACTGTTTTTCCATGTTTCGATCTGCCTTTTGCCAAGGACAAGAATCAAATGGGAGTGGATTATAAGAACCCAAATTATGCACTCAAACTCAGTTTTTCAGTAGACTAGCAATATAGCATCCAATGCCACAAAATTTTATAAAGTGAATCAGATGAAAAACTAACTGAGCAAACAATAATTACCATAATATCATGAAAAGAAAGAAGAAAATGAAAAAAAATAATAATCCCAAATTCACAAAAATTAACATACATGGACTCCACACCAACTACAGACTAAAAAATGGTAAAGAGTTATCAGAGTGGAGTGCGTAAAGTGAAAGACACCAGAAAAAGATTCAAGAATCATGTAGTTGGTCATTAATTAAAATGAAATGTTTCGAGGGTATTATCTAGTTCTGCAGAATATCTCAAAAATTTCAACCATCAAGTCAAGTGGCAGTTAGCAATAAGCCTTCTGCAAAAGCTATATCCCTTTTAATTAGAGACTTCGAGGACAAGTAGCATCCTCTCCCACATCCTCCAAATCCCCTGAATCTCTCTCTCACACACACATTTGCATGTGGGAAAAATCTTCAACACTCCCTTTCAAAGCATACATCTTTCAGATTTCAATAGTTGCAGGTCCCATCATGTTGGACCCACAAATACTGAAATTTGAGCAGAAGATGCATCAATGTTTATTGGTACAACGACAATACCACATTTTCCCCCCTGTGCACCCATAAAAGCACAAATGCAGTTCCTTTTGAGGTAATTACACTAAGTTAAGCAACTTTCAGGAAAATAAACCAGCAAAATGAAGAATTACAATAACCAAGAACATGCACCCTAAACTGGAAATTCCAGCTTGGTGAACTCAAAGACAACATCTTTGAACAATCAACCAAGTCTGATGCCAATGCTGCAGTTTTACAGAGAGCCAAATCGAGCTTAGATTCCATATCAAAACAAGAAAACCCCATTTCCAATTCTCATTCTTTATTACAAACCCATTAATTGAACCAAGCCAAGAAGATAGGAAGTAGATTTCCTTATAATTTCTCATATTTATAATTCCTATATTTTATCAGCCACCAAACAGAAATAATCAAACTCAAGATCCATATCTCCTCAGTCGCCACCCAACTAGCAAAACCAAATCTGACTCCGACCCAGATACCCGGATTAAATTCATACAACATTTACAAATTTATAGATAGATAAATTCATCAAAGGCTAGATGAGATAGAGACTTACACCAGGGAACACCAAGTGATCCAAAGTCGGACTCAAGACCATCGAGACCGAAAAAGCCAACGCGAGAACCGGGATCAGAGACGCAGACAAAACTCCGGGAATGAAAAGCGAGAGAAGTGATCAAAACGATAGCTAGTAAGAGACAGATAAGGAGAGAAGCAGTGGGACAGAAGCAGAAATGGGACAAGCGAGAGAGGTAATTAGAAGCCAATAAGGAGAGGTTCTGTTTCTTGGTCTTTGAATCGTCGGCAGAGGCGTCAGTATCGGAGTCGTCAAGGTGAGAAGTGACACGGCGGGAAGAGAGGACTCGGTCTAGCATCTTGGTGGTGGCAGTGATGGTGTTTTTGGGACTGTGTGCTAGAGTGTGCATATTTCTGTTTTGTTGATTTATAGATTCTTACATTTTTAAGTTTGATGAAACTGGAGATTGAGTTTATAGCCTCCTATGGCCGGAAAGTTGGGCTCGTCTGAAAATTAAAAATCAAAATTTTAACATGTTTTAACATAAAATATACAAAAAAAAAAAAAAACACTCTGAAAAACTACAAAACCATTTTCAATCTTAAAACATCATTATCTATTTTTTAAGGCATGATTGATGAGAAAAATAACCTCTGTTGTACTCATCTCTTCAAAATGAACCACTTGACGCCAAATTTGATTCTTTTTTGCAATTAGAGTATGGTAGGCCAAATACCTTTTCTCTTTTTTACCTTTTTCTGCAACTTTTGCTCTCATCTATCATTATTTAGGGAGTAAAACATGATACAAATGAAGTTTAAGTCTAAAATGTAAAAAGCTAAAGTAAAATGGACCAAATAAATGCATAAATTGAAACTTTAGAGACCAAATTAAGGATTTTTGTGCTTCTGAAACTGAAAATGAAAAGGAGCCCCTTTTTTTGTGTGTTAAATTTTATCATTTTTCTTTCAATTATCTTTAACTCCAACAAAAAAAAAAATCTATTTTGTCAAATTGATCTTTAATCTAACATCTGAATATTAATACTCTGCATATACATGTGCATGCAAATTAAAAAAAAAAAAACCCTACACGTAAAACCATGCTAATATATGAAATTACAAAAAAAAAAAAGCTTGATAACCGAATTAAAAAAGGTTAATTGCACTGAACCTCCTATAATTTATTTATTTTTTCACTTTGCCCCCATTGTTTTTAGAAATTACACTTTATATTCTAAAGTTTATATGATTATAATATTTTACATCCTTAAGCTGGCACATAAAAAAAATCAACAAAAAATATCAAATTATTTACTAGAATGCAATTATATTTCATTTAATGTCTAAAATTTTTTTATTGTGTTAAAATAATGAAAACACCACTAAAGTTACTATTGTTATTTTTTTTCCTCGAAAAACTAGTTGTTGTTCAATGCCTTTATAAATACAAAAATACCATCATTTACATATTCTTAACAAAATACCTCCCTCTTTTCTCACCATTTTCAATTATAATAAACATAAAATTCTCCATTTTTTTACACAACTTTCTCAACAATTCCTAACAAAAATTTGCAACAATATTATCAAAACAAACACACCATTTGAGTACAAAACTCACCATCATATTTAAGAATACAAACAACAAAAATTCAAGCAAACTAACACACAAAATTTTAGTAAACACACTGCCATAAATTCATTTGTCCAGAATTCAAGCAAACACAACCAATATTTTTAGCAAAAACACATACTAATTTCTAGCTTAGATATAACAAACAACAAACCAAACCATGCACCGCTAATAATCCAAAATTTATAGCAAATTTACTACCAATACCAAACATACACATTATCAACATGTCATCATATTCATAAAAAACTAATAGTTTATAAATTTGCAATAATTTGGATAGACCAGATTTCAAGAATAGAGTGCATAAAATATATAATAAAAGCATATGTTTGGATATAAAAAAATCAAAAGCAAGTAAAAAGCAAGATATTACACAAATATGATGATAAGTCATGTGACAATATATTTATTGATTAGTGCAAATCTATAAATGAAATTGAATTAGTTACAAGAGAGGAAGAAGGTGCTAATGATATCGGTTGAATGCTAGATAAAGTGAAGAAAATAAAAGATGAATTATGTAGTTTGGATAAAAAAATCACAATATGAAAGCTAGTTTTTCAAGTGTAAAATTGTTAGTGGTAGCTAATTAAGAGTCTGTAATGTTAATGTTTTTAACTTCGATATTGTTCAACATAAACAAATGAAATAAAATAAATGTATTCCATAGCAAAGAAAATGCATGAAACATAAGTATCAACTATTGCAAAACAAATGCACATTAAATAAAGTAAAATTCATAATTTAAACATGGAATAACAACAACAACAACGATCCATAATATTTATGTTCTCACTAGCTTTAAACATTTTAAAACAAAATCTGTATATTGGTTCTTTTACACTCTTTAATCAATGCAACTAATTTGGGTTGAGTATTGAGAGGAGAAAACACCAACACCAATATGTAATTTCAAAGAATATTGATTAGTAATAGAACAATTATTAAACTAAATGAAACATCATGCATATTTATAAGACTCACCTATGTTTGCGTTGAGGGTTTAGACTGGTATGGACTAGTGACCCTCCCGTCATTTATACCAGCTCTTTCACATTCGGAATCTCTTAACCTTTTTGCAGCATTGAATCCTTTAATTTGTGCAACATTATCTCTTTGATGTATTTAGGAATTGTAGCCATTGTCACAACTTATTTTTGAGTTATTTTCTAAATTTTATCATTTTTCTTTTTAAAATAAAATAAATAAATAATAATAGCTAGAGATTGGTGATTTGGCAAAAGTAGGTTAAGGAGGATTTCAAATATACAAAATAATAATAATAATAATAATCAAGCTACAGTTTTAGATAAAATTTAGAGCCTCATCATACCCAAAATTGGAGAGAGGATGCAGATTACTTGACAAATTTGCATTAAAATTAAGCCTAGGGACATAATTACATTTTTAATAGGCCAATTTGATTTAATCATAGGCTAAATTAAAAGATTTAATTAAGTGCAAAGACTTAATTATACTTTAAATAGGTCAAATTAATTTTATTAGAGACTTAATTGGTGAAACATTAAGTTTGAGAACCCAATTTGAGCTTATTTGAGAAGATTAGACTTTTAGAGGACCAAACTTAATTTTTATAAAGTTAATTAGTTGAAATCAGGAGTAAAATTGCTAGAATAAAAGTTGAGGGTCAATTAGAGGTTAAATTGAAGAAGTTTGCAGTGAGGACCAAAATGAAAAAGGCGTCGAACTCTAGGGACTAAATTAATCAAAATAAGGGTGAAATTGAAAAGAAATGAAAGTGTAATGATAAATTAAGGGTTAATTTGCATAAATTAAAAGTTTAATGCGGGCCTGATTTGCTGGCCAACATCTTTCTTTGTTTTTATTTTTTTTGCTTATTTTTAATTGACATCCTTCGTTATTTTATATGTAGATTTTGTTTACATTAATGTCTTTTTATCTTACTCTTTTTCTCTCTGATTTTTTAAATTAATGATTTCATCTTTGTTAAATAGCAATTGTTTTTTTATTAATTATTTTTTATGTATTTAATATTTCAAAGATATCATTCTAATTTATTTATATTTTATATAAATAAACTTTATTTTCATGACGTGTTTATAAAAATAAAAATTTATTTTATTTAGTATAAACAATGTCTTTACTTTTCACAATTAAAAAAAATCATGATATAGTAAAATATAATTGTAATATTATTTTATTTTTTCTACTATGATAAAAATTAACTTGAATTCCTAGTTGTATATGTTAATAACTCTTTGTTGTATTTATTGATATATATATAATTCTCATTTTATTTTATTATATAATGCGCCAATTTTTTAGTTTATAATTAAATTATTTTCTCAATGTAAAAAAAAATTAATAACACTTATATATTTATTTTTTTGCATTAAAAAAATTATCTGAGCCGTGTAGAAACTGACTAGTGACTAGTGATATCTAAAGCAGACAAGGAAGCAAATAATCTATAATAAATAGTAATCTGAACCCTTTAAAAAGATTAAATAACAAAATCTTTCACGCGAAATGATCAAAATTATCTTTTAGAAAATTACTGTTAATCCATCGAGCTATAAAAATAATCTCCATCGCACTCGACATTTGTCACTATAAATTAGACCATGCTAGGTGTCAGCTGTTAATTGGACAATTCTTGTTGAAATAATAACACGTGTCAAATGTTTATTTCAAATATTTACAAACAAATAAGTAAAAAGTTTAAACAAACAACGAGCTTTGGTACTTAATATACGCCTGTGGAGAACACAAGTCAAACTTGAACATTTCTAAAATTAGACTAAAAGAGAGATTAATGAGCAAATCACAAAAACAATCTTGCACTGTAAAAAAGAGTGATTCTTACATATTAAAATCGCGGTAATATTTTCTGAGGAAAAGCCTTCAAATGTTTTAGGGTTCTAGAGGTGACGCATATCTGGGGAATTCTTCTTCAGGACCCAGCTGTTGTCGCATTAAATACCTTTTCCTACCTAAAGTAATTATTTCATGAAACCATATTACAATTCCATGAGCGAATCCTTTCTCACAATATCTGCAGCCCTCGCCTTTGCCTTGAGACACAAAAACAAAGGACAAATCATGGCCTCATTAGACTCTCCGAACTCACCTCCGAACCCATCTTTTGCAATAAGAGAAACCGCAGCCCACAAGTTCCTGAGAAGCATCTCCACAAGAGAAGCACCCTCATTCTCACATTTTCCTTACAGCCCACCACCTCGCCGGAGCACTAATTCACACATCCACACCTCTCCAATATTCTCCTCTCCTCCTCATCAAGGCTCTTGCGCTCCTGTTGATAACCTTGTCACCACCTCTGAAAGCTCTAACTATACTTACAGGTGCCTATCTTCAGTCCTCAAAAGAGATGGCCAGATATTATCCATGGCAATGTCAAATAGCCTTATCTATTCTGGTTCTTCAACCAACATCATTCGGCTGTGGAAACTACCTGAGTTCAGTGAGTGTGGTCACCTTAAGACTAAGGCCCGCATGGTTGTTGCATTACAGGTTTCACATGATAGGGTTTATGCTGCCTATGCCGATGGCAAGATTCGAATTTGGAGGAGAACATGGGATGGAGCTTTCAAACACATCCGGTTGGCAACGATTCCTAGCTCCGGCGGATATGTCCGAAGCCTTATTGCCCGGAAAGATAAGACGGTAATTTTAACTGATTTCCCTTAGGTACATATTTATGATTTCATTTATTGTTTCTCATGTTGCATGGTCTGTGTGAACTGAATATAATGTTAAGGTGTAATTTTATCACCGACCAGAAAAATCAAAACTTAATTACAATTAATTTATTTATGCTTATTATGTGAAAGAGGTGATGGAGGCAAGACTAAGGACAGTACAGTATTAATTATTTTGTCACGCCAGATCTTAAATAGTTATATGATTTATTTATTTTATATGAAGGAATTTTTTCAGCCCCGTAAGCAATAATGGAGTAAGCCAACCTCCCATTTATACCAAGGACCATAGCTATTAAACCCGGTCCGGGGGTTGACCCGGCCAAGAGGCCAAGTCCTGGGTTTTATGGGTCGATCATGGTCAACTTGTATCAACCTGGAAAAATTAAAAAAAATTAAAATTTTAATATTTTATATGAAAAAATTAAGAAAAAAAATCCATGTAAATATAGGCTATACATATTATAAATAATGAAGTTTAAAAGAATATTTTAAAAAGTTTTTTATCCCACATTAAAAAGATATTATGTTAAGCTTTTAAGTTGAAGTATTTAAATAAAAAAAATTATTATCCTACATTGAAAAAACATAATTTGTTTTCTTGTGAATATATAATATATACACTAATAGGTTTTAAATCCTACATTGAAAAAATATAACTTTTTTCTTGAGAACATATATAGAGTATATATATTAATGTGTTTTAAATCCTACATTGAAAAAACATAATTTTTTTTTCTTGTGAACAAAGAATATATATATTAATGTGTTTCAAATCCCACGGTGAAAAAAATATAGTTTTTTTCTTTGAATACGTAGAGTATATATATTAATGAGTTTCAAATCCTACATTGAAAAAACATAGCTTTTTCTTGTGAATATTGAGTATATATATTAATAGGTTTCAAATCCCACATTAAAAATATACTATGTTATCTTTTTAAGTTGAAGTATTTAAACCAAAAATTTTTTTATTCCACATTAAAAAAACATATTTTTTTCTTGGGAACATATAGTATATATACTAATGGGTTTCAAATTCCGCATTTGAAAAAAAAAACACTGAGTCTTGGTTGGGTCTCGTTCAAGTCACAGGTTGACCCACTAAATCAATCAAGTTTGATCGAGTTATTGTTCTGATTGGTTTTTTGACAAACTCGGAATCGATTTATTTTCTGAATCAACCGAGGTTTAAATCAGCAATTGGGATTAATAACACTGCCAAGACTTGGAGCTGTCCTTGTTTATATATGTGTGGATTAAACTAGGTTTTAATTCTGCATGGGGAACATCAACGTGGTGGTTGGGCAACTAATACTTGGAAACTATGAAATATTGTGCTAAGAATTGATCTTAATTAATGTCCTCACCTTCTTCCTGCTGCATCCCCCATCCTGTGCATTTATGTTTTGAAAGGGTACGTAATGATTATTGGCTGATATTTGAAGTAGTTATACTGCTCTTTCTACAGCTACTCGTGCTATACTGTAGTTTTTTTTTTTTTGAAAAATCCTGAATATCTCAAAGTATAAATTAAAACACTCATGTAAACATCTAATTAAATAAACTGATAATTAATTATTTATATAAATAAATAAAAAAATTGTTAATAATAATAAAAAAAACTAGAAAAATTAAGAAATATATATGGGTCAACATATTTAATATCGCAATATGAGTTAGTTACTTGATTGTATTTAATGAATTTATTTATGAAAATCAATTTGTAGCAGAAGTCACTATACACATAAAATTTATTGAATAAAATAAAAAAATTATATAAAATATAAAAAGATTATAAATGAATCACACTAATCTCATAAAAAAACCAAATACACTTAATATAATAAAAAAATTGTTATCTAAAAAACGCTAAAGAAGCAAAAAAATACAATAAAATTAAAGAGAACGAATATTAATCAAAATATAAATGTCATAAATTTTAAAAAACATATAAAAGGTAGTATTTAAAAAAAAAGAATAAAAAAAAATAAGGCCAAACATTGTGGGTCAGGTAAGTTAAGTCTGTTGCCTAGCCTATAAAAAAAAGGCTTGCATTCGGGCCTAAATTTTTTTTTTTTGGAAGTTAGTGGGAGTGAGAGTGGATGATGTGTCATCCACACTATTCTTTGTAAAAAAAAAAAAGGACGACATGTTATCTATAGTTGCTCAAAATCTAGCCACACATGACTTGTATTTCAACTCGTTTTTTTTTTTTTTTTTTTAATTTATTATTATTATCTAAAACATCTAGGAAACACCATTGAAACCTTGCTTAACCAATCCATGACCTCTAGAAACTCAAAACCACCCCAAAATCCATAATCAACCTGAAATTTAAAATCTTTCAAAGCTCGGATATGTTTTTTTAAGTGTTTTTAAGGTAAGAAAATACTTAATTAATCTTAACTCCCCTCATCATATAAAATAATTTGACACAAAAATAATCATTTTAAAGGCTGGAATCGTTGCCAACAATGACTTTATCTTTTTAAGTTGGAAATCCAATTACCCCCCTTTCTTCTTCAACTGAAATGAAGCATGGTACTAAGGTTCTATGTTTAATAATTATAAAGACCAACTACCTAATAATTTAAAAGGTTATGGACTAAAATAAACTTTTCAAACACATTGCAAAGTTGCCGCCCATATTACTCTTATTTTTCACTTAAACCCTTTTTCTCTCAATTCAAGCCCCATCCACCTGGAAAATATACAATTGAGCTCCAATTTGGACTCAAAATGACTCCATTATGTAAAATAAAAATTCAAGAATAAAATTGATTTTTTTTTTAAAATTTAAATATTACAATTCATAGCGAAATGTGAGACGAGGAAAACACCTCAAAATTTATATTATAGGTAATATTTGTTCCCATCAAAGAATTATATATATATATATATATATATATATATATATATATATTCTTTGTTAATTATTCTTAAAAACAATACTTACCTAGTAACACAGGATATGGAAATGACTAGATATTTGACTTGCACTCCTCACGAGTTATTTTTTTAATTTTCAGTAAGAAAAAAAATAAATATGAAGGCTTTTTTTGACATGGGTTTTTATATAAAAATATTCTAATTGTAAATCAAAAAGTTTATGTGCAAGAATATAATTAAATTAATTGATAACTATTTTTATAAATAAATGAAAAAAAAGTCATCTAAAAAAATATTTGATCTCACAACATGAGACAATTACTCAATTGTATTTACTGATTTTTTTTATTAAAATAAAATTTTTATTCAATCAAATTGTAATAAATACAGATACACAAAGGAAATTGATTAAATAAAATAAAAGAAAAAAATATAACTCAAGGTTGTACATTTTAGAGATATTATCTCAATTTTTTTTTTTTTTTAATAATAAATTTAATCTATATAAAACATAAAAAAAGTTATAAATGAATAAGAATAATATCTTAAAAAATTAAATACTAGCAAAATAATTTAATAAAAGCCTCCATTCAACAAAAGGCTAAATAAACAAAATGTTAAAAAAAATTATATAGAAGGGATATTAATTGAAACATAAATTATTTAAAAAAAAAACATTAAAAAAGTATAGTTACAATAAAACTAAAATTAGAATTAAAAAAAGAGGCAATGATAGTCTAGGTGCCACAAACATGTTTAAAATAAATAAAAAAATAAATGACTTGGGTCATAGCCTCGATTGGAGTTCAATAAGTTGATTTTTTTTTTCAAACAATAAAAAATAGGCAACAATAATAAAAAAAATAATTATTTTTTTCCAAAAAAATCATGAGAACTTGAAAAAAAACCTTTGTATGTACAAAATCGATAAAAAAAACAACATGAATCAACCTGAGACAAGTGTGACAGATATGCAACTTGGATAATAAGGGGAGAGCCAACTTAAGTTAACCCATAAAACTCATGACCCAAGCCATGAAATCGAGATAACTCAATAGAAAAGAAATTGAAGAAAACCACAAAACCATTCATTTTTTTTTAAAACAACGTTCAACAATTAAATTAGAAGAGAAAATCAGTCAAAAAAAGGATGCAGACCCATGTTAATTTTTCAAACATATGAGTCATGTCATTAGACCAGAAGCATCATATATGGAGAAATCACGTGACACCCAATCACTAGCAAATCAAACGCAAAAGGATAAAATAAAATAAATTATTTACACAAAAAAGGATCTAAGAATAATAAAAAAATGACAATTAAAAGAATAAGAGTAAAAATTAAAATAAAAATTAAATCAGAAAGCAACCCAAAACTTTTTATTAGAGGGTTAAATTGAAACGAAAAATAACTTCAACAAAAGAAAAAAACATCAAAAGAATGAAGATCAAATTAAAAAAAAAAAGATTATCAACTTTAATTGAAGAATGAAATTGAAAACCAATAAAACTTTTACAGAAGGGCTTAGGAAAAAAAATTCAAAATAAAAAAAATAAGGGCTGAATTGAAAAAAAATAACACATGGCAAATATGAATTCATCACTTAATAAAAAAAAAATTTTTTTTTTATAAATGAGCCAAGAATAAAAAGTAAAAAATCAAAAGAATAAGGATTGATTTTAAAAAAAAATACATGACTAATATGAATTGAAGCATAATAATAATAATAATAATAAAACTTTTATATAAAGGCCAAGAATGAAAAATTAAAATAAAAAAAATAAAAACAAAAATTAAAATACCAAAAACAAAGAGGACTAAGCTATATTTTTTTAGGAAGGAGATAGAATAAAAGAGAAAAAGGCTCACCAGATAACAAATTTTCATTGACACGTGTCACACTAAAAAAAAAGGATGCAAAGGTGCTTCCAATGACATGGTAGAAGAGCATATTTGGCTATCAGAAGATGATGTATATGTTACGTAAAAAGGGCTTGGCCCCTCCCACCAACAACTTTTACAATTTTGATGTTAATTAATTAACTTAAAAAAACCAAATTACCCTGGATGGTTTTTAGAATTAATGAAGAAACTGAGTGAAAATACAAAAAAGCTCTTGAACACATTTTTTTTTATTCTTTTATTTCAAGATAATGATTTAATTTTACTGTATTTTTTTAAAAATCTTAAAAACCCTTAATCAACAATTTTAAAAAATTAATGTGAAAGTTAATTAAATCATTTAACTGTTACTAATAAATAAAAATATCAAATATACCCGGGTTAAATTAGTAATGACTGTATCATGCAAAAAAAAAAAAAAAAAACATCAAACTAAACAAAACTACACTTAGGCCTCTCATTTTTTTTCTTCGAATGATACATAAGTCATTGCACTGGCAATGGATAATTTATAGTGTGTAATATGATTTCTACAGGGTTTTGCTACAAGATTTAGAGTTTTAGTTATTTAGAAGATAATTAATGAAATAACATAGTTTTGACATTTCATCTTCCTTATCTCTATTAAGTAAAACGATTATTTACTCTGGTCCTTAATTCAGGGTACTTTTCATGCCCCAGGTTCCACATTGTGCTTGAATATGAGAAGTTCTTTATAATTATAACTTAATTGAACATATTTTAAATTTACCTTTTAAAAAGTACCAGTTCGAATACTATAAATTTTAAGATTATTATAGGCTTATAATTATTAATTTTAGAATATCAAGAAATTAATCGTAGTACGTATAAGTTAGACAACACTTACAATAAACAAAAACAAAAGAAATTCTTGTCATAAATACTGTCTATAGTAATTTTAAGAAACAATAAGAAGTAATACTAGCTTGAAAATATTCTAGTCAAAAGATTGGTCAATGGAATGTTGTTGATTATTTAAAAAACAAAAACATGAATTTTATATATATACATATATTATCACACACATATGATTAGCCAAGTAATTAGTTTTGTTGATGTTAATGTAACAGATCAAGCATTTGGGGCCAATAACATCATTAGCAATCAACCTTTCTGATGACATCATATATTCAGCTTCCCTTGATAGGACAGTGAAAGTATGGAGAATATCAGACCTCAAATGCATTGAGACCATCCAAGCGCATTTAGAGCCCGTCAATGCCGTTGTTGTGGCCGATGATGGTATACTTTACACCGCCTCCGATGATGCCTCAATCAGAGTTTGGCGGCGCAACTTCTGTAGTGGGGAATGGCCCCATTCGCTCACTTTAACCCTCCCTTCCAAGCACTCACCTGTAAGAACCCTAACCCTAACCTCAGATAACGGGGTGTTGTATGGTGGTTGCTCCGATGGTTACATTCATTATTGGCTTAAGGGATGGTTCCCAGGTCAATTACAATACGGTGGTTCCCTCCAGGGTCACACACATGCAATAATGTGCATGGCCAACGTGTCAAAATACGTGATTAGTGGCTCAGCTGATTCAACTAGTAGGGTTTGGGTGAGAGATTCAGATGGACAACACACATGCCTAGCGGTTTTAGTAGGGCATAGAGGACCTATTAGGTGTGTTACTGCATTTTTGGGGCGATTAGAGGATGATAATGAAGATGGTTGCACGATTTGCACTGGAAGTCTCGACGGGGTCTTGAAATTGTGGCGTGTGACACGTACCAACAAGGAAAGTGGGAGTTTGTCATAAAATGCAAGCGATTATTTTGATCTGTAGTGGGGACTTTATATTGGATTTATGGTGCAAAAATGTGCAGTACATAACTATTCTGAGAGTTGAGAGTGAAAGGTGAAGTCCAGATGCATGCTCTTCAACTCGTCAAAACATGGAGGCATGAGGAAGATGAAGCTATCAGTCTTGCCAGCTAATTGTATCATAGAAGATATGTGCAAGATCCTAAAGCACATGAGTACTATTTTTCTGATCCATCGTCTCTAGGTGAGATTGATCTATACTCGCAGGAAAGCGAAACCTTCTCTCTGCCTCCAGTTAAGATCAAATCAAAAGTGGAAACATGGTAAAATGTACACCCATTATCTAAACTATTTGTCAGATTTCCTTTTGTGTTATATAGAACAAGCAATCACTGTTTTCGCTGCGCTATCGAAAAGTGGAATGTCTATGGAGGGCATCACCTGGTTTTCCCTTTTCTCAATTTCAAGGAAATCAAGATTAGCTGCAAAAATCACAATTAAACATGCCATGCTATAATGATAATCTCTTAGAACTAACTTTCCTTTTTTATTTATTTTGTATTTGAAATGGAAAGAACAATTAATCCCAAAGGAAAGAATCACGAATTACAGCTGAAAAGAAAATCATAAGCACCGATAGAAGAACATTCATGCATGTAGCAAGCAGACTGGACACTTAATGAAGTTAAACAACAAACGAAGCAGCTCCATCTTCTGCTGGGCTAGCAAACTTGCTCTCTGGCAATGATCTTCGTATGCAAATATAATCCGGTAAGCATGGATTTTGGAATATCATAATCAACAAGCAAATTTAGCTTCTCAAATCAAGTCATGTTATTATTAGCTTTGTTATCCAAATTTGTCAACTATCTTAACTAAGATTGTTTCCTGGTTTGTATCACATGTTCTGTATTCGTGGTTCTAAATTAAAACCCCCAACAACATCATCCTCTCCCCCAACCTAAAAAAGAAAATAAGAAGAAAACGACAGCAAAAGCAAAAACAAACAAAGAGTGGGAAAACATGAAGCTAATTCTAAAGATGCTTTTGTGATGCATATAAAGTTTGTTTATAGAGGAAAATGTTAGTTCCTAGATATATCAGTCATTGTTTCACGGTATGTAGGCTCTCTCTTAACCTGGGGATACACAATTAATAGTTACGACTTATGTGTGTAATTATTTTGTTCCCTGACAAAGGAAGTTGATACAGGTGCAGAGTGTAGTTTTGTTGTATTTAGGTATGGTCCTAGATGAGACTGAAAGATAATGAGATATATTACAAGTTGAAACCTTAAAAATCAAGATCATTATAATTATAAAAACATCTAAAATATTTAATTTTTATTCATTTATGGATGTACTTGTCAAAAGGCTATTATAATCATTTATATAGAAAAAACTAGAAAACCTTAGTAATACTAAATAAAATAAAATAAACTAAAAACATTATTCCCTTCAAATAAGAAGAAAAACTAGAACAATATAATAATATGGAATAGGAAAATAAAAATAAAAGAATAAAAGAATAACTAAGAAAAATATATATTTTCCTAAAATAAAAAGCTAATGTATCAGTCTCTCCAGATTGAAAGGAACTCGTCATTGAATTTAGACTTAAATTAGAAATCATCATCCACCACGAATATCATTTTATGTGTGATCCACCCCATCTTGGATTCCCTAAGACCTTTGTACATGTCATCTCATTGTGGGTTCCTAACACAATAACTTTGTACAGGCCACTCCATTGTGTATCCCTAACGCAACAACTTTGTACAGGTCACCTAATTGTGGATCCCGCCATTAGAACTTCCAATAACAACAACTGACGTAGATGAAAACAACACTAATTTTAGGATGTTTTTTCTCAAAAGGGAACCTCCTCATCCCCTTTAACATGGATGTGTTCTGTTCTGTGATCTCTTTCAATTATGGTTATTCAATATCACACACCAACTAACCTTCAATAATCATTGAGCAATAATACACATCTTTTATTACCTACAACCAAAACTAGTAGAAATCATTGGACTTTGATACCAATTAACACAAACAAGAGCAAAGAATAACAAAATTTATTACAAGTCAAAACCTTTAAGACCATGAACACCATAACTATGGAGAGACATTCAAAACAGTTAATTTTTATTCATTCATGTCTCAAATTGTCAAAAGGCTATTATAACCCTTTATATAGACAAAACTAGAAAACCTTAGTAATATTGAACAAGAAAAATAAATTTTAAAAATATTCCATTTAAATAGAAAAAAAATACTAGAAAAACATAATGATATAAAATAATAGAAAAAGATAAAATTATCTAAAGAAAATATCAATTTTCTTAAAAATATTACTGCATCAAGTATATATTTGTTGAGAAGTAATGTCATGTTTAGTAATACTTGCAATATTAAGTTTTGAGGAAGAGACTAGTTCCATGACATCTTTGAGGTTAAGGGTAAGAACTGTAGGACTCAAATGATGGGGACAAATAAAAAAAAATAAATAGACAATGACATAACAATACTTGAATACTAGAGACTATTGCTCATAACTCATCAAAAGATAAAGTAGAAAAAGATATGAAAGAATGAACATACAACTTTTAGAATATAAGAACATAGCCTTTAATGGAACGAGAATATTTGCACCTAACTATAATTCCTACATATATCATTGCTTAGCCTGTTATGAGGTCTTAGATTACTGAGTGATATAGGGGTAGAACAAGAACTTGTCTTGGGGTGCTTTTCTTGGAAAAAACAGAGATGGTTTCTCTAGGGGTGTACTTTATAAAGGGTTACTTGGGGGTATTCTTGTCTTTAATTGAATTTTCTTATATACAACTTACATTTTAAGCTTAGTATAGCTATTATCGTGGAACACTATAAAGAAGGAAAAACAAAAGAATCTCTTCCTTTGAGTAAATTCTAAAATCCACTCTAACGTTTGCAATACCACCCCTATATATTTTTTTATATATAAAAAGATAGACATATTACTTGTGTTGAAACACATGAAATAAAAGTTTGGATGTTTAATGTTTATAGTGAGAATGTTAGTATTTATGTATTTGGTTACAAAGGTGGCAAATTCAAAGACTTGGCATTGAGATCTCAAGTTATATAGCCTAACAAAGGGCATAAAATGTGTGGTGGGTGTCATGAAGTAGTGTAACTCCAAAATCCAAGGTTAACGGCATAGTTAGACCATTACCAGAAAATCGATAAATACAAACGAAAATACCAGGGAAATATTTCCATCGGTAAATTTTCGAGGGATTTTACCGATGGAAATATTCCCTCGGTATATCCCTCGGTATATATCGAGGGAATTACAGTTGGAAAAAAAATTAAAACAAAGCAAAAAAAAATGATGACGTGTTATTTTTACCAATGGAATTACCAACGGACTAAATTTCGTCGTAAATCTATTGGTAAACTGTGAACACTGTTCATCATGTCAATTACAAAGGGAATTATCGATGAAAGTTTTCCAGAACTGTTCACTTTCCAATTGCACTATTAATTGTTGTTTTTTACGGACAAAATCACCAACGGATTGAAAATTCGTCGGTGTTATTTGGCGGTTTTCTAAAAAAATTCAATTGATTTAAAATTTTCATTTAAATATTACAGACAGAATCACTGATGGAGGAAAAAATCATCGGTAATTTTTGGCGGTTTCTGAAAACTTTTTACAAAATTGAAAATTTAAATTAAATATTACTGACAGAATTACCGACAGAATAATTAAAAAAATATTAATATTCAATTATCCGTCGGTAAATCCATCGCTAACATGCTCCAATAAAAAACTTGAATCCGCTTTTTAATTAATATGATTTATGAATTTTTTCTCTCTCATTAGCTTCACTTGCAAGTACATTAAGTTAAGATTTTTCTTTTTTCTTCTTTTTTCATGAATTTTTTCACTATATTTTTTTTTAAAATTTTTTTTGTTCTTAATAATTGTATAAATGTTGTTGTGAGATATTTTTTTTTTCATATGAGATCAATTTTTTTTTTGTTGATTTATTTATAGGATTTTTAAATTTTTAGCAATTGCAACTTTATTTTTTTCATATGAATTTTTTTAGTTGAATTAATTTTATTTATTTATTTATTTGTTGCAAATTTGTTTGAGTTGATTTTCTTATTCTTTTTTCCAAGCATTTTGAGTATATATTATACAGTGTTGATTTATGTTAATTTAATTATTTTATAATTTATAAAATGAATTTTTTTTAAAATATTTTTAAATAATTACCGACGGAAATAATCCGTCGGTATATCCGTTGGTAATAAAAAAATATTGTTATTGACACGTTTGTTCCATTAGTAAATCTGTCGGTAATAATATTTTTTTATTACAACGGATTTATCGACGAACAAAAAATTACCGACGAAAAATTCACCAACGAAGAATTTCCGTCGGTGATTTCATCGGTAAATTAATTTCCGACAGAATATGTGTCTTACATCGATGGAAAAATTCCGTTGGTAAAACTGTTAAATCTTGTAGTGGACAATGGAACACCATCCTAGGACCTCTAATAATAAAAATATTATTAAACATGGCTCGATGAAATGGGTTAACTTGGTGAATCGCTAACCCAAAACTTGGGTTGGATTTCATATCAAACTAGATGAGAGTTGACTTGATCAAACTCAATAAACCTTGTCAAAACCTAGGTGAAACCAAATTTTAACTTTTTTTTTTTTTTTGTAATTTGTTAAGAAATTATTAAAACGATGCCATTTAGATTAACATAAGTTAACCTGGGTTGATCCACTCGACCCATGACTCGAGCCTTGAGCTAAGTCAGAGGCCAGATTGGGTTTTATAACTATGACAAAAAATGATCCGCTCGCACCAAAGAATCCACCAAAGTTCCCTTGACCCACAAGATGAAACATATGAAATTGCATCAACCATTGGACTTTACCTAACTATAATTTCACATTTTAATAATTTAAAAATACATGATAATTTTTTTTAAAAAATAATATAGGTGGTTATGATCATCATCCACAACTAGGCCATGTGAATAGCCTTACAAAAATATTTATGGATTGATAGGATAACGTTAAACCAAAAAGGTCAAGGTTGTACACCACAAGAATTCACAGTTTTACCGACGGAATTATTCCGTCGGTGTGTGACTGTAAAACTGTCGGTAAATTATTTACCGACTAACTTACCGACGGAATACGTCCGTCGGCTTACCTTTTGTCGGTGATTCCCCATTCCGTCGCTATATCGGTCGGCAAAACAAAAAAACCATTTACCGACGACTTTACAGACGGAATTTGCGCGCAAAAAAAAAACAATTCCCACTTCAATAATGCCGACGAATTTTTATTCCGTCGGTGATATCACAATTCATCGACGGTTAATTTTCGTCGGTAAATTAGTCGGTGAATTGTTGAAATACCGACAGAATATACCGTCTGTAAATTTTTCGGTAAATTATAATACTGACGGAATAAATCCGTCGGTAAATCTATTGGTGAGTCATGAAAACACCGACCGAATTAATCCGTCTGGAAATTTGTCGGTGCAGCTACTGTCTAATGCCGACGGATATATTCCGTCGGTAAATCCCTTTGTAATTTTTGTATTTTTATTTTTTTTTATAATTATTTAGAATACATAATATTATGCAAATAAAAATTATATTAAGCATCAAAAACAAAAAATGATAAAACGTAATATTCATTACAAAATGAAATTGTTCAAAAAAACATTAAATGAAATTTTAAATGTAAATAATATTTATCAGGAGGAGGAGGAGGAGGAGGAGGCTGGCTGTTATGCGGCCAACTTGGATTGGGTCACATGTTCCACTTTGTGACATGTTTATGACCATTTGACGAAGCTCTTTATAGGCTGCTATTTGTTGTGCAGATTCTGCTGTGTATTGTTCCTTGAGTTGTGTGTACGCCTCTGATATCTGGTCGCACCTTTGCTGCAAGGCCACAAACTCCTTAGATTGGGAGCTCGATACTGATTGGGAGCTCCCGACGGTTGAAGCAGTACGGGTCGTCCGCAAGGTGTCGGCCCTAGTGTTGGAGAGGCCATAAACCCGATTCTTATCAGGTCCACCTGACGATCCAACCTCCATCCACAAATCCGAATCGAATTCCAGATGGGTCGAAGGGTCGTCCCTGTATGTCTCCCTCAACCGATTATTATAAGTCTCCTGAAAATAAAAAAAAGTAACCATCATATTCAATTCAATAAACATAATAATAACTTACAAAATAAAATGGATGAATAAACATACCACAAAATGTTGAGCGCGGCTGTCAACGAACTGTTGCACCCCTTTTTGGCGGTTTTGACTCCGCACGTGCATCTCCACAAACAGCTCCATAGGGCTCGGCTCACGTCCAAGAGACGTAGCCTATAATGAAAAAAATTTATTAACAAAAAATTAATTGAACGATATATTTCATTTAAATTAATCTTACCATCCGTTTCGCATGAGTAGCAAACGGAACAGAGCCGTCGGTGTGCGTTGTCACCGAGCCATGAATTGGCCGATTCCGGTTGCCAGCACCGGACTGTGAGCGTCGTGTGAACCGCTCAGACGTCACGTGCTCAAGATATTGCGGCCATATATCATCCGGGATGTATATCGGTTTGAAATCCCTCCAAACTGCAACATTGTTCCAACCTTGGAACCCCTTATCCCTTGCAGTTTTTTTTGCCTTTTTTTGGGCTTCGTACCAAAAATCACGCAACCTACTTAACGCAATCAAAAATTACATTTCGAAACATAAATTTCTTTGTAAAAAAAAGTTGTATTGTTTTCGATGTTACCTAGTTGCCGCGTGATTTTCCCAAACCCTCCTCACAACATTGTTATGTTCCTCGTCCCAACATTTGCTTGTCCGCTAGAGCTCAAAACAATGTTCAACTCCTTTACGTCAACATCAACAAGACTATCATCAGAAACACAAAAATTTGAATTTTCTTCCAATTCAATCGAAGGAGTAACTTGATATGGTTCAACCAACTCACTAACTTGAAAGACTTTATCCCGCACACTTGTTTCTTCGTTCTCATCCTGAACAACCTCGACAAGACCCCGTGGTTTCGTTTTCAAAACGGACAACCAATCAACTCTTGATCGATCCTTTCTAAATGAAGGGGTGTATGTGTAATAAACTTGTTGACATTGCTTTGCGAAAACAAAGACATCGTTTATGTTGCGGAGTCTAGCTTTTGAGTTGATTTCGACCAGACCATGGTGCGTATCAACTCTGATTCCTCTGTCCGTCATGTCATACCAATAGCATTTGAATAAAAATACTGTATTCTGCTCGCTATGATATTGTAGTTCGACGACCTCTTCTAATCTACCATAGTAGTCAACTTCTAATTCACTACTTGTGGATCCTTTAACACAAACACCGCAGTTGTATGTCTTTCTTCCTTGCCCGTATTCTTCAGTATGGAAAACGTATCCATTGACAAAATACTCGTTGTAGCACTTAACTTTTCTTTCAGGCCCGAGGCTTAGTGAAGACAATGACTTAGACGCACTTCTTCCCATTTGATAAATCTTGTATACATGTAATGTACATCAATAAATGGTAAATGAACGAGAATCTCGTAATGGCATGCATACGTACAATAATTTTGCAAGTTAGAATGAGTTTGTGATAATGCTTACATGGGTTCTGAACCATGTGGCAAATTGTTCATCTTGTAATTGAAAGATCTGAGAGTCGGTCAGCTGCGAGTTATTGGAGAGCAAATATTGTCGATGTTGCCTGCAAGTGATAATGAGTGTATGATTTCACAATATATAATTACCAATTTTTTACTGACAAAACACATATATAAACAAACTTACTGAATAAATGGTCTCAGCTCATCACACTTAAATAGAACATAGTTGCGTGCTTGTTTGAATTCTATTTCCGCCAAAAATCTTCCTCGTAGGCATTTTTAGGCGTGGGTCGTCCAGTTTTGGAGAATATTGACAAGTTCCCACTGGAAGGCACTTCACCACCATCGTCATGCAGTGGAACGTGATTGATTCTTGTTCTCATATGAGGTTTGAAATAGTACGAGATAAATGTTGATATCTCTTCAACAATATAGGCCTCACATATCGAAGCCTCAACATGCGCCTTGTTCTTAACCTTTTTCTTGAGATTAAACAAGTACCTGCATTGAATTACAATTCAAGTATTTCCAATTAAGAAAAACATAGAAAAAACTTTTAGATATGAATTCTATTGCAACTGTAATATCTCACCGTTCGAATGGGTACATCCATCTATACTAGACCGGTCTTCCAGCTTTTACCTTGAATGGTAGATGTATAGGGAGATGCTCCATTGAGTCAAAAAATGGAGGGAATATCATCTCAAGTTTGCATAGTGTCTCGATGATATTCATTTGAAGCCTCTCAATGTGCTCAACATTCAACTTGCTGGAGCATATATCTCTGAAGAAATGACTGATCTCTGTCAGTGCATCCCATATTCCCTTTGGCAACAAATCACAAAAAGCTAATGGGATGAGTGTTTGCATAAACACGTGGCAACCATGACTCTTCATTCCATACAATCTGCAGTCCTCTATGTTAACAAGCCTTGATATGTTCGATGCATGTCCATCCGGAAAACACAGACTCTTAAGCCATTTGTAGACTAGCAGCTATGCGTTTTTCTCTAACACGAAGCTTGCCCTTGGTTTTGCGACCCGTGACTCCTCATAAACCAACTCCATATTTTTACGGTTACAGTATAAAGCTATATCCAATCTAGCCTTGATGTTGTCCTTTGTCTTCCCCTTCACATCCATGACGGTGTTGAAAATATTCTCAAACATGTTCTTTTCGATGTGCATGACGTCAAGGTTATGGCAGAGAAGATTGGTCTTCCAATAAGCTCCCAAAAGATACTTCGCTTTACCCAATTATGGGTCAAACCAAAACAAGGAAACTTTTGCTTACCTGATTGAAGGCCAAACACAATGTCACTGTACTCTGATACAACATGATGCAATTCTTCACCAGAAAGACGTGGGGATGCAACATCTTTTTCAACTCTGCCAACAAAGAAATCTTTTCTGTTCTTTCTGAACCTGTGATTAAGTGGCAAGAAGTGACGGTGACAGTCAAAAAAAGAAGCTTTACCTCCGTTTACTAGGGTGAATGCCTTGTTGTTTTCCATGCAGTATGGACATGCGAGCTTCCCATGTGTGCTCCAACCAGAAAGCATTCCATAAGTTGGAAAATCATTGATAGTCCACATCAAAGCCGCCCTCATAAGAAAATTTTGTTTCCTCGATATATCATAAGTCAGAACTCCGGAGGACCACAACTGCGCCAGCTCATCAATTAACGGTCAAACACAAACATCTATATTTCGCCCCGGGCTACGTGGACCGGGTATGACAGTAGATAAAAACATGAACTCCAGCCTCATACACATTCCTGGTGGCAAGTTATAAACTATGAGTATGACCGGCCAACAAGAATAGGGAGCAGCAAATGACCCAAATAGGTTGAATCCGTCTGCACACAACCCAAGACACACATTCCTTAATTCAGCTGAAAAGTCAGGATGCACACTGTTAAAGCGTTTCCACGCTTCGCCGTCAGAAGGATGCACTATCACACCATCAACCGCATCATATGTTTGGTGCCATGTCATATGCTCAGCAGTCCTTCGTGACATGAATAACCTCTGCAGTCTAGGTGTGATCGGAAAATATCTAAGTTTTTTATACGCCATTAGAGTCTTTCCCCTGCCAGTTCTGGGTTTGTAACGCAAATGCCCGCATGTTATGCACTCGGTCATCTTAACATTTTCAAGGTAGTATAACATGTAGAAGTTAGGGTACATGTCAATTTTCTCGTATCCTAAACCGAGGGGTTTCATCATGGACTTCGTAGCATAAAAGTTCTTTTTAAGCCTGTTCCCTTCAGGTAAAATGCTTCTTGCCCAATCAATAATTTTGTCATACCCGACCTCACTCAGCCCGTGATCTGACTTGATGGTGAACACCTGTGCCACGGCCGATAATTTACTGTGGTTTGTGCAGCCATCCCATAATGGTTCGTCAGAATCTTTCAACAAATCAAAAAACCTAGCTGCCTTTGCATTAGGTTCTTCTTCTACGATTGGACATTGACTGACATTACCTTGATTCATTCTCATTGCATCCATAACCATGTTTTTGTAAGGATTAGTGTTGTCATTTGTCGCTTCATACACGTTGCTACCACTTGAAGTTGACCCAACCATCGTTTCTCTCATTCTCCTATTACTAACAAATACCTCTCCATGTGCATACTAACACTGGTAATCCTCCACAAACCCTTTGTGTAGAAGATGCATCATTACAACACTGGATGCAGACACTTTTTATTTTGACACTTCCTGCATGGATACCTAATACCGCCTCCAGTAAAATTTATGGTAATAGATGTTGCGAAATTAATAAAACCCTGAACCCCGTTACAATAATCCATCCTCCGCAATCCTTGGGGTGAATCTAGATACATCTATGAACGATCAACCATGACTTCTATCAAACCTCTATAAAATTATGATGACATCATGTATATATACAATTTACAAACAAATACAATCTTACAAAATCTAAAACAAACCATAACAGGTATAAAATTATACATTAATAAACTACAAGTTTGTTTGAGAAATAACAATAAAACATGTACATCTACTAATAAAAATACTTATACTAAAAAAACAATAAAATTGACATTTAAATGTTAAAATTTAAAAAGATAGAATTACTTACAAAAATTGATAAAATCCGTCGGTAAATCAAAACACGGATGCTGTGACCACAAAACTTCAAGAAATACAACTGCTGAGATGAGAAAGATTTTTGTTTAGGGGTGAGGGGGGGCTGGTTATTTGCAGATGGGGAGACTTAGGATTAGGAAGAAGAAGGAGAAATGGGGGAGGAGAATGTCGGTAATATATTCAATTTTTCCAACGGACTTACCGACAGAATAACACCGTCGGTGACTCCGTTGGTGAATTCGTCGCTAAATGTCACCGGGAATCGACACGTCACCGCACGGACCGCTTTTTTCAAATCCCTCGGTGATTCTGTCGGTATTTTTTGACTGTGCACCTGTCACGTCGTACGTACGGATCTTGCATTCAAATCCGTCGGTGATTTCGTCGGTATTTTTGACGGTGCGGGTCAATTACTGGATTTTTATTTTTTCTCTTTAATTTTAGATTTCCTAGTTAGTTCATGTCAATTACTGGATTTATTTAAGAAGTCATAAATTTTTTAGAAAGGCAAACTACTTGAAGATAAATATTCAGACATTAAAATTTTGAATTAGAGTTTTCGTGTGGTTACTTAATTCGAAAGAATTTTGTATTGATTATGCCTACTCTATATATATATATATATATATATTTGTTTTTTATTCAAGCTAGTTGATATCAAAACTTAACATTTCCCAGTAGTTTAGTGTTGTATGTAGGAATGGTTGGAAGAAATCGCAAAATGGATCTTGCTCATATAGGAAGGGATAAAAAGGTTTCCTTTTAGGTAAAATATATCAAGAAGTAGTAAAAAAAGAAGAAGACATGCATGGATAAATTATAGAATTTCCCAATCAATTAGTGATGGTGAGGAACTTAGAAGATTGTTGGGGGAGTGATTATAGATTCATAGTTAGCTTTAAAAACTTGTTTCAGAGGTGAGAGTAGATGAGACAATCTCTTTATTAGGATGAGTATTATGAAAATTTAGGATTTCAGATAAAGCTTATTAAGTTCATAGAAACCTTTTTAGTGAATGAGCTTATCAATTGATTGAATAAAGTATAATGGGTTTTCAAGCAAAAGAAAGTCTCAGAGAAGATATGAGTGAAGCTAGTCACCTTCAAATTTAAAAAGCAAGCTTCTTCTTGATAGAAGTAATTAAATAGGTCTCAGGAAAGATAAGGTAAACAAAATATTAGTGATTAAAAAAGATGAAGAAAAATATGAAAAATCATTTTTCTTCTTCTTTTAGATACACTCATACTTTATACCAATGACTCCATACATTGAGACAATACGGAAGGATTATTGATGAATACACTAATGATTTCTACCAATTACTGATTAGGAATGATTTATTAGAGATGGAAAAGTAGTTGGTTGCTAGGTACTTAAGTTAATTATGACAATCCATCGAGGTTGTGTTGTGTTTATAGTCTTTATAGATAGTTTTTAAAGCATATCAGATGACTTTTAATTATAAAGAAATAATAAGTTGATGAAAAATAGCAAGTTATTGGGATAATGAACAAAAGTGATTTTCGGTTTAAATAGAATAATGGGGGATGTGCACTAATAAATAAAAATCATTCGTTGAATATGATTTGAAGCTTAAAGAGTTCTTAAACCTAAAGTAGATGAATTTAACAGTAGTTGAATATGATTCGAATTTTATTTAGGTTTCTTGTTATGTAGTTGGATTAGTAACCAATGAGAATGATAAGTGTTGAAGATTTAAAGATGGGTTAAATTCTTACATGTGAGGTAATATATTAGTATTATGGATAGAGAGTTATATAAAATTGGTATAAGCAACAATATATGTAGAAAACTAGTCAAAGAGAAAGAGGTATTAAAAGGAAATTAAGTTGTGTTTCGACAACATAATATAAAGGTGACAACTTTTGATAGAAGTGATGAACATTTTTCTTTGAATTATGGATAAAGTGAGTGAGAGAGGGTAATGATTTATCAGCAATAATCACATAATAGACTCCGTAGAACTTTTTAATCGGTGGCTAATAAAACTATAATGTAATGTAGTGGGGATTAATCTAAAATTCTTTTATATGATACTTATGGTAGGTCACTCCAAAAAGTTTATAGGGTACTAATAGGGGGTGTTTTAGTTATAATAAGGAATAATTTAAGTATGGCAGAACAAAATACATGATAAAAAGATAGCATTAAGGCAATTAAGGTATAAAATTATAAGTTTAAAGGTTTGGTACAAACCTTTAAACTAGGAGAAATATATCAAATAAAGGTGATATAAGTTAAGTTTATTCAAGTAGTCTGGTCAATGGGTCTCATGCCTTAGCATAAATGCATGATTTGAAACAAAGTGAAGAATTAGATAAACATGAGGTGGTAATCGGTAAGCTTTTAATATTTAATATTAAAGCTCATATGTTGATTGATCATAACTCTATACATTCTTAAATGTTAGATTTTTTAATGATACATATAACTAAAAAGTATGATCCATTAAAGCATGATGTATTAATAAGTAATCATATGAGTGCTACTTGGAGGCAAACTAAATATATAGGGATTGCCTTACAAGAGTGGGGTCACAAGGATTAATAGAAGATTTAATAAAATTACCATTTAGAAAGTTTGATAGTATCTTAGATGTGGATTGGTTATCAACACATAGAGCTATAATATTTTTTTTTTTAAAATAGAGTAACCTTTGATTTTCCTAGAAAATATCCATTAATGATTGAAAAATAAAGTAAGTAATTCCTTCATGTTTAGTTGCTGCTACAATTGCTAGAAAATGGATTAGGTAAGGATGTTAATCTTTTTTAGCTCACATTAAAATTAATATTCCTGAACTTCAATCTATACTTATAGTTTATGAATTTCCTGATGTATTCCCTAATGACTTACTTTTATTACCATCAGATAGAGAGGTAGACTTTGTTATAAAGATATTTTCAAGTACCACCATTATTTTAATAGCCCCAACAAAACTTAAAAAGTGAAAGGTCTGGTTATAGGAATTGCTAGATAAGGGTTTATTAGACCTAGTGTATCACTTAAATAGTACTAACATTGTTTATGAAAAAAAAAAAGATGGTATTTTAAGGTTATGCATATATTAAAAGCGACTTAAAAGAATCATAGTGAATAATAAGTATCCATCACCTTTAATAAATGACTTGTAAATCAATTATAGGGTGTGTATAAGTATTTTCTAAGATAGATATAAGATTAGGGATCATCAATTGAGATTAAAAAGGGATGGCATTCTTAAAATAGATTTCAAAACTAGATGTAGGCATTATGAGTTTCTAGTTAGACCTTTTAGGTTGACTAATGCAATCGCAATTGTTATAGAGTTGGTGAACATAATGTTTCAACCATATCTAGAGAATTTTTTAGTCATGTTTATTGAAGATATTCTAATGTATTCTAAACCCTAAATAAGAATAAAGTTTATATCAAACTTAGTAACTATGAATTATGGCTAGATAAAGAGCGTGTTTGGTATTGTGGTAGCTGTTGTGGTTTGAAAAAAGTTGTTTTATAAAAAGTACTTTTAGTTGAGGTTGGTTTGAAAAAATAAGTGTTTGGTTAAAACTGTGGTTGAAATTGAGGTTGAAGAAAAAGTAGTTTAATGTGTTTGGTTAAGAATGCTTTTGAAATTGAGGTTATAAAATAATTTTAAAAAATATATATTAATATTAATGATTTTAAATTTAAATATTGTAAAATTAATTACTCCTATTACATCATAAAATAAATAATACTTTATATAAAATATTTTTTTATTATTTCATTAAACTATCTACAATTCTATCACGTATTAAATATATCCGACAAGGACTACAGTTTTCACAAATTTTGTAATAGCGCAACAACATCAAGTAAAATATAATCAGGAACAAAATTGAGATTGTTATCGAATTCTGTAAATGCGGCGTCATCAAGCGATCTCCGTCTAATTTATGTAGTTATTGAATAATGTTTAACACTAGTTTTTTTGAATAAAATACAATTAAAAATAAAAAAAAATATTTTGTTGGGTCGGACCCGGTTCAATGCATTTTTAGCTTTGAACCGGACCGATCCGGTTGGATCAATTTCACTATTAAACTAATGTTCATCCATTTTCCCGTTACAAGAACCAGCCAAGAGCTGCTTCTTATAAGTTGAGGTTACACCACAATTAATGGTGGGATCCACCATTAAAAAACTGTGGTAGCAACGTTACTAAACGATAAAAATTATGGTTGCGGGTGAACCTCACCGTTCACCCACAACCACAATACCAAACAACATCAAAGTAGTTGTCAATTACAAATATGTAGTTTTAGATAAGAGTATATTTGTTGATCCAAATACGATAAAAATAATTGTCAATTAGAAATCCTCTAAAAATATATATAAAAATAAGGGGTTTTCTAAGGTGGACTAGATATTATAGAAGAGTTGTTAAAAGATTTTATTTGATAGTAACACCACTAACAAAGTTACTAAGAAAGAATATGGAATTTAAATAGAATAAACAAAGTCAAAAGATTTCTAGGCTTGATTGATTGATGCCTCATTACTTGCCATTCCTACTAAAGAAGATGGGTATATGGTATATAATGATGTTTCATATAAAGTTTAAGAGTGTGTTTTGATTTATAGCCTACATATCTAGGAAACTTAAACCAAATAAAATTAACTATCCTATCTATCATATAGAATTAGTCATTGTGGTGTTTGCATTAAAGATTTGGAGATATTATTTATATATAGAGAAAATGTTAGATATTTATGGACTACAAAAGCTTAAAATACTTAATAACCTAGAAAGATTGAATTTGAGGTAGGCATGGTGGTTAGAATTATTGAAATATTATGATTTTAGCATAAGTTATCATCTAGGTAAAGCGAAAATTATAATAGAGAAAATGTTAGATATTTATGGACTACAAAAGCTTAAAATACTTAATAACCTAGAAAGATTGAATTTGAGTTAGGCATGGTGGTTAGAATTATTGAAATATTATGATTTTAGCATAAGTTATCATCTAGGTAAAGCGAAAATTATAACTAATGCACTTAGTAGAAAATTTCAAGGTATTTTAGCTCGTGTATTAGTAACCTCTATCTTTATTATTAAATTAAGAGCTTTTTAAGTAAGGTTTGAAATAAATAACAATGGTGTAGTTCTAGCTCACTTGAATGCAAAATCAATATTGATAAATAGGATCCAAGAAAAACAAGGTAGAGATACAAGTTTGATAAAAATAATAGGTGAAGTAAAGAAAGAGAACCATATTGATTATAGTATAAGCGAGAATGGTGTCTTAATTTATAATAACAAGTTATGTGTTATATAAAGGGATGAGTTAAAAAAGAAGACTTTAGAAAAAGCACATAATTTATTTTATATTATACATTTGGTAGTACGAAAATGCATTAAATATTTAAATAAAGTTATTAGTAGAAAGGAATGAAGCATGATATAGAAGAATTTTTATATAGATATTTGGTATATCAACAAGTTAGAGCTGAGCACCGGTGTCATTTTAGAGTTTTACAACCACTTTACATTCTTGATTGGAAGTGGAAGAGAGTTGTTATAGATTTTGTAACATAACTACCTTGTACTTAAAAGAATTATAATGCAATTTGAGTGATTTATGATAAGTTGACTAAGTTTATGTATTTTATAGCAATTCAAGTTGACCATTCTCTAGATAGACTTACAGAGTTATATGTAAATAAAATCATAAAGTTATATAAAATTCCATTATCTATAATATTGGATAGGGATATGAGGTTTACTTCTTAATTGTTGATAAGCTTATAATGGACATTGAAGACTAGTTTAGATTGTAATTTATACTTCAAGTATTTGAAGATATATTAAGACTATTTGTAAGTGAGTTCATTAGTTGTTGTGATTGGCATTTACCTTTGATGGACTTTACGTACAACAATAGTTTTCAATCTATTATTGATATGACCACCTATAAGGCATTACATCATAGGAAATACATGACCCTTCTATGTTAGAATGAAATTAGAGTTGAGTTATTGGGATATGAGTTAGTGTGAAAAATTATAGAGAAAGTTCAAGTGATCCAAAATGAATTAAAATTTGCAAGCAATAGATAAAAATCGTACGCTAACTTGAAATGTAAAGATATTAAGTACAAAGTAGGCAATGAGGTGTTCTTGAAAGTGTCTTATGGAAACAAATTATGAGATATGGAAAGAAGTGAAAGTTGAGCTCTAGATATATAGGTTTGTACGAGATTTTAAACAAGGTTGGACCACTAGAATACAAATTAACATTACATCTCCAACTAACCAAAAATTATAATATTTTTCACAAGTAAATGCTGAAAAAGCATCATCTCTAAAATTGCATTGCTATAATTAGTGAATATATCATGATTTATACAAGTAGTAAGGCATAAATAGATTAAATAATGTAAAAAGACATGAGAAGATAACTAAATGTCAAATAATATAGTATTAAAGAAAGTTAGGGGATGAAAAATATAGAACCAAAGAAAAGAAAGGCTCAAAATGCAATTAGCCAATCCAAGTAGGTGAAGTATGATAATTTTTGCATGACTAGGTAGGTGAAGTCAGATAATTTCTGCTTTGTCATACTTATGAAGTGCTAGAAAGCAGGGAGGGATATGCTTGTCCTGTATCATTTTTATTATCCTTATTTTTTTTCCTCAACTTCTCAATCCTAAAAGCTAAAGATCATTCCTACTAACTAACAATAACAAATTATGCATCCCAAGAGTAAATTGTAGAGTATTGAGTGATTAAATTAATAAGTATTTATAAGTTCTTTTGTTTAATATGTTTTTATGTGGAGAATAATCTTAAATGCTTGATTAATATATAGAATTGATATATGAATTGCTTGAATGCAAACTTCATATAATAATTATTAATTAAGAGTATGCTTTCAAAAGATTGAACAATGATTTGTTCTATTAAAGTGAATGGTGTGTTTTGCCCAATTGATGTGTTGATATAATTGCACATGATATGTGAAAAGAGAACTTGTTTGGTATGAAATTGTGAGCACCTAAATGCTACTTATATTGCCTTTAATGTAGCATACGAATAAATTAAAGATATAAAAATTGAACTGTCATACATTGTGCTATTTGATGTGAATATGTTGTTGGGCTTAAATGGTGAAAGCTCTTTGAAGTTTCTCATGCTTATTAATTTAATTATTCATTGAGTTATACTCATCAATAATTAATAAATTATTTTAAATGAGAAAGAAAGACAGCTTGGGTAGCAGGTTTCCAAACAAAGTGAAGTGAGGGTGCAAACTTAAAGTGTGTCTTGAGTTTTGTTATCGTATCCTTTTCAATGGGTAGTTTTGTGCATGGGTCCTTACGTATATTATGTATGAACTCTTTTGGTACGCATTTAATACAATGTATAAAAATGTTGACAACAAGATAAAATGTGGATTTGTATAGTGAATAAAAGGTTGCGTGTGTATACATTTGTTTAGTGAAGACAACAATAAAAAATGAAGTCAGTTTACTTGACTAATGAAATCAAGGGGCGTGTTTCTAAAATGAATGTAAGATGAGTGGTCTGAAAAGGAAAAGGAGAAAGGAGACCATGTGGTGATTAAGGTTAATGATGGAACTAGGGTGGGTAAACTTTGGAAAAGTTTAACAACACGGGCTTGGATTGGGTTATTGACGAATCTATGGTAACATAAAAGAAAAGGAGAGGAACGACCTGTGCAAAACAAGAACAAAGAAGATAGCGACGAGTGATTGCTAGCAGCTGCAGCGGGTGGTGTCGATTTGAATTTGTTACCTGGGAAGCAGAGTTGACTGTGCTCTGACATCATATCTGAAATCGAAGTCACTTACTTACTTTGAGGTTTGTTGTTTGTCTTTTGTTGTTCTGCTTCTAATGTTTATATGACAACAATAGTAATTTTAAGTTGTGTGTTGTTAATTAATAACAAGAAGAGGATCAGTGGGGTTGGCAAGGATAATTCTGTGATGGATAAGAACAAAAATTACAAGAAGAAGAAGCAGCAGCACAAAGCAGCTGGTGTTTGTCAATTTCAATGGAGACCCGTCTCTGTCTCTTCTTCTTCTTCTTCTTCTAATATTGGAGGTTTGTTTTTCTTTCCTCTTTAATACACTTTTCAAGCCTTCCGAAACCATTCTTCTTCATTATTTAATTACAAGACTAACCATTTTGTTTTCAAGTATTATGAGCAATTTCAATGCTGCATGCCATTAAACTCTCTCTTTTCTTCTTCTTATTGATATATAATTCTTGCTACAACAATAAACCATAAAGCTGATAACTTTTTTACTACTAAATGGACCTTATTGCTTCTCAGCTGATAGGTGACCATGGATTGGCCTTTGTCAACAAAGCAGTCTGTTTCAAAACGTTGTGTTTGTTAGAGTACATGCTTGGCGTTACTAATTGTTTGTCTTAAACGATCTGCACTATGGTGTTCCTTACGAATTATTTAATGTAAATCTGCAGAATCCCTGGTCAAAGATGTTGCAAATGAGTCAGAAGATGGACATCATGTTCAAGAAGTGATAAAGGTTGCTCAAGTGGTGGCTGATAATTCTGACTCAACCATCAGCTCTTGTGTACTGGATGATTGTGTTGAGCCTATGCTTTCTGCTGAGAAGCATTCACATTCGCTTCAGGTAGCTTTTTACTCGTTCAAGTTTAAATAGTTTACACACGGTATGCTCTCTCATTTTGAAGTGGGACTTTTCCTCTGCTTGTATTTTCACATGAATAACCGTTGCCTTAGTTCTCACTCATTAGTTTTCTTTTTTTTAGTGCATGTCTTGCTTTCTTAAGAAACTGCCGCGCAGAATGTGCTGTTAGAAAAAGTATCCTGAGTCTTGCATAGAATATCTGATGATGCAATGTTAGGATTAAGTATAGATTTCTTCCCTAACCCTCCTGTAGTCTTCACAGTAGTTCTTTAATGGCTTCTCTCAACTTTGATCTATGTGTTATTCTTATTCTATTACTCACCTTGATATTACTGCATTGTACATGGTCCATTTCTCTTCTAATTCTCAAATTCCTTGATATATGTTGCTAGACTCTGGCTTTCCAAGATTTTGCGTCATAGCTGGAATACTTTGTTACCCATTTGAAGATTGTAGTAACCATCTCTATCATTTCCAACTGCAGCAAACTTTAAAATGAAACCTAAATACGGTAAAGATATGACGCTTAGACCTTGTGAAGCCCATTGTGAATTATGTCATTAAGTACTATCTACCTGTGAACTCCTTAATCATCCAGTAAATATTGCTATCTTGTTGTTTTCTCTCATGTTTTTAATTTTTTCTATGTCATTTCTGTGTTTTGCTTTGAAGGTGGATGCTTCTCTGATTCATTTCATTAAAGGAAAAGTGTATGAATTTCAGCTTAACCTTTTTTTTTCTTCTATCTTTTATTTGAGCATAAGTTACATCCATATTCACCTGTACTTACAAGCTCCCTACTCAGAGGATCTGCTCAAAAAAGGATTGAAGAGGAGATGGCTGTTAAGATTGTTTTTCCATCATCAAAGAATGAAGAATCAATTGGTAAGCTTTCCTGATTGAAAGTAATTTCTTGCTTGTAAGCAAATGCTACAGCCAGTTTGTCACTTTGAAACTTCAGGGGTGTTACCATGTCTTCCAAGATGGTATCATGACCTGTCCTAATATGTTAATGCTTGAATTTGACAATTTGATCAATACATTTGAACGTGGTGACCACAACTTTGGCTGTGATTGTTCACTACTTGACATGTTTTCCTCTGCAGTCATTGAAGGCATTTCAACTGATTGTGTGACAATAGCTTCAGAAAAGATACAAGCTATTATTGATGAGGTCAGTTACAAGTCATTGTGGGTTCGAAAAATTCGCTTGTTCCTTTCCATTATCATTTGACACATTTGAGACCTAGTTTGATGGTTAACTTTTCTTTTAATTACTCTAGGAGTCCATGACTGACATGAATGTGCTGTAGTGAACAAATCCAATCGATATAGTAGTCTAATAAATGCCATGTTTATTGTTGAGGAGGGAAAAGTATGTGGGTTGTAAAAGGTGTGCTTCACTAGTTAATGTCAAGTTTTGTCATCTGTCATTGTCATTGGATGCAGGCGACACACATCTTTTTTTTTTCTCTCCTTGTTTCCATCTAAAAATCTCGCACAAAAAGCATATGGTATTTTTTGGAGTGCTTCATTTTTTTATTTTATTTTTAACATACATGCTTGACGGATTACTAATATTTTCTTCTTTTTGTGGGTAAAATCACAGGCAATTAAAACAAATCTTGACTACTCTCACTTTGTATCGCTTCCATTGGGAATATACCCTGAGTTGGTTGATAAGCTAGTTGATTTTCAGAACTCCATACTGGGA
Organism: Populus alba; assembly: GCF_005239225.2. NCBI lineage: Eukaryota > Viridiplantae > Streptophyta > Magnoliopsida > Malpighiales > Salicaceae > Populus > Populus alba. Next base: position 8,953,002 of record NC_133286.1, on the reverse strand, counting down.
ATTAATTATGTTTCTGTAGATGCAAATGTGGAAAGTGATTATAATGAAGAGACTTCAGACATCAAAAATAAGGGTCAAGAACTAATTGAAGGAGATGATGTAGCTGTTGAACTTAAAGCTGAAGATGACAATCATGTTAAAGTGGATTCAACTAGCATACCTTTTGTTAGTTATCCTCCTAAACCACCAAGGTTGCCTAATGCTTCTGGTAGGTTTTAAGTTCATCAATTTAATTAAGAGATTATCCTGGTGTCCCCTATAATAGCATATAGTTCTATACCCACTTTTTAAACTTTGGGCCCAATAAAATTGCTGATAATCCATTTTCCCGTGTTCAAAGTCTTGCTTCCAATTTGTTTATTCTTAGTCACACAAAAAGATGAAAATAAAATGCTTACTTTACTGTTAGCCAATTTTACCTAAACTAATATGCTTCTATTTCTTTTGGCAATCACTTTTTTCCCTTCTCTCATCTACTTAGATGAAATCTTATTGATTTATGCATTACTTGACAGACTTTGGAATAGACAAAACCATATTCATTAAACCTGCAACATTTCACTTGACTGTGCTCATGTTGAAGTTGTGGAACAAGGAGCGAGTCAATGCAGCTTCAGATGTTCTAAAGGTATGTTTGTGTTAAATAAGGTTGGTATTATCTAATGGTGGTTCTAATAAATCACTGCACGTGTGTTTAGAGTATCTCATCAAAAGTGATTGATGCCTTGGACAATCGACTGGTCTCCATCAGGCTTAAAGGGCTGGTAAGTAGAATATGACTGGAATTGATTCTTCTTGTTTTTGGATCCTCAGTAGGATACATTGGCCTTTCGAATCTCAAGCTCTATCCTTGGTAAATAAGTGTAAGATGCTTTGAAGTTCTAGTGGGTTGTCTTCTGAAAAAAGATGGCTTATTTAACATCAGTGTGATGGGTGGATTGCTGTCTTCATGTCCTTCTGTTATGTCCTTAAGCCAGCTATTACCTACTAAAATTTATACTCTTATCCCTTGGTAGGATACCATGAGAGGGTCTTTGTCCAGAGCTCGTGTTCTATATGCTCCTGTTGAAGAAATCGGGAGTGAAGACCGACTTTTACGAGCATGTCGTATCCTAATTATCTAAGTATCAATAATCTGGTGCCACTTCACTGTTTGCGGCACCTGCAAAAAGAAAACAGGAAAGAGAAAAAAAAAATGATTCTTAGTTCCATTAGATTTTAAGGTGTTTCTTCCACTTGATGGAGGAGTCTTTTGAATTTCCTTAGCTTTCTTAGAAGTCATCATTGATGCATTTGTTGAGGCTGGACTTGTTCTAGAGAAAGATGCTAAGCATAAGTTAAAGGTATGTTACTTAACTTTTGGCCTCATATGGTCATGTTTATATGTCAACGTTAAATTCGGAGGAATAAAAATGTTTCTACCATGTGCTTTGGCTATCTATAGTGCTTTCTAACCTTTCAAGTAGAGCATAATGGTGTATTTTTTCAAGCAGCAATCATGGCATGCTTGCTTAGCTCCTAGGTGTTCGGTTAAATATTGTCCAACAATAGGCCTGGTCACTCTTAGACCTGAACATACTGGACCTGATGCATAATGGGGTTGCGTAGTTGCTTCAGTCTATGTTCCCGTTATTTCATATAGGTTTGGTTTTGGAACTACTAATATCAATTTATGTTGTCTCCTTAAAATGCAGTTGCATGCCACAGTGATGAACGCCAGGAACAGGAAAGGGTACTGATTTTATTTCTTTTTGCTCGTTTTGCATTTTCTTTTGGGTAAAATTACTTTTTACCAGTCCGTGTGCTATCTGTGTTCATCATTAGACTTGGTTTCTAAGTGTTGAAACTTCAAAATTTGTTCTTTAGTTCATTTTTATGATGCAGTAAAACACCCCCCCCCCATATTCTGTTCTGCCGATTCTTTTTACTTCTTTGGGATCAAAGAATAGATTTTAAAAGGTTGGGAGCTGAAGTCTAAATCTTTAGTAAAATCCCATGGACCTATTAATGATTTACCCTTTTTTCTTGGCCTCCTTGCTATCTAGTTTGTATCTGGCTTTTGTTCATCTGTTTGGTATTTATAATCTCTGATGAACTGAAAATCTCAGGAAGAGACAAAGCAAGAATGATTCCTTTGATGCAAGGGGCGTATTCAAGCAGTTCGGATCAGAGGATTGGGGGGAGTATGTTATCCCCGAAGCTCATCTTTCACAGCGCTTTGTGTACGATGAGAACGGATATTACCATTGCTGTGCTTCGATACCTTTTCCAGGGAAAGAAGCTTGCAAAATGCAGACTGATTGACGCGCACAACTAAACTACCTTTTGGGAGGGAATAGTTAAAAGTAGTAACTGCTGAAAATCTTCACAAATTTGGGTTGCTTTTATAGTATTTTAAAGATCTCAGCTTTTAGAACTACAGCAGGAGTAAGTATTTCAACATAACTTACCACCTCAATATACGTGTGGATTTAATCATTAATTATTGTTCCACGCTGGGTAATGCAGCACACACTTTCAAGATTTTCTCCGTCCCTTTCATGGTATGATCCGGCAACTTGGAGAACTTGGTTAAACTATTATATGTCAACCGCTTCCACGATTAATATTTTGTTTTCCTTGGCCCCATCTAATCTGTAGGATATGCATAACGACATTGTTCTTAGCAGAACGTGGATGGCATCCTGTGATCATATAACATTATGCAGCTTAACATTGTACGAGGATCAGTAATGTTGAAGATGTTGTGTTTCTGTTTCTTCTTTTCCTTGACAAAGTGGAGGTCTGAATTCAAGACTTGTTGAGGCTTAGAAAGTAGTTACATCTCGTTGGCATAAATTGTCATTTTGAGGACGTGTGTTCCTTGAAATCTCAGAACGAGCTTTGTTCTAAAGAGTAAAATGAACAAGTGAAAGATCATGATCATGGAGGAGAAAAGACTTTTCATTTCCAATCTAACAAAATCGTTCCATTTCCGTGCAAGAGTGGACTGAAGTGCTATCTGTTTAAGCTACATCAATCTGCAGAACCCTCTGTTTTAGAGACAGATTATCCACCAAAACATTTTCAATATTCATGGGCAATTGCCTCTAGTAATTGATAATTTGAGACAGAGCATGTGATGCTGCGATGTTTCCTATGATTAACGTACTTTAATGATTTAGACCTGCGATCCATTTTGATTTGGTGCACCGCCAAATTCAGAGATGAAGAATGGTGGTCGGCGTCGATGGACACCTCGCCAATTCACAACCACAATTCCATACTCTCTGGGACACAAGAATCACGTGGTGGATATCCGAAGCCACTTTTTCCAAGAGGTGAAAAGGGCAGAACTGGAAAAGTAATTACATGTCAAAAAAAATAAAAGATAGTAATGAGAAGCCAAACAAAACTCCATTTTTCTTTTTCAGAAAGTCTTAGAGATTCCTTCCTACGCATGTCCTTTTGCCAGCTACAATTATAAGAAAAGTTAAATGATTGTGGGGGAACCAGTATAGTTTTTCTAAAAGAGAACACTCTGGATTTTATTTACATTGTATGTGTTTTTTTCACATATAATTTTCTTTGTTATAATTTTTTTTTAAATTATTTTTATCAATTTAATTTTTTTTAATATTGAGATAGTTAATAATTTAATTTTATAATTTTTTTTTTTATTTTATCTTTTTATAAGGTTAGTGTGATTTGTAAATTTAACGAGATAATTCAAGTTGTTCTAATTTATGAATGCGGTGTGTTTTATTTTAATTGAACTTAATTTTTTTATAGTCTATTTTTTTTTTATATATTATTAAAAAAATAAGTTGTAAAGAAAAACTATATTATTAAACTTTATGAAGCAACAAAGATTAAAGGATGTGGGGAAACCATTATTTCACCCAATACTCATTGTATTGTGAATTACAATACTAATTCATTATGTTTTGCTTTCTTTCTTTTTTTTTTTTGAATTTTTTTATGATTTTTTTTAAAGTATATTTCATCTTTTAAAATTGAAATTGTTGAAAATTTAACTTCGGTAATTTTTATTTATTTATTTGTCTTTATATGAGGTTATCATGGTGTACAAGGTTTGTTAAAGTAATCCAAGTTGACCCGGTTTAAAAAAAGTTAATAAATTCAATAGAGTTCATGACATAGCTAGGTCGTAGAGGGGCGAGATCGATAATTATCTTAATATTTTTTTAAAAAATTATCATCTTGAAGTTTTTTTAAAAAGCTAAGTCATGTTTTTATTAATTATCAAAGATTGTATTTGGACCTATAAAATCGATCAATTTAAATTGATCTAGTTCTCACACGATTTAATTAAAAACTTGAGTTAAACAAAGAATTGAGTCTAAAGATTTCAAACTTAACTTATTTGGTCATATTTAATAATACTATTAACAAATTCTCAATGCTCTTAATATTTTCTTTTACATTTTAAAAATACTGATCCAATCCATGGCAAAAAAGGACCAATATACTAGTTCAATAGAATTAATAAAGGAAAAACCTGTTCATTTCACTTTGGACCTAAATACAGGCACATAGTGAATCGCTACGGGGCGCCTAAGCCTGCTCTTTTTTTATTTGTTCTTAAACAATTTTTTTTTTTGCGGTCACTTAATGTTTTTTTTTTTGTAATTCTATTTATATTGTTATAAGCCTAACACTTTGGTTTGCGCGCTACATTATAGTTGTGATATATATATATATATATATATTCAATTGCTTTGTTTTAAAAAATAGAAGAGAGAAAGGCGGTCAATTATATTCTAACTATAAAAAAACCAATTATAGTATATAGGAACATCTTATCGATAAACATGTTGTTAAGATATTTTTTAATTTTGTCTTGTTCAAAAATTTATTAAGGCTAAATTTTTTTTTCCCGATTTAATTTTATAGTTTTTGACTATTTAATAGATGTTTGGAAGTTGAAAGTAGGTTTAATAAGGTGATTTTAAGTGTTTTAAGGTTTAAAAAAAAAAGCTTTGAAAATGGATTTTGAGTTCTAGAAACTTTAACCTTAACTTGTTGATCACTCCTAGCTATCAAAATCTTAATTATTTGATGATGCATTGTCTATTTTATTTAAAAATAAAAAAAAAATAAAGCGAATGTTGCTTCATCCACCTTTTTTTAATAAAATAAGGCAAGCAGACCTAGCTTTCTATATGTATCTTGGCATCTTTGCACCACATGTGATAGCTCACTCATCCATCTTGTATGCCTAATTTTTTTTTTATATATATTGCTTTTTATTTTTTTTTATTTTTTTTCATGAATTCTAAATAAAATTCACTATAAATAGAATAATTAAAATTATATCTAAGATATTATTCAATTAAATATCATTTGATTTTTCCATCAATTTCAAATAAGGCTTTTTTTTATATAATAGTAGCAATCAATTTGTTAATTGCTATATATAAACTTGATATGCAAAATATTTTTAAAATGTGATTATGAATATTCAATGAAAATAGATTTAAATTTTTTTTATTATAAATAATTTGCATAATTTTCTTAGGTTTATTGTTCTTTTCCCTTAATTACATACAAAATATCGGAAATGTTTCTAAAAAATGCATGTTTTTCATCAAAATAATAATAAAAAAAACAAGTTCATGAAAAAGAATATTATGGTTTTGATTAAGAATATAAATCTTCTCTTTTTTATTTCTAATCGACTATATTTCTAATGAAAATAATTATTTTGTTATCAAGAAAATTACATGAATTTAAAAAATAATTTTGATGAAAAATATATATATTTTCTTTTCTATAAATATTTAATTTTATTATTATATAATTAAAGAATTCCATAGACAAATCAAATCTAAAGACAATTCTTTTATGTTTTGCCAAGCTCCTCATTTATATAATAATTAAAAAAAAAACCACCAATGTTATCCACTTATTTTCCAAAATAATCCCCCAACATCTAGCCTTTTTTTTTTTCTTTTTTTTTTTTTTGGTGGGGTGGGGGAGGGCATGGTCGGTGCACTTTGTGGCCCTATGGTAGTGAAACCCTTATCACCTCCATCTTTAATCGCAGTTTCTCTCACCCATGGCCCACTCTCCTCTGTAACATGAAGGCTGGTCACATGGAAGAATCATTGATGTGCATCCAGACATATCTAATACGACAGCACCGTGAAAAGACCTTATTGGATATGGATGGAGCCACTGTACACAGCACCTTCCCTTCTTCATCCTCAAAAAAGAAAAAGAAAAAGAAAAAGAAAAGGAATTATGCAACTCATGACTCCGTTCATATATTTAAATACAATTCTCCTCCCATTTCCTGGAGTTCCCCTTCAGCTATAGCCTGTTAATTCTTTCAAAGATGGCTGGAATAGCGTTTGGTCGCTTTGATGATTCTTTCAGTTTAGGCTCTCTCAAAGCCTATCTTGCTGAATTTATCTCAACTTTGCTCTTCGTTTTTGCTGGTGTTGGCTCAGCCATGGCTTACAGTTAGTATTCTCTTTTCCACACCCTGCTTTCGTAGTATATAGACTGGCGAAGATAATATACATGGCTTGCAAACCACGACAATCTTTTTTTCCTTTTTAATTATGATCATAGTTAAAGGGAACTGATCGTAACTTAATTACATGATGTTGTAATTAACTAGAGTCGTTGTAGCTCATTGTTACTCGAGGATGAAGAACATCCTCCTAATTAAACATGGTGCTAGCAGTAACAACAGCCATGCAAAGAACGATGGTGCAGTGCTGCCTGTGATTGTAAGTAAACTAACTACGAGGATCTCACTGTTGCAGATAAGCTGACAGGTGATGCAGCTCTTGATCCAGCCGGGCTAGTAGCCATTGCTGTTTGCCATGGATTTGCTCTCTTTGTTGCAGTTGCTGTTGCTGCCAACATCTCCGGTGGCCATGTCAACCCTGCTGTCACTCTTGGCTTGGCTCTTGGTGGTCAAATGACCATCCTCACCGGCATCTTCTACTGGATTGCCCAACTCCTTGGCTCCATCGTTGCATGCTACCTTCTCAAAGTTGTCACCGGAGGCTTGGTAATAATGTTATATCTTATTATTAACTGAATCACTCTGCTGAGACCTCCTAATTATACTATATGCAAAATCTTCCATGCATTTTTTACACTTGACCTCTTAATTATCACAATCCTCGTGCAGTTTTCAAGAGAGATGTGATTTATTTATCTGTTCCCATTATCCATGTACAAATACTTGAATTTATTAACTTGTCCCTGAAACTTGACTTTCTATAATTACTTGGTTTCACAGGCAGTCCCCATCCACAGTGTTGCAGCTGGAGTGGGAGCCATTGAAGGAGTCGTCATGGAGATCATCATCACGTTTGCCCTGGTTTACACTGTCTACGCAACCGCTGCTGACCCCAAGAAGGGATCCCTCGGCACCATTGCCCCCATTGCCATCGGTTTCATTGTTGGTGCCAACATCTTGGCTGCAGGCCCATTTTCTGGTGGGTCCATGAACCCAGCCCGCTCCTTTGGGCCAGCTGTGGCTAGTGGTGACTTCCATGACAACTGGATCTACTGGGTTGGGCCTCTTATTGGTGGAGGGTTAGCTGGACTTATCTATGGAAACTTATACATCACTAATCATAGTCCTTCGTCCTACGAGTTCTAGGTCAGTCTAAAATAAATTAGTCAACTTGAGCTTCACTGTGCCGCATTTATCTTTGTAAGAAAGAAAGGGAAGCAGATTATGCTATTCTTCCTTTTCGTTGTCTTTTTTTTTAGAAAAAAAACAATTCATCAAGTCTATCGTCATGTTGTCAAGAACCATTTGCTTTATGAGAATGAAGGGAGTGTGTAGATACTTCTTTTTCATGTCTTATTATGGCTGTTTCCTTTCCTTCTCTTTCTTTCTGTCTTTCTTTTTGTGCATCTTTATTAACTATATCTAATTAATTCCTGGTAAATCGATGCATATTAGTCATGGATGTACCCCCAATGTTGAAATTGTGTCCTCCCCTGATTTTATGATGTATTAAGCACTCTTACAATGCTCTTATTGTTTCTACTACTATTATGAGAATCAAATTCTCATATGCAAATTTTATGACACAAACTTCAAAACGCCCAAGTCCATAAGCAAGAGACACTCGTCATAATTTTTCAGAAATGTAAACATGTTGCAGCAGTGAATATAATGTTGGTTTTACATGCATGTAAACAAAAGCAAATTTGTGCTTTTTTTTTCTTGCCTCCTTTTTTTTTTTCTAGTTTTATAGGACTGAAAACAAGATTTATGGGTTGATTACTACTTTTTTCTCACTTCTCACCATGACAAGATCCAAGAAAAGGTTGAATAAGAAATTCAGATTTTAATGTAATCATGCCTATTATTTAGTTTCATGATTTTGCATAAACTCTCAATGCGGTTGTGGGATCAAACTAAAAATTTCACAAGAGTTTCCAGATATATTTTTCTATATTGAGTTATTATGTCAATTAAAATTTGGTACGGTCTTGCAATACAAGTTAGAAGATATAATATAAAATTTGTTATCTATTGTCTTTTGACTTAGGAATTTCCTATATGAAGAGGATTCTTTTCCTCATAATGCAAGGATATTTACAACTTATTTTTTGAAGTTTCTTAGTTTTATAAGGATGTATAATGACAACAAATAGTTTACAAACGTGGTAGGGTTTTTTAATGTTTCAAAATCCTTGTCGTACAATGATTTCTTATTTATCCTAGTTGCATAAGAAAATGAGAGTTGAAGTATTTAAAGACATATTACTTTTAGATTAAATTATTTCTTTGTATACATATGAGTTATTTTAAGGTTTTATGTTTTTTTGTTTTATTATATTATTTGGATATTTACATTCAAAATAGGGCTTGTGTTTTAGTTTGGGTTTGTTTTGGCCCAAAATAAATATTTTAGGCATTAGGTTTATGCTAGTTTGTAACTCAATAAAATTCCATTATGGCCATTTAGGAGGACTATATATTGCTTGTTTTTTTTATTTTTGCTATAAAATTCAGTAGTCATGATGTTTTGAATAAACTTGTTTGTTTGCATGATGCAATAATTTTCTATTTATTGGGATAAAAAAATAAATTTGATTTATAAAGGTGGCATCTTCATATAATTCAGATTCATGATTCTTTATAATCAATAGGTCCAAGTTTGATTTTTAATACCTTTGGTTTTGAGGGACACGATTATCTCCAAGTTAAGGTTTACTTCTCACAAACTTGATTTGTAACTTTTTCAGGTTTGTTATCGGGCTTTTAGATTTTTATATGCATAGGGTTTATATCATTTGGTATTAGAACTATGCTCTAAAATCAAGTTTTCACTTTCTGAAAATTTTGTTTTTTATATTATGTATCTCTCGTTGATTTCAATCTTATACTCATTCTCTTGGTTGTGGCATTTGCTTTTAAAAAAGGGTTCTTGCTTTTTTTTATTATTGTCCATACATATCAATAACACTAAATTCAAAAAAAAAAAAAGAAGAAGAAAGACATTAAAAAGCTGAAGATCTAGTTTAGTTACGAAAACACTAATACAAAGAAGATTGAGTAGAACCATGTTGGAATCACTTCCAAATTAAAACACTAAAGATCTAGTTTAGTTACGAAAACACTAATACAAAGAAGATTGAGTAGAACCATGTTGGAATCACTTCCAAATTAAAAAACTAATACAAAGAAGATTGAGTAGAACCATGTTGGAATCACTTCCAAATTGATATTCTTGGGTTTTTAGGTACAATAACATCAAAAATTAAACTTGGGGTCATTTGGACTTGTTTGGATTGTGTATTAAATTTGGGTATTAGATTGCGTAAACGGGTCTAACTTACAACAACTTATAAAACATGTTTTGCTACTATTGAAATTAAATTAATAGTAAATTAAATTTATATTTGGGATATTTGAGTGTTAATATAGTTATTTTCATTAGTTTTGCATCTGATTTATTTCGCGTCTTAAAAAACGCTCATATTTCATACAAATTTGCTTGCTACTTTTGAAATCGTAATCATAGTTTTGTTTTTGTTTGTTTTCATGTATTTCTTGCTTCTTAAGTCATTACACATATTTGTATTATCCTACTAAGATGTTCTATTTTATTGTGTTGAATTTTAAAGTGAAAAGCATGATTGAGTGAAACATGAGATGAATGTAAACACGTGAGGGAGTGAGTGATAAAATAAGTTTTTATCACTAATTTATTTTACAAATTTAAAGATTTCAAACAGCATTAAGACTACACCACCAATTGAAAATCAAGCTTTTCAAACTCAAACCTTAGCACAATAAATAGAAATGGTGAACATGGTAATAAGAAATTTAAAGGATAGGATAGAGAGAAAGGAACATGATGTAGGAATTGATAGCTTACAAAATAAGGCTGATTTAGGTGGAAATAATGTTAGGAGACGTGAAAGTTATGCTAGTCCCATTGTTGATAATGATTTTAATGAGGTGGGTGATAAGAATTATAATAGTGCACCTTTAAGCTATGAAGATCAATTTGGGCATCCTAGAAACCGTAAGTATAGGTGAGTTATGAGATATGGACAGTTCAACCAAGGATATGGTTCATGTAATTTTGGATATCGTGATGGGGTAGATAGCAGTTTGGGTAGAAGTAAGAGAAGAATCCCTATATTTCAAGGGAAAAAAAATCCTAAGGTGTATTTAAAGTAAGCGAAGAAGATGGAGTATATATTTGATTATTATAACTATTTGGAGGGTAAGAAAGTTAAGCTTGTTGTAATTGAGTTCACAGACTGTGCTATTATGTTGTAGGATCATCCTGTGTTAAGTCGTAAAAAAATTTATGAGAGGCCTGTTAAGACTTAGGTAGAGATAAAGGCTATTATGAGAAGATGATTTATAATAAGCATGTGGGCTTGGAGTAGCCACACCCCTGGATCTACTTTATTATTATTTTTTTTAATGGGGTGGAAGACCCTTGAATTTTTTGAAAAAAAAAAAAAAACAAAAGCAGGCGACATGTCATTTGCACTACCTAGATTCTAACAACTAAAAATCATTCAAAAGTTGAGTTGGGATGTTTTACACCCAAAAAATCCATTTCAATTATTTCTTGATCCAACCTATAAACAACACGAGATCCAAATAAATCTATTTATACCTTCAAATAACCTAATAAATAGTCAACAAAACAAATTAACCTGAAATCCATAATTTTTTAAGGTCAAAACTACTTTTTTTTAGGCAATTTGAAGGTGAAAAAACATTTTACTAGAGCTTTTCTCATCAAATGAAACTCGTTGACACAAAGATTAATGCTGTTGGTGGTCATAATTATTGTCTCTCTCTACCACCAGAATTCATTAACTCTCTTTTATACCTCAAATAAAAAACTAAAAAAATAAGAGAAATAAAGTTTTAATCTAAAAGTGAATTGTAAGCAAATCATAGGGATGGGAAATGGGTATTTTGTAAATTATTAGGATAAAAGTTATCTTTTCAAGTCAATTTTGAAATGGCCTTCTAGTTCCTATGTCTTTTTCATAATAACGGTTGTTTCACAAATTTCTTTTTTTTTTTTTGGGGCAAATTCATGGTAAACTTTGCAATATTAATATTAGACTTGATCAACAGGCTTTGAGGTTGATAAAATATGTTGTGGGCAAAGACTGGTGGAGAATTTAGGAGGGAAATGCGAAGACACACGTCAGTTGTTTCACTACAAGGGTCAGATGGATCGTTTGAAGGCTGGGAGGGATTCTGCTCATGAGGCTATCTTTGCTATTTTTTTCGAGCAGAATAACAATAAGCCAGCTGCTCCTGCTGAAAATCTTCACAAACGAATGCAAGGATTCGGGAATACCAGTTTTGAGATGCCTTTTGAAGATAGAAAATCGTTCCTTGTTAAGGTAGTGCGTCTATCAAGGAGGGAATTAGTAGCTTAACTTGAAGTCATCCGCTAGGGGAGAATGATAATCGGAGCTTCAAGAGCCCAAATCTTCATAGCTCCATTGACTATTGAAAATGACCACTCTTTGAAAGAGATATCAACTAGCTCAGTTGAACAATGAAACTTAGAGTGGTTTCGGAGTTTCTAATAATCTTCTCGATGCACCAGAGTAACATATGCAGAAATTAACAGATTACGGGGACTCCAGCTCAAGTTATACAGGGAGGAGGCCTCATGAGGAGAAGTTGCTAGAGACCATATATATATATATATATATATATATATATATATATATATATATATTCAGCCACACAGCTCAACTCATTCGCAAGGAAAGAATGATTATGGGAGTTACAAGAGCCTCGAATCTTTATAGCTCCGTTGACCATAAAAAATGACTATAGAAAATTACTGTGTCTATCAAGCAGGGAATTAGTAGTTAACTACTCTGATACATATCAACCAGTAAAAATAATTATATTTACTAAATTTATTTATTAAAATATTTTTTTATTAAAACAAATGATAATAGAAATAGATACACAAATTTAATTGATGAAATAAAATAAAAGATAAAAAAAACATTATGTAAGGCTGCACATATTATAAATATTATCTTAAAATAAATTTTTTTATTTTCAAAAATAAAATTCATCTATACAAAAGATAAAATATATATATATATATATAGATGAATCAGGAAATCTTTTAAGTTTAAATACATAAAAAAAAAAATCATCATTTAAAATAGACTCTCTAAACAAAATAAAAGAGAGAAGGGGTACTCATATAAATATAAATTAAAAATCATTAGAGGAAAAACCATAAAAAATCATTAATTTAAAAAAAAATAAGAAAAAAGCAAAGGCCACGCATTGTTGGGCTTAACAAGCTAGGCCAGCTTGCATGACTTATTTTATTAGCGCTCGCGCGGCTAGGCCCCTATTTTTTTGGTTTTAAGAAGGAAAAAGACAAACGATGCATCACCTATTTTTTCTAGATTTCAGCCGCTGTGGTGGCCAGAAAATCATGATTTGAGTTTTTTTGGACCCAAAAACATGTTTTCAATTCATTTTTTTATCCAAAACACCTATAATACACCTTAGAGAACTGTCTATGGCCTCTAAAAACCCAAACTATCATCCCAAAAACCGAAATCAACCTGAAACCAAAAATTAACTCGAGATCAGATTTGTTTTTTCACGAATTTTAAAGGTAAAAAACACTTAATATGAACTCCCCACATAAAATGGAACAATTTGACACAAATATTATTCATTTTGGTGACCTAATATTGGTGTCAACGACATATTAGATAAGGGGAGTTCATAATTTAACGACGTCTAACGATTCTTTCTCTATCGACGGAATCTAACAACAGCTCTCTCATCTCTTAACCAGAGACTTTAAAAATAACAAAAATAAACTTTTGTATCAAAACTAAATTTGAAAAATATTGAGGTGCCAAAATTGTACAATTTGCATTATTTTATAGGTTTTAGGACCAAAATGTATTTTTTTCAAAACTTATGGCACGTCATCCATGTTTGACATTTTTTTTATTTTAGTCCCTCTTCTTTTAATATCACCCTGTCATTAGAAATCAAAATTAATGGATCTTCAATTAGAACTAAATTGCTAAAAAAAAATTCGATGACCAAATTAAAAAAAATTTCTCCAATCCACCTACAATAATGTGTGTGAGGATAAACAAGGCACATTTATATAGAAAAACCCACACTTTTTAGATTTATACTTAATTTGTATTATATATTAAAATCAAAAGTACTCATGCTAGTTAACCAGCAAATTCATATACATGTACAAAAAGTAATGAAAAATAAAAGAGAACAGACTTCCAATCAGAACCAAACTGTATATAGCCAGGTTATACATGCATAGGCCAAGTATCAGGGAAGCAGAGAATGAGAATCATATATATGATATTCAATAAACACAGAGGGAACATGCTCCCAGCAAAAGACTAGCCATGCAAGACCAAACATTCCATAGTGAGCAAAGGTTATTGAAGAAACCAAACAAGTATTGCAGGGCATCTAGAGGGCATCCAAACCGGTAAGAGTCAAGGATCCCAAGAGAGCTGGCAATACCGAGAGGAAGGCAGGACAAGATGAAAGTAGCATATTTTCAAACCAAACAGCAAGAAAGAAAGACAGCAACAGACACCATGGCCAAAGGGAAAGAAAGACAACGGGTTCTCTCTCTAGCCGGGACTTAGCAAAGCTGTGCACCAGAGAATGTAGCAGCAGCCCCCGTGAACAAGGAAAGATCAAGATGCAGCAGAACAGATCACCAGCGCAATAAACTTCCATTAGCAGATAGCCAATTAAAACCAGGAAGGCAGAACCACCAGTTATGATAGCAAAACACTGGAGATAGAGGACATGCCAGTACCATTACCACATATCCCGCCAGATCACCAATAAATCAGAGAGGCAAATCAGCTGACTGAGAGCTCTTTCTAGGAAAAACTCGCCAGAAGCTTTCATAGAAACTTGAGCAACAGAGGAAACCTTGTAACAGCAGTGACCAAGCACACAGCTCTGGACCGTCCAAGGCAGCAACAAGATGAGAAGACTTAGACTCCAGACACCACAGAGAACAGACACGATTCATCCTACATCGAGAGAGGAGTGATTTTGTTCATGAAAGTGAAGAATCATGTAGAATATTACTTGGAATTTGCGGAAAATAACATCCACCGACTTGTCAAAGATCCTCTTGTTCCTCTCCTCCCAAATCAAATAGACGACAATACCCAGAGATACTCTTTTCATTCTAGCTTCAAGGCCTGTTTCCTTGTGGTTAATCCCTTAAGGTCACTGTTCAGAGTGGACATACTCCTTGTTATTCTTAGCCAAGTCTTTATTGTCCCCCATAGTAGAGAGGTCCAATGACAAGCAAAGAATAAGTGGTTGCGAGTCTCCTCCTCCTGCCTACAAAACACACACACAGAATATCTGGTGGAATAATTCAGAGCCTATCTCTAGTTGTCAGCTTGGCCATAATAGCCAGCCATAGAATAAAAGCATGTCTAGGCAAAGACCAGTGCTCCCATGCCACTTTCTCCCACAAGACAGCGTTAGTTATAATTTCTTTTTAGTTCATGATGTCCTTGCGTACAATCTGTTTTGCAGTGTGTATTATTTTTGTTTTTGATATAGTTTTTAATGAATCGCTTGTTTTTTTTTATAATGTATGTCTTTTTTTGAAAAAAAAATTCTGTGAAATATCGTATCTCAGGTTTGGATGAAAGTTGTGTGCCTACTTGAGTCAATTATGAGGAAAAAGGATGATGAGCACTTTTCAATTGTAGATTCCTATTTTAGCGAAAATAAAGATTCTGTTGTGAGATGTTCTGAATCTCCCTAAAATTCTCTCTAGGAAAAGGCGAACAAGGTAATTCATCTCTTGTAAATGTTTTCAGATTCTGGCCTCGGTCCTCTGCTTTGCCTTTTCATTTGTGCTCTGTGCAGCATGGTTAGCTGCAATTTCTGGTGATGTTAGGATCAAATCCTTTACTTTGCAGTCATTCTGGTAAGATTACACATCATTGGGCTCTACTATTTCTGCTCCACCTCCATAATTTTAGCTGAAGTTTTGTTTATTAGAGGCTAAGCATTTACTACCGCTGTTATGATTGGAGAAACAGAGTGTGAAAATAGAGATTCATTTATGAGTTCAAGGGGCTGCATTTTATAGCTGATGTTATGGCTTTTGGTGGACAGTGCTAAGGCTTTTGAATGGGGAACCAGTTGGTAGCTTAGTGGGTAATTCAGTGAAGGCTGAGGCAGCTCATGTCCAGATGCCTGACTTAGCAGACACTGGAGATTCAGGCGACTTATTTGGGGCAGTTGATTCTATAAAGAAGCCAAGTGAACAAGATACAGGGAATCGAAACTTATTTTTGCAAAATTGTGTTAATTTATTAATTATTGAAACAAATAAACCCCTGATTCTTGTTCAATGTATGATTGCAAACAAAATCATGCCCTCCTTGCTTGAGATCTGTTCTAGATTAAGAATTGTGTTTTATGAAATGACGATGAATATTCTGTTTTTTTTTCTTTTATGTATTTGATCCTTTTTTATTGTAAGATTTTCAAGTTTTTATGTATTTGTAAAGTATGATCTATTTCATTTTTTATTTTTTCTGTTGGTTTGTTTCTAATTCGACTTGGTTGGATGAACCCAACCGGGTCAATCCATCCAAATTGACCTAGCCAGATCAAAAAAATTTTGTCTCTAGGCTTTGTTCGGAATTTGTTTTTTAATTTGTAGGCTTGAGAGTGTGTTTGACAAGACTTCTTTAAATGTTTTAAGATTTTTTTTAATTCAAGAAGTCTACAAAAATTACAAAAAAAATATTTTTGTGTGTTACATACGACCAAGTCTTCTAAAATTATAAAAAAAAATCATATCTTTATTAATATTTTCATATTAAAATTCAAAATATGTATTTATATGCATTTTAGGATTTAATAATCGTTTTATTAAATTCATGAGAATGTGACCAATATTTTAATAACTAAAATTTTAATTTATGAGAATTGATGGTTAACATTCTGATTTAAAATGTTGGACCTACAAGTAAAGTTGATATTTGAACATCAAAAATTGACCAAAACATTCTTAAAGTTATTCTAAATATTCATCAATTTTAATTGGAAGTAATTTTTACTGTAATATACAATTACAAAAAACTTTTTTCATAAGAATTTATTTGGTTAGCATTCAACTTTTTACAGAATTGAAGAAGCTTGCTTCTTTTCTTTTTTTCCTCCTCCGAGCAACTTTACCCAATGCTAACTGAAGCGGTAAGGAAGGTTGTGATAGCTACACAAAAAGTAGAGAAAAAAAAATAGAACAGTAAAGTCACACAACAACAGGAAAAAAAATTCAACTAGCCTAACGGACAAAACAAGGGAGACGTGGACAAATGAATGGACAAGGGTGAAAACTTAATCGAATTGTGTGTCTTTGGTACAAAAGTACGATTCAATATTGTTAATTTTGTTTTTTTTTTAATATATATCTTGTTACATTTTAAAAAAAATATAAAACATGTATAAATTTTATTTTATTATGAATCTCAATCTATTCTGAAAATTTTACTCAAATTCTGCTCGGAATATTTTAATTAAGTTATTTTTAATATTATTATTCATCATAAATTTGACAAATTAACTCAATTGATTTGAGTTTATTTATTTATTTTTATCATTTAATATCTTCAATATTTAATTAATTATATATATTTTTTTATTTATTTCAATTTAATTTATATAATAAAATTATTTTAATCTTACAACTCACATCAGTTTTATAAATTAACAGGAATAAACTTAAGTCGTTCCATCCGACGGGTCAACTCCGATATCTTTACCTGTACATTCTTCACCGGGTCCCACATTCCTATTGTTCTACCTTTCATTCTTGCGGGGAAATCTCTCTCTGATTTCCATTTTTCCAATTTATTTTTGGCATCTCTCAATTTTGTCTTGTGAGCCACTGGGAGGTTAGGTTCGGGTCTTTATAATGAGCGTACATCTTGCCTTGACAAATTCTCTCGACATAAACCCCTCCTTTTATTATTCTGCTCTGCCTTTCAGTTCTCGAACCACTCCACAGATTAGCGTTCCAGAGATGAATGAAGAAAGCACTAGCTCAAGCAATTCAACATGTAATTCACCACCACCACCACCACCACCATCTTTGGCCACCACCATTACCAATAAGCTCAATAAACAAAACCCAATTCAGCAAAGCTCGAGAAAGGTCAGAGACTGCAGCAAACACCCAGTTTATAGGGGCGTTAGAAGGCGAGCCTGGGGCAAATGGGTGTCGGAAATCCGCCAACCTCGTAAGAAATCACGTATTTGGCTCGGAACATTCCCGACGCCAGAAATGGCAGCGCGTGCTCACGATGTGGCAGAGTTGAGTATTAAAGGCGACTCTGCCATTTTAAATTTTCCAGAACTTGCAGACTCATTACCGCGCCCAGTGTCGGTAATGCCACGTGACATTCAGTCAGCCGCGGCGAAAGCTGCTGCCATGGTCGAGTTTAATTCACCATCACCATCCTCGTCACTGTCGTCGTCATCGGTAACGGTGTCTGAAGATGTGGCAGAATCCGAGGAGGAGTACTTGAGTGAAATCGTGGAGTTACCGAATATAGAAGGGAGCTTTGACTCTCCTGATCAGTCACGAATTGAGTTCATGTTGTTTGACGCGGTCGATGGCCATGGATGGGTGTATCCACCGCTAGACTTGAGTGGAGAGTTTTCTGATCAGCTAATGGGCCTGGAGAGCTTCATTTCGAGCAACTTTGCAGGGTCTGTATTGAATTGATGGCTAATTAAATTGGTGGTGTGCTCCCTGTTTTTTCTTTTTTCTTCCTTCAATTTATAGAAGAAAAAAATATGCTTGGCTACTTGTAATATGATCGATACTATATGCTAGAGTAGATGCTTAATCTCTTTCTATCACACACAAATATATGTTAGAATTTTTGTAAATACTAGCATATATGAATAAATATGACTTGAGATGTTTTCATTGGTTACTCCAAATATAAAAGTCTTCTGTATTTTGTGATTCTATTGAGAGATTTCATAGACTAAAGAGTAATCATGTGATTAATCTTGTCTACGAGGCAAGCAACTAGGAGAGAGAAAGAGAGTAGTGTTTTTTAAAAAAAATTAATTTTTTAAATATTTTTTAAATTCTTTTAATATATTGATTTTAAAAATATTTCTTTTAAAATGAAAAAAATATCATTTTAATTTATTTTAATATAAAAAAATAATTTAAAAAAACACTCCCAGTAACTTAAGTCATACCTGCTAATACCATCTTTTATTTATTAATGTGTGCAGATAGCTTTATTTAATCTCTTTTAATCAATGAAAAGATAAAGGAATTAAATTTATTACAGAGACCACTCATTTATTGTCGGGAAGATCTTCTGATCTTCAACCTCATCGAATCTGTCATACTTTGGAGAGTTCTGGGAATTAAATTTAGTTAATTAATTTCTGTGTTTGAGATCTTTTAAAGGTATTAATCTGAATTCTAAATAAAAAACCTCTCTTCTTTCCCCACTCTCCTTCCTTCTCTTCTTCATCGACAAATTAACAAGCTCTGGATAAGGAAGCAGTGGCTATATCCCAGAATCACTGTGCCCAATGCTAGTACAGCACAGTACCACCGGAAGGGGAGGTGGTGGAGTCGGAGACCTTTCAGCAAGACCTGGACAGCGTGATGATGTGTGGAGGCGATGGTGATCTTGATGGCACGCGGGATATATACAACGTCTCCAAGATCCTCTTTATATGCATACCGTTGCTCTTTTGTAATCTTTGATTTCCTATTTATTTTATCAACGAAACTTTCCTTGTTTGCTTTCTTATTTTCTTAATCTACACGCGCATATTTTTTATTTCAACAATTGACGAAAATGACAATAAATTGTAACTGAACATCTAGCCCCCTTGCTCAGCAACAAAATCTAACATTTGCCCTAACTTAGAGTGTGTGGGTTATTATTATTTTTATAGTGTTTTTTATTTGAAAACATGGTGAAATAATAATTTTTTTAAATAAATTTATTTTTAATATTAGTAACATTCAAATAATAATAAAAATATTATTTTTAAAAAATATATATTTTTAAAATACAAAAATAAATATACTCTTAGTTGCCAGCAAAAAAATTACTTAGCACATTTTCTTTGCCCGCAAGAATCGGCATAAAAAGTAGCTCAAAAAATGGCATGGCTTGAAAATAATAAAAATATAATATAAATAATTTCTAAATAAAAAGAAAAGGAATTAAGATTTCTAATTCAATTGGTGGACTCGTTCTAACAAAGAATATGGTGGTGGGCCATGATGGTCTCTCTTCAGGTACTATTTTTACCATAGGAAACACGACACGTGCCTTCAACACAGTAGTTCTTGGAACTCATCAGAGAATATACTGGCATCATTTATTGGTTGAATTCATACATGGGAAAAGAAAGGCATGTAAGATGATGACTGAGAATATATTTATGGTTTAAAATATTTTTTATTTGGTAATGTATAAAAATAATATTTTTTTAATTTTTTAAAAATTATTTTTAATATTAATGTATTGAACTAATTTAAAATACTAAAAAAATTATTAATTTGAAATAGAAAAATATAAACAAATTGATTTTTTTAAAAAATATCTTTGAAATATAAAATAAATAGATTGTTAAAAAAGAAAAGGGCCGATTTAAGAGTTTTTGTTGGGAAGGATGCATTATATTATGAATTAAAATCGAAGGTCCTAGTTTTAATAATAATAATCATATATTAGGGTGGACGCATTTTTGTTATTAATTATTCAGAGCAAATAAACACGACGACGGCTGATTTACCCATTTAAGTCGCAATCACGGTCGTCGCCATCAATCATTCAAATGTGTTTTATTATAGGCATGACAAGAGCAACTTGCAGAAAGTGCCGTTGGAAGGTTTGTTGCTTTGTTGACGTGACATAAGCAGAACGGACCGTTGCAAGGGCTTTTCTTTTCTCTTCTTGAATATTACACGTAACGTGTTGAATAATATTTTTTTATTTTTGAAAAATAAAATAATATTTTTTTATTTTTTTATTTTTTAAATTTTATTTTTAATATTAATTCATCAAAATATCTAAAAACACTAAAAATTAATAATTTTAAACAAAAATATATTAACATTTTAACAGAAAATAATTCAACTTAATACCAAACATATACAATATAGAGTCGAACAACTTCAGCTAATAAGAATATCGATTTAGAGTATGCTTGACAGTGTGGTAACGGTTGCTTTTTAAATAACTTTTCATACCAAAATACATGTCAATGATATTTTTTTATTTTTTAAAAATTATTTTTTGACATCAGCACATCAAAAACGATCCAAAACATACAAACCGTATTAAATTTTAGCAAAAAAAAAAATTTTGAATTTTTTGGGAACGGGTTTGCATCGCGTTCCCAAACACTCTCTTAGAGTATGTTTGTATTTGTGGTATTATCGTGTTTTTTTATTTGAATTTTTTTCTTTTAAATTATTTTTTATTTTTGAATCATTTTAAAGTGTTGATGAGAAAAATATTTTTTTAATAAAATATTATTTTAATATATTTTCAAGTAAAAAATAATTTAAAAATTTATCGTCATTACAATATCAAACATTTATTTTAATAAATTAAGATATATGTGTATTTATAATTCGTTTTAATGGAGTATATTATGAAAAGATTTAATTATAACTTAATGCAGTAATATGAAACTTTATACTTAATCTTTATATTTTTTTAATCCATTTTTAAACTGATACATATTTAACAAAATAAATGGTAGAATTGGGAAGTAATTTAAAACATATGACATGATGTGTAAAGTTAAACTTTCTTAATATGTGGAAAGTCAAATTTTGCCACTGAGGGGGGTATTAATATATTTTACAGTTATTCATGATTACTTTGGATTTCATTAATTTTATTGCAACGGGATGATGGAACAGTTCAAACATATTTTATCCTTAATTTTCAAAAACATTTTAGTATTTACTGTTTGATTACATTCGATTATTTTTTAAAATATTTTTTATTTAGAAATATATTAAAATAATATATATTTTTATTTTTTTTAAATTAACACATTAAAATAATCTAAAAATACTAAAAAAATTAATTTAAAATAAAAATTAATTTTTTTCAAATATAAAAAAAACAAAGATGCCTTACCTGTGTGCATGGTAAGATTTGAGATTTGAGATTTGAAATATGGTGACAAGCATCATTCATTCATACATGAAATTGACTTGCGCACCAAATCCTTTCGCGAGGATGATGAAATTAGAGTTAGTTGAGGGTTTGACAGGTTCAAAAAACGGTTTTATTTTCTTACAGTCTTTTGAATCGTTCAAAACCCACCATTGTAGCTCCCGGCGAGGTGTGAATCTTTGAATTACTGATTTAAATCGCTTCTCCAATGTGTTTATATATATACACTACCAGAAACTCGCTAAATACCAACGGAATCCCCGACGGACTATTTCTATCGGTATTTTTCGGTCGAAATTACCGACGGAATTTTTCCGCCCGTACTTCGGTCGGCAATTACCGACTGAATAGAACCGTCGGTAATTACCAACCGAATTACGGACGGAAAGTTCAGAATTAATGAAAAACAGGTGGGTACCTGAGGCGGAGGTTTTGGCGGGTGATTTTTCCGACAGAATCACCGACGGATTCAAAACCTGGGACCCGTACGGGTGACGTGACTGGTTCACCATTAAAAATACCGACGGATTTGAAAAGCAGGTCTGTGCGGTGACGTGTCGATTCCCTGTCACAATTACCGATGGAGTCACCGACATATTCACCGACGGTGTTTTTCCGTCGGTGAGTCCGTCAGAAAAGATGAATATATAGCCGCCCTGCCGACACTCTCCTCCCCCATTTCTCCTTCTTCTTTGTAATTCTAAGTCTCCCCATCTACAAATAACCAGCCCCCCCCCTCGCCCCCAAAGAAAAATCTTTCTCATCTCAGCAGTTGTATTTCTTGAAGTTTCATGGTCACAGCATCCGTGTTCTGATTTACCGACGGATTTTATCAATTTTTGTAAGTAATTCTATCTTTTTAAATTTTAACATTTAAATGTAAATTTTTTTTTTTAGTATATGTATTTTTATTAGTAGATGTACATGTTTTATTGTTATTTCTCAAACAAACTTGTAGTTTATGAATGTATCATTTTATACCTGTTATGGTTTGTTTTAGATTTTGTAAGATTGTATTTGTTTGTAAATTGTTAAAACTTTGTGGAATTACCGAATTATATGTTATGTTTTTGAAATAATTAATAGCTTGCTTAATGAGTCCTTTTTAAGTTTTATCGATGGTATTGCAGAGTGGTAATTTCTGTTAATTTATATATATATATATATATATATATATATATTAATTTGTATGGACGTTGATAAATGATAATGAATATTTAATATTTATGAGAAGTTGTGATTAATTTGTTGGATAATCTCAAGGTAAAGTAATATATTTACAAGTTTATTTACCTAACTTAGTTAATTAATATATACATGATGTCATCATAATTTTATAAAGGTTCGATAGAAGTCATGGATGATCGTTCATGGATGTATCTAGATTCACCCCAAGGATTGCGGAGGATGAATTATTGTAACGGGGTTCAGGGTTTTATTAATTTTGCAACATCTATTCCCAGAAATTTGACTAGAGGCGGTATTAGGTGTCCATGCAAGAAGTGTCAAAATAAAAAGTATCTGCATCCAGATGTTGTAATGATGCATTTTCTACACAAAGGGTTTGTGGAGGATTATGAGTGTTGGTATGCACATGGAGAGGTATTTGTTAGTAATAGGAGAATGAGAGAAACGGTGGTTGGGTTAACTTCTAGTGCCAGCTTATGGAATGCTTTCTGGTTGGAGAACGCATGGGAAACTCGCATGTCCATACTGCATGGAAAACAACAAGGCATTCACGCTAGCAAACAGAGGTAAAGCTTCTTTTTTTTTAGTGTCACCGTCGCTTCTTGCCACTTAATCACAGGTTCAGAAAGAACAGAAAAGATTTCTTTGTTGGCAGAGTTGAAAAAGATGTTGCATCCCCGCGTCTTTCTAGTGAAGAATTGCATCATGTTGTATCAGAGTACGGTGACATTGTGTTTGGCCTTCAATCAGGTAAGCAAAAGTTTCCTGGTTTTGGTTTGACCTATAATTGGGTAAAGCGAAGTATCTTTTGGGAGCTTCCTTATTGGAAGACCAATCTTCTCCGCTATAACCTTGACGTCATGCACATCAAAAAGAACGTGTTTGAGAATATTTTCAACACCGTCATGGATGTGAAGGGGAAGACAAAGGACAACATCAAGTCTAGATTGGATATAGCTTTATACTGTAACCGTAAAAACATGGAGTTGGTTTATGAGGAGTCACGAGTCGCAAAACCAATGGTAAGCTTTATGTTAGAGAAAAACGCACAACTACTAGTCTACAAATGGCTTAAGAGTCTGCGTTTTCTGGATGGACATGCATCGAACATATCAAGGCTTGTTAACATAGAGGACTGCAGATTGTATGGAATGAAAAGTCATGACTGCCACGTGTTTATGCAAACACTCATCCCATTAACTTTTCGTGATTTGTTTTCAAATGGAATATGGGATGCACTGACGGAGATCAGTCATTTCTTCAGAGATATATGCTCCAGCAAGTTGAATGTTGAGCACATTGAGAGGCTTCAAACGAATATCATCGAGACACTATGCAAACTTGAGATGATATTCCCTCCCTTATTTTTTGACTCAATAGAGCATCTCCCTATACATCTACCGTTCAAGGCAAAAGCTGGAGGACCGGTCCAGTATAGATGGATGTACCCATTCGAACGGTTAGATATTACAGTTGCAATGGAATTCATATCTAAAAGTATTTTATATGTTTTTCTTAATTGAAAATACTTGAATTGTAATTTAATGCAGGTACTTGTTTAATCTCAAGAAAAAGGTTAAGAACAAGGCGCATGTAGAGGCTTTGATATCTGAGGCCTATATTGTTGAAGAGATCTCAACATTTATCTCGTACTATTTCAAACCTCATCTAAGAACAAGAATCAATCGCGTTCCACGGCATGATGATGGCGGTGAAGTGTCTTCCAGTGAGAACTTGTCAATATTCTCCAAAACTGGACGACCCACACCTAAAAATGTCATACGAGGAAGATATTTGTCGGAAATAGAATTCAAACAAGCACACAACTATGTTCTATTTAATTGTGATGAGCTGAGACCATTTATTCAGTAAGTTTATATATATGTAATACTAATTAAACTTTATCAGTAAAATATTGGTAATTATATATTGTGAAATCATACACTCATTATCACTTGCAGGCAACATCGACAATAATTGCTCTCCAATAACTCGCAGCTGACCGACTCCCAGATCTTTCAATTACAAGATGAACAATTTGCCACATGGTTCAGAACACATGTAAGTACTATCACAAACTCATTCTAACTTGCAAAATTACTGTACGTATACATGCCATTACGAGATTCTCGTTCATTTACCGTTTATTGATGTACATTACACGTATACAAGGTTTATCAAATGGGAAAAAGTGTGTCTAAGTCATTGTCTTTACTAAGCCTCGGGCCTAAAAGAAAAGTTAAGTGCTACAACGAGTATTTTGTCAATGGATATGTTTTCCATACTGAAAAATACGGGCAAGGAAGAAAGACATACAACTGCGGTGTTTGTGTTAAAGGATCCACAAGTAGTGAGTTAGAAGTTGACTACTATGGTAGATTAGAAGAGGTTGTCGAACTACAATATCATATCGAGCAGAATACAATGTTTTTATTCAAATGCTATTAGTATGACACGACGGACAAAGGAATCAGAGTTGATACACACCATGGTCTGGTCGAAATCAACTCAAAAGCTAGACTCCGCAACATAAACGATGTCTTTGTTTTCGCAAAGCAATGTCAACAAGTTTATTACACATACACCCCTTCATTTAGAAAGGATCGATCAAGAGTTGATTGGTTGTCCGTTTTAAAAACAAAACCACGGGGTCGTGTCAAGGTTGTTCAGGATGAGAACGAAGAAACAAGTGTGCGGGATGAAGTCTTTCAAGTTAGTGAGTTGGTTGAACCATATCGAGTTGATCCTTCGATTGAATTGGAAGAAAATTCAAATTTTCGTGTTTCCGATGATAGTCTTGTTGATGTTGACATAGAGGAGTTGAACGTTGTTTTGAGCTAAAGCGGACAAGCAAATGTCGATGAAGAAGATGATATCCATATTGAAGATTGCGATGAAGGTGATGACTATTCAATTGATGACGAAGAAGAAGATAATTCTGACTAACTATCAAAACGAAGCCCTATGTAAAACCCTTTTCTTCATGTAATTTACATGCATTATGGATGATATATTTTGTAACATGAAATATATATTTATTGTTTAAGCATTATTGCTATTGTTTTGTGCGATGGACAGTTTATCATTGAATTTTTTGTAGGAAGGTAAATAGAAAATACAAACACAACACCTCTTGTACATTGAACAATCACCGACGTCCATACTGACGGACAGGCTTCTGTCGGCATCTCACAGAGAGTTCGAAAATAATTACACCGAAATGCCACAATCACCGACATCCATGCTGACGGACATACATCCGTCGGTATCTCATAGAGAGTTAAAAAATAATTACACCGAAATGCCACAATCACCGACGTTCATACCGACGACTTTATCGACGTCCATACCGACGGAAAGTGTCCATCTGCATCTCATAGAGAGTTTGAAAATAATTACACCGAAATGCCACAATCACCGACGTTTATACCGACGAACATACGTCCGTCGATATCTCACAGAGAGTTCGAAAATAATTACACCGAAATACCACAATCACCAACGTCAATACAGACAGACATGAGCCCGTCGGCATATCACAGAGAGTTCGAAAATAATTACACCAAAATGCCACAATCACCGACGTCCATACCGACAGACCACAGTCTGTCGACATCTCACAGAGAGTTCGAAAATAATTACACCAAAATGCCACAATCACCGACGTCCAAACCAACGACTTTATCGACGTTTATACCGACGGAATTAGGCCGTCGGTGGGCAAATTTTACCAACAAAAATACCGACGAAATGCGCGAATTCCAAAAGGTGTGAATTGAATGCACCTCTGACCGTGTCAGATTACCGACGGAATCACCGACGAACCGCGAAAAATTTGGAGGGTAATTAAAAAATTCGGAGGTTAATTAAAAATTCGTTGCGAAATTCAAAACTGTTACCGACGGATTGTTGAACTGTTACCGACGGATTTAAAAATTAATAATATTGTTTAATATCCGTCGGTAAATCTGCCATATAACTTCCAGCGCCCGCCGCTTCGCTTTATTTTTTCTTCTCCTCCGCTGCCCTCTAAATTTGATTTTTTTGCTCTCAATCCTTCAAGGCAAGGTTGTCAAAAACGCTTTTTTGACACACCACGGAACATACAATATAAACTCGACTCGTAAACTCGAATCGTAAAATCATAAAATCAGAAGTAAAATTTTTTAACTAAAAATCGTAAAATCGCAAGTAAAATATTTTAACTAAAATCGTAAAATCGCAAAATAAACATCCAAACATCTTAAAATACATAATTCAAATACAATACAAGTAAAATGAACAATACAAATATCCAAACATCTTAAAATACATAATTCAAATAAAAGTAAAATAAACAATACAAATATCCAAACATCTTAAAATACATAATTCATACATGTCCATAGTATTTCAATAACTAAAAGTTAACACATCTAAAACAAACAGTCTGTAGGTGTGTCATGTAAACTAAACACACCCTCATTACCTTTGTCTCCCTCATTATTCCTAAAACAGTCATCAAAATCATTACCATCTAAAGGATTATTACTACTACTACTAGTACCAGCACCGATATTAGGAACATTAGTGCTACTACTAGTACCAGGACCAACACCAATATTGTCAACAATATTTAACTCCAAGCTCCTTGAATGATTTGGATTGACATCATTCTGAATCTCTAAATCATCTTCAGTTCCATGACACTCCATCCCAACATCATTAAGATTTTCTTCATCATCACTTTCATCTTCTTTGTCGTTTTTCCTTCGTCTTGCACTATCAATGACACCAAGCAAGTCAAAGTTGGATGAACCATCATGTTTCTCTCCCTCGGTAATCCAATCATCATCAGATGAGAGATGATCAAAAACTTCACCAACATCATTAGCTTGCCTTTTGACTTGGTTATCATTTAATTTCAGATTGCACATTACAAATATCAAGTCATTCATTTTTTTCTGGTGCAAACGATTTCTTCGTTTTGTATGAACCTATGTAAGAAATTCAAATTAATACCATATAAGATTCTTATAAAATATAAAAACATTAAAATTAAAAAGGAAAAAACTTACCATCTCAAATGCACTCCAATTTCTTTCGCATCCAGATGAACTACAAGTCAAGCTTAAAACTCGAATTGTAAATTTTTGTAGCTCTGGACATTCATCCCCATAAAAATCCCACCATTTAGCTAGAGTCTTTTTATCCCTTGTTATCTTGGCAGCCTCAATACCGAACAACCCACTTGCATCCTTGAATGAATCAAGTTGCAAGTCAATTTTACACCTTTCACTTGCATCGGGCACCATCCTTTCTAAGCATTGATATAATCCAATTTTAATGTTGGTATTAACTTTAAAATTAGAATTATAATGATAATGAGGATTCAAATAATATGTTGCTGCATGTAAAGGTCTATGAAGTTGAAGCTCCCATCTTGCATCAATGATATTCCATATAGGCATATAACTACAAAATAAAAATAAGAATATTATCATCAACATTATATGACCTAGCTAGTAAACATTATAATCAACTGATAGTAGTAAATAAATAATTAGCAATATATATATAATAAATACTTTTTTTTCACAAAACCAAAATTCACTTGTATCTTCTCTTTTGCTTGATCCATTGCTTCATATATAAAACCCATAGCTGGTTTTTCATCTGAATCAACTAATCGAAGAACTTTTATCAAAGGATATGCTGCCTTAATACATGTAGTAACATCATGCCAAAACTTGCTGTCCAAAACACAACTTTGAATTCGCTTCCCTTCTTCTGTTTTTGAAAACCTACATGACCTCCATTGAATGGAAGTAAACATTGTCATCAATTGTATCTTGCAATCACTCAAACATCCAAGAGTTAAGTATGCAGTAGCAAATCTAGTGGCAGTAGGCCTAATCAAATCCTTTCCTTTTGTAAAGTGTCTGGGCATGGAAATGAGAATAGTTCTTGAATATATATATGAGGTGATTCTCCTCCCATTAGCAATATTTACTTGATGGATCTCTAGTTTTTTCTCAAAATCTTCTCATATCAAGTCAATACAATGGGCAGCACATGGTGTCCAAAACAATCTTTTTCTTTTTCCCATCAACAATTGCCCTGCTGCCTTATAATTTGCAGCATTGTCGGTGACTACTTGCACCACATTTTCCTCTCCAATCCTCTCCACAATAGCATCCAACATCTCAAATACCTTATCAGCAGTCTTGGATATATTTGAGGTATCTACCGATGATAAAAAAAATTGTCCCTTTAGGACTATTAATCAAGAAGTTGCAAATAGAACGCCTTTTCTTATCAGTCCATCCATCTGACATTATTGAGCAACCTGTTTTTTTCCATTCTACCTTGTACTCCTCAAGTAAGTTGATTGTGTGATCTACTTTTTGCTTCAAATACTTCTCTCTAATATCATGGTAAGACGGAGGCTTAAAACCTGGCTCATGCTTTGCAACCAATTCAAGTGCCTTAACAAATTCAGGGTTTTTCACACAGTTAAATGGAATTGCACTGGTGTAGAAAAATCTTGCAATTTGTCGACATGCTTCTTCTCTAAGATCCCTTTTTAGCAGCTGATTGATGGTGGTTTGTGTACTTCCACTCCCACTTGCTACTCTTTTTCCTTTGTGCACTGAGGTAATTTCATTCCCTTCATCATTATCTTCATCTTTTCCAATATATTGGAAAGCCTTTCTTTTTTTCTCAGCTGCTTCTTGATTTTTCACCAAAACATTCAACATCATCTTCTTTACATCTTCCGGTACTTGTTAGCATGGCTCAACATCCTTTCGAGTGCAAGCCAAATGATGCTTGAAACGGTAAATACCTCCACTGAAAATTTTCTGACAATACTTGCACTGCACTCTTCTTGAATTCTTATCAACATCTATACCATATTGTCATCCCACATCAAGTCTATTGCCACTGGTAGTTTTTTTAGATGCCATGAAACCTGCAGTTCAAGAATAATAATAAAAAAAAAAGCAACTATTCAGCACAGATTGCAAATCAACAAGAGAAATAGAAACAAAAGGTGATTGAAAATCAACTATTCAGCACATATTTGCATGGCAGGTATGGGGAAAATAGAACTGTATTAAGAGGAACCATAGATAATGGGGAAAACAGTCTCAGAAGTCTCAACAAAGACAATTGTATTTTTCTACAAATAGGCAATTACATGGCTATAAATTTCCCAGATTCAAGTTTGAAGAAACCATAGATAATGGGGGAAGCAGTAAGAAGAAAATGTCTCTGTCTACAAAGTCAACAAATAAAAACAAAAGAAAATACTTAGAAAGTATGGAATCTCAGATCTCACAATAAATCTACAGCATGAAAGTTGAATGTAAGAATTTGTCTCGTAGAAAGTCAAACTTGGCTCCTCTTTTAGTGTTAAAAAAAAAAAACAAAGAAGTTCAAGGAAATGGGCAGCTTTTTTTCTGTTGTTCACACAGAATAATAACTCCTACCATCGTAAAATCATATAATTAAAACACAACAATAAAGAAGTAATAAGCAACTAATTATGTGCCAAAATCAGAGAAACAAGGATACAAAACATGAGAGTGAGTCATTGCAAGTAAAAGAGGCGCAAAGAGAATGAGAATAGGAATTTGATTACCACTGGTACTGATTGCTCAATGAAATAGCAGGAGGAAGAAAAGGAGATGGCCTTTAGCTCTGTATGGAATCCAGCTTCAAAAGCAACAAGGCAAGGTATAAGCATTTTGATGACATAATTAAGATACTATGTGTAGTAATATAGAGACAGTGACGAAGAAATAAAGAAAATTAATGTGTAAAAGTACTCACCTAGCAAAGAAAGAAACGGATGAATGGTTCAGGAAACAGAGAACCACCCCATGATTGATTACTTGTTTGAAGGAGATGCAAAAATAATGCACTAGTCTTCGTCACGATTGACATTAGCTTTTGAAAGATTTCTCAGCAAAAAAACAAAAGAAAGAAAATGGAATTCAATGGCACAGTCTGTCACTACAACATCTTGTAGGATCTTCTGCCACTTAACTTTGTTATCTCATTATTGAACCAAAGTGAAAAGAAGAACATTGTCATCCTCATGAACAGAACAAAGTGAAAAGGAAATAGAGTGAAAGCATTGGATTCTTGAACCAGTGGCCCTCACTCTCAAGCTTCTATCAAGATTCCATTGTCAAATTTACTCATTTAATCGAATCGAATGCATAAACCATACGAAAAATCAAGCACTCCAGCAGCAAACAAAGCTTGCTTCAGAATCCTAGATAATGCAGCACAACTCCCCTTCCGAAAAAATACCCAGCACTCCAGCAGCAAACAAAGTATAGTAGAAATGTAGAATGCCCAGAAGCCTAGATAATCCTAGATAATGCAACACATAATTCCTAGATAATTTGTCTCTAATCAGCACCATTACACAGAAAAAACAAAGCTTGGGATTGGGAATCAATTCTTACCTTCATCCTTGGCGAGACGCTCCGGATCGGGGGAGTGATTTTTTAATTTGCTGGGGAAAGGGGAAAGGGGAAAGGGAAAAGGGGAGAAAGGGAGTCTGGGAGAGTGTGAGAGTTGTAGTTACTCTGTGTTTTTGTCAAATCGAGAAAGTGAAAATTTTTGCTAAATCGTTCAAACGGTCCGTTTTTTACGTTTTTTCCGAGTCAGACCGTTTTTATACGAGTTTGACCGAGTCAACCTGATTTTGCTTATTTTCGAGTTTTAACCCGGATTCTAAACGTTTTTGGTGTTTTAACTCGTAAAATCGGACGATTTTACGAGTTAAAACGCATTTTTAACAACCATGCTTCAAGGCTCTGGCAAGATTAGTTGTGGTGAATCTTCATCATATTAAAAGGTATGTGGTTTTTTCTATTTTATTTTATTTTCTTTTATTTTAGTTTTAGTTGTTGTTATTTTTGTTCTTTTGTTGTTTTGGTGTATTTTTTTTTTGTAATGTAGATAAAGCTTTGAATTGGACATATTATTAAGGTATGTATATTTCGTTCCTTTTCTTGATGTAGGTTTTTTTTTTTTGAATTTTTTGAATATTTTTTATTCTTGTGTTGTTATAATTGGTATTAGTTAATTTATTGGATATTTATTGTTAAAGTTGAATTTAACTTAGAATTAGTAATTGACTATGTTAGAATAATTAGTAATTTTACTCTATTATTGCATGATTTGTATTTAATTATTTCCATTGATTTTAATTGTTAGTCTATATTTTTTTTAATTTATTGAATATAATTTATTGTTGTATTGCCATATATAATTATTGATTAATTTGTTGAATTAATATTGTTAATGTTGAATTTACCTTAGAATTAGTAATTGCATTTGTTGGAATAATTAGTAATTGCATATGTTTTTAATTGTTAGTTTGTATTTTTTAAAAAATTTATTGAATATATTTTATTGTTTTATTGCCATAATTATTTAATAATTTGTTGAATTAATATTGTTAATGTTGAATTTATCTTAGATTTAGTAATTGAATATGTTGGAAGAATTATTAATTTTACTCTAACTTGATGATTTGTGTTTAATTGTTTCTATTTATTTTGAATTTATAGTTTTGTTGTATTGACATAATTATTGAATAATTTGTTGAATTGTAATTGTTAATGTTGAATTTACCTTAGGATTACTAGTTGAATATGTTGGAATAATTAGTATAGATTGGGTCAATTGGTTGTGGCTATTGTTAATATTTGCAGGTTTGTGGATTTGGGTAGTATCCAAGTATAGGGGAGATGTTGCCGAATTTTTTTTAACATTTGAATTGAATTATATAATTATTTATATAAAATTGGTTAGATGCAAAGAATGAAAACCAGAGCTTCACGTACGGTCTCATCTAGTTTGTCTAGCAGCGACGAAGATATTTCCTTAGGTGCCTCTCAAGAAGAGGCACCTACACCACTTGCGCCGTCAGTTGATGCTGCCTCTTCCAGCGTTGTTTCACGTCGCAGAAGCGGCGTGCCTTCGTAGCGGAATTGATGGACCCGCAAGTACGAGGCACAATGGAAGGACGATTTTTCAATGTAAGTTTGTTAAGGTTTTAGTTTTTTTTTAAAAAAAAATTAAAACAAATTTATGAAGTCACTATTTAATTAATTTCAATTCTTTTCAGGTTCACAAACATTGAGGCCGCCCGAGTAATATCATCGGCGTTTAAAGCGTCGATGGAGATTCCATTTTTTCAATGGAGTTAGATATCCAGGCATCTTGAATGGATGCCTCAAATCAATGCATGGTTTTCCAGATTTGAGGTTTGTGTTAATATATCATTTTCTGCTTATTTCTAATAAATTCTTAATATAATTGTAAATAAATTATTAACATTTTTAAAAATTATTTTTATACACAAAATCGATTATGCTGGAACGAGGAACATAACAATGTTGTAACATCGAAAACAATACAATTTTTTTTTTACAAAAAAATTTATATTTCAAAATGTAATTTTTTATTGCGTTAAGTAGGTTGCGTGATTTTTGGCACGAAGCCCAAAAAAAGGCAAAAAAAAACTACAAGGGATAGGGGGTTCCAATGCCGGAACGATGTTGCGGTTTAGAGGGATTTCAAACCAATATACATCCCAGAGGATATATGGTCGCACTATCTTGAGCACGTGACGTCTGAACGGTTCACACGATGCTCACAGTCCGGTGCTAGCAACCGGAATCAGCCAATTCATGGCTCGGTGACAACGCATACCGGTGGCTCCTTTTCATTTGCTGCACATGCGAAACGGATGGTAAGATTAATTTAAATGAAATATATCGTTCAATTAATTTGTTGTTAATAAAGTTTTTTCATTATAGGCTACGTCTCTTGGACGTGAGCCAAGCCCTATGGAGCTGTTTGTGGAAACTCACGTGCGGAGTCAAGACCGCCTAAAGGAGGTGCAACAGTTCGTTGACAGCCGCACTCAACAATTTGTGGTATGTTTATTCAACCATTTTATTTTGTAAGTTATTATTATGTTTATTGAATTGAATATGATGATTACTTTTTTTATTTTCAGGAGACATATAATAATCGGTTGAGAGAGATATACGGGGACGATCCTTTGACCCATCCGGAATTCGATCCAAATTTGTGGATGGAGGCTAGATCATCAGGTGGACCCGATAAGAATTGGGTTTACGGGCTCTCCAACACTAGGGCTGACAACTTGCGGACGACCCGTACTGCTTCAACCGTCGGGAGCTCCCAATCAGTATCGAGCTCCTAATCTAAGGAGTTTGTGGCCTTGCAACAAAAGTGCGACCACCTATCAGAGGCGTACACACAACTCAAAGAACAATGCACAGCAGAATCTGCATAACAAAGAGCGACCTATGAAGAGCTTTGTCAAATGGTCATCAACATGGCACAAGGTGGAACATGTGCACCCAATCCAAGTTGGCCGCATAACAGCCAGCCTCCTCCTCCTGATCCTCCTCAACCTCCTTTATATTAATTTTTGATAAACATTATTTACATTTAAAATTTCATTTAATGTTTTTTTGAACAATTTCATTTTGTAATGAATATTATTTATCTTTCAATTTTTGTTTTTGATGCTTAATATAAATTTTATTTGCATAATTGGTTTTTATTACCATTAATTTATATTATGTATTCTAAATAATTATTAAAAAAAATTCAAAAAAAAAATTACAAAGGGATTTACCGACGGAATAAATCCGTCGGCATTAGACAGTAGCCGCGACCATCACCGACAAATTTCCAGACGGATAAATTCGGTCGGTGTTTTCATGACTCACCAATGGCTTTACCGACGGAATTAGTCCGTTGGTATTATAAATTACCGACGAATTTACAGACGGTGTATTATGTCGGTATTTCAACAATTCCCCGACAAAGTTACCGACGGAAAGTAACCGTCGGTGAATTGTAATATCACCGACGGAATAACAATCCGTCGGTTTTTTTGAAGTGCAAAATTTTATTTTTTTGGCCCGCATATTTCGTCTGTAAAACCGTCGGTATATAGTTTTTTTGTTTTGCCGACCGATATAGCGACAGAATGTGGAATCACCGACGAAAGGTAAGCCGACGGACGTATTCCGTCAGTAAATAATTTACCGACGTACTATCAATCACATACCGACGAAATATGTCCGTCGGTAAAACTGTGAATTCTTGTTGTGATATATATATATATATAGTCATGTTTTTTAATACCATTTGCTTCATTAAATGATCCAATGTTATAACAAAAAAATAAAAAGTCAAAACTTTAAAGAAAGACTTTGCTATTTTCTTGTAGGAGTTAGCAAGCACAAATAAATAGTTGGTAATTTTGGTCCAATTAAACATGAAGTTGTTTTTTTAATGTAGGTATTCGGATTAACTTGTATATACCTCAATTAATTTTATGGATCCTAAAATTAATGACTATGTAAGTTTTCAATTATCCTAAAAAAATTTGAACTTATAATTTTAAGAAAGAAATTCAAAACTTAACTATTTAAGCTATTTCTTAGGATTTATCTATGAAATTGTCACAACAGAAGATGCTTCTTGAATTTGAGTAATAAACTATACAAGGGAAGTACTCTTAGAAAATGTAACAAGAAAAAATCTTCAATTATTCTCTTTTTTTTTTTTAAAGAATTCTTGTTAATTGCATATTTATTTATTTATTTTTATTTTCATTTCATACTTTATCAAATTGAAGATATCTTTATCATAGAGTTGTACCAAACTATATATTTGAAAGATTTTATGATCGTTTAACAATATAGAACACCTCACAAAAAGTGAGAATTCTTTATTTAAGATGAAACACCCTATTTGTATATATTTTTTTAATAAAATATTACATTTGCAAAACTATAATGTATATTAATTAATTAAATATTTTTTAAATTTATAATTGAAGTAAAACATACGACGTCGCATCTAATAAACAAATCGAGCGTGAAGGGTGGGAAAGAAAAAAAAAACCCTCTAAAAAAGAACCGACCACCAGCATATTGTCACCCACAATATTAGGTTATGGAGTTTAATATGTTAGATCACATGTCAAAATCATGAATTCTAGCCCTAAGATCTGGGTGGTTTTACTTTTGGGAGACATTGAAACATAATTAGGCAATTAACGTGTGAAAATGACACTTTCGTTTGGGTTTGTGAAAGAGACATTTTATGTGATAGCAGTGTCCTTGTAGTTTCTTACCATAGCTCTCTCTTTTGTAAAAACAACAAGATTATGCACCCACCTATATTGTGAGACAAGTTAATTTTTATTTGAATATAAAAAAGTATTTGAATATTAGTAATATTTTTTCTAATAAGAAAAATTAAATCATATAAAAATTTACTCAATATAACTCGATTGATTTTACTGAACAAAAAACAACTTATACAACTTGTGAAAATAATATTGACTAAATAAAATTTTAAAATGATATCTTTTTTTAATATTAAAATAATAACATATTGGATTGACTTACAACAACCCGGATTAACATATTAAATTTGTGACTCGGGTTATAAAACTATGATAATCCTATAAAATGTAAATGAAAATAAATTATTAAATCTAATTCTCAATCAACTCAATATTGAAAAATAAAATTGAAAAAAAAATCAATTAAAAATATATATATATATAAAATAATTTGAGTTAACATATCAAATTTGCAACCCGATTCATAGAACTGAAATAACTTTATGAAAAGCAAATCAAAATAAAATACGAAATCCTTTCCCAAACCAACCTACTATTAAAGGACGATATTAAAAAAAAAATCAATTAAGAAAAGAACATAAAAAAATAATTTTAGTCAATCCACCAAATAGATGACTATGTCATGAGATCGAAATAATCTTATAAAAAAATAACTTGATTTAACTTTACCTAACATTCAAATTCACGACTTTGGTCTTAATATTGAAATAACCTTAGAGAAAAAAATTCAAAGCAAATTAAAAACTTGATTTTCAATCGTTCTTGTCAAACCTATTGTTGAAGGGTGAAATTTGTAAAAATCTTAATTAAAAAAATTAAAAAAAAAAGTCAAATCAACCCGAGTTAATCATTAAGCACTATTTCTAGATCATAAAATCAGGATAACCTAATGAAAAACAAATCATGAAACCTAATTCCCAATCAAACATAATATTAATTGATGAAATAAAAAAATCAATAAAAAAAAAAAAATAATAATAAGTCAATTCGGCTAACTTGCCAAACTTATAATCCAGGTCATAAGACAAGGATAATCTAATAAAAACCAAGTTCAATGTTGAAGGATCATGACTCGGGTCATGAGACTAATATAACCTCTTAGAAAGACAAAAAAAAACAATATGATTTAACCAGGGTTAAAATGTTAAAACTCGTGACCTTGATCATGAGACTAAAATATTCTCATAAAAAACAAATCAAAACATATTATGATGTCTAATTTCCAACTGATCAAATGTTGAATTATAAAATTAAAAAAAAAATTAGTTAAATAAAAGACACAAAAAACAACCCGAGTCAACTCGGATTAGCCGATTATTCACTATTCTCGGGTCATGAGTCTAAGATAACCTAATGAAAAATAAACAAAATAAATTATGACGTTTAATTTTCAATCAAATCAATATTAAATGATGAAATTGAAAAAAAATCAAGAAAAACAAATATAAGTCAATCGGGTTAACCTGGTTTGTTAACCTACCAAACCACGTTAACCCGTTAAATCTGGGATTCATGTCATTAAAGTGTGATAACTAAATAGAAAGAAAAAATTTAATATTAGAAAATGCAATTGAAAAAAAATTATTTGAAAACAAATTAAAAAAAAATCATCAAAGGAAAGCACTATTCTAATTAATAATGCTTTGTGACAAGGGATAAAGTAAAGTCCCCTCCTCCTTTAGTTTATAATTAATAAGAATTTAATAACTAAATAGCAAAAAATATCTAATATTAAATGATAAAATTAAAAAAAAATCAAAGAAAAAAAAACAAAATACTATTATAATAAATAATACTTTTCTAATAAAAAGGACAAGTAAAACTCCTTTTTTTTTAGTTTATAGTTAATATTGATTCAAAAAGGTTAGAAGAACATTTTGTATCTATTTTTTATTAAAAAAAAAAAAAAACTCTTGTGGTCATGAATTGCGCATGTAATTGGGTCTCTATGTCACGCGATAAATTTCTACTGATTCAAATTTCAAAACAAAAAAAAATGATTAAAAATTAAAAAACTAATAAAGAACTTAAAAGATTGTCAATTTCTTTATTCATTTACCATTTGAATTTTAAAAAAATTCTTTGAGTTTTTTATTCACACTAAAGAAAGTTTATTTCATTTTAAGAAGTAAGAAAAAAAAAACTGATCTAATTTTTTAATTTGTTTCTTATTTCCATTGTCTAAAATAATATAGTGATTATTTGGATCTTGTAAATTAAATATAGTATTAAATGGAGGAAACAATTATGGATTTATTGGTGATACATTGTTTTTTTCACATACCCAACTTTTCAATTTATTTCTTCCAAAAAAACTTTGATGTGTTTGAGCTTCTCAAATTTTACATGAAAATAAAAAAAATATTCACCTAGAAAAACAAAAATATGAAAAAAAAAGTCTAGCATAAATGAATGAAAATTGGCAATTAGATCTATTGCAGCTCAAAGATTTATGTCCCCGTGTCTTGAAAATAATATATTTTTTGTTTTGAATTTATTATTATTAGCATTTTTTTTGAAATTTTTTAATATACACATGCACACATATCCAACACTAGTTCAAACTTATTTACTTATTTTTAACCCAAAATCATTCGTTTAATTCTTTAATAATATTTCTTCCAAATTTCTCATTCAAGAACTATTTTTATACTTTGAAATTCATGTCTAAGCAAAAATATATATTTATCATCAATTATCTAACTTTTTCAAGATTTATGCATGCCAACCCAAAACTTGTTTCTTTTTATATTCATCTTTCGAAATCTAAAATGAATTAATTGTTCAACATATATCACACATTCATTTAACCAAAAGAATTGCTCTCCTAAGTTTCACTTTAATCCCAAGGTGTTAAAATTTAACACATGCCAAAATCTCCATCATAATCAAACGCAAGAGTTTATTTCAATTTCAAATGATCATTAATACTTCCACCCATATTATGTATTTATAATTAAACAAGTAATTCATGAAATCTCTATATTTTTAATGTTTTTTCCTCAATGGTCCATACTAGTTATTTTAGTTATACTAAGTTTTTTTTTATTCTTCATTAAACTTCATTTCATATCATCGTAGAATTATACATAATCATCTTTTTAACAAGTTTTCACACTCTTTTAATTATTTCCTCGCAAACTCCTTAATTGGCCGAGATTTTCTTTAATCAACAATAGTTTCCTTTTAAAAAAATTTCATGCAATTACATTTTATATCAATCTCATAATATTTCCTACAATAAAACCTAGCACAATTCTTATGTCAAATTAGAACACCAATTTAATTCCTCTTTTTTCCAATAGTAGTTGAACACGCAATAAGAGTGATATGATTTTTCTTGCAAATATTAGCTGAACACACACATAACAAGAGTGGTATGATTTTTCTTTAAATTACATGCCATATATAAAAATCTATATTTCTCCCACTTTCCACCATTAAGGCTGATTCTTAGTATTTATTTGATACTAAGTTTTAATTTAAATTCCTGCTATAATTTTGTATTTATTACCATATATTACAATCCAATTGATCCAAATAACATTCAATTTTCATTTTCCTTAAATTTCTTTAAGAACCCCACCTCAACATTTAAGAGTTTCAGCATCAATTCTATTTGTATTAATCCAAGTTTGTATATTTAGGTTTAAAACTCTGTACCTGATGAGAAAATGAGCTTTGAATGCTAACGAGTCAGAAATTTTCAACTCCTCTTCCTTCTCCCTCCAATTTGTCATGCCTCTCTCTTTAGAACTTGTTTTCTCTCACTTGATTTTCTCCTGATTCTTGTGGTTGATAGGTTCAGGAAATCATCTCTCTCTTATTCTAGCATTAAACCTTGAATTCTCTTAAGTTTTTGGTGTAAAAATTGCAAGGAAGCAACAAACTGTCTTTTTTTTTTTTTTTTTTCTTTCTAGCAAAACTAGTTGTTTAAGGAGAGGAAGGAGCTAAAATTTCTATTTTATTCACTTATTTATGTAAATGCCATTAATAAGTCTATATTTTATTTTTTATCTGGCTATTGATATTTTTGGATAACTTTTCTAAACTCTAATTATAATGAATTTTCTCACTAAAGATAGAGCATGCATTGTGTAAGGAAACTCTTTGTAAAAGTTCAATTTGATTCGATAATTAGATTGAGAGTCATGCTTGATAGCGTAAAATTAATCGATAAGTGATTTTACATAAAAAAAAAATATGAATTTTCTTATGCTATCCTTAGTTGGAACATATTATTTATTACCATTTAATTATTCCATAATATATTTATTTTACCTTTTCATTATTTAGTTTATTTATGGTTTTATTATCGTGGTAACGTTACAAATTTTCAATTAGGATTTACACTAACACTTTTTTTTACCTTTTGATCACATGTTTAAACTCATTTAAATTTTTTGTTGTTTTTTGAAATCTGGCCATCTACACCTACGATCCTAATTAAGCATCGGAATCTCCGAGCCCAAATGAGATTTTTTTTTGTAGGTGCTTTTGATTCTTTGTTATCACTAAGTAATAGCCCATTTACATTATTTTAGCATAATACTAACTTTGCCAAGACATCGTTCTTTTATAATTTCCTTTAAACCTAATCAATGGCGCCATTTATACAAACTTTTTGAACAAAATCCATTTTATTTACCTTTTTCACATAGCTTCTAGTTTTTCCATGGTCAATAGCTTATAAACTTTAGGAAAGAGATGGCTATAAATCTTTCCACTATAGATGATCCATCAACTTCTTCAAATCTCTACTAACTAACTCAACATGTAAAAATTATACTTTTATTTAAAGAATTGATTTTTATAAGAAGGTTATGCCCTGCACTACCAAAATTTTTAAATTTACTAACATAATTTTTTGTCGATATTTATTCTCTCAGCCTATTAGTTCAAATTTTACCGACAAGATCACAAATGAAAATACTTTTGCATAAAAAATCTCATTAGTGATTTGTGGCCTATCAGTGATAAATTTACCAATAAATTTACTAACAGCAAAAGTGCGCCAAAAAACAAAAGTAGCAACTTCATTTCATTTGTATTTCCATTAGTGAATATGACATATTACCAACATAAAAACTGTATGTAATTTTATTAGTGATTTTTTTTGTCTGTCGCTATTTCCCTTGATGAATTTGGTATATAACTGAGAAAAAGACTGTATGCAATTTCATCGCTATTAAACAATAGCAGTTATATTTGTAGTAATTTTTTTTCCAACTCTTTGAAATATACTAACGATCTTAATATGTCGGTAACATTATCAATGATAATTTCAAAATATTTTTTAAAAATTAAACATAAGTATAAAATAATTAATATAAATTAAATTAATATAAAAATAAAATATTTATTACAAATTTAAACATTTATAAGTTCAAATATAATCTAGAATAGAGGTGCTGGAGAGGAAACAAGTCTTTGTTGGGATTGTGAGGCCAACAAGGAGAAGCACATATACCACCTATTTATGATTTCATCTTCATTACCAATCGATGGAGTTCAGTCATTTTAGAATTAAGTCGTGCATGATCAGCAATAAGATGGGTTGACTAAGCTTGTACTCGTTGGTCTAAAATTGCCTAAAACTCTGGATACTTCGTGCTCAAAATCGATTGCGAGCATCCAATGATTGAAACATTGTGAGTCATCCACCAGTCCTCGGTCATAGTGTTAAAAAGAGTGTTCTCCTGATTTCTATTGGATCCACTAAACGATTCTGCCTTTAGCTATAAATTTGAATAAAGATCCGGATAGATTGAAGAGTCATCCTCATATCTCTTCTTTAACAAGATTTATATGTTTCTCGAAAAAACAAGTCAACAAATTCAAAAAAATAATTGAAAACTAATATATCACAAAGTGTTGAACTCGACTATTAATGAGCTGCTACACCTTTTTTTATGGTCCACACGTGCATTTCTATAAAAAGCTCCATCAAGCTTGGCTCGCATCCAAGAACCGTAGCTTGCAAGAAAAAAATATTGTTAATTAAATATATTTTAAAAAACAATAAATAAATAAAGGATCTAGTAAAAACAAAAACTTACCATCATTTTCACATGTGAAATGAACGTAACAAGATCGCTAGTGTGCATGGTAATTGAACCATGAACATGTCGGTTCTAGTTCTCCATATTGGATTGTGGCCATCACACAAAGCGCTCGAACATCACTTGATGAATATATTCATCCAATATAGCTTTTGAGATGTATGGTGATCTGAAATCCTTCCAAAACACCATGTTCTTTCAGCCTAGAAGCTCTCTTCTTTTGCATATTTTTTGGCTTTCTTTTCCACCCCATACCAAAAATCACAAAACCTATATGGTACAAATGAATTATCTGTTAGTAAATAAAAAATTAAATTGAATAAAATTAGCATAATTCTCCTAAACCCTAATTTCAATAGCATTGTTAGCTATATACCATTCAATTTTTTCCTTTTAACTAAAATTTGTAAAAGAATTTTTTTATTAATATTAATGGGGGGTCTCGCCAAGTTATAAATTAAATATCACAAATAGATTTACTAATAAAATTAACCTATCGATAATTATGGCTGTAAAAGTGACATCATCATACTTTTTAGATTTTTGCAA
Organism: Populus alba; assembly: GCF_005239225.2. NCBI lineage: Eukaryota > Viridiplantae > Streptophyta > Magnoliopsida > Malpighiales > Salicaceae > Populus > Populus alba. The sequence goes on along the minus strand of NC_133286.1, from coordinate 8,910,252 downwards.
TTATTTCTTTTCCCACTTTAATTCCTTCATTTCATCAATGTTTATCAATAGATACAACAAGGGAATAGCTTGTCGATAAAATTCATCACAATCTATCGAGATAAAAATTTCATTAGTGTTTCTATTTATATTTTCTAATTTGCTGGTAGTGATGGTCACAAGGTTTAGTTTATAACTAGTTTTTATCACTCGCGCAATGTTATCAGTAGAATTACAAGTTATTTTCAAACATAATAAAATAATATGATAATGTTGTGAGTGCATTTTAAAATGTATTATGATGTTTTTTTTAATTAGAAATGTAAACATGCTATTTACACTACATGTAGGATTTCAAGTAAATTTTTAATGTGAAAAAAGTAATTATGTTATGGATATGTTCTTATCATATATATTTTTTTTTAAATTGAGAAACAAAAAGATATTGTTTATACTTTATAAAAAAACTAAACTAAGAAATACATGAACTGATTAACAAAAAAATAGTTGTTAAGACTAATAAAACATTAAAGCATGAATGTAATCTTCATAGTAGAAATAAAATGACCGATGCACATACAAATATTTTATACTAATTGTCCTTTTTATTTTAAATTTTTTTCATTCCTTTTATCTTAGTGGCTTTATATTGTTGCTAATAACAAATGGAAGAAAATTCAATACAAATCAAATTAATTTCTTTAAAGTGTCATGCAACTAAGAATATATATATATATATATATATATATATATATATATATATGTGTGTGTGTGTGTGTGTGTGTGTGTTGACATTGAAAAAAAAAATTAATTCAATTTGTTTAAGAAATAAGAGAGTGTATAAATCAATATTTAAATAAAAACATTTAATGAAAGAGAAAAAAAATCAAAAACAAAAACAAAGATCAAACATGGATAGATCAAGCCTAAGTTCACCTGGAGCTAAAAGCCCAGACACATGCCTGGTTTTTGTTTTTCAAGAGTGAAAGAAGCATCTTCTACTCCTGTATGTTCTAGTTTATTGAAGGAGGGCGGCAAGTCACTTGTAATGGCATGCAAGTTGCCAACACAAACAACATATTGTGGACTAGTTTGGTCATTGAAAATCAAGTTCCATGTTTTTGGACCCCAAAAATCAAATTTCTAGTTCATTTATACCCAAGAACACCTCTAAAATACAATATAAACTTCAAAAGACAACTTAAGAAGCTCAAAATACCTCAAAATCATTCTTAAAAAAATAAATATTTATCGAATCAAAATAAACTAAATGAAACTTGATCTACTTTTCCCATTATGTTTAGAGAGAGAAACTACATCCATTAAACTTCTCTCGAGAAGAAGAATTCATTGGCACACAAATCATCTTTTTTTGTGGTCAAAAAATAACCTAACAACTTTCTCTTTTATTTGTCATTTTCTGGCGAGTTTCTCTCTCATCTCTCAAACCTAGGGACAAATAAATAAATAAAATATTTTGGAACAAGATAAAAATCCTTAAAACCTTGAGATTGATCATACATTTTCTCCATGTTTTACATTATTGTACTTTATTTTTTAAATTTATCTTTTTACTACTATTAAAAACCTTATCTTGTGGAATTAGGCCAAAATATGATTAAAATATAAAAAGTATTAGAATAAAATTTGAAAAAAAAAGAATATGAAAATGAAAGAAAAAAGAAAAAAAGAGTGCCTTTATTGCATGTTCATATGAATAATGGAGCAGCTGAGAAAAGAAAAAAACCCATATATTTTCTTAATATATTGTATAATAGTCTGGGCACTCTTAATGATCAAAGCTTCAACCATTGGTAATCAGATATTTTGGAATGGGGAAGGGCTGGATAAGAAAACAATTGATTTTTTTATATGAAAAATATGTTAAATTAAAGAACATAATTAAGAACATTCAAACTTCTAGGACTAAAATATAAAACTTTTCAAATTTTGATTGTGCCATAGCCCCACCAGCCACGAATCAATGTAGTTCCGTCTTACTTGTAACGGTGGACCCAAATTTATTTTTAATTTTTAATGTGAATGTTTTGGTTAGTTTGCGTGTATCTCAACTAATTTCACAAACCTTAAAATTAACGATTATATAAATTTTTAATAACCTAAATTTTATGAGAGAAAACAAAATTAAAACATAATGACTCCACCTTTCATGTCACCAAAACTTCAATTTTGGTTGGCAACGAGATTGCCTTCCCTTATTTACACAGAGCATCCTGCTGCATTTTTAATTTAATAAACATGCATCATTTTCAAAAAGAAAAAAAAAAAATAGTCAACAAACGACATGAATGCATGTTGATTGTCGCATTATTATTATTAAGCTGCTCGAGAAGATGAGCCCATCTGCTTAATTCAAGGCGATGTCTTCAAGTTAAAAGGGTCCCCATGGAGGACAAGCTGATGGCGTCGGCCATAATTGCACAGGAGAGGTTCTTCTCTTGTAGTTTTTTCTCGGAAAAATGTGATTTTTTCATGCATTTGCAAGCATAAGAAGGTTCCGACCAGTCTTGCCTGAATGGCATTAACTGTTACAGGTTACAGGCCCCAGACGACGGCTGTGTCGCGTACTGTTCCTTGAAAAATATGACCATTGTTATTTTAAGTTCTGTCCAACCTCGTGGCAAGGAAATTGACCCCTCACACCTGCTACTGGACAAACTGGTCCCAGTTAGAAGATTGGAGTCACATATTCAGAATTCTCAGATTTCTTGTTATCTTGTTGTTGAGAGGATGCTGACCCTTTGAATTTCAAGACGGAAAACGCAGTTTCTAAGTGCTGTCATCTAATTTTCCTACAGAAACAGCAAGAGTCCATCGGCACATGGAGTGGAAAATTTGACCGGAGTGCAGCGAGAGACACGAGGGTCGTTAATTCTTAAAAAAACCCGCGTCTCAGGATAAAATAACAAATATAAAATAAATAAAAACACAAAACAAAAATTAATGTCAATCTAATCAAAAGCTATAGATATTAGATAGTTAAAAATAAAAAGTTTGTTTTTCTAAAATACTTGTGTCTATCTATTTGATCCATAAAACATAGAGGTCGAGATTAATGAGCTGTTCATGGATGGTGAGCTGCATAATCAATCAAGTAAGACGTCAAATCTACTTTTAAGTATAAAATACGTGGTCAAGCGGTTTGCCATCCCACGACTGAGGACAGATAGCCCTGTCTATAGTGGAACATCAATATATTCTTTTTTTTGTTTTTTTATTGTGAATATTCAAACAATTTACGTATAGTTTAATTAAAATATTATTAATTATATTAATTTTAATGGCTCTAAAATTTATGTCACTCAAATTAATAATTTTAAAAAATATATATTCAAAATCTGACTAATTAAACACTACTTCTCATTATTAACATCCATATATTCTTGTTTGTGCTCGTCAACATACAAACCCATACTGAAATGCCATAGAATGGAGGATGATCAAGTGGTTCTGATGGAATAATCATTGGGTATGATGAACATAGTAACTGGTATCAACTTTTTTCTGGACTTCATAAATGCTAATACTATCTTCTGCGCCAGCCGCACCATGTTGCTTGAGCTGAAAGGTCAGATTTTGGTATCATTTATTAATATCAACTTATGCCTTGAGGCTTGATGCCATCAGATTTCTAAACTTCAAACCCGACCATTCCAAACAAATATCCATATCATACATCCTTCCATGCGTCGTAGAGTTGGGCTTATTTTATGGCTCAATTATTTATAATTAATATTTTTTTTTAGTTTTTTTTAATCACATCAATAATTAGATAATTGTTTTCGTTTTTATTATTTTGTACTATGTATGGAATAACAATACCATCTCTGAACATACATGTAAAAATTAGGTTTTCTAATATTATATACATAGTGAAAACTATGAAACAATATCATTCAGAAGTCTCTAGAATCTCGTTAGACAGATCTGGAGTTGTTTAGAGATTTATTATCTTAAAATCTAATTTTTTTTTGTTTTAAATAATTTTTTTAAAGGCTGAGTTGTTGTAAACCACGAGTCATCCAATAATATGACATCTAATGATAATCCACATGAACTATCCATGAAAAATTTTCTAAATCCCTATTTAGGATAAAGAGATTGCTATGCCTAAAATGTTAGCTCTAATTTTATGTTTACGTGGTTTTTATTTCTAACAGATAACAACTTTTAAAAATAAGAGATATAATCTACTATTTATAGGGAAATATGAAAAACCCTTAAATTAGTAAAATATCAATTTACCTCCTAAATAATATCCATTTATTAATTTAGAATAATTTTAGAAATTAACTCAATCAAGTCCTTACTTGATTTTTCTAAGTCTAAAAATATAATCTATGTATTAATTATATTACAGTCCTTAATTTCTAAAATATACTTTAATTAAGTCATACTTAAATTAAATCATCTTAGTTTAATTTATGACTAATAGTTTTTGTGTGTGTGACCCATTAGGTTCCTAATATATTGGCCCAAATATAAATTATAATTCTAATTAAATAGAATTAAATAAATTAAAATTTTTAATTTATTATCAATTAAACAATTGATTAATTTATATTTGAAGATCAAGTGTATTATCCAGCAACGTATCATGATCCCTCAAATATTAGAAAAGTCATTAGTGGTTTGATTAACCTTTTAGTGATCAGTTTCTCAGTATCATTAGTATCTTTTCATCAATAATGTTTTAATTTAACATTAAAACATGGAACATGTTTGCTATATTAAATCATATTTATTCTCTACATAATAATCATTAATCATTTGAATAAAATTTGAAACTTTTTTCAAATTTCATTTCCACCTTGGCCAAGAATTTTTCAATCTATACTACTTGAGAACATATGAGAATTTTTTTTTTTTCTAAATTACTTAGGGTGATGAATCTTTCTCTTGATCATTTAAGTATCTTCATATAGTTAATGATATATTCAATACCTGCTTTTTCGTTACCTCGATTAAGATAACATGTAATATGATCAAAGTATAATATTTTTTTATATAAAATGACTTAGTGATTTAAGTATAAAAATCACTTATATAACCACCACATAAGCCTTTACATAGACATATGTGACCTCTCCATATGAAATTTTCATATAGGTCAGTTCAGTATACATATTTTATGATAAGCACCTTTATAGTAATTGTAGGTATCCCTTATACCTCAGCTTATAAAAATAATTGTTTCCTTTCATAAACGAAAAAAACATAATATGTATCAGTCTTTTACGACTTTAATGAATGTCCAGTATTTAAGAGAGTATCGACTAGGAATATTTTAGGAACAATGCTTGATGCAATGAGATCCCATAATTATAATAATTTTATATATTTTTTTTTGCATAATATTTTTTTTTCCATAGACTTTAGTTTTACTCTAGTTTAATTAATCTAATATTATATGAATATTAAAAGATGAATCAATCCTTTATTAATAATAAATATATATTTACATTAATATAATAAACCACATGTAACCAACCGATTGACTATAGAGCATATTAAACTAATAGTAAAAACATGGTTAACTTAAATCTTATCCCACCGAGAAAAAAAATATTAGCAAACTTATGTTCAATTGGACTTATTTTATATTACACCTCATGTCCAACTATACACACATTCTAATTAAATATTTTTAGAGTGATTTAACAATTAAAATTGAATTAAGAAAATTGTATTTCCAACTATAATTAAATTTCTCTTAAGAAAATAGTATATGAATATAGTATATTCTTCATACTAGATGGATATTCAATTTAAACTTTTAATTTCTCTTGATTTCTGAAATAAATACTATAATTAACATGCAACATTTGATATCATAATTTTAGTTAAAAATAGATTAATAGAAAGCTAATGATAGTGAAAATAATTTTTAATATAAATAATTCTAAAATTCCTATATACAATATATATCAAAATGTTGACATATACTCAATTTGAATTCATAATATCTTTTTTATTTTTTAAAAAAATACTATAAATTTGCATCACATGATTTCACAATATTATTGGTAAAATATTTGAGTGAAAATAATAAGAATGTAAATGATTTATAATTTTTCACTTGTATTATTATAATTGTTTTTTAATAATTTAAGGGATCCATGACAAAGTTAATTCAGTATTAGAAACTTTTTTTCCTTCTTTGATATCATGATATATATATATGCAAAAGGGATCCATTTGTATATCGTGAAGGAACTACATTCATTTCACTAATTAAAATCGATGTTCCTTTTAAGTTGATTTCATAGTAAATACATTTAGAAGATATAATTTTTCGACAGGCTTACTTGTGGCAAATAGCTTTAGTGATACTAAATATACTTTTTCACTCGAACAGGTCATCTATAGTTTATTATTTTAATAAAGAAAGATGGGGATGAGGTTGAGATCGAGACTATTAATTTATTTAATTATTATTGATAGATGGTTGCGTGCAGCGCCCATGGCCTAATGGATAAGGCGCTTGACTTCTAATCAAGCGATTGTGGGTTCGAGTCCCACTGGGCGTGACTTTCTTTTTCGCTCAAGCAACTATTTTTGGCGCAAAAATCTGAAATCTAATCATCGGATGAATGGAAAGTCAACCATGAAGAAAAGGCAAGCATATTATGCATAGTTGGAAACTGTACCTAAATTAGCTCTCACATTTTAATATGAAGCCTATTTTTTTTTTTTTTAATTTAGTTATATATTTATCTATTTGACCTAAGGTTTGACCAGTTAATATTTATTTGACTAATTATACTACCCTGCTAGTCATTTTTTTTCTTTCAATAAAGAGAAACTATATTGTGGGACTTAATCATTGATGGAAATAAGTAACGCCTTTATAAAACCAAGCAGAGTGTGAAAATACCAAGACATCAAGACCTTCTACTTAAGAAAAGAGTATCTGCTTCAAGAAGAACCACATGTGAAAGAGGACAAACATCTAAGAAGATAAAGAGAATTGCATAAAATGAAAAGATATAAAAAAATTAAATAAAGTAATAAAAAAAATTGTAAAAGAAAGCAAGTAAATAAATGAAAGAAAGTACTGATACTAAAAGAAATAAAATGAATAAATTTAAGGAATAAAAATTATGTATATGGAGCAGAACATCATTTATAATAGTTATATGATCAATTGTAGGTCATTCATGAAAATAGATCTGCACTTTGATTTTAAAATGATATCATCAATGTAGACCTTCATGTTGTGTTTGATCATAATATGAATAATCAAATTCATTACTCTTTGGTAAATAGCACTTACGCTATTTAAACTAAAAGACATTACCATCCACTCAAACATTCCTAATAAATCAGAATATCTAAAAATAGATTTTGACACATTTTTCTCTACAATGAAGATGTAGTTATAACTAGAGTGACTATTCATAAAGTTGAGCATATATTTCATTGATGAGTGTTGTGTTAATTAACATATTCACCAATAACATTGGATATTCATCTTTTAAAGTTACAATAATTATATTTCTAAAAGCTATACATATCCTTAAATTTCCATTCTTATTTAGTATTGACACTATGTTAGATATTCATTCGTCATGTCTAATTAGCTTAATAAATCCAACTTCTAAGAGCCCTTCAATTTTTTCTTTCACATGATTAATTATGTCCTGGACTATTCATCGTGGAGGTTGTTTATGTGACTTGAACTCAAACTTGATTTGCAAAGGATTTTCAACCAAACCTCCATTTAAACTAGGCCTTTCATTGTAATTCCAAGCAACACAGTCTTTATAAATGTATAGCAATGATACCAAATCCTTTTAAAATTCTTTTGGTATATTTGCACGTATAAAGGTTAGTCTAAGGTTATCTTCAGGCCTCAAGTTAACTTCAATTAATGCATGTCCATCATCCATTTTTGGTGGCACTTGAGGAATACTTGTCATATCAAGCAAGATTAATTGATAATGTTAACTAGTTATGTTGAAGAAATTTTGTTCTAATATTCTTGAACAAAATCGTTGAAACATATTATCAATAGAATGACACATATAATCCATGTCAATGAATTAAGATGGGCCTATATTATTGCTACACAACCATGCATCTACCATCCCTAAATTGATCATAAATGAATTTTAATCCACTTTAATTACTTAATTGATATGTATGGTAACCTATCATCTACTTTAACTATTTCAATTGACTCATCTAGTAACTAAAATACAAATGGTTTACCTTCAACTATGCTTACTTGTTTTATAATGTTATAGTTATAAGTGTAGTTCAATTTAATATGCAATCCCAAACATAGGTTTGGAGTCATGAATTTATCATTGTTAAGCATAATAAACCCAAGAGTATCGAGGTCACTCCACAAGAATTATCCTGGAAGAAGAAACTTATTTTATTAAATATAATATTTCACTTGGATTCTAGGTTGATTATGTCTCAAATATTCATGACAAATACAAGTATTAAAGTGTTTATGAATATAAATGAGGTTGGATTCTTGGGATTCCCTCCACTATAATAAAAGATTAAGCATGATTTTCCCATTACCCCTCATCTAAAACCGTGCACGAATAGCTCAATCAGAATGAGACTTATACAATAAAATCTATTAATAAAGTTATTGCATAACCATGGCATTCAAATAAGAAATCAAGTTACTAAGTTACAACACTAAGCATTAGATACAAAATTAATTTATTTACACCTAAATAAAATGGTGTATTAAAGTTTTCATTTATTAAATTGTATGTGATAATTCATGAGCTCAATAATAACTAAAGTAGGGTTGTCATGCCTATAAAAAATTACATGTAATGAGAGATTAATTTAGTCAGGAGTAATAAAATAGTGTATTTGGACACATTTACAATGATATCAATTAGTATATATCAACTTGCAATGAGGCATAAGAACTTTGAGAAACCCCATTAGCCTTGATTCATAGGTAGAGATTCATCTTTAAACTCAACTCATAAGGAATTTAGCTACACATAAATTTTATGAAAATAGAAAGATTAAATAATATAAAAGTGAAAAACATCAATGAAAATAATAATAATAATAAGTTCATATGGATTAATATCATAATATAAGCTAACAATAATATGGAGTCTCAAGTTAAAATTACTTTGATTTTTTTTTTAATTTATTATGCATATGATTTTCAAGTGATTTTTATATTAACAAAATTTAATGTCGTATATATCAAATGAGCAATAATTAAATTATTTAGATAAAAAAAAATAAATGTTTAAAAAGTGTAAATCAAAACAAATAATGAATGATTCATAGGATTTTTGTATGAATCGGTTCGTTTTAATTATCTAATGATACAAAAAAAAAAAATGAAGAAACCTTTTAGACGAGAACCACCAACACGTAGTTGTACACTAGCTCCAAATTTCAAAATTCTAGTTATAGATAAGATGCCTAGTAAACTATGTAATTACAATCACCTTCTAAAAATACAAAAAACTTTATTTTGTATAAAGTAAACTTTATTGTACGTAGTTGTGCACACACCTCTATTTTTTTGTTTTGATACTAGTAAACTCTTTACAAAGTACAATTATTATGAAGGGTTGACACCTCATTTCTAGTCAATAGTCAAAATATAAGCACCACTATATTTTTCTATGTAGTTTGCATAACTTTTATATATATATATATATATATATATAGAACAACACTACAATTCTATAATGCTTTCTAACACTGATAACACTAACTTTTCTACAATTAGCATCACAAGCATCAACCTCACTAATAAATGCTCATGGTGCACCATCTTTTTCTCCACTTGCTATTGAGATGAGCCGACATAACAAGTATATAAATATCCTAAGCCGTCACCATTAAAGAAAGATTGAATAAAGACCTTAAAAAGTAAGAGACCAATACTAGTCCATACAAACACAAGTTAGACCCAAGCTCCATACCTAGATATACATACTCACACAAGTACAAAAACTCATAAACTTCATAGACAAAATCTTAAGAAAATTTTCTCATTCCCTACATTCTTTTTGTTACATTATTTTTAACTTTTACATTTACCAACTTAAATGTTAGAGTGTCTCATGTACCCACTAGGGAATTGCTTTTTAGGGACATGACTAGGGTAGAGATAAAAGCTAATAGACTAGTTATAAACTAGCCTAAGGATGGAGTTATGGAAAACTCAATTTCTATCTTGATTTTTTTCACGACTCTATTAATAACATTGACTAGGAGAAACTGAATAAAAGCTAATTCATTCTCTTTCACTTCTCATCTATTCTTTTCATGATGGAGAAACTTTAGGACAGGGAAAAATGATTGATCTCCCTACCATAGAAACTACATCCCCTTTAAATTTCCATTAATTCACTCATCAAGTATAAGTGCTCAACAATATTGTTTCAGTCATAAAAGAACAGGTTCATACTCTAATATTTTATCAACAAGAAATACAACATAAAACTCTGTTACATGCACTATATGTAACAACTTTGGTTCCATAAAAAACATGATAAAATGACATAAAGAGTAAACACAATACTCTAATTCTAAGAAAAAGTTGCTCTTACTATGAAGGCACTCCTTAATAGATCCTAGCCACAAAAATAAGTATCTCCATCTTTCTTCCTCTAACTCTAGCTTGTATGTTGAAGAAACCATAAATATGAAATAAAACCAATGATTGTACAACCTTTAAGAACAAACATCATTCTTATCAAGTAAGAGACTCTCCACTTTATCATAGAGTGCTACACACTCATCTCTCAAAAAACTGTGTTACTAAAAAGGTTAATATAGATAACTATAATAGTCATATAGATCTTAGGTAACACATAATATGTCACAAACATCTTAGAATATATAACATAAAAAAATAATGCTATGTGCAAAATCTTTCATATAACTTTTCGTGGATATATTAGGGTGTGATATCATAACCTTGAACTTAACTCCATTCTTGGTTTTACAATCTTTATGTTAAGCTTATCTCTAATTTTAACACTAGCTTTTCAGTTAAAAAGAGCACAAATAAGCTTTTTGTCATCACCTAACGAGAAGATGAAAGCACTAGAGCTTATATCAAAAGATTCAATGAGAAAATGCTAAATATAAAAGATCTACATGAACTAATTGTCACTAAGGCTCTGATTAGTGGAGTCTACAACTACTAATTATGGACATGCCTATATACACTCCCTAAAATGACTATTTTCAATGTAAAATAAACAACGAAGAACCATATTTGAGTATAAGAAGCAAATGTTACCGGATAAGGACACCTCTTTTTTCAAAGAATAAAATCTCCACAATACCATCAATCTCTTACCAAGACATTATTTAAAAGGAGCACGAAGGGATCTATTTATGATTACTTGACATGTCTTAAGTTCCTTATCGCACCTCTTATCACTATGTATGTTGAGGTGTTTGTTGTTATTTAGAGAAAAGCTTTTGTGTGATATCTATCTCTAATAAAGAGTGGCAAGAATACATGGAATCCTAAAAAATTTTGTCACTTACTATAACCATGATCATGAAATTAAGGAACACAATGTCTTAAGAAAAGAATGAAAATATTGATGAACAAATGATATCTTCAATAATTTGTGATAAATGAGATACAACATGAATATATAGGGAAAATCCCTGTGATGCAAACATGAGTTCATATGATTTACAAAAATTATATCTCCACTATCTCTTGAATTTTTCAAATAAAAAACATTAATGTTTCCCTATGTTTTCAATAAATTGTCTCCATGAAAATCTCTAAGTCCCTAACTAAATGTCACCATTAAAATCTCCATGTCTCCCACAAAAAATCTACATTCCTTTATAAAGAATCTTTATGGCAATGTTTTCATGTCTTTATTAAAATTCACTAAGTATTTGTGACCACTTCTTTTAAAAAATAACTAGGGATCTTGCTCCTAACTCCATACGAGTCACTTTTCTCTAAAATAAGTTCACAAATGCATACATAATATTTACCTTTTATACTCATTTTTATTACTTAGACTATTTTAATTAACAAGCAAGACAATTAAATTCTTCTTATCTTGTAGAAACATTAACAGAAGTTAAGAAAAGAACTCTTATAAAGACACATAAACAAAAGCCAAATGTAACATTCTCATGCACTTATAACCAAAAACGTAATGTTTATATAGTAAGTATTTTTTCCCTTAATTTTTTTGGTTAACATCTTCCAAACATGTATGTTTAAAAAACTTGGAGAGTTGGATAATGGTGTATAATTAAAATAATGTGGTCGTTTAGGCCATGCACAAACAACCAACCTAACCTTTCATTTTGCTCTCTCTTTACATTTCTCCCTCTCACACAACTTATCTCTCTTTTTGTAATAGCACACAACTCTTTTTTTTAGTTCCGTGATTGGTAGAATCTTTACAAAATACACATTTCTTTGTTCACACCCCACTTTTAGCCAATGATTGCAATACAAGCACCACCATATTTCTCTATATAGTTGGCACCATATATTTTTATTTTATGCAAAGCAACAACATAATTCTATATTGCTTTCTAGCATTGTTAACACTATTTTATCCACCTTTTGCATCGTAAGCACCAACCTCAATAATTGATGCTAATGGCACCATAACCAATAATGTGTGCCAACTCATATACCAATTGCACAACTTCTTTTCTCCGCTTTACATAAGGTGAGCCAACATAATAGGTCTATAAATACTAAAGACCATTGCCAACAAAGAGGAATAAGACTGAACAAAGACTTAAAAAAGCAAAAGACCAACACTAATCCATACAAACACAAGCCAAACCTAGACTCCATACCTAGACATATAAACTTACATAGACTCACAAACTCGATAGACAAAGTCTTAATAAGTTTTTTTTTTTTTTTTCTCATTCCCTATATTTTTTTCTTACACTGTTTTCATCTTTTATATTTACTAATATAAGTATGTGAGTGTTCCTTGTACCCACAAGAGACTTGTTTTTCAAGGACATCTTTAGGCTAAAGATTAAAGCTCAATACCCATCACAACCCAACCTAATGATGTAGCCATGAAAAACTCATTTTTTGTATGAAATGTTTTCACAACTTTAATATTTACTTATTTATTCTAAAGCATTTCTAGAGCTCATGATTTATTCAACTTGCTTTAGCTTTCTAGGTTACTGGAATTAGCTAGTATTCATAAAAGAAAATTATACAAACTAATATTAGCCAAAATCACAAAGAAATGATTAACTTGTGCCAGCTTTATAGCATTATACATCCTAATAGCTTTCTTGCACACATAAGTTTTTGTTCACAATTGTTAATTTCATTATAAAAGACAAATGATTAGGTATATACCCCTCACTCATAAATACGAGAAAAGAATTATTACTATATACAAGTTTTTTCTTTGGATAAAGGATATAATTTCAATATTAGTATATACTAATTTGATGCCTTTTCTCAATTAAGTATGTGAATTTTAATTCTTTTTTATTTGAGTGCACTAATATTTTTAAAAACTTTAATCAAGTAATCTTGTCCACATTTCATCAATTTTTCTGTTATTTGATGATGTATCATTTATCCTTAAATTGCTCTTTGTACTCTAAACTTTCATTTTATAATAGTCAAGTACATGAACTTTAATATTTTTTTTGATACACCATCATTTTAGGTTCTTTTACTCAAGTTTTTTTAAATATAGTCTATCTGTCATAATTTCATCAACTTTCTATTTATGTTATAAATATTTCAATTATATCAATAATTTAATTTTTAGTTATAAAATATTTTTTAGCCTTTACAAGATGACTTATCATTGACGAAAAGAGTTTACATCTAAAAGTTTTTTTTTTTTACAATCATTTAATTTAATTTAAAATATTTTTATTTATTTTAAAGGGTATTTTTACAAAAAAAAATAAAATAAATCACATTAGAAAATGAAAAATTGACTAAACAATCAAAATTAAAAAAAATTAAAGTTATGTTGGGCCAAGGAAAAGAGGGTTTAATTGGGCAAAGAAGAGGGTTTAGTTGGGCCGAAAGCTTTCTCTCGTTTGTGAACTTGGTTAGGCCGATAACTCTCATTTATGAGCTCGGCTGGGCTCTCTGGACAGGCCTTTTCTTTTTCTTTTTCTTTTTCCTTTTTTTTTCTCTACTACCTCTCGTAAATAAAATTATAAATATTCGTGAACAATAATTTACGAAGTCCTCGAAGTTTATAATAACAATCGATCCTGGACAACGACTAAGAACAAGGCTTCATTGAAAAGACATATCCAACGGGTAACGAAGGCCCATCTGGAATGGGCCACAGAGGCCTAATATTTACAAAAAAGGAAGGCGTGTCTTGATGTCTTCTTGCATGAAAGGAGAAACAAGGCCAGTTCAGATGAGGCTAGGTCTCTCTATCTTGTAAAACAGAAACAGAGGCACAACTGAAGACAGCAAAATCATCTCTGTTTCGAATTCAATTCAATCAAGCACAGCCATGGCTCATTGTCTCACAATCAACAATGTAAGGTTCCTGTTTATGCCTCTGTCTCTGTCGCTATATTCTTTTATTTGAGAAAAAAAATTCATAATTTTCAGTTTTGATGGCCTGTCATTTCCCTTCGAGCTCGTCACTGCACCCCAAAACCACCATAAAACCCCACCAAATCCCACTAAGAACCATCACTTACCCTTCCATTAGATGCAAGAAACAAGACCCAATTCTTGAGAATGATAACAAAACTGAAAATACCAATAAAAAAACCCATTTCAGTTTCCTCTCTTTACCCATAACTCTCACTATTATCTCCACCTCTCTCACTCCACACCCTGCCTTTGCTGCCACACCAACACCCAAAACTTACCATAAAAAGAAAACCTCAAAAAAGACACAACAAGAAGCCTTGACACCGGACCAGCTTAAACAATGGTCTCAGAATCTGCCAGTTGTATCCAATAGAATACCATATACTCAAGTTTTGATTTTAAAAGAGAACAACAAGCTTAAGCATGTGATTAAAGCGCCTAATGCCTCTTTAAAACAACGTCCGGAGGCTGTTTTAGTGGTTTTAGATGATAATCAAGTGTTCAGGACTGTCTTGCCCTCTTTAGAGAGTAATAGGAGGTTTTGGGATTCATGGGATGAGTTCAAGATTGATGCTTTGTGTGTGAATGCATATTCCCCTCCGGTTAGGAGACCTGAGCTTCCTAAGCCATATTTAGGATTTTTGTGGAAAGTTCCAGAGTTTATGCTGTCGAGGTTAAAGCCTAAGAAGGAGTCCAAGAGAGCTATGGAGTTGAGGATGGCCAGAGAGGAGTTTAAGAGGCAAAGAAAGGAGGAGCTGAAGAAAATGAGAGAGGAAAGAGAAATAATCGAGAAGGCAATCAAGATGCAAAAGAAAGACGGGGACAGGAGGAGAAAGAGGGAGACTAGGATAAAGAAGTATGAAGAGTCATTGCGTGATGCACGGAAGAATTATACAAGAATGGCAAGTATGTGGGCAAATTTAGCACAGGACTCGAATGTGACCACTTTGTTAGGGCTGGTGTTTTTTGTAATATTTTATCGTACAGTGGTGCTTAGTTATCGGAAGCAGAAGAAGGACTATGATGATCGGCTCAAGATTGAGAAGGCAGAGGCTGAAGAGAGAAAGAAGATGAGGGAGTTAGAGAGGGAGTTGATGGGTATTGAAGAAGAGGAAGAAGATGAGAGCGTGCCTGGGAAAGCGGAGCAGAATCCTTATTTGAAGATGGCTATGCAGTTCATGAAGTCAGGAGCACGTGTTAGGCGTGCACATAATAAGAGATTGCCTCAGTACTTGGAAAGGGGTGTGGATGTGAAGTTCTCTGATGTTGCAGGACTTGGGAAAATACGTCTTGAACTTGAGGAGATTGTGAAATTTTTTACACATGGAGAGATGTACCGCAGGAGAGGAGTGAAGATCCCAGGTTAGTTTTTGGAAAGCCATTGTATGCAATTTTAATGATTTTTGATTTGAACTTTCAGTAGGATTTGTTTTCGTGGCTTGTCATCTCATTTATGTTCTTTATCTGGTTTGAGGATTTGGTTGGGAGGACCTTACATTTTATGTTATTGTTCTTGTTTTAATTACATTAAACACTGCACTTTTGCTCTGCATGTTGTGGAGTCACTTTAAACATTCAATTTGGAAGTGGATTGTGCAAATAAACTTCCCTTGTGCAGAACTTGTGTAAATAAAATTAAAAGATAAAAAAAGCAGCACAGATTGAACTATCATAGCAAATTAACATTTCACACTAATATGCTGCCTTGCAGGCATTCATTCTTTCATGAGTATTAAGTAATACAGAAACTCAAACATAACTTTTACAGACAACGTTGTAGAGGCAGAAAGGACTGGAAATAACAGCTTGCTTTTAGCAAAATTATCATAGACTATTTGTGATATTCTCTTTAAATGCTTGACATTCAGTATGTAAGTTCTATCCAACACATTCTTTTGGTTTCATCTCAAATTACATGACCTCATATACTGGTATGAATCTTCCATTTGGTCAATTTCTGGGATGATTACAGACACTAGATTTGATCTAGTTGAAGTTTACTGGAGATTCTTGAGGATAGAGTATTCTGTGCAATTAAATGTTTTTGAAAGCAAGAGATGAAAGGGATATGGAGCAAAGAATTATGTTTTATTTATGTTTGTGGTTCCTATGAATTTTCATTGCCAATTAGATTATTTTAATGAAGTCATTATGCTTGTGATCCTGTGTGCATGACTTGTCCGCTTGAATCCATTTTTCAATCAGGTGGCATACTTCTTTGTGGCCCCCCTGGTGTGGGGAAAACTTTACTGGCAAAAGCTGTGGCTGGTGAGGCAGGTGTAAACTTCTTCTCCATCTCTGCATCTCAATTTGTGGAAATATATGTTGGAGTTGGTGCTTCTCGAGTTCGAGCACTTTACCAAGAAGCAAAGGAAAACGTAGGTGTTCTCTTTAGCTTCTCTAATATCAAGGTTCTTCACATGATATCTTGGAGTGGTATTGCTGATGTTAAATTCTAAACTTGTTCTCACTATGAATTTAGACATGTATTTACCTTTTTTTTCCCCAATGCTTTCAAATTCAAATATAGAGCAGAATATTGTTCAGAATGCAACACCTCTTTTTCAAGCTCTGGGAACTTTAATCTTTTTCACATGTCATCATACTTATTTTTGTTTGCACAGGCTCCATCTGTTGTTTTCATTGATGAACTGGATGCTGTTGGAAGGGAGCGTGGTTTGATTAAAGGTTCTGGTGGACAAGAACGTGATGCCACTCTTAATCAGGTTGGTTGGGGCATATCCTAAACCTGTACTTTTAGACTTCAATGCTGCTGTTTTATGATAAACCTGCATTTGAGGATTGATGTTCAGTTTTCTAATTCCAGCTCCTTGTATCCTTGGATGGGTTTGAAGGTAGAGGGGAAGTGATCACTATTGCTTCCACAAATAGACCAGACATTCTAGACCCAGCACTTGTGAGGCCTGGGCGGTTTGATCGAAAAATATTTATACCTAAACCTGGCGTCATAGGTCGCATGGAAATTCTGAAGGTAATTATTTATGATCTCCAACATGTTTTTGTGGTCTCCTCTTTTTTTCTCCTGTCATTTTCTTTATGGCATTGAGAAACTAGGCCATTCCACACCTTTTAGCTTCTTTTTATCCTGTTTTATTTTTTATTTTTTTTGGTAATAGGTTCATGCTCGTAAGAAACCCATGGCTGATGATGTGGACTATATGGCTGTTGCAAGCATGACAGATGGAATGGTTGGTGCAGAGCTGGCCAACATAATTGAGGTTGCTGCAATTAATATGATGCGTGATGGAAGGACTGAGGTATTGTCTATTCTTGTAAATTGAAAATCTTACTCCAATTGCCAGTATGATTTCATGTCATTACAACTGAATCGCTGAAGAGGAGCTGTGAGAAATGGATTGATTTGGATTTTAGGCAGCTTTTAATGTTCTTTGAACCAAGTAGACAGAAAAGCATTTGCATACTGGGAGGTCTCCCATAAAACTTGATGGAACTGAGACTTCAATTTCCTATTCAGAACATTCTTTGTTTTGGCAATCTAGGAGACAATATTTTCCGCCTCAAATATTACCTTGACAAGTATGATGTGTTCATAGCCACATCCTATACCAAAATAAACTTTAATTGTCTGCTTTTGTTATGGTCAGGAGAGGTCCATTTTGTTTTTCTATCTATTCCTAGGAATTATATTGTGGTAACGACACAGCTAACTACTGTTGGGACCAACTCATGGTCTGTACACCGTCATAGATTTAAGTTTGCTTATAAGTTATGATCACACTAAAAATCACATTCTATTTAGTCCTCAAAATTTGGAATATAAGAATTCCATGTAGATAAAAACCAGCCACTACTTGGATGTGACCAACCACCTCCAATATTGGTCATTCCACAATATGGATGATCATGAGATTTTGAGTATCTAATTTTTTATCCTCCTTTACTGCCTCGGCTACTTCATCCCATAAATCATTTTATTTTAGTTTGCATATTTTTTTTAATATTGTTTGTTTTTGTGAAGAATTGAAATGTTAATGAAATATTATTTGCCTAGCTGTAAAAAAATGGATATTTGCTTATTTTTTGTGGCTAATTTGTTAGTTATATTATACAGTCTTCTTGGTGACCTTTTGCCAAAATGATTTGATTTATAATTTAATAATTAATTTTGTGTATAACATAATGTCAGTGAATAATTTATTGCATCTGTGCAGATTACAACTGATGACTTATTACAAGCTGCACAAATAGAGGAAAGAGGAATGCTGGATAGAAAGGAAAGGAGCCTTGAAACATGGAAGCAAGTAGCTATTAATGAAGCAGCCATGGCTGTTGTGGCTGTGAAC
The DNA here is from genome assembly GCF_005239225.2 of Populus alba. Taxonomy (NCBI): domain Eukaryota; kingdom Viridiplantae; phylum Streptophyta; class Magnoliopsida; order Malpighiales; family Salicaceae; genus Populus; species Populus alba. The sequence continues at coordinate 8,891,361 of NC_133286.1, read as the reverse complement.
TTTCCTGATCTCAGAAATATCGAGTTTGTATGGCTTTTAAATTCATTTTTATTAGTTTTCTCATAGTACTGTTTCTTTCATTCAGTTGCATTCCTTGACTCACTTTTATTCTTGTTTAGAGAGAGATTTTAAGTTAAAACTCATGATGTTTACTTGAAATGCCATTTTTTATGTGTGAGATGGAGAATATAGGGCACAATTCATAGCTTGTTTCTATGTGTAGACAACGTGAGTGCAGAATAACTGCCTAATCATTTTTAAAATCGGTCCTAACTGTACCACATAATTTTTATGCACTTTTCTGAGTCGATGAATATTTGCTCAAGCCTTTTGAGTACTAGTTGTGGTTCTATACAACTGGCGTTGATTTTCAAAGCACAATAAAAATGAGAAGTTGCTGGCTTTTTTCAAAAAATAAGTTAGATTAGTTAGACACCTTTTATTGAACTCTTTGAAGATTGGGGAGGATGAATCAAATTCATGGCATATGTTGATGATTTGTATGCATTTTGACAGATGAACACTTTGATAGTCAGCAAATTTATTTCACATTTTGTTGCTGTTGAGTGGTTAAATAATTTTTCTTTGGACAGACTAATAGATTTAAGAAAGAAAGAGAATAGATTCTGCCTTTTCTTTTGCACATCGAAAAATTTCTCTCATATTCTTGGAAACTCTTGGAAATTCTAATAGAAATTGGTGAAATTCTAGAGCATGACCATGGACAGAGAAGCAGAAATATTTCAAACAATGGATTCTATAGTATGGTGTTAGTCTTTGCTGTGACTTCGGGGTAATGGTGTTTCATTATGATTTGCCCAAAATGATGTTTTAACTTTAGGAAAAACATTATAAACGATCAAAACAACTCTACAAAAACTATGGCAAGTTCTTGGGTTTTTACATGTCGATTCTTCCCTGTTACAGGGATAGGGCTTTTCTAGGCTGCAACAGGAGTTCAATTTCTGGTGGTTATCCTTCTGGTTTTCCAATAATGTTTCAAATATTTTAAAATCATCACATCTTTGTATTTGTCATTTGTCTTTAGCTTGGGGAATGTCAGCATCTTGCCTTTTATTCTGCTTGCTATTGAAATATTTGACTTTGTTGAGATGATTACCTAGAAATTAAACTTGCTGGGTATTTGTGCTAGTATATATCACAAATTGTTCCCATAAAAATGTACTTTGAACCTTAAAATTATAGGATTATACTTATCTATTTATTGGATTAGGTAACAATTGCTCCCAGAGCTGGCAGGGAACTTGGTTATGTTCGGATGAAAATGGATCATGTCAAATTTAAGGAAGGAATGCTTAGGTATATATATCCTTTAACTCTTCAATGTCTTTTATTGCACAAAGGATAGCCAAATATCAATCATGCCAGACTGTGATAGATACAACAGCACTGTGTTACGATTACTGCAGTAATTGTACAGTTGAAATTGTTTTATGGACTCATATTTTTCTTTTAAGATACCCTCTTGTTTCTTTGTATCATGCAGTGGGCAATCCCTTCTGGACCATATCACCGTTCAACTGGCACCACGTGCAGCCGATGAGCTTTGGTATGGTGAGGGTCAGGTAAATAAACCTTTGTTAACATGTGTGATTCAGTAGGTCATTGGATATATGTTGTGATTGATGCTTGGATATTAGCTATTCATTCTTTTGTTAGCATTTAAGGTCTTGTTTTATCGGTTTCAGTAGTAGGTCTTTTTGCATTTCCTAAAGAAACAAACAGTCCTCCGAGTCATTTGCTTGATTTAACTCATACTAAGATCTGAAGACTCGAAGTCAAATGATGTTCATTCTTTGCTGAGTTGTTGATTAAACTAATTACAAGCTATTGCACAGCAGAACGCTACGCATAAAAAAGCATCCAACCATGAATTCAAAAACAGATGAATGATGTAAATGAAATATTGCATCAATTTGTTATACTATTCTGATTAGAAAATTATTTTTCAGCTTCTCAAGCAAAAAGTTTTTATACTTCGATTTAGTTGGACCACCTTAATTCTTAACTTTCAGGCTTTGAGAAACCTGTTGTCATTGGTAATATCAAAACCCTAACGTAGTTTTGTGTTTTTGATATCATCATATGTGGTTTGTCGTGTAAGTTGATTGTTCTGTGTATCAGGATTATTATTTTGTATTCTATATATCTTAACTGGTATGCTAATACTTGCCTTCATACATCAAATTATTCCAGTTGAGCACAATATGGGCTGAAACAGCAGACAATGCTAGGTCAGCAGCACGGAGCTATGTTCTTGGTGGCCTTTCTGAGAAACATCATGGTTTATCCAACTTCTGGGCTGCAGATCGAATTAATGTAGGGATTCATGATCTTTTCTACACTTTGCATCATGGTTACATGCACCACGCATTTTTTTGCACCTGAATTACCATATAGACTAACGTGATTATATTGTTCCCTTGCCATTTACACAAGCTGAAAGTGGATTGAAGATGGCTATATAGAGCAAATTTACAATATTTTAGTTGAAATGACACACTAATGCAAACATTTTCATCTCTATTACATGCTAATTATTGCATTAATGCATTCTAAGATGGAAATTTGCAAATTGCAGGAAATTGATTTGGAGGCACTACGAGTTATGAACTTTTGTTATGATGGTGCAAAAGAGGTACTTAATATAATGCAAAAGAAGATCTTAGTTGCAACTTTCCAATATCCTTATCTTGTGCAAACAATTTGTCTGTGTCAGATTCTGCAGCAGAACCGAAAACTGATGGATGCTGTTGTTGATGAACTTGTCCGAAAGAAAAGTTTGACCAAACAAGAATTTTTTAACTTAGTTGAGTTGCATGGTGTGATCAAACCTATGCCACCAAATATACTCGACATCAGGGTTGCCAAGCGTGCACAGTTTCAAGAAATGTTGGTGCACCAGAATGAAACAACTTTAACAAGCAATGCAAGAGCAACATGCCAAGAGAGCTCAATTTAGCATGGAACTCGATCTTTGTTTATGCTGCAACATTAGCCAAGGAAATTAGCCATGGGAGAAGCAGCTGTTACCTTGATTGCATGGTAAAAATGAACGGCTAGCTGTGAACGGTGCAAATTATGTTAATGTGTGAAGTAAACTTCTCGATGATAAACCTAGATCATGCATCACCTTGATCTATCACGGATGAGCTGATACAATAAGCACACAGAAGTCCAAGTTACGTGTGGGGCGAAATTTTGACGGTGCTTCATCCTTTTACCTTTTTTTTCTGAACTCTCATATATTCTGCAATCATATATATTATGATTTTGTTTTGGTCGAATAGGCTTTAGTTAGCTTGTATTTGCTTCTTACTAACTGGTTGTGCCCTCAAAGGCCAAGCCACTCCTATCTCTGCTGAGTTTTTACTGAATTGCTAATGAAATTGTTTTCTCATCCTGTGCATTCTATTGTAATTTGTCAGATGTGCGATTCTCTCATGATGGATGCTGTGTTTATTTACATGTTCAAGAGCTTCTACCTTCCATTAAGTTTAAAAGTAGATCTTCAATTCCATGTACAGAATGGTCTTAACGTTTTGGTCTCAAACCAACTACAAGTAGCACGAGGTTTTTTGGCTGACCATGCTGCATAAAACTCTGGTTCTGAAAATTTTCATTTTACTACTGTCTTGTAAAATGGGGAGAAACAGGCCTTTTTCGTCTAGAACTTATTCAAGTTCTCCATTCTACTTGTTTACTCCATCGAAGATTCTAAAGTAATGTTCTTAGTTTTAGTGGCAAGGCCACTATTTACTCTATCGAAGATTCTAAAGTAATGTTCCTAGACCAATGGCAAAGAAGTTTCAATTGGTGGGGGGTGGTCTCTGATTATTGCTTCATCCCACGTGATTTTAAGAAAAGTAACGCGGTATGATTATATTTGAAGTTATTATAATTCCAGAGATTTTAAATTTACGATTTAACGAATACAATAATTCGTAATAAATTAAAACTGATTTCCTTTAGTAATAATAATATTTACTCCTTTAAGGTGATAAATAGTTATTTTTTAATTAAAATCCTACTTAATTTTTCGTAACTTCATAATTACGTTCGACTTGGCCATGTTACCAAGTTTTTTTTTTCAAGGTAATAATCTAATTTTTTTCAGTTGTAATTGTACTATATTTTAAATAACTATCAAAATTACAGAATATATATATATATATATATATATATATATATATATATATATATATATATATATATATATCATAGCTTGAATAACCATAGAAATTATCTTATTAATAATTCTAGTGTTTGACATTATATTTCGAAAGTATTTTTAAAAAAAATTAAATTTTTTTATTTTTTATTTTTAAATTGATACATTTTAATGTTTTTAAATTATTTTAATATATTAATATCAAAAATAACTTTTTAAAATTAAAAAAATAATTTTTAAAATTAAAAATATAATAACGTCCCACTAAGTCCTCCTTTGAAAGAGTCAAATCAATTCTAGATTTCTTCAAGTCATAATTGTCACTAATCCACGCTCGATTATCTCGCAAACCATCCATTACTCGATGAATGTAACCGCCAAAATCCTCCACGTTCTGAGTTGAATTAACTACCAACCACTACTTTCCACACCCATGCATCATATCGATCATGCTTTTGGTTAATATATATAAAGCCCTCTAGCAGATACGTACATACAGACAACAATGAACATCACCAAAATGACATCTCTTGTGGTTTTCTTTTGCATTTGTTTTATCATCACTGTTGCGTCCATGAATGGTTTGGTTAACGCAGAAAGGGTGTTCAAAGTTGGGGATGTGTTTGGATGGCAAGAACCTGGACAAAACAGCTCTTCGTTGTATGCTCAGTGGGCTACTACGAACAGATTCCAAGTTGGAGATTCTCTCTGTGAGTTCATTACAGTTAGTTAGATCTTCACTATACAGTTTGCTTTCTACTTCTACACCTAAGTTTTTTGAATGCTGTTAAGATTGTATGATTTTCTCTGGTTATCAAATATCGTACTTGGTGTGTAACCGTTGTTCGGTTACTGATGTTTACATGGTACGTAGAAACGTAAACTTTTCTTTCACCAGGAAATTTCTTTTTGATGTTCTTCTACTTGCTTGTGAGAAAGTAAAGAAGGAAATATGGGCTGTCCTGTGTAAACATCATAATTCTGAAACCAGATAAGAATGATTTATGACCACAGAGTACTGTTCTTGCAAGAGAATGAGTACAAGCTTAAACAGTGTTTTCTTTTTTGTGCAGCCAGTAGTAGCATTTACGTTCTCGGATTTATGATTCGTTCTGTTGTTTTCCTTCTTTGCAGCCTTTGATTATAAGAACGACTCAGTTATTGAAGTAGACAAGTGGGGATACTACCACTGCGACGCTAGCAAGCATACTGTTGCCTTCAACAATGGAAATAATAGAGTGTTCAAGCTCGACAAGTCAGGACTATTCTACTATATTAGTGGAACCCCAAGTCACTGCAAGAATGGCCAGCGTTTGCTAGTTGAAGTGATGGGTCTCCACCACCATTCTCCTCCTTTTATTGCAGCTCCACCTGGATACCTAGCACCATCCCCACAACTAAGTTCAGGAGTATCAGTCTCAGGGACACTTGGTTCGTTGTCAATGGCTCTTATGGCCACATTGATTACTTTGTTATGGTCTTTAGCATGACCTATTTTCCTTTTCAATTGTTATTAGCTATATATAGGTTTGTTTTCTTGAAAAAAAAAGAAAAAAAACCTTAGTATCTGATTCCCGCTGTTGGAATCTTGTGTTCGAGCATTTGTCTTTTCAGTCATTCATTGCATATTGTTGGATCTAATATGCTAGGAGTTTGTACTTTGATTTTTCCAAGAAACGTTATTGCTATTGAATTTAAAGCATTTTATTAATGTCTTACTCCATCCTGTGTGATTTACTATATATATATATATATATATATACATATTATGGGATGAGAAGGCCCCCAAGGGCCCCAACTGTGGGGACACTTGCACAGTATCAGCAGCATGGAACATAACCCTCTCGGCTCTTTCAGTTTTTAAGAAAACATTATAAGCTTTGCAAATTGGATTTGGAAAATTACATCACACAGTAAGGTAAGTGTAATATATATACACACCATGAGTTGGATAAATTATAAAATGATGTTAAGCCAACACAAGCACATTTTAAAGAAAAGAAAAAAAATACTGAATGATAAAAATTAAAAAAATAAACAAGTAAAAAAAATGATGTCAATCCATTTTAACCTGTTAAGTCCATAATTTGAGTCATTTGATAATTTGTTTTTTAAAAAAACCTCAAAGCCTAATTTACTATAATTCCCTGAAAAAACAATATAAAACAATATATAAAATAGGCATGGTACTCCAATTTTTCCAAAAAAGCCATTATGAAAAGCACTTCTTAACCGTCCTAGGCAAAAACATGATTATTAGTATCAATCTTCTTCTAAATCTCGCTCACATGCTCTTGAAGAAAAAAACATAGATGCAAGATGAGATTAATAACTACACAAACTATTTAGAATGAGCATTATTCCTATGAATTATCACACTCTCCACTTTATCACAAAGTGTTACACGCTTATTTTTTCAAAGACCGTGTCGCTACAAATGTCAACTTAGATAACTATGATGACCTTATAAATCTCATAAAGCACATACAAAACATCATAAACATCATAGAGCTTTTAATACAAAAGAGTGGTGGTACTTGCAAGATTTCCTCATATGCCAAGATATGGTATTATATACCTGAACCTAACTCCATTATTGGCCTTAACGATCTCTATGTTGGGCTTATCTTTTATTTTAAAACTAGTATTCTAGCTAAAAAGAACAAGAATAAACTTTTCATCATCAACCAATAAAAAGATGAAAGCAATATAACATATCTCTAATGATTTAACAAATAAATGCTAAACCGAAAGATCTACTTGAACCTATTACTACTAAAATCCTAATTAGTGGAGTTTATAACTTATCTTTATGAGAAGCTTGCATACTCTCCCTGATAGAACTTTCTTTAATATGAAATAAGCAATGAAGAATCATATTCAAGTAAAAGAACAAGTGTGACCAATCAAGAACATCCTCATTTCCAGATAGAGAAATATTCTTAGTACCATCAATCTATTACCAAGGATTCTAAGAGGAGCATTAAGGATCCATTCATGGTAGTCTGATACTTTCTAAGCTTTTGACCACACATTTTACCACTACATGTGTTAAGGTATTAACTATCATTCAAGGAGGGTTTTATGTGATACCCATTTCTTATGAAAAGTGGTACAAACCAAAGGATCCTGACAAGTTTTATCACTTTAATGTCATGCCCTAAAAGAAAGAAAGAAAGATTAGTGTTTAATGGATACATTTAATAATTTATGAATAAGAAGATGCAACCTAAACAGACAAGGATAAATCTTTATAATGCATTACTTGAGATCAAATAATTTTTAAAACATGCATTGTCATTATCTTTTAAACTAAAAGCATTAATTTTTCTTCATATCTCCAATTATTCATTAATATCACTTGATAAACTATAAATAGTCACATGTCTTGATCAAAAGTAATTGGTTATAAATATGTGAATTCATCAATTGTTATCGAAATGAATGGCAGCAATTGAGAGTGGCAAGAATGACTTGGTCTTTATAATAGATAGATTTAAGCTTAAATATCCACTTATGATTTAACTCATTATAGTAGACACTATCACCCATATAGGTAGACTATTGATGAAGTAGGCACATCAAACTATTAAAAAATGGAAGATAAGTAACAATACAACTTACCTTAGATATGATACTTTAGGGTGATAATATCTTCTCTCTAATATAACCAGTCCTTTACCTTAGAATTCTGAAAACTAATTAGAGTTTCTAATAACAATAATACTAGATGATGATTTATTTTTATAAGTTTCAGACTTTTTCTCCCTTTAAAAACAAATACACATTTTCTTTCTAAGAGAGGAGAATCGCTATAATATCGGGTGTGACATGAATAATATCGAAGGGGTTAATACACTAAACCAGACTAAATTTAATGACTATAATAGCCCATCAATTTTTCATGAACACCATCAAAACTGAATAAGAAGAAAAATGAAATATGGCATGTATGGTAAAAAAACAAAACAAAACAAAACAAAAAATAAAGTTTTTTTCTCACACACATTGGTACACTTCTTAAGATCGAAGATGAGTAGAATAAAGAAATGAATTCCAATGGTTATTTGGGAAAGTATGTTATTTCTTTCCCTTTTTTTAAAAAAATAAATTTGGAGGGAAATGATTTGTTCCCTGTCTAATTTTAATGGGGTTAAATTTATCAAAAAAAAATAAAAATCAATACCACATGTTTTGTTAAATCAGATGAAAGGACTAAGAAGTGATTACTTGCCTTCTTTTTTCAATTTCTACCTTTTCTTTCTATTAACGGAAAAGAATTGAGCAAAAGAGCTAGGTCAAGCCAGGAATTCGATCGTTTACTGAAGAAAGAATTCTCGATACAAATATTGATTTTGAGACGGGATATTGAGAGAATATTTTCTCCCGAGTTATATACATTATATATTTTTTTACAGGGTCTTTAATTTTTTTTTTTTTTTTTATATCCTTGAAACTATTTAGCAAGTGTAATTTTATTTATGAAGTACATAGCTTTGAAACATACATAAGATTAAGTGTGTGTATGTTAATATGGTATATTTTGTGTTCTGCAAAAATACTTTTTAATTGAAAACAATTTATTTTAGAGTTTTTTATTTAATTTTTGATATTTTCATGTTAAAATCATTAACAAATATTTTTTAAAAAACATCAATTTTATATATTTTCAAGGAAAAAGAAAAGTTAAAAGATGATAAGACTAGTTCAAATTCAAAGCCTCAAAACTTCACCAATTTGATAGTTCCGAATTTAGATGGCTTCAGCATGTGTCTAAAACTGTTTAACCAATTATTTTGTTATATGAATAGCTCTGCCAGTTACAATGGATATGTGCTCATCCATTCCCGTATAAAGCTAGAACAAGAGTTTTAAGCCAGCTGGTCATAGATAGCTCTAAATTGGGACATGATACTGTAACAAAATAGACAAGCCTTTGTTATTTACAAAGGGTAAAAAGCCATTATCACAAAATTTCCAGTAATGGTAGTAGATATCACTGGAATTAATTGATGGATATACCCTTTTTCATAGAAGTCATGTGCATGTCCAGGAAGGAATAACATCAAGTATACATGTCTGGAGGCAAGGATCTTCAACACTTGGATCTGGAGAGCCACATGACTTCCTGAACAGCTGATGCAGCAAGCAAGAAGCAGCTCGTGAAAGTAAAGAATATAGAGACAGCAACATGGTCACAGAAGCTCTGTAAAGGCTTGCAGAAATTTGGCAAAGCTGTATGTTGGATTCCTGTTCGATTGAGGTTGGTGACTCCTGATGCAGCAGCCCCTGCACTTATCATTGCATATGCAAACACCTGCAACTCAAAAATTACACATATGTTAGCCTCTTCTCTTTACGTTGGCGAACAGAATTAGTTGTATTCCCTGCACTACCCACGCGGTGCATTGCAACAATATTTGAAGATATCATTGCATTGCACTCGATCAATGCATGAGGTGAAACCAAGTATTTGAAGATGCACCAGTACAAACTCTGTATAACAATTATCCCTAGTTCCAGCCAAGTTGACTTGAGATAATCGATTAATAATTTCAGCTAGGTAGGGAAATAAGCAACAGGATTTACTCCAATAATCTGACAACTTTGGGATGGGATGTCAATATGGCCATCATTTTAAATTTGCGCTCACTGATACGGAGCTGAAGAAGCTCAAATGGATGCAAATTCCAGAGGCTCGATTTGTTGACAATGTGATGACAACATTTTGTACAAGAGATTAAGAAATATGGCCCTCCTCAATTCTCCCAACAAGACATCTATGACATAATAATTGTGAATGCCTTTTTCAATTTTGTGCACGCTCCATTTTCGGCTCCTAGTCCTTCCATGAAATGGTGAAACTTTTATATGTAAAGCATGTGCTAGCTAGGTTGGATCAATAAAGAAGAGTGTGACACGTTTTCATTCTCACCCAGCTTGCTACCTTGTTTAATTAGTAGAACGAGTTAGCTACATTCTGTGGATTTTCTATATCATTAATAACCAAAGCATATAGAAAGAAGAATTGCGTGAACAAATGAGAAATTTCAGAAATGCACAAACGATGCATATGGAAGGCACTTTTGCTCACTGAAACCAAAACTACTCAGAAACTACCAATCCGAGAGACAATTAGCTAGCAGCATGCGTGCTTTTAAGATGAGAATTTATGTATATACCTGATCTCCTGCAAAAATAAGCCATGCATGGCTTCTTGATGGAATCACCGGAGATTTTCTAAGCAACCTTGACATGCTAATCAGCAATTGCAGCAAAGAATGTGCGGCAACAGCTGCAGAGACTCCAACCAGATATCTGTTCAGCACCAAATAACAGAACTATTAACGTTAGATCATCCAATTTTTTACACAAACACAACTCCTTTTAATATATGTCCTCCATAAAGTGGCAAGGCAGGACTTCAACATGAGGCCTTCCCCTGTCCTGCTTTGCTTTGCAGGAAGGGATTAACACAGTCACTCAGGTTAACAACTCCTTTTTACACGAAATTTACTTCACCAGATTATTCTTCACTCATGTCAGCATCAACAGCCTTAAACTTCTCTTACATATTAGTAAGAAAAACAACAACAACAACAATAATAAGAAGAAGAACAATAATAACAATAATAATAATCCGACCAAGAGTCGTATTAGAGAATACTAAAGTAACCAGAAAAAAGAGTCACGGGTTTGATTCTGTTCATTCAAATGCCATGAAAGTGGAGGTGGGAGTCCCAAAAATTTGTTGTTACACTAAGAAGAAACAAAACCAAGGGCGATTTCGTAAACACAAAAAACAACATGACAAACAAGTAAGGTCATAGCCTGCGGTTGTCGGTTAAGCTTGGATTGGGCAACACAGCACCGCCCAGAAATTCAATTTAATAAACCACAAATTAAGACTCCTTTGATCAAATAAAAATATATATATAAAAAAAAAGAGGCCAAAGAAAATTAAGTTACAGATTTTGGACATTACTTTCATTATGAGTATAAAATGAACTCAATGGCATGCTTGAAAAATGCGAGGGAGGCAAAAGCTTTTTAATTAAACCCATGATTAAATGGATAATACCCTCCATTAACAAACAATTAAGTGAAGCTTCAAAACTTCCACTCTCTGCCGTTTAATTTCCATCGGACTCCCAGCAACCAATTAAGCAGCGCAGCAACAAGAACAAAAGGGACAAGGGCATTTGCGAAATTATAGTGAGAGTAACTTACTCAAATGAGTGAGAGAAGGACCACTTAGATTGAACAGGGAGCATGAAGCCATAGATGGAGATGGTGCTGGACTGTTGTGCTGTGACCATAAAGGACAGTGCTGCCACAGACGTTATCATGCATAGCAACCCGAGTAACACGTGCATAACTTCAGCTTTCCGCCCAAAAGGCCTCATAGCAGCGGTCGTTCCCCCTCCCGAAGCACCTGCAAGGGGCCCACTCATGGTTCCACCGGTATTATCAGCCGCTACCTTCGACTCAGGCAGCTGCACTGCCACCTCTGCTGCTGGTGCCAGTTTTTGCCCATTCATCATCATGGTTTTAAGTTTCTTTTGTGGGTTTTTTTACCGTTTTTTTATTTAATATGATGTAGAGTTTTCGAAATTTTTTCGATGTGTAATACGAAGGAGGCAGTTAGGCAGTAACCTGTGAAGAGGGCGGAGAGATTTTATAGGCACCAGGGGTTACGTGCTTGTCTCTCCTGTTACTTCTAGAGCGTGTGCTTAAAATGTGTTAATAAGTAAACATTTAATAATATGATGATTTGCCAGCAATTATATATAATTTATTTATTTGTTTGTATTTAAAAAAAAAAATAAAAAAAAATAAAAACTTTTTCATTTGCTTTAAATTATTTTTTTAATATTTTTAAATTGTTATAATGTATTTATGTTAAAAATAAATTTTTAAAAATATTATTTTAATATATTTTTAAATAAAAAATATTTTAAAAAAACTTATAACCGACTTATAATTTTAGTATTCAGTAGCTTCCTACAATGAAATAAGTTTGATTTTCAATAATTTAAATTTATTATAGTAGTTTGGGTTTGTAGCATTGGCCCACCCGGCAACATTGTATTTGTCTAATTATTAGTTGAGCTTGTTTTTGTTTGGAATGGCAACATCCACAAAATTGAGATCCTGGCTCAAACAGCTACACTTTTATATTTGCCGTGACTTGTTCAATATACACTCCTCAATATTTTTTCAAGTTTCAAGAAGTCAGAATACGGAGTTGTGCATCTCACACACATAAAATTTTATATATTTTACTAATAAATCATGTACAAGTATATATTTTTATAGGTTGACAATATATTTTTAGCTAATGATCACAGTGTAACATGTAAATTATTCTATACAAATCAATTACTTCATCTCTTAACTAATGATTATTTCTAGTTAATGATACTCATAAATTACTTTATCAATAAAATGTTAAATACTACAATCAATATGGCCACCAATATTTCCACCAATCAATTATCATGTAATTTTTCAAATTGAACTAAGATAATCAAGGTTTATAAATAGCTTGAGACACCACACAAACAAAAAAAAAAAAAGTAACAATTTATTAGACTTTACTTTTTTTTCATTTTATAACAATTTGGTATTACATGCATTTTCTCTCTTACAAGTATCATTGATTTAAGTACTAGAAAGTCTTTCATTTCACTAGAAAAACATGTTTTATTAAAAAAATATTTAACTACTATATAAGCCCGATCACGACCTAGAAACAAAGCAGAGACCCAGGAAGGAAGCCCATGAAAAACCTCATTTCTATATAAAGTCTTTTACAACTTAATCACTGTACCTCCTACATAACCCAAAATCCAACCTAATATTTGTTTGATAAAAAGTGCAATGATGGAGTATGATATTTTAAGGAAACTTAAATGTAATCTTCCCATAAGGGCATAATCAACCCTTTCTTTTTACATTATGTCTTGAAAATGTTTTTTTAAAATATATTTGAAATTATTTTGTTTTTCATGATTTTGATATCAATAGTCTATACTATGAAAAAAATATTAATTTAATATTTTTAATATATTGTCATTCTAACATAACCTTGAGCCATTTACCATCGGATTAATCTCTAGATGACAATTAACTTACTTGAAAGTTACTAGTCTGCACTAGTATCCATTTATTGCCTCTAAAATTGAGATTGAGGCTAGCTAAGCACAATATATAACAAGCTAAAATTTCCATTGATATCTCTCCCATGATTTTTATACATGTTAATAATAATAAAAAAAAAGTAATCTTATGGCAGATTATTTGCCTAAGCAAAGAGTTCATAGACAAGTTGATTTGGCTGCATGGTTATAGTCATCTTTCAAATATTTATATTTTACTTGATTTGTTTATTTTATTGACTTAATAGGTAAGTGAATTAAGTTTGCTTGGTTCATGTTTAGTTTGTAATATATTTTTTGATATTTTTTTCTTCTCCTATTTAGTTATGCTTTTATTAGCTAAATGAATTGATTAATAATTTTCCACTAAAAAAAAAGTTACAAGTTGGTATTTTATTGACTTTGATCCCATATTAAAATCAAGTAAAAATCCCAGCTTTGTAGAGAAAAATATCCTAGTAAAATAAAAATGAAATACATTATTAAGAGATAGGCTTCTTTTTCCTTGTATTCTTCTTCAGTATCTGTAAGAAAGAAAAAAAAAGTAAATGAAATACCCACATAGATCATCTTAAAGCATAATTCTTGCTTCTGATAACCTAACTAAGCTCTAAATATCAAATTGGATCAGGACAGTATAGGCTCAACATTCATAATAATATATATATATATATATATATATATATATATAGGGAGAGGGAGATAGAGAGACAGAGAGAGAGTTGAACAAATAAATTGCTAGACCTGAATCAAAACAAGCATGATAAAATTATTTCATAGATATAGTGTTAAAAAAGTTCTTCAAGACAAACATATATAACCTCTTCATCATTATGATGGAAAATCAATAATAGCTATAACACACCTGTAATCTATCATAATTTGTTATACTTTTTTCCATCAACTATCTTATTTCAGCTTGAAAATAATTTCATGTAAACTTGTTCTGTTTTGATTTGTTTAAACTACTTTTAAAATATTATTTTTTAATTCAAAATGATATAGTCAATACTAAAAACTAATACAAATAATTCAAATATAGGAAAATCACATATAAGTTAGAATAACAATCTTTTTTATATATAAAAAAAAAATCATAATTTAGTCTCTTTAATAATATTTGCTAATAGTTATCTATATAGTTTTAAAATTCAACATAACTAATGAATTGACTTGAAACATTCAAGACTCAAAACCTAACATTAATAGAATGACTAGTTAAATTGGCTAATACTTTAATGTAGTAAAATCTATTTAACTTAGTCATACTTAATCGAAATCAAGTCTTGTCAACTATACATAAAAAGAAAAGTATAGAATGATCCTATGAGATATAGGCCTATTTAGAGTTATATTCTTTGCCAAACTATTAAGAAAAGTCAATGAAATACCTAGGTAGATGATTATGTGATAAAAAAAAAAAATGGGAGAGAGAATTGATAATTCTTTTTTATAAAAATTCAGTCTACAACTTTAAAGAATAATTCTTGCTTCTCATGATGTAACTTAATCCCAAATGTCATTTGGGGTCAAGGACAATAAAGGTTCAACATTCACACACACACCTTAAAATGTATATAACCCAACATTATTCACCTAAGAAACCATTTATTTACTCGAAAAAACTTAAAACGAATCATTGAGATCTTAATAAATTCATTTATAATCTTGAATTACAATTTAATCTCCTAAAAAATAAAAGGACCCAATAAATATTTTTATACTAAAAATACTATATTGGAATCCCTCATGTAAAACAGAACTCATTGATACCAAGAATGATTTTTTTTTTTTTTGTCACTACATTGTGTCTAAAAACCTCAAGGAATTAGGACAAAAAATATAAAACTCAAAAATTTTAGGGACTAAAACAAGTTAAAATGCGACTCATGAATAACAAAGAAAAAAAAGAGACTGGATATTTATTTTAGTTTTAAATTTGTTCCTAAAGATTCAATTATTTAAAATTGATAAAATCTTTTCTTATTCCACCAAATTGAGCAATTGATCTAACATCAAAATCTATTTTTTACATTGTGAGAACCTTACATCAAGTCAACCAGAATAAATAATCAAACTCAATCCAAGATGAACTCAATGTAAAATGATCAAATTGGAAAGAAAAAAAAAAAGCCAAGTGACAAAAAAATCAAAGGACTAAAAAACACATGGGTAATTATTGCAATTGTGCCCCTCCTATATTGCATTTCTTTCTCTCTTTTTTTCAATATTTCCTCCACCTCGCATTCCTCGCATGTCCATGATTTTAAAAACTATTCCATGGTTCGTTGAATGTAAGTTTTGCCAAACTAAACTATAATGATTGTCAAAAACTAGAAATCAAACAAATAAGAAATTTGACATAAATAATATTTTTATATTATATTTTAAACATTATTGTCCAAGCATGACCTCACGGAGAAGTTTCCAACGCCACTAAGAAATGTGGGATTTTGAGATTCTAGGAAGTCTCACACACCATAGCAACTCCCTCTCATGTTGGCGTGTCGCATCAGCTAATTTCCCCTGCCTACACACACCAACTAGTTTCCCGTAACACATTCACTTTAGTCCCTAACTTGGCAGATAAAAGGTTGAATATTTGTTTTAATTTTAAATTTAGTCCCTGTAGCTTTAATTATTTAAATAAATAAAAGTAAATTTTATTTTTCTAAACTAAGCACCAGTTTCTTTCTCGATATTAGAGGATTCTTATATTTAAAGAACTAAAACAAATCATCAAGTTGAATCCCAAATAAACTTAATGCAAAAAAAATCAAATTGAAGGAAAAACATCAAATGATTCAAAAAATCAAATGATAAAAAAAAAAAAAAAAGTTTAACATTTTCCCCTTCCCATTCAATTCTCTCTCTCTCTCTCTCTCTCTCTCTCTCTCTCTCTATATATATATATATATATATATATATATATATATAGCTAAAAAAGGGAGTGACCATTCATCTGAGTTTCAAATTCTAAAAAAAAGAGGAGAAAAGACGAAGCTAAGAGAAGATTTAATTATTTTTGTGTATTTTATTGTCTTCATTAGATAAAACCTATATATTTTAGCCATTAATTATATGAAATAATAATAATAGTGTTTTTTGTCGAATCAAATGTTTATAATTCGTGATTCTATAATAAAAGCGTATTTGTAAAAAAAAAAAAAAAGTCTAAATCCAACCCCACAATTGTTTTAGGTTTTGGCAGCAGCACTGCTTAATTACAAAAAAAAAAAAAAAAAAAAAAAAGCTAAACCACTTTAAAAATATACTCGGTCATTGTTTTTTTTTTAAAAAAAAAAAATCTTAATTGTTTTCTTTTATTAAATAAAATAGTGAATTTATTAATGAAACTATAAAAATTTCAGGAATTCTTAGCCGTTGAAAATTTTTAAGATTTCAAAGAAAAAAAATGATTTTGTTTTAGGAAATGTACAAGAAATTTAATTGTTTTTGAAAAACATTAATGGCTAAAAATTTTAGATTTATTTATTTCATAAATATTTCATTTCGTAAAATAAAAAATTTGATTTTTAAAAGTAAACAGTAGATTTTAATCTTAATCTTAAATAAATTCCAAAATATTTTATTTGTTAAATATTAATTTGAGTATTTTATTTTCCTATTTTGTAAAACGATGTCACAGATTTAATGGCTGAGAGTTTTAGATAACTTTTATCTAAGCATGTCAATATTCCCATCTCACTGGACTCTCTATTATACCAGTAGGAGCTGGAAAAACACATACAGTACGATCCAAATGACTCCTGAAAACACCACCATACCTGACATTAATCACAATCTTGGCTTCCCCAATCAAGATCCATTAGTGTATTATTAACAATAAACCAGACCTCATCATCGCCGTTTCTTAACGAATCATAGCAAGGAAAGTGTTTTTCTTGCCCAAAAGTAGGCGACTCTGAGCAAAATGTGAGGAAAAAAACCATCCCGGAAGGAGTCATGTTCTAGCTATAGCTCCCAAAGCTGAAGCCGCCGCCTCCTCCATTTTGGGCTCCGTCTCCAGGAGTTTCCAAACCGCCCCTCCGTGTCAGCAATGGAGCACATCCCATCCTCTGCAATGGCATTAAAAAAGTGGAAATTGATGCTGAAGAGTAGTTTCCTCACCAATCCAAACATCCTTCCAAAAGCTCACTATTGTCAATCATATAACAACGGTTTTTTCCTCAAAAGATCGTGTAACACTGATCAGTAGTAGAATAAGAGTGAACAATAGAATCGAAGAACAAATCTGCACCATATGATTACCATGTAATTCTTGATATCTATTGCCTATAATCCTTGATTCCATAAATCCATTACTTTTCATTAAACCCCTATTTATACTTATTTTGCACATATCCTCCATTAAACTCCTTTCCAAACTTATCATCCATCAAATCTATAAACATCTTGCACATATCCTTTAGGATTCCTCCATATCTGTAGCTTCAACCTCCTTACTCATATATGTGTGTGTGTTGTGATATGCTAGTTAATGTGGTGAGATGATTTTGCCAAACTTGTATGACTTTTAACTATATATAAAAGTCGTCAGATTAATATTCTTGGCTCTCTCAAATCTGTCATGGTATTAAAGTCATAATGAACATGTTATGATTGTTTAGTTTGGTATGAGAAATTTTGTTTTGAAAAATCTGTAGCAATTATAGATTAATACTGTAGTAGGAGAAAAATTAAAAACAATACAAGATTTAATGTGATCCGACAATGTCCTTACATCCACAGGAGTAAGGAACTTTTATTTTTCACTATATCAAAATAGAAGTAAGAAATCTTGAGTTACATTCGAGGAAAATTAAATAAGAAAAGAATTTACAATCTAGAAGAAAAATAGAGATAAGACAAAACACACAAATCCTATTTAATATTACAACCATTCAATTATAAAAACATAATTATATTGGTCTTTAATGTCCATAATCATCCATCATACATAAAAACATATTAATATGCATAATAGAATTATTGGATGCTTCAACTCTAATTATTGGCTTTATAATGTTTTGACTCTTAAAAATATGAAATTCAAATCAAATTTTATAATTTCCCCAAATATAATAATTTATATTTCTTATAGATTCTTTTATTGAAAAATCATTTTTTATTTTAATAAAAAAATATTAATCATACTAGAATTCTTATCAATATCCTAAATTATTTTAGGATCAATTAAATAAAAATATTTTAGTTTAAAAACTCTATTCACTTTAGAAAAACCATTTTTCTAAACATTATTTAATTAAACATTTTAACTAAATTCTGAGACCAACATAAAAAAAATTTAATTAAAAATTTTAACCCAATCCAATCCAATTAGAGAAGGTAATTCTAGAATTAATTTAATTTATTGTTTTAATTTTAATTTTAATATAAAATTATTATTTTATATATAGAGGGTTAAAATCATAATTTCAGCCCCAAATATATCTAAAAGTAATTAAATACAAGTTGCCGGGCGGAATCATAAATTATGCCGTTTCTTCTTCTTCTTGCTGCTATTGTTGCCGGCGGCTTGGGCTGCCCATATTGGTAGCTGCGACAACAATGGCAGTTGTTTTGCACTATTCTTTTCGCTTATTAAATATTTGTGTTGTGTTTTATATCTGTTATTATCTTTAATTTCCGCTTGCATCGGTTTTGTTCTCTGGAGAACTTATTGAGGTTCTTATTTCTTAATTGACTAATCATTTAATTAGTGCATCATGGAGCACAATCAGGTTTTATCTGTTAGGTTGGTAGGAAGAATTTTTCTCCAAAGAGTCCCATCTCCATGTTCTTGTAAAGGGAAAAGATAAGCTCGGCATTCTTGATGGCTCTACTCTCGAACCTGTAGATGACAGGCAGAGGGCACAGTAGAACGACATCGCTTTGAGTCTTCGGCCTTATCAAACTGCTACTGCTCTGTGGAATTAAACACTGAGAGAGAGTTCACTCTCAGACAAGTCAAGCAAGGCACAATTAGAGATGGAGTTTGAACTCTCCAACTATCAACAGGATGACAAAGACGTTAAGACTTGTTATTCAGGTATGATTTCTTTGTGGGCATGACAAGCCATGCAATTTCTTATGAAGCTATCATCAGAATTCAAAATTCTTCGTATTAGCATTTTAAGTTGTAAGAATCAGCCAAGAATTGATGAAACCATTTCTGATTTCCTTAGTGAAGAAACACATCTTAAATATAAATTGATTCCCACTTGCTACCACTGGTTCAAGCACGAGCGCGGTCTTCCTTCCTTCTTGTTATTGGGCTAAGTCAAATTAAGGTTAGGATGAAGGGCGATCCTGTGTCGTAGGTGCCATGGCACCCCTAATCTCAAAATTGAGATTAGCACTGACACTCTTGTTAGGAGCTACGACATTTCCAATTTCAACTTGTTTTGGAACTGGTTTATCTCTCTTTCTGTAGAGCTTTCAGAGCTCGATTTGCTTCCTCCCAAAGTTGATCCTGAAGGTGTTCAAGTTTGTGAATTTCATGCATTAACGTGAAAGGTGCAGTTGATGATTGCCTCATAGACTGTCTTGGCATCGTTCTCATGATTCTATCATAGTGGATTGGCTCCTTGCTGTCAAGATCTATAGCAAGGATGCGTCAGAAAAAGAGAGATATTTATTCACTGATGGACAGGGTGATTCCAATATGCTTTGAAGCATGTCAATCCTCTTGAAGTTTTTCGAGCAATTCATCCACCTTAGATCCTAAGTTTCTAGTTCCACCTCTGATTAGGACGACCAACATTCATGGTCGCCATTGCAATGAGATGGTTTGCATCACATTGTGGAAAGATGAACTTTAACAACTACTAAAACTGTGTGGCCATATTATTTTTGGTTTTCAACTTTGGAAAGAAATTACAACCGACAAGGACATCGAGCTTTTCATACCTCAAACACATTGGGCTCATAGAATCAAAGGCTGCCAACAAATGACGCTTCCCTTTCTCAAAATGATGAGCCACAAAAGATTCAGAGCTAACCTCACATTATAATCACTTCAACGGTGCATCTCAAGTTTTAGCAAATACCAAGCCACTAAAACCCCTTTAATTAATTTATAAAGTCAAAGGTGCATAAGAGCTTGTTTGTTATTGTGGTATGAATATGTTTTTGAAAAAAATTAATTTTTTTGTTTGAAACTAATTGTTTTTTATATTTTTGGATTATTTTAATGTGTTGATATTAAAAATAAATTTTTACAAATTAAAAAATATATATTATTTTGATATATTTATATAAAAAAAATATTTTAAAAAACAATCATTATCATAACATACTCCATCTCTTAATAACTTCAATTTTCTTGACCATTTAACCCCATTAACTGGCCCACCCCTCTTATTTTTATTTATTGTTTTGAGAATTAACATCTACACAGATAAGAATCAAACCACTAGGTGCCAATGCCATGCATATCCATCAACTTATCAGTGTCGATGAGCATGTAAAGTTACTGTTTAAGAAGATAAAGCAGCAGCCCACTTGCAAAACCCTCACATTTAAAGCCCTTACTGTCACTTTTCTTCATGTTTCTGTCAGCGGCATCTGCATTTAAAGACAAGATAAATCTATATATACGCTCGTGAAGTCATTGGTAATTGGTTGTATTGTTATGTGCGCTGTAATGTAGAAGGAGGAGTCTCTTAATTTCTTCATGTTTCTGTCAGCAGCATCTGCATTTAAAGACAAGATAAATCTATGGCTGGAATATACCCGCATGTGACCAATCTATTTGTATTAACACTTCCTTTTTCGAAAGTGAAAAAAAACGGGTGAAAGAAAACTTCCACAGGGTTGCTTTCACGTTGTTACACAAATTTTATTGAGCATTTTCTAATCTTTTTGGTTCCCAAAATCACTATTTTGAATGAAGAATTAAAAGAGGTTTCCAATATCATCACATGAAAGATTAGAACCCACTTCATTAACTAAAAAAACAAATCAAATGAACTTTAACTCTTTTTTTAATTTATATTCTAGGATGGAAAAACTGAGGTTGCGGTGTATTATGCAAAATATCCTTCACATGAAATAAGCTTCAGTCCAGTTAAGTGGTTCGACCAAAAGCAGAACTTCTAGGTAGTTGTTTATTACATAGAACGGTCGACCTAATAATTAGAGTATATAATATGAAATTTCTATTGGTTCTTCAACTATGAACCCTCAACCAGCTTGAAGATGATATTACAAAGTGCCACGTACTTGCATGTATCACCTCGAATTGACACCAGCTACGTCTTAAGCCAACTGCAGAAAGCAATGGTGGAGGAACAGCCCCACGTCTCCTGCCTAATCTACCAAAAACTGAAAGGCAAAGACAGTTGAAAGTACAAAACATCCTCATTTTCCCATGAAATGACAATGATGCTCCTCACATATAGCCGTGAACCGTCTTTTCTTTCTATACTTTCTTGACAAAATCTAGCATAAACTCACGATTATGATAATTGACATGTGAATCTTCAAGAACCACATAAACTCACTGCTGGGATTCCTACGAAAAGAGGTGAACCATTATAAATATGGACGTGCCTGTACTTGAACGATATAGCTACCACCGCAGAGATCATAATCTTCCAATTTCTTCTTTTATGTCTAGATAGGTTTCCTCATTATCAATCACTCTAACCCTATTTGAAGTGCCTTTTTCTTCAGTTGTTTTTGCGAAGCTTTGAACCAAACTAACTTCTCATCACATCATTAGGGATTTCTTGTTTTCCATCTGTAAGGGGCACGTACCATAATATGGCACCACATGGGGAGGCTATTGCTAGCGCTTACACGAGGACAAATGCCTTCCCCGAGCCACCAAGGCTCTCAAATGACAATCTTCATCGAACAAGATCCGATATTTCTTCTCAACTAACCAAAGAAGTAATTGATATCAATCTCCCACCAATATCCGAGGTTGAAGATGCAAGATGTGAGTGTTGCGGCATGAGTGAAGAGTACACCCCTGAGTATATTGATCGCGTTCGGAACAAGTTTCTAGGGAAGTGGATATGCGGGTTGTGTACAGAAGCAGTGAAAGAAGAGATGGAGAAAAATGGAGGCCACAAGGAGGAGGCTTTGAATGCACACATGAGTGCTTGTACGACGTTCAACAAGTTTGTCCGGGCGTATCCAGTTTTGTCTCAAGCTGAGGCCATGAGGGAGATGTTGAAGAAAAGCGCTTTAAGGACCAAATCCTTTGGTCCTAAAGGTGCTCAAAAGATGGTCGGGATTGCAAGGAGTTCAAGCTGCATTGCAGCGATTACAAGGGACATGGATGATCTCAAGTTGAAAAAATGAAAGCTTGCTTACCTTCAATGGGGTCATGGGCCTAGCTATATCTGTCAACCTTCGTCCCCATCTCTTCTAAACAAGACCTTAAAACTCTTTGGATTTTCTTTTTGTCTCCCTCTCTATGCCTTAATTTCCAAACCCAGCTAGTATTTTGATCTGGAATGACAATATTTCCAGTGCCCGCATCAGGTTTCAGACGTTGTAGGACATATTTTTATCAGATTATGCTCGGTGGACCAACCCTTTTTGCTACCTTACAAGGTTTTCTTGGGTTGATCCAAACCTGTTTCATGCTTCTCAACCAAGGGCTATTTTTAATTCCTCTTCGTTGATTTTGCTCCCTATCTTCAATAAATATATATAGCCTCTATGGGTTTTCTAGGTGATCAGATTCTCCTCCATTCTTCTTCTTTTTTTTTTTTTGTTTTTTTGTGTTTTTTTTTTTTTTTTGAGGGATTGGTCCGGATCGTATCTTCCATTCTTCTGTGACTGGCAGTGCCTGTATAGAGATGCCAAACTCAAGCTAATTAAATTAAATGTGTAACTAAATTTTCCATCTGCATGTTGAGGACTGCCAGCATTTATATTAATTTAACTCAGCAAGGTAATTGTAAATAATAACTTCTAAATTCTTGCGGATAATTGTTGTAATATGGACCAAACTTTTTCTTTTCTATTAATGTGATGGAGGTTTTGATAAAGTTTCATTTTAGTGCTTGCGATTTTCAAAAATATTTTTATTTACAAATTGGCCCTTAATTTAAAATTTTCTGGTCCTTGTATTTTATAAAAATTACAATTTAATCTTATGATGAAAAAAAATTTATAATTAAATCCATGCATGACTTCTCTTAATCATTTAATAGCTCATTAATTACTTTATATATATAATGGATCATCACAATTATAATCTATTATATTACAATTTTGAAAATCTCATAACCAAACATAAAAATATAATTAATCATTACATCATAATAGCGTTTGGTTATTGTATAAAAGAAAAAGATAATTAAGATAAAAAAAATATGTTTTTTTATCCTTTATTGTTTTGAAATAACATAAAATCATTTTAAATTTATTTTAGAGACAAATTTAATTTATATTTTTGTTTTCTTCTTTCCAACAAAAAAGCATTTGTCTCTTTTGTATTTGCTCCTTTTGTTATGTAACATTAAAGAGATAATCCATATGATTTATTATATCCAAAAAAAAACATTGATGTAAGTAAAATGGTGGCATGTAGTTAGCTCCTCTAATATATAATATAATGGTGTTTTTTCTTTGAATTTTCAAACTAACCCTTATTTAGTTATTTATTTTTATTATTGTTGATGATAATAATGATGATGTTTTGCTTTTTTTCTCTTTTTCACTTATTTATTCATTTATTAATGTTAGTGTTAGTATTACTCCATATTTTATGATATCCTATGTTTTTCTCTTCTTATTAACTCTATAAACAACAACAACCACAACAACATTACAATTGACTGGATTTATTGAAAGGGATAATCCTCGAATCATGAACTTAGTATAGCAACAATAATCTTTCCATTGATCTAATTGTTTGGAAGCAATTTTCACCCTATCTATAAAAACAAATATTCTTCTCTTGTTTTTATAGTTATGTTTTTTCATAAAACAATTAAAATACAAGAGAAAGATATTATTCAATAATTTTATTGTATGTTGACAATCAACTCATGTAGAGTTTATATAGACATATAATGAAATAGAATAAAATAAATTATAGAAAATTCTTGATCATCATCTTTTTTTATTGGATGATTGAAATAATTTACTAATTTTCTTGAGTTATTCAATTCATTAATCTTTTTATTTAAATAAAATAAGATAATCAATAATATTTACCTTGATATTTTAATTTTCATGAGTTTGACATACATCACTTCTATTGTTATTATAACCTGATTTGTTTATCTTCGGCAATTCTATTTTTCTAAACATGGTCATTCTTAGCCCTTGTTTTTCTCATATTATTGCTGCTGCCACATTTCTCTAGTCAAATATCTCTTTTCAAGATTTGATTTTTCAATTTTATTTTGGCTCATCCTTCATTAGACTAATGTCTTTTTATCATGGTTTCTTGGCCATTTTTTCATTTTCTTCTTTAGGAAGAATGCTCTCTTTCTTTTATTTTTATGGTGGCCATTTTTTCATCTCCTTGTTTAGAAAGAATGCTCTCTTTTTTTTCTTTTTTTTATGGTGTTCTTTTTTGTACCACCTTATCTCTTGTACAAGAATTTATCAACTTGCACTCTCTCTTTTTCTTTTTTTTTTGTATTGATGCAAGATCTCAATTCTCTTGTAGGGCTTTGTCATCTTACACCTCTATTATTAGTTTTTATTCTTTGGATGTCATTTGGTCATTAACATGATATTGAGGTATCACGAGTTGATGTATCATTGAAAAATGATAGTAAATAAAATATTTAATTGAAAATAAAAAAATCATTGAAAACAAAGTGTTTTAAACTATTTAGATGAACTACATAAAGTTACCCACTGAAAAGACGAAAGCTAATATTTTAGGCACTATATGATAAACCTACTCTGATACGTAGAAGAAATTTATAATAGAAGAGAAAGATATTATTTGGTAATTCTATTATATGTTTACAATCATCTCATATACAATTTATATAAACATACAACAACATACATAATGAAATAGAATAAAATAAATTGTAGAAAAAGCTTTATCATCTCCTATGATTGGATGATTGAAATTTATTAATTGTTTTGAGTTATTCAATTCATTGATCTCTTTATTTTATTGATTATAAAATAATCAAGAATATTTAATTGATTATTTCCTTAACAATACTTTATGAAAATGAAATATTGAGTTGTTAAATTTGTAGGGTTTTTTGCGTTATTTTTATGTTGGTTATAGTGAGAAAAGTGAATGTCGTTTTTGATGGTGAAGAAAAGGAAGAGGAGAAAAGACAAGAATTCTCCATTACAATAGTAATTGGGAGGGATGATAAGGGGCTTTTCAAGTTTTATTATTTTTTACTTTTTTTGTCTTTTGAATATAAAAGAATTTAAGGAAAATCAATTTTTATTCCCAAATACCTGTTATAAGGTCCATATGACATAACAACAATTATGGTTTGAGAACACCATATATAAATGCAATGTAAAATATAAAGAATTCATTAAGGGGTCAAACTAATAATCACTCTAAGAAATAAGTTTGATGAAAGATAAAAACTATAAATATGTTTATAGCTATGTTATGGAGAAGGGGAATAAAAATGCATTAATTTTTCTTTATAATTTTTTTTTAACAAAAATATTTATTTGTGGTGAAAAAATGCCCCACTTGCCAACTTTCATAAGAAGGAATTTGGTGATCGGGTATCCACAAAGATGTAATTTTATCTTTATATCATAGTTTTGAAATCCAACCCGGCCTGACGAGTTGATCCAAGGTTGAAACCGAGTTGAGTTTAAGAAAAAACATGGTATGACCCAGTTAACCAGTAAGACCTGGTTACAACCCGTTGAATTTTTATTTTTTTTTACTAAAATAATATCTTTTGATTTAAAAAAAAAAAAATTTGACTCAAGCGACCCGGTGATCCGGTCAAAACCCGGAACCCAAGCCTTGAACCAGACCGGGTCTAAAATCTATGCCCTATGCTTCCCCTGGAAATAGAGTTGAGAACTCACTTCTTTTTCTAGTACTATTAAAAAGTTGACTAAAAATGAGTTATAATTCAGAAGGTAATTAAAAGAGTTGACTAAGAATACGTTATATATTTCAGAAGGCAATTAGCTATATAAAGCCAGTAACTTTTGCAGTTAATTTATTGTATTTAAAAGGGTCCATTAATTATTATCTTCTTATCAACCTTGTCTCTTACATTTTTTTTCATTATAATAATCTTTCTTTGTTATTCCTTTTCATTAGTAGGCACTTTAATATCATTAAGGATTTATTAAAAAAGAGGGTACATTGACTCTTCAGTCTTTTTCACGCTTTATCTAATTCCACCGTGGCTAAATGAAGAAACTAGGGATAAATACTCATTAATGATCAGGGGGTGGGGGTGTTCTTGTGCCCATGATTTCCAGGATTTTTTTTCTATTCACGAGTTTTTATTTTAACCTGAATGAGATCGATGTTTGAGCCTGAAGGTGTTTTGACCCACAAATTGTACTGCTTTTTCCTCCACTGTGATTATAGGGAACTTCTTGCTTGTGCTGTAATGCAACCATTATTATACTAGCTTTGTTCTACTTCGCTTTCTATTTGTGTTGTCAACTTCCCTCTCTTTTTTCTTTTCTTTTTTTTCTATTATACAAATAGAAAATACCAATGAATTGAAAGAAAAATTGAAGATTGCCTTGTTTAAGGTAAAATTAGGGATAGTTGATCGGAGAAATTTCCTTGTAGAAAGTTCTTTTGATATTTTGAATTCACAGGGTCTCATTTATTGTATGAGAGTTGCGGTTACAGGTTTTTTTTTTAATTTTAAGTATTAAAAACTCTATAATTATTAATTAGAATATGTAAATATTCCAAAAAAATTAGTTGATTTTTTCTTTGCTAGCATCCATGAAGATGTAAAATACTATAAACAATGAGATGCAAGCTATAATTTATAAAAAAAATAAGTAAATAAAGATACTAAAATAACTAAACTATAATAGGATAAAATGTAATTTTCCCAAAAACTTTGTCTTGTGCTCAAATGAATTTTTACACAAAAGTCCATTTTGCTTCAAAACTTTTCCTGGCAAACAAGTCGTTGATGGAACACAATTTTAAGGATCAAGAGTATATTAACAAAGTTTTCATGCTGTGAGTAAACACCTGCTGACGAAAGCCTTGACGATGAAGAATAAAAATTGTAACGTCTAGGATTAAAATGATAAAGGAAGACTTGTTAACACATTAAAGATTACAAGGATGCACAAAGGTACAAGCTCGTTGGTTAAAAAGGAGCAAAGTTCATGGACGACTGGACTTCTGGAGACAAATTCTACTTAAAAGTCTTTTGGATAGAACCTATTGCGTATTGCAGATAAATCTAAAACAGCAACCCAGCTAATAGAATCTAAAACAGCAACCTAGGTTTCTTGCAGATTCATTAGGTAATCCATGATTGCTGATGCAGAAAGAACCTGCCTAACTTATCCCAGACACAAATAATCACCACAGATCATCCCTGTAAGCCACACAGGAAAAAACCAGAATTGACAGATTTGGGTTGCAATAATCAACATAGACCCAGGTGAGGACTTAAGAACAAACCAGTCAGAAACAAAATGATCCCCGGCAACTAGATCGTCTCGTCCATAATCTCTACGATAATGAACCCCACACAAATATATAACATAGCAAAAGAACTAGGTGCTCCACAGTTGTAACATGTTATACATAAAAGAAATACAAGCCAGCAAAATAAGACAGGTATAGAGTTCTCACTCTTAAATCAGCCACTCCACTAGATTCTGGTTTCTAGTCTCAGACAAAAGACCAGTTTATAAACATAAAGCAGATGCAATGCGCATTTTCTTCTTCATTCAACACTTTCCAGGCCACAGCTCTTTCATATGAAACTGGTCTGCCCATGCTTGACAAACAGATACCACCTTGAAGACAAGTAAAACCCTAGCAAGAGAAAAACATACATAAGATGATGATATTGAACCTACCAAAGCCAGGCCAGGCTACCCTCTACAATATCTTATGGGGGGAAACTGCCCAAAGCAAAAGATGTTATTCTTTAGCATATCATGCTTCAATATTACATTATTTTCCAGACTATTACACGTACTTTATTGATGGAATAATCTCTACACAAACATTATTATGGTTCATTGTTTATTGATTGATGTGTGCATTTGCCCGAACATGTTAGGTCTACATGCAGAATAAACTTAGATTTGAATAGAGATTTGCTATCATCTTGGTAATAAACTTTCAAACATAAATATGAAGTGCGCCACTGTGGGAAAGAAAAGGTTTTGCGTATATTGTTGAGTTTGATTTTCAATAAAACAAAAACAAAATACAAAACTTGTATCTAGAGAGGTCAACCCCAATTGGACAGTGCAAATTGAGTCAGGCCAAACATTAAGAAAAAAATGAGAAACCTACAGAAAAAAACAAGGGCAAATTTGTAATTTAACATGACAGATGGAAATTCAATCTCCTCCCTTCATCTTCTTTCAAAATAAATCGAGGTTATTCAAGCAAATCAACAAATCTAGAATTAGAGAAAATTAAAAAAAAAAAATACAGGCATCTTAGGGAAATGAAAGTTTTAAATGATAGATTAATGTAAATGGTTGCTACCAAACAT
Organism: Populus alba; assembly: GCF_005239225.2. Classification (NCBI taxonomy): domain Eukaryota; kingdom Viridiplantae; phylum Streptophyta; class Magnoliopsida; order Malpighiales; family Salicaceae; genus Populus; species Populus alba. The sequence goes on along the minus strand of NC_133286.1, from coordinate 8,862,355 downwards.
ATACAAAAAAGCGCCAATTTGGTCTTGCAATGTTGTGATTGCTTTGACTGCTATGTTGTGGTGTGTTGCGGTACATAATTTGTTGAGAAAGTAGCATTTGTAGACGCAGTGTTGGGTAATTGGCTCCTGAGCTTCTAAAAATTTATATTTTTACTTGATAAAATAGGCCCCAAAATAAACAGTTTTGCTTATGGTTAAGCCAAGGCACCCTGCTTTGATCTAAACACAAAGCAATCTCCTTTCAAAATGCTATGTATTTTGCTTTCAAAGCAAAGTGGCCCTTAACCAAACACTAGTGTAAGACCAAAAGCAATTAGATGGGCAATATCTACTTGTGATAAATGAGAAACAAAAATAATAAACTGGAAGAAATGAAAGCTAAGGTTTGTTCTTAAGCATAGTAATTATTTTGTCCTTTTGTGATGGCATTTGGTGAATATAAATCTCAATTTAACCTGGATCCATTTTTCCTTCACTAAGATTTAAGAGAGAAGGGAAAACCTGTTGCATGATCTGTGGGAATTCTGAGCAGAGAGTTTTTCTTCCATGATCATCAAATATCTTTTCCAAAGTTATGTCTTGCAGTGCAACTAATGTTGTCTCAAGCATGTCAAGTCCAGCTTGGTTTGCAAAAGTAAAGACGGGCAACACCTGCAAAATTCACCCAAGTTCAAGACCAAATTGCTTTGAATACAAAAGGTTAGCAACAGAGCTGAGGTAGTACTTCAGCATAATAATGGCATTTGAATTCAGACCTGAATACAAAATAGCAGTGCATGTTAAACAAAAAAGCTGACAATATTTATTCAACTTGCATTATATGCATGAAAAATTCACTCTAGGAACATGCAAATGATAATAATATTTTGTTGGTTCAACACGTTTTCCAGCACATTACAAATACGACAAGATATGTCCAGAAATAATCATTTATAACAGACTCCAAAAACTTCTAGTTATGCACGCAAGTAACTGTATAGTAGAAGATAGACCATATGCCATTTTATAAAAGTGTCTCCTTTGCAAGGTAACAGGGAACATTCATGGGAAGGTATGCCTTTGGTCAATTTAATACCATGTTTGTGTAGGTCCCCATAATTCCTAAATCCTTGTCCAAGTATTCTATCATTAACGGCAATGGAAAGCAGGATATATTGTTGTCATGCACACCTTCATTGAGCAGCACATAATAGCATCTGAATGATGCCACAAGGTTTTCAGACTAGATTCACTTCCTTCGCCATTGGATTTGAGTAGCTCCACACCCAAATAGCTCCTGCAAAGTCGTGACCAAGTATTAAATAAAGTAACAAGTGTTCAGTCAATTAAACATCTCTACTGTCCAAGTTCAAAAGGTTTTTTCTTTGGAAAATGTAGTCACTTCATAGATTATAGAAAAGCTTTTAACAGCAACATGAAATTTGAAAGAATTTGACCTTTGACCAAAACAAAAAATCAATTCTTTTTCAGTCCACATATATTTTCTCCTGTGTATACAAATGAGAACATCCTATTTGAATCCAGAAAAAGTTTTATCAACATATTCAAATTCATTATCATTTTAAAATTATGTAACAAAAGTAAAGAGAATTCAATAACAACAAAGAAATCTATTTCTCATGGGAGAAGACAGACTAGAATGACTTGGTCATCAGGCAACATCTCTCAGATAACTAAATTGACTTGCTCAGCTGAATGCCCTGGATTATCACCCAGGTCACAAAATGACCCATTCTGATCAAGATAACATCTATGAGAGGGAACAACCGACGCACCTGTAGCTCTGGCAGATCCAACGAGCAAGTGTCTGTGCTTCAGGAGTACCCAGTGGTGACCGAAGACCAGCCTGTGAACCAAGATGAGAAGGAGATAGTGCCAATGCCACCCTCTGAACTGAAGATATAATGCTGCGGATATATTGCCGAGTCATTGATGCTACATGTTCTTGCATGTGGCTCTCAAATGCAAATTCAAATGCGATTGTCATTACAGATCTTGTGCAACCAGAATTAGCAGAATGATCACTGGATGCTCTGTTTCCAGCTGGTCCGACTTCAAGAGCAGCCGCAAGATCTAAGGTACGATTTGGACTGGAGGCTTCCTGCATCATTTTTCAATGACTTAATTAACAGCCTAATAAATAGGCATGGAGAAATAAACTACTTCAGAATCAAGTAAGCTAACCTTCCCAGAATCAAGGGGAATGATGCGAAAACCAGAAGGTAAAAGCGGTGCATCATCAGCAAAAGTAGCATCAATGGGAGCAAATATAAGTTCAGCACATGCGCCAACAGCATTCTCGTCCATTCCACAGCAGAGCTGTCAGAGATGAACAAGTGGAGCAAATAAGAAGAGAACCAGAAGAATAATGTATGTCATCAAAAGATAAAAGATTGAAATGAATCAAGTGGTGCAATCTCAGCCCAAGTCTAATTAAGGATACTCATAATGCATAAACCAAACCAGGGGTAACTAGATTCCCCATACTTTCCAGGATACCCAGGTGATTGGCAATTCAGGACCTCAAAAATATATTTAGGAAGAGAATTGGAAACATGAAGCAAATTTTCTTTTCATTTTAAACTTCTACTCTAGAAACTTGTTCTTGCTATGAAACCAAAATGTGATCTTTCAAAAGAAGGAGAAGCTGATTTCCACTAATTCCTATCTGAACAAAAATGGCCGATGGGGGAGATCTACACAACTATTTCTGTCTTTCAAATTCTGTAGTTCATTCCAAAATAGTACAGGGTGGGTCCATTTCAAAAGTTCATGAGAACTCTCACTGATTTCCCTCACTCCATAGCTTTGTTTGAAGATTGATCTGCTGACTCGGGACAGGAAAAACAAGCTCGTCTTGTCTAAGAGAGAAACACAGAAAGCATAGAAAAGAAAGGTCTTACTTGCAAAAGAAACACATCTCTGGGCATTATTGGATCTTCAGGAGAATGGCCAACACCTTCCAGTTTTATGACCTCCAGGAACTAATGGACACAGAGCTTATCAGATGCAAGACAAAGGTGAAAATTATAAATATAACACCCATGTTGAATTTATGATACAAGGCATTGTCCAAGCTGTAAAAGCATGATCAAATGGCACACCTCTTCATGTTCAATAGTGTGAGCCAGCGGAAGTATAACTTGACCCCCGAAACTTCCAACTCGAGAACCTTGTAAGCTAAAAGGACCAACTTTAACCGCTGCAGCTGCATAGGCATCGATGTTGTTATCTGCCCATTCTGACCTGTGCTCTCGCAAGAATCTGAGAAGGATTGCAGGAGGGACATTCTGAAAAAGTAAAGTGCACAGCATGAGGAAAAAGATGACAAACAACAAATCAACGACAAGACACAGGAATAAACAAAAAGGAAAACAAGATTCAAATTATGACTTCATTAGAAACAAATTGTCAGCCTTTCTTTGTATTCAATTTTATGAAGTAGAAATACCATGTATCTATCTCTTGGTATTGTCAAAAAAAATCCATAAATAAAGAGCAATACAATTCCCAATTGCAAGAACCTAACTGTTGAGGTTACATATAAGACACATAGTGCACAATTTACCTGTAAAAGCATCGATGCTTTAGCACACAGGACAGCACTGCTGACAGCTGGAAACCCATTAGTGAAGGAAAGATTTGAACCCATCAACTTGTCAGGAGATGAGTTCACGAGGATAGTAACATCATCCATGCCATCATTTCCAATCATCGACCATCCCTCATCACTAAATCCATTGAGAGCCTCATTAAAACCCCTGCCAAAATTGCATTAGATTCTAACTGGCAGATCATTAATGGATTGAATCAGATACTATCAAACAACAGAAGATATTAATACCTGCTCAACCTCTGGCTCAGTGCTCGTAGAGCTGCAGGTCGTCTGCCCCAGTTGGTCACATTAGACTGAGAAGCTTCCTGAGCTATCTGCCGCAGCTGGCGTAGAGCCTGAATGGAAAGGATATACATTATTGAAATATTAGTCCCCGTCTGGTTCAGAAGTTACACTTGCATCACCCAAACTACATCAGTGTTTCTGTACATCCATTAAATGTTCATGACATAAAAAGTAGAAAAATTGCTTACCACCATTGTTGTCTTTTGAGCAAGTACAGTTGAGGATTCATACAGCGGCCGTAGTACTTCAGGCACACTCCAAGGCTAGTTGAAGAAATCAGTCATCAAGTTATGATCTTGGGTCAAATAGAAATTTGAAATCACATAGTTTATAAAAAACTTAAAAAATAAATTGTGTTCGGCACATCCTACCTCCAAATCCATGTGGTCAACTATGTGTATAATTGAACCACCACCTTCACAAGGCCGTACCAGATACCCACTTGGGAGCATTTCTGCTCTCACAAAATGCTGCACTGGTGGCATGCTCGGGCCATTCTGAGTATTTTTCAGTGATCTCTCACATACCTGAATATTGCATGAGTAGAAAGTAAATAATTCTACTAAATTTTCTAAGAATTACAAATTTTAAGAGTTTGGGAGCATACCACAAGGCTTCCATCTTCTAAAACAGAAGTATAACGCAACAACCAGAAGTCACGACCAGGTGCCAACGTAGTTGGCGCATAGAGCTATATCCTCAATAAAAAATAGAAGTAATTACATAATTGCAGCTAAAGGGTTTTAACAGAAACAACAAATGCATGATGATTAGTCCTTTACCTGCATATAAAGCAGCTCAATGGTTCCACCATTTGCGGTGGGCAGCACATTAAGCACATCCACAGCTCGGCAATCACGAAACCACGATGGCCGATCCTTGAGGATTTCAGCAACCTGGAAGGAACACAATCTATTACATAACCTTGGCAACTCAGTAGAAAATGGTATGGCAAACCAAGTGCACTTACCCTTGTAGGTTCTAGACCCACTAGGCCACAAGCTCGTGCTCCCACGCCAGTACAACCATGAGAAATAGCAACGATTCCACTGGAATCCGGACCAGGCTACACATTTGAAAAAACGAAATTGTGATGAAGAAACAGATTAGAAAAACCCAACTTGGTGAAAATCAATTGGTGGAATTCACGCTTAATGCTAAAAATGGACAAAGAACAAAGCATGTATTTTCAGATCAAGAAATTCAAATCAAACCATGGTTTAGAAAAAAATCAATGGAAGTTCTAGCATTCAGTAGCCTGACATTATAGACGTTTGTAATGAGGAGATCAACTTAGTTCCGTCTTTGCACATTTATATACTTCTCCTTTAAATGCAAAACAATTAAATAAATAAAATAAAATAATTTAGCTGATTAAATTTTGCAATATTTTTTACAAGATAAAATAGTTCTTAATTAATGAAAGTAAAAAAAAAAAAAAAAGCACTGAGAGATACCTTCATTCCAGGCATTTGGACCCACTCTACAGCAGTTCCAGTAGCCTTTGAAAGAAACTCTGTTAAAGTCTCTTCTGCAATGGACAAAAGCCTAGAAAAAATACAAAGAATAAATTCGAAATTCCACACTAGCTCGCACATACACACAACCAAGTGGTCACAAAGCACCATAATAGAAAAGGACCTAACAACCAGAACCCCACTAACCCTGCAGGACTAGCATCCCTTGGCGGATGCTGAGGTGTCAGGTGGTGTTGACCGCTTGTCACCACTGATTCACAGCTTGTATCTTTGGTTGCAAGCGGTGTCTGAAAGAAAACAAACCATCTCTATCTCAATTTCCACATAATTCAATAGTAAATAAATAATAATAATTCTTTTTTCTAACAAAAAGAAAAGCGTTTCCATTGCGCACCCCTTGATTGCTAACAAGTTATAGCGAATAGAAATTTTTTTTTCCACATCTCATCAGCAATTCCAAAATTTCAATTTACAGTCCCTTTCAAGTTCCCAGTAACCAAGCATGATATGATATGCAGCGGATGATATAGCAAGAAAAAAGAGGCAGAATTCTCACGTTATGGGTATGTTGGCGAAAGTACCCATTCTCATACACCAGCTGCGACACCTGCTTCTGCAACCTATCATTCTCTTCCATCAGAAGCTTGTTCATTGCAGTCAGCTTCCTATTCACCGCCTGGAGGCGAGACGCCTCTTTCCTCTGCTTTTCTCGACATCTGAAGAATATAACAAGCATTACAAAAGAATTCAAAGATAAAATCATGGAAAGATAGCAAATCCAGAATTTCAAAAATCACAACGTCCAGCAAGGGGCATCAAGCCGGAGTACAAAAGTTTAAGGAGAAAAACCTTTCCATTTTTTTTCTTCTATACAAGCAAAGTACGTCAAATTAACATGTCAAACAAATACAAAACGCTATAAAAAAATCGAAAATCTGTTTTCTTGGCTGTGAAACCAGTAATTTATTATTATACCTTCTATTTTGAAACCAAACTTTGATTTGTTTGGGCTCAATGTTGGAGAGAATTGGACACTCCCTAATGAGCTGCTGGCGGCGAATGGAGCTGGGTTTGGGACAATCATGATAGAGCCTTTCCAGGGCTTCGACCTGCTCAGGCGTGTACCGGACATACTTGCCATTGTCCATGATAGGCTGCTTACCATCCTTGCAGGACATTGCCATATTCAAATTCAACTTCACAAATACCCACCAAATATATTTTTGCAACACAGCAACCACACAAAGGGAGGCGGGTTCTTTCCCTTTCAAGCTTCTAAATTTATAAGGCCCGACAAGATCCCAAAGAAAACCCCTTGAGTGCCTCTTCTAACCCAACTACCTTCTTGTGCTTAATCACACCTTGAACCAACTTCTTGCAGCTTTAAATCCACCTACGTAACCTCTTTTAATCATAGATTACAACACCTTTACCAGCTTAAAGAAAGGAAAGGAAAGGAAGGGCCTGAACAAACAGACACATACAGCTGGGAGACACTTGTTAAAACTCAAACAGCCTAAATAAAAGTAAACTAGGCCCAGCTAGTCTCTCTTCCTTAACCAGAATTTGAAGTGCTTTTTGGATTTTTAATGGCTGCTGATTGTGAAATGTAAAGATAGAGAAAAACCCACAAGGGACAACGACGTCCAGGATGGATACATCGTTATCCTCCTCATCCTTGTATTTTGTCTACTTATCAGACAGACCCCAAACACGAGAAGAGCATAAACCTTTCGAGATCAAGAGCTCCACACCAAACGATCTGTCTCAGCCACAAAACCCCAAAACATTCACTAGCCAGAGAGAGATCTCTCCTTTTACGGCACCGTATGGCCGATCCAAACCTTAAAAGCAATCGTCCCTAACCGCTGAAACATTTCCTTACAATCCCTTTTTGGCCCTCACCTCATTGGGGAAAGAAAGAAAGAAACAAAACGGAAATTGATTCCTTTTTAATGGTGGCTTTGCAATATGTAATTGTAGAATTTGTTTTTTTCGTTCTCTAAATATATTTACTGTTGAAGGAGAGATGAAGGAAGGGAGGAAGAGGAGAAGGACAACCTTGCTCGTCAAAGAGGATTAGAACTTGGAACTAGGGGGAAAAAAATGAAGGGATGAACAACAACAGTACTTGTAGTAGTAGTAGTAGTAGGCGGTGGTGGTGGTGGTGGTGGTGACTTTGCTTTTGAGGATTTTGCTGTGTTGTCTGTGTATTATGTGCGTCTTTCTCATTGGTTTGTCACTTTCGGCTTTGAGAGAAGAGAGAGAATAGACTTTTCTTTCACTCTTCAAACTTCCTTTCCACTGTGTGGGGAAATGGGAAGTTCTTTTTTTCTTTTCAGATGGAGTTTCGTAATGACAGATATGTCCTTTCGGATCATCTTGGTGTGACAGTTAAAAATTGTTTTAGGTTAATTCGTTTATGATTGCCTCCCTTGGTTGTGTTTCTTATTATTCCACGTGCGTTGTTTTATTATTATTATTATTATTATTTAGTGCTAATTGTTGTAATGAATTAGGTTTTGAATTTCCATATATAAGCATATTTTTGTAGAGAAATTGAGAAGAAAAAAAACAACCTTAAGATTAACTTAAAATGTAAGAAGAAATGAAGATAATTAAGTATATATAAATATCTCAAAAACTAAAACAAATTTACAAAGTAATTTCCTTATAAAACAGGCAACAATATTTCTTTCTAACCCGAAAAGGATCTTTTGTGACATTAATTATGGCAGATAACTCAAGTGGATTTGAGAAGATAAAAGAAGCCGATAAGCTTATTTGGTATTATGGTTGTGATTGTTTTCAAATAATTTTTCGTACTAAAATTTATATTAATAATTTTTTAAAAAAAAAATTATTTTTGATATAAACATATTAAAATAATTTAAAAAATATTAAAAATATATTAATTTTAAATTAATAAAATATTTTAAAAATTTTAAATTTTTTTAAAAATATTTTTGAAACGTAAAAATAATCAAGCTTGATGAAGTCAATGGTAATGGAGTAAATTAGGGATAGAGAGAGGGGCAAAAAGAAAAAGGAGAGTAATAAAATGCGCGAATGGGAGGGAGGGGAAGCTTACGAGAAAAAGAGCAGTAGGGAGCCAACCAACCATAAAGGCACGGCAGAGGACAGCATGATGAGTTTTTGCATGCGTCTCTCTCGATTCATTCTTTAAAGCTGAAACCAAAAAAATAATAAAAATAATAGTAAAAATAAACATTCCATCCATATTCCACGGTAGCCTAAACAAGAACTTGTTTTTAATTCTAATTAAAGAGTATATTTTATTTTTAAGCCTAAGAGTGACAATAAATAATGCCACGTCATCATCAGGCACTGCCAATGCGGGCATGATATGCATGACGTGACAAATATGGGAATATATAAATAAATAAGAAAGATAAGTGATAGGATGTGATATGACATGTGGGATGGGAATATATATATAATATACACACACATACACATATGGACAGACAGGGTGGTGGGTGGTTGATGTAACGTTGGGATGGGAAAGATAGGGTGTTGCTGCTTTGGAAACTCTTTCCACCTGCATTATATTTATCTTCAAACAAAAAAAAAATGTATATATTAAATTATTTTTTATGATATTGTTTTGTTAATATTAAAAAATCTAAATAAAAATTATTTTGATTTATTTCAAACTCAAAAACATTTTAAAAAAAATACATTGTATGATAATAACAAACGACCACTTAGCATACACGGCATTGGATTTAGTCAAATAAAAAACATATTTTTTATTAATAAATAATTTTTTATCTTTAAAACTCATTTATATTTTATTAATAAATCTAAAATAAAAATAAGACATATATATCTAATCCTAAACAAAAATATTTTTTAAATAAAATTATAAAGTGGTTATAATTATAAATTCTTAACGCATCAAAATATTGTTTCTAAATGTTCATAGTTGATGATCTACTTGTTGGGTTTCCTAAAACGCATACACATAACACAAATGGTAATTTTAAAATTTATTGGGAGTCCCGAGAATCTCGTCAAACAGATCTAAAGTTATTTAAAGTTTAAGTGGATATAACCTAAATTTTTTTCAGCTTCGAGTATTTGTTTCAAAGTTAGGTTGTCGAAAACCACAAGTCGTCTAAATGGTCAGCCTCTAATGGTAATCTACATGTACCACTAGTCAGAAATCTCTTAAACCATTAAAATAGATAAATTATTATACTTTTAAGTCCTAGCTCTTTTTTTCCTGGTTTAGGTGTTCTGTACTATATTTTAATTTTAGAAATTTATTTAATCAAATGCTTACTTGATTGTTTCTAGGTCTAGAATTATAATCTCCTGTATTAATTACATTTCAGTCCTTAATTTCTAGAACTTATTTACAATCAAGTCACACATTATTAATAATTTCATTTTAATTTTTTAACAAATGGTTCTTATATGTGTGACTCATTAAGTTCCATAATAAATTGGGCTATATAAATTATAACCCTAAATAAAATAGAAATAAATATATTACAAAAATCTAATTTATTGTTAATTCAATAATTGATTTATTTATATTTAAAAATCAAGTATAATATCTAGCAATATGTCATGATCCCTAAATATTAGAAAAGTTATAAATAGTTTGACTTAACATTTCAGTGACCAGTTTTTCAGTATAATTATTATCTCTTCATCAAGAAATTTTCGATATAGACATTATAACATATAGTATGTTTGCTTTGTTAAATCATTTTTGTTCTCGACATTGTAGTCATTAATTATTTGAATAAGACTTGAAACTATTTTTAAATTTCATTTCACATTGACAAAGGATTTCACAATAAATATTATTTGAGAACAAATAGAATATTTTCTTTGATTCACTTAAGGTAATGAATTATTTCTTGATTTTATTGCAAATACGTTTTATAAATTAAGGACTATAACATAATTTATATATGGTATTATAATTATAGACCTAAAAAAATCAAGAGATGACTTGATTACATGAATTTATAAAATTATCATGAAATAAAATATGTGATATTTTATGATTTATAAGGTTATCAGATTAACATATAAATAGAATGTTATGCCTTGATTTTTATAGAGAAATATGTTACTAAATAGTACAAAAACACATGAAAACACAAAAAGAAAGAGTTAACACTCAATACAGACCAATCCCTCTCTTTTAAAATGCCTTCATGATATTTATGATCTACTGGTTTGGGTAGATTACTATTAGAGGTTGAATAATTAGACAACTTATGATTTTCAAAAATATAGCCTCGAAGAGTTTATCAAACCTCATAAAGAAGAATTAATATTAAGGTAATCTTTACTTAAACCCTATATGATCCTAATTTGTCTAAAAGATCTTTGGGTCTTCTAAGAAAAATTTTAAATTACTATTTTCATTGTGTTATGTATTTTAGAAAAACCCAACAAAAAATCCACAATGAATTTGAAATTCTCCCATATATTTTAGTTTATTATATAATATCACAACTATCATATTTGATTAATCTAAAATGAGAAGAAAGTTAAGTAAATTGTCAAACAACAAAGACTTTTTTCTTTTTGACGAAGGGTAATATATTTTTATGAAATATAATTTAAGGTTTTGTAAAACATAAAATAAAAGATAAAGTATAAAAGATGATATAAGAAATAAATTTGTACAAAGTGTGCCGAAAAGTCCAATTTGGTCCCTCAAGTTTTTTTTATATTCGGTCCCTATTTTTTTTTAACTTTTATATTTCAATTATGAAACTTTATTTATGTTTCTTTTCAATCCCTGGTTGTTATGAAAGGAGAGAGAAAGTTCTTTTAAAAAAAAAGGAGAGAGAAAGCTCTTACATGAATAAATTTCAACAACTAATAGCTACTATTTCGGTGTATATGGATTCATCTCTAGAAGGAGAACTCAATAAAGGAGGGTTTCTACATTCAACAATGTCTAAAAAATAGATCAATTCTTGACAATGCTTTATTTTTATTTTTATTTGATTTGATTTAATTTTAAGATTTTAGTCCGATTAAAATATATTTATGTGGTTAGAAATGAGGTTTCAGAGGGCTATATAATAGTTTCCTATTTTTTCAAGCGAGGTTGGAATTTGAGTTTTTAAGGTTCAAAAATTTGAATCTAGATTTTTTTGTCACCATAACCATCTTTGGTGATTAGAAAATATTGCAGCGGATGATGTGTCATCCATTTCATCTAAGAAAGATAGAGGTGAATGACTTTTTAAGAAAAAAAAAAAAAAAAAAAGGCATGGAGGCCAACCCCTCTAAGTTTAAGTGTGTCTATGCTTTTTAAAAGTCTAAAATAGCATTGGGGAGGGGGTGAATTATAGTTTAGTTAAAAGTTTGATACTTTAATAAATTTAATTCTTCAACATTGATACAATAATCTTTTTATGGGATCAAGATTAAAAAAACATCTCTCCAATTTTTTTTAAGGATTAAGATCTAAACCTTTCAATGTTTCACAACTAATATTTTCTCAAGTGATTCAAGTGTCACTTTTATTTTCATAACAGGTATGTTACTTAAAAGAATTTTCACACCTTACAATTAAAACAAGATTACAATAAATAGGGCTCAAGTCTTTATGAATGCAATCTAGTTCAAGAATGTGAAATTGTGATTTGAAGCAAAGAAAGTTTAAAACTTCGAGAATATTATGAAAATAATGAAAGCTTCTAGATATAAAAAAAAAATTGTAAACATGAAGTGCTGTAAAATTTAAGGTTGTAAGGTGGTTCATATGAAGTGAATAAGTGGTATTTATAGGTGAAAAACCTTCACTTAGCCATTATACATACTAAAAAATAATCAAGTGAAATATTTTGAACTTTGGAGTTTTTTATTCACTTGTTAGAAACAATTATATGTTATTTTTTAAAAGAAAAGACGTAATATAAAGTAAGATAATCACTTAAAACAAGTTAACTCTTAAATGTAAAATAAGTTAGGTATAATTCTTTCAAAAATTACAAGTTTATCACTTAACTAAAAACTAGATAGGTGACATGCGTTTTTATGTTGGTCGGGCCTATTTTTTGTAATAAAACTACTTACAAGTATAATTTTTTGTTGAGCTTCAATGAACTTGGTTAGACAAATTTGAAGTAATGCTTAAATTAAAAAAAATAAAAAATTAAAGATATTTGAGCATTAAATAAACCTATAAATAATAATTTTAATTTTTTGCTATTTGTGCATATTATGAAAACTAAAATTACAAAGGTTTGATTGCCTCTAGTCTCAAGTGTAGTTGTAAAAACAGAATGAGATTTAAAGATCAATATGGTCGTGACTTTGTAAGGATGAAAGATTTTTTTTTTTCTAAGTTTTTGTTGTCTTTAACAATTGAAAAATATATTTTGTTTTGTTTTTGTATACTAATATGTAGTGGCTCATGCTATTCTATGGATCAGACCAAAATTGTTTTAAACATAAAAAAATAAATGTTCAGCTGTTGCTAGCATATTTCTAGCAAAAAAAAATAAATCATAATCATTATCTCTAGATGAAGTTTCAATTCTAAAAAAAAAAATTCCTAATACTAAAAAAAAATTATGATAATCTCTCAACATGCTAAATAATTGGTCCTTACTATATTGTGGGTCGAATCAATTTTTATTTTTTTGAATGTCAAAAAAGAATGTCTTGGTCACAAAGAACTTTGTGATAGTTTCATCATTAAACTTGGACTATCATGTTAACCTTGAAATCTCTCGACTCAACTCCTTACCTAGCTTAGGTCTCAAATTAAACCATGTGAAAGTTTTATTTACGTAACATAGTTGACTTGACAAATGCTAAGGTAGCCCAAACAATTAGTAAATTTTGACTTTTTAAAAAAATTCAAGATTGAAACGTCAACATATTAGATCGACTCGAGTTTCACAATTTAACATACCAAACCCAAGATCTAGGTCATGGACTCCAATGAGTTTAATATATTTTTAAATTATTTTTATTTAATTGTATAATAATAAAACATTCGCTCACAATGATCATCAATCCAATATTGAGATAACAATAATTTTGTTAAAAGCAAATCAAAACAAATTAGAAAGTTTAATTTCCAATTAACCTAAGCTAACACGCTAAACTAGTGACTTGAGTAATGGATTCTACTTGGTTTAATAACTTTTTTCTAAACTATTTTTAATTTAATTACCTGATAAAAAAGTAAATGCTCATAAAATCGAGTATCGATCCAATGTTGAATGTTTATTTGAGACTGTGATATCCCTATATAAAGTATAAGGAAACAAATTATAAAGCCTAATTTTCAATTAATACAGGTTAATCCACCAAACTCGCGATCTAGGTCATAAACTACATTAGTTTTAATAACGTTGTTTTCTTTGAAACTATTTCTTATTTAGTTATACAATAAAAAATAAATGCTTGCAAAATTAAGTACCAACAAAATGCTAAGAAGTTTGTTTGAGATCACGATAAATTTACAAAAAATAAATTAAAACAAATTATAAAACCCAATTCAAAATCAACAAATGTTGAAGGATGAAATTGAAAAAATATAAAAAAAATGATGAAATTAAAAAAATATAAATAAATCAAATTAAGTATAAAAGAAAACAAAAAAAAACTAGTTGTGCAAGCGACTCCACCCTTCATTTAAAAAAAAAAAAAACAAATTTACAACAGACAACGTATCACCTGTGAGAAAACAAGTTAAAAAAAAAAAATTAGGCTAAGCATGCAAGCCTAGGTGGGTTAGCATGCCCAGGTATTTTTTTTTTCTTTTTTAAAACGCAGATGACTCGTTGCCTTCTAGATTTTGGTAGCAACAAGTGACCGAAAAGTCCAATTGCCAACTCTTAGGCCTAAAAAAATCTATTTCACCTATTTTCAACCAAAAATGTCTAAAAAACAGTATTGGGAGCTCAGTAAACCTTTTTTTAAAATCCTAAACTAGCATTTAATCAATTAAAACATGAAAGTTCAACCTAAACTAAAAAAGTTTTTTAGGCTTGATCTATTTTTTTCGGTAAGATAAATGAAAAAAAACCAAAATCTAACTCATCTTGTAAACATAGTTATTAAACCAGGCCCGGAGGTTGACCCAGCCAAGGGACGGGGTCCCAGGTTTTATGGGTCAACCTAAAAAAATTAAAATATATATATTTCATATGAAAAAATCCATGTAAAAATAGGTTATACATATTATAAACAATGAAGTTTAAAAGAATATTTTAAAAAAAATTTATCTCACTTTAAAAAAAACATAACCTTTTTCATGGGAACATATATATATATAAAAGGGCTTCAAATCTCACATTGAAAAGATATTAAGTTATCATTTTAAGTTGAAGTATTTAAACCAAAATGTTTTTTTTTTTTATCCCACGTTGAAAAAACATGATTTTTTTCTTGAAACCATAGAATATATATACTAATGGGTTTCAAATCCCACATTGAAATAACATAACTTTTTCCATGGAAACATAGAGTATAAATATGAAAGAGTTTCAAATCTTACATTGAAAAGATACCATGTTATCCTTTTAAACTGAAGTATTTAAACTAAAAGAGTTTTTATTCCATAATGAAAAAAAAATGATTTTTTTTCTTGGAAACATAAAGTATATTTACTAATGGGTTTCAAATCCCATATTTGAAAAAAAAAAAAAAAAGGGTCTCGTCCAGGTTCGCCTGGGTAATAGGTCGACCTGCTAGGTTGCTCAGGTTTGCCCGGGCTGTTGCCACAATCGATCTTTTATTAAACTCGGACCGGTCCAACCATTAGGTTGACCGGGTCCTTGGTCGACCCACCGGGTCGGGCCGAGTTTAATAACACTGCTTGTAAAATGCAACTCCTTAACACCATGGACAATTAGTTTCTCCTTTGAAAATGGGCCTTTCATTAACTTTCTCTTTTCTTTGCTATAATTTGATGATTCTTTCTCTCATCTTTCAAACTCAAGAGCTAATATGGAAGCAAAATAAACTTTCAAACTAAATCATTTTATGTTTAAAATAAAGGGAGCATAGAAAAAATTTGATAAAAGATAAAAAAAGAATGAGAAACATCAATATATTTTTAACCTATCATTTTTTTAATTTTAGTCATTTCATTTTTAATTTCTTGAAAACAATATAAATGAATTTTTTTCTTCATGAAATCGAGCACTAACCTGATGTTGAGTTTTTTTTTTTTATCGGGATAAGCATATAAAAAATAAAAAAAATTACTTGCCTAAAATCTTTATTAATATAATATTAAATAATGAAACTGAAAAAAATTAATGGTAGAAAAAATAAAAATAGCTAAAATGAAAAAAAATAATAATATGGGAAACCATAGAAAAACAGGATCATAGTGTTTTCTCTTATAAGGTATCGGAAAATACTGAGCCATTTTTTTTAATACTTTATTAAGTTAACATATTAATAAAATAAAATTAAAAATAAAAATAAAAATAGCATATGCACGATGAAGTTCATGTTTAGGTGACAACGGGTATTAAGTATTAACCTCGGTAACCCGTCGTTGGTAAATATAGGACTCATTAAATCTACATGAAATTGGTACCTTGAAGAGGATTCTATGGACATTAGAATTAATTAATTAAATATAACTAAAGTCATTATTATTTTACCATGGAATGCATTATGCAATTCACAGTGAAAGGTAAAAGGTTGGTGCCTTTTAGTTATAGTTTTTTTTTTTTTTTTTAATTAAATTTTTTTTTACTTTATTTAGTTAATAATATTTTTTTCTATTTAGTTATCACACTTTCATAACACGGATCCCAGATTTGATGGATTAACTTGATTTGACGGGTTAACTTAATTGATTCAGATTTTTTTTCTTTTTCTTCATTAGATAGTTTTTTTTTTGTTTTTTTTAATTAATATTTTGATTAATTTAATTCATTAATATTAAATTTTTTCTCCATTTAGTTATCACACTATCATGATATGGATCTCAGGTTTGACATGTTAACATGATTTAGCGGGTTAACCCAGATGATTTAAATTTTTTTTCTTCATTAGTTTTTTTCTTTCAATTTTTTTTTTTTAATATCGTAACTATAACTAAAAGACGTCAACCTTTTCATTGTGGATTGCACTGTGCAAATTCATAGTAAAAGGCGAATGCCTTTTAGTTATAGTTTTTTTTTTTTGCTTTTTTTTTTATTTTTAATTAAATTTTTTTGTTCAATATAGTTTGTTTCTATTTAATTATCACACTCTCGTGACACAGATCCTAGATTTCACGGATTAACTTGGTTTGGCGGGTTAACCCAGTTGATTCAGATATTTTTTCTTTTTCTTAATTAGTTTTTTTCTTTCAATTTCATATTTTAATATCGATTTGATTCAAAATTAAATTTTATGTTTTGTTTTGTTTTGTTTACTTTTTATTAGTTTATCAGATTATCATGATCTGATGAGGGGTGTGATCTCATAAGGGGATTTTATTGTACCCATCTTCCTAAAGTATACTATTCATTGGAATATTGCTTTGCTTTGTTTTTTCCTTTTCAATTAATCTTTTTGTGTTTAATTTAATTCTTTAATATTAATTTTTTTATATAGTTATCACACTTTCATGATACGATCTTACAGTTAGACCCACATCTAAGGCTCTTGGGTTTGGTGTTGCTTCCAGACCCAAGGCTTTTAGGCGTGGTGTTGCAGGCAGATCCACTGTAAACCCCGGGGAAAAATAAAAGTTGCGTAGATTGCAAACTAACTACATGAGAAATAAAAGTGAAGAAATTCATGCATATAGTTAAATAAAAATGGGAATTCAGAAATTTTTGGGTATAAGTTTCTCGACGAAATAACTTAATTATAAGGGAAAAAAAAAAGATGTGGGGGCCTAGATGCAAATAAAAAAAATTATAGAGCATAAATACTCCTAATCTCACCCAAAAATCTACATAAATCATAAGGAAATAAAAGAGGGAGTTTTTGTATTCATTCTTGCAAAATCAAGAGAGAAACACCAAAATTTCAAGAACCCATCCAAGATTAAGGGTTTATAGATGGAATAAACACTTGTGGGCCAGGGATTAACAAGGAAATTGAACAAGAAAAGAAGATGGAGGGTTGACTGTCATTAGATAGGAAAGGAGGGAGTTGAAAAATCTTCAACTAGTTGAAGATTAAAACCTTAATTCGTACTGGGTAAGGTGTTCTAAACATGATCTTATAAGTCATTTCAAATTCGATACTGAATTGATGCCTTAATGTGAATTATAGATTAGGGTTTTTAGACTTGAATTAGGGGGAAAATATTTGTTGTTAAAATTAAGTTAATTCATGTGTGGTATGTGATTGGGGATGTGAAACCATGACAATTTACCTAGAAAATGTAGTTTTGAAAGTTATGTGTGAAGGGAAGAGGAAGTGACGAATCTGGATAGACTCGTCTCTTGACTTTCAGTAAGATTTCAGATAAAAGGATGAGGGAATTAGAACTAGGTTCCTCATAGAAATTGTAGTCTTGGATGTTAGATAACTAAAGAAATTGGTCTTGCTCAATATAAAACTGTAGAACTCCAGTTATGGGTTATCAACCGAGACTGGGTCATGATAGTCCCTGTAGAGTAGTAGGTCTGTTTTTTTTGATGAGCAGTTTTGATTATCTTAGAGGCAAAACTGGGTTCTCCTTTCTTCAAAGAACCTGTAGCCTCATGTCTTATCTTTCCAATGAGACTAATCTTTCTTGAATCGGAGTTCTATAACTCCAGATATAATTAAAAATCTGAGGAGAGGTCAGACAGTAACAATTCAAAAACGAGACAATAACAGTTGGACAATAACAATCCAAATGTTTGTTGATGAGCAATTTTAACTATCTTAGAGATAAAACTAGGTTCTTCTTTTTTCAGAGAACTTGTAGCCTTTTGTCTTAGCTTTCCAACGAGACCAGTCTCGTTTGAAATAGAGTTCTATAACTTTAGATATAGGTAACAATCTGAGCAAAGGTCAGACAGTAACAGTTCGATATCAAAATAGTAACAGTTCAATGTGTAGACAGTAACAATTCAAATGTGTAGACAATAACAGTTCAAAGTTAGACAGTAACGGGTGGACAGTAACAGTTCAATGTGTAGACAATAATAGTTCAAAGTTAGACAATAATGGTTGGACAATAACAGGTCAATGTGCAGAAGTAATAGTTCAATGTGTAGACAGTAACAATTCAAATGTGTAGACAATACAGTTCAAAGTTAGACAGTAATGGTTGGACAATAACAGTTCAATGTGTAGACAGTAACAATTCAAAGCTAGACAGTAACGGTTGAACAGTAACAGTTCAAATGTCTAAACAATAACAATTGGAAATTGAACAGTAACAGTTTAAAGTTAGACAGTAATAATAGACTTTCACATGAATACTATGTATAAGAATATAAAATAATTGAGTCATATGAACACTTGCACATTGAGATATTAACTCTGAAAATATGCATAATATATGTATGTATGTTATTATGAAGAAATGAACATGCATAGAAAGTAACATATGAGTAATGGATGAATATGGATTCTCTATAATATCGGCTTGAAGTAATCATAACCAAAAACTTCCTTGTGATTCAGGAGGGGCAACCAGGATTGGATCTTCTGTTAGGGGAAGTCGCAAGACAAGTGAAGCAGATGTGTGCTTTTCCCTTCTATTTGCACTTATACAATTTAAATTTTTTTTGGTGAATGTGATTATAATAAATATCATGTTCAATGTAAATAAAGCCTAGCATATTTACAAGATTAGCTTCGGCTAATGGCATCCGTGATAGGATTGCCAGGAAATGAATTACAAGATTAGCTTCGGCTAATGGCATCTGTAATAGGATCACTGGGAGATGAAGTACAAGATTAGGTGATAGGATTGTCGGGAGATGAATTACAAGATCAGCTTTGGCTAATGGCATCCGAATGGATGGCCGGGATAAATGGTTGATTAGCTTCGATTGATGGCATTCAAAGGGATTACCGGGACAAATGGTTGATTAGTTTTTGTTGATGGCATTTGAAATGGATGGTTGGGTGAGTGAACAGTTAACCTCGGCAAATAATGCTTTTAAAGGATGACCGAATATAAGATTATGAGTGATTGAAGGATTGATACATCTATATGTACCATAAGTTGTTTATACCAGAAACATGAAAGAACTACAAGTGTCATACTTCAAACATGAGATAATGCTAATGCTTTATTAAATTGCTAGACCGTTTCTTATCATTATTACTTAAGTAATTGCATTCTTGTAAATGTTTTTGTATTGCAGCAGAGACATCACACCAATAAGGTGCCTAGGAAACCTAATACATGAGAACCTACTTTTGCAAGGAATCATGTAGTTGCATTCTAAATCAAGATATATTTTGTATGAATCAATGTACCGAACGCATAACTGTTATTAGATCTTTCTTGTTTAAATTCGTGATGACTACTTGTAGGATATAATACAAACTCATGTCTATGCATGTATATTTTTAGTATGAACTTCTAGTTATGCAAACATAATATTATATGTATATGTAAGAATCACAATTAAATGAAATGTTGCTTGTATCTTGATGATGAGAGGGAACGAGTTTGCCGATTTCCGACACGATGCATGAGAAGTACAAAAAAAAAATGTACTGTTGTTTTGGGCTTGAAAAGCCGGGTTGTTACATCCACTTAAACTTGGGTCATGCAAGTTTAACATTATTATTAATATTAAAATTATTATTGTTTGTATTATAAATATTATTATTTTTATTATAATGAATATTGCTAATATAATAATTAATAAATTTGAAAAAAATATTATTAGTTATAGTTTTCTTTTTTTTTTTTCTTTTTTCTTTTTAAATTAATCTTTTTTTTTTGTATAATTTAGTTTGTTAATATTAAATTTTTTTCTTTTTAGTTATCATAATCTCATGACACGGATTCCAGGTTTGACGGGTAATCTGGTTCGGCGAGTTAGCGTAGTTGATTCAAATTTTTTTTCTTAAGTAGGTTTTTTGTTTCCAATTTCATCATCTTTTAATATCGATTTGATTAAAAATTAAATTTCATGATTTGTTTTATTTACTTTTCATTCGATTATCATGATCTCATGATGGGATTTTTCTATACCCCTCCGCGCAAAGCACTATTAATTAGAATGGTGCTTTGCTTTGTTTTTTTCTTTGTTTCTTCCTTTTCAATTATTCTTTTTTTTTGTAATATTAATTTTTTTTCTATTTAATTATCATATTTTTATGTCACGACCTCGTAGCCAGATCCACTTAAACTTGGGTCATGCAAGTTTATTATTATTATTAATATTAAAAATATTATTATTTGTATTACAAATATTATTATTTTTACTATAATGAATATTGCTAATATAATAATTAATAAATTTGAAAAAAAATATTATTAGTTATAGGTTTTTTTTATTTAATTTAGTTTCGTTCATATTAAATTTTTTTCTATTTAGTTATCACACTCTCATGACACGGATCCCAGGTTTGATGGGTTAACAAGGTTTGGTGGGTTAACTTAGTTCATTCAGATTTATTTTTTCTTATTTTATGTAGTTTTTTTTTTCTTCCAATTTCATCTTTTAATATTGATTTGATTAAGAATTAAACTTTATAATGTTTTTTATTTAATTTTCATTTGATTATCATGAACTCATGAGAGGATTTTATTGTACCCCTCATCGTAAAGCACTATTAATTGGAATAGTGCTTTACTTTGTTGTTTTTTTATTTGTTTTTTCCTTTTGAATTAATCTTTTTTTTTGTTTAATTTCATTTTGCAATATTAATTTTTTATATTTAATTATTACATTTTTATTACACAACCTTGTAGATAGACTCATATCCAAGGCTCTTGGTCCTAAGCGTTGCAGTCAAACCCACTTAAACTTGGGTAATGCAAGTTTAATATTATTAATATTTAAAATATTATTATTTATAGTATAAATATTAATATTGGTATTATAATTAATAGTACAAATACTACTCTTGGGTTAAGTGTTATAGTCAGACTCAAGGCTCTTAGGTCTAGCTTTGTAGATAGACTTAACACTTTTAGATCTTAATTTTTTTTAATATTTTTTTTATGCAAAAAAAAAAAAAATTATTCTGCAACGCTTAGCATAGGTCACCTAACTAGTAATAATTAAAACATAATAACAATTCACTATACTGGATTTTTTACTCCCTCGCATGACAATGTGGATGTAACTATTCATTTGATAATGCTTTTTTTTTTTTTCATTTTGGTTATCTAATTTTTGTTTATTTGTCCTTTTAAGTTATGTTAGCATGATTTTATATGTTTAAGTTTTTTGTTTGCTT
Organism: Populus alba; assembly: GCF_005239225.2. Taxonomy (NCBI): domain Eukaryota; kingdom Viridiplantae; phylum Streptophyta; class Magnoliopsida; order Malpighiales; family Salicaceae; genus Populus; species Populus alba. Next base: position 8,840,635 of record NC_133286.1, on the reverse strand, counting down.
TGTATACTCTCGCATGTGCAAAAGTTAGATAAATATTTCAACAATGTAGTAAAGATTGATTTTGTGAAATATAATTTTTTTTTTATTGTGGATTAAAGAATAAGGATCAAAATAAAAATAAAAATAAATAAAATAGTGCCCAGAGCTTAAAACTATATTTAGTCCATGAATTCTTAGTTTACCCAATAGTTGATCCCTAAAGTTTATATACTTAACATTCTAGTCCTAATTTGTTTTTTTACTTTTTAGTATCTAAACATTGAGAAAAAAGAAAGAAAGTTTTTGGAAAAATAAAAAGGAGATAAAAAAAAATCAAAATATGTATATTTCAATAATAAAAAGATCAATCTAGATGTCAATAAATTTGTCTTGGAAGTGGGAGTTCCATCGAAGTGATTTGAATTTTTTATCCTGCTGAAAAGGTAGATCGAGACTTAAAAAGCTTTTTTTTTAATTTGATTTAATTGATTAGAAAGAGTTTTTGGTTTGAAATAGCTTTAATGAGATCCTAGCATATTTTTAGGTGTTTTCATATTAAAAACAAGTATAAAATTAGATTTTGGGGTCCGCAAACTTGAACCCTAACTTTATAGCCATTGAAGATGACTAGAATCTATACTAGAAAACAACTTGTTGTCTACCTAGACTAGCAACATGATGTCAATTGTATCTTGTTTTAAAATAGGGATCTTTCATCCATTTAAAAAAAAACAAGGCTTTTTAGTTTGGATCAGGCGCAACTCATCCTAACAAGCTCATGAGTGTTATTTTTAGAGTTAAATTATCTTTATATAAAACTATTAAAATAATATTTAAATAACTATTCAATAATATTGAATTTATTTAGGATGTTAATCCATTAAATACCATTCAATCTCAAATTTATTTTTTAAATAAGATTATATCATTTATTATTATATTGGCAAGAACATTTTTTACCACCCATCATGATTTTTTTTTTCTTATAATTAAATGAATAGGATTGTATTTAAGATGTTTTGATAAATATCAATCACTTTGATATTTATTTGCAAACAACATTTGAGCCTTTTATTTAATAATATTATTAATTGTTTTGGTGATTGTTCTATGTAAACCTACTATTTAGATTTTTTTTTAAAATATTTTTCTATCATGAATATTCTATAAAAATAAAATTCAAGTCATTCTAGTTTTCTATATATATATATATATATATATATATTGGTAAACAAATTATATAAAATCACAAAATATTATATTTTTATTTCATAATCTTATTTGTTATCTTGCCTTTAAATGTCGAATAAACTCTTCACTAATAATTTATTTTTTTAGAGTTAATTTATTTTTTAATATTCTATTTATTTTTATATTTTGGAATTTTTTAAAAATAGAATTCCATTTTTTTAATCTATATTTTTATTTTAAGAAATTGAAAATCATGACCGATGAGTATATGAAACAATATTGCACATTAATGAAGTGATAACGGTATTTTAAACAATTGTTTTTTTCTTTATTTATAAATAGAATACATTGTTAAAAAATGGGCCTACAGTGGTTATGACGTTCCAACTTCCAAAATATAAAATTCTAATGGGCCTACAGAGTGGTACATACCTCTCTTCTTCTTTTAGCCCACTAATTAATGGGTTCCAAAAATGGGGTTGGAAATTGATTAATAATAATGAAATTATTATTGTTTTTTGAGTAGGGAAATTATTGTTTATTTTTTTTTATCCTGGGAAATACTGTTAATTAAAAATTGAAACAGAAGAAGATTTTTTTGAAAATTTACGAGAAACATATATACTTCAAAATTTTAATGTCAATTTCATTTTTGGAAGTATCCCGATATATATTATTAATTCAATAAATTAAATAAATATATTTTCATTTTTAATCTATTAAGTACAATTTTTAAAAATCAAGAATTTACAATGACCAATTGATTACCCTTCTTTACTATATCAAACATTATCATCAACTTTACTTTTATCTCTATTGATATCATCACTCACTATTTTTTCTTTTGAGCATTTCTTTTATCAATTTAGATAAATTATACTTAATTGATTTAAACTAATGCTTTTATTAAATTGGTAATAAAATGATTTTTTTTTATATAAATCAGTGAAAAACACAAAACACAAATAGTGGGTTTATCCAAAAAATTTTAATATCAAATGAGCTACCAACTCACAATATGTGTTGTGTTATCAAGAAAAATTTTTTTTATTTTATTTTATTTTTTTGTGGACTTTTGCATTTTTTTAATGGTTCTTCAATTTTTGTCTTTTTTTTTTTTTGGAATCACTCATTCATTCTGCCTATCTTTTCTTTGAGTTTTTCTACTTCTCATCGAAGTAAAAGTAATTAACAAGATGTATAATGGCTATTATTTAGGATGTTCTTTTTTAAAACATGGAAATCGCTATTCACATTGTTTTTTTTTTTAACAAGCAATATTTCAAAGAAAAAGGATTATTAATAACAATTGAGCTATAATGTTGATTGCCTATATCTTTTTTTCTACATTTAAAATTCATAGCCTAAATCTCAATTCCAAAGATTTATCCAAAAGGTCTAGATATTAAAAAAACATTTTATATTAATGCATGCTCTATTGTGTGTGTTTATTTTTGTTTTTATTGCCTTTTATTTTGTGTTAAATAAATGACAAAAAAAGGAAAGATAAAAGGATAAATCTTTTACTATATTTTACTCACACACCACATAATAATATTTTAACAAATTGCAAAAATTTAGAATAATTCAAACACACACATTAATCATTTATAATTTCACAAATCAAATTAGAGAAATTACATGAAATTTAGCAATAATGTTGGAAAGCTTCTAAGTTGCATGAATAGTGACGGCATATAGGTTTCATGCACCAATGCCACTAGAGGCGTGTGAGCCCATGCATCATAGCAAGTAAAGACAAGAAACCTAGTAGATCAGAAATGTCTTCTTCCTCTCTCCCCCTATGGTGGCTACCTATAAGATAGAAAAAAAGAACAAACAATAGCTTTTGCTCTTTTTTTTTTAGATCGTATCCTTTCTCCCTCTTGGTTTATATATATATATATATTTATTTATTTTTTCTTCAAGTAGTTGTGGCTGTTGTTGGTGCTCGACGGTGAGAGTTAGTAAGGGAAGTCGAGCTGATCGTAGGCAGTGCTGATTATAGCTGGAGAGGATGAATCGATGGATGGTCATGAAGGAGGAAAATTTGGTTGTGTCTAAAGGTAGAGATAGAGAAAAGAGGCTATTACAGAGAAGAAGAAGCACAACTTGGATTTTTCATAGGTTTGGGAGTGACAGGTTCGTTGTGGGTAATGGTTCGGCTAAGAGACCAAAAGGTTGGTGAAGATGAAGCCTGTGGGGGAAAGTTCGATGGAAAGGCTAGGGCTTGGCAAGCCGACAACTGCTGGTTTGAAGACGAGGAAGATTGAAGATCGATGCGAGTATGGGTCTCCTTGTTGGTATTTAGGGTGAGAGGTGACTTCTAGTGTGAAGGTTCAATCAAGAGAGTGCTGGTGTTTAGTGATAAGGATTGGCTAGAAGTATGGGTTATTGGTTTTGGCAATGACCGCTGTGGACGGTGATAATGAGAATAAATGACAACTTAGAGAAGGAGAGGAGGAGTTTTCTTTGGTTGAAATAGATAGTCTATTTGTGTGTGCTAGTTTGTGTGGGAAAAAAGGTAGGTCAGGTGGTTTTGGATTTTGTTGGGCGGCTGCTCTGCTTAGGTTTATTGAGTTTACAGTTTTTGTGTTGTATGAGTATGAAGAGAGTATGTGTAAATGCTCCTTTTTTTTAATTTTTTTTCTCCTATGATTTCTCCCCTCCTTTTTGTGTGTGTTATAATCACATATTTATAGGTAAATAAAATTCTTTGGCTTGAAGGCAAAGCAAACCAAGATCAACTATTGAATTTCAAGAATGAATCTCAACCATTCATTTGATAACTTGGAGACAAAATAAAAATAAAAATGAACCATTGGATTAAAAAAATAATTGCAGACCACTTGATTAAAATAATGGGTTGCTTGGTGAGAGGGGTTTTCAATTTTCAAATTGGTCCTCTCCCTTCCACAATTAAGTTACTAAAAACTAAATTTTTTTTTTCCTTTTCTTGTCTCTCTCTGTTTTTTTTTTTTATTATATTTAGAAAAGATGCTGAAAACGACGCAAATACATTCAGGAACATATTTTTTGGGTTTTTGTTATTTTTTGCTATTTTTGGTATTTTTCAAAAATTCTTCAAAAATAGGGTAAAAAATTAGGTAGCAACAATATAATTGATTGTTTTTTCAATTTTATCATTCAATATTTGATTTTTCAGGGGTTGAGATTCATAGTTTTTCTAGATGAGACTTTTCTTGTTTTGTGTTTAGATCACAAGCTTGAAAAGTTAATATGGATTGACATTATTTTTTTTTCTTTATTCACCCTTCAACATTGTTCATTTTAAAAAATAGACTTCATGGTTTTCTTCAGTTTCATTTTGATCTAGTTATCGCAAATCTTATGACCTAGGCAACAATTTGACAAGGTAATCTAAGTATTTTTTTGTGGTTATTTTTTTTTTCAATTTCATTTATTTTTATTGGATTTTCTTGGAATTCAACTCGGTGATTCCCTTTTCAACAAGTGCTCCTTTCCTTCTAGTTGTCATTATTATATTTGCTTTTAAATATTGAGTTTGTTTATTGATGTTGTTTTTTTATTATTATTATTATTATATAATTGAATAAAACTATTTTATTGGATCCAATAATTTACAACTTTCCGGTCTTTGCTTTTTTTCTTTCTTTGAAATATAATGGTATCCAATTTTTTTTTTTTATATATATATATTACAAAAAGAACTTGGCTCGAGGTGAAGCGCTAAACCAAATCTTTTAAATGTTCAAGAAGAATGGGTCCCACTTTTGTGGCTCACGTGCTTTTCACACTAGATTTGGTCAGCCCAGAATGATTAAATCAATTATTTTGCAAACCCTAGATAATTCTAGATGTCCGCGCACCCATTGGTTGTTCTAGTGTACATCAAAAGGACAACCTTTTGCTTGTTTGCATTTCCACGCCTCCCTTTATAAAGGCCCTCTCCTCGCCTCTCTCCCTCTCGTCCCAAAACAAATATCCTCCCTTTATCTCTCTCCCTCTCTCCTACTCTCTCTCAAAACTCCTCAGAAAAAAAGAGGGAAAAACTCTCAAAAAAGAACAAAAATTATAAACTACAATGGAGCACCATCTACCAGTGATAGCCAAAAGAGCATGGGGCATAGTACGTGTTATCTTCTTCATGCTAAGAAAGGGTTTATCAAAGAGAAAACTCTTGGTTGATCTCAACATGATGCTTAAACGTGGAAACAAGATTGCAAGCAAAGCCATAGGTAATCTCATGTTCCACCATCACCACCACAATGACCATCGCAAGGTCTCATTCACATCCGCACCATGCGAGTATGAGTTCAGCTGTAGCAACACTCCCACATACTCGCTCCCCTTCCATATCAGCAAGCGTCGTCACCACCACCATCACTACAATAACTTCTTTCCATGTGCATTCAATGCGCCACCAACTCACGATGATCATGACATGGTGACCATGAGTGCTGTGAAGCTGGCTTTGGAGATGCTGAACAACAATGAAGTGGTACTGCCTGTGGAGGCGTCCCCACTGTTGCCAGGGTTTGGAAGGAGTCAAATGGTGAGGCAGTTGAGGATAACGGACTCACTGTTTCCATTGAGAGATGTTGATGATGATAATAGTTTTGTGGACAAAAAAGCTGAAGAGTTTATCGAGAAGTTCTACAAGGAATTGAGGCAGCAAAAGAGAACGTGTGGCTAATTAAGATACAGGAGCTAGTCTTGTTAATTATTATCGTTGTTGTTGATATATAGTTGATGATAGAACAATAAATGTTTGCCTCATAAATGTCCATTTAAGGATGTTTTGTTTCTTGTTAATGTTGTTGATGAAGAGGGTTTGTAGGAATAAGAGCGATCGAGGTGTATATTTCAGGGAATTAAATGCTTCCTTCCTAGTTAGCATCTTCCTCTCCTAAGAGTCTTTTATCATTTATTAATGAATTTTGGCTTAAAAAAACCCAGTAATTATGATGTTTCAGAAGATTGAAATAAACCTAATTTTGATATGAAAAGAGAGCTTAAAAATGAAGGAAGTGTTTTTTCACGAATCACAATTTTCATAGCTTACTTCAACAGTAAGTCTCACCTTTATGGATAATATTTAATTAGGAAGAAATAATCGGAATTTCTTTTCCTTTCTCTCTTTTGATTCCACTAGGTTAAAGTAACCTTATTAGCATTATTGTCTCGACTTTTTTTTGCCCCCCAACTTTTCCTCTCTCTTTTGTTACACTTTGAAGTTCTCTCCCCTTTGTGTCAGGCTTTCAATTGGTTACTTTGGGGATTGAATTCAATTCAGAGTCAGATCCAAGAATTCTATATATTACAAAGGTATTTTCTAATTAGTGGAAGAATCAAAGAAATATTTACGTCAAGTAATTTTCATCTATATTTGAATATGATTTGTGTAGCAAAGTACTAGAATCTTGAATAATACAAATATTAGGGAATCAGGCAACTGTTATTTTTAAAAAATAAATTTATCAGATCAATAATGCATGTATTCCACATAAGTTGACATAAATTATTGACTCTTTGCGATGTACTTATCATACTTTTGAAGATCCAACCATGATAGACCGCGTCCCAAGCTTGACATAATTTAAAATCAAGAAACGGACACACACACGTCCCTTTCCTGGAGTCCAATTAATTTGAAATTATTTGCACCCCTGTAATTGGCATTTGATGCACCTGCTTTGGTATTTAATTATAAAACATAAAATATAGACATATTAATTAACCATTGTCGTAGAAATTGGTTAAATCAACAATTATAATGAAGTCCTAAGTAAGCTTCATCCTTGATGGATTTTCCATTCACCATTAGAAAACAATAAGAGTTACTTGCAACATATTTCTATTTTGCAAGGCTTTCCATAATTTTTTTGTGGATGAATAAGTGTTAAAATTAAATCATAAAATATTTTCGCAAGATAGTTAAGGAGATAATATCGATAATTATACTTATATTGTTTATATATTTCTACCTTAGCTTGATGAGCTTCATATTCTTCATTGTTCATGTTGGTGGTGCCAGTCCTTTTCCAGCTCTTTCTTTCAAGAGGACATGGGAAACTTTGACAAGGTTGAGGTAGAATATCACCTTTCTTTTTCACCTTTTAAATTAAAAAAAAAAGAAAAGAAGCTTTTTAATATCTCCAATGTTATTTTCAATGGACTACTCAATGTGTTCCACTGGATCTTCTTTAAATAGCTTGGTCTAGTTTAGTAAGATTTTGCAAAAAGATATTATTTATATATTTTTTAGTATATGACATAGCCAGGCCAATGGATGAATATCTCGTTTTTTTTAAAGGGATCAATCGATGCAACAAACTTTCTCAATCACTTGTCTTCTTCGTGACATAATAATAATAATAATCTTACTCAAATGCAACTTCTGCTTGCATAATTAAGCACATTTTGAAAACATGATGCAAACCGTGTTATATAAAAATATATTTTTTATGTTAAAAATTAATTTTTTTGTATGTTTTGGATTATTTTGATGCACTGATCTCAAAAAATAAAAAAATATATCATTTTGATGTATTTTGACACAAAAAACACTTTAAAAAGTAACCGCAACTACACTTCTAAACAAGTACAACCCTAAATAATATTTTGAACTTATAGAATTAATTGAAGTACATATAAACTAGTCTAGAAATCTATATTAATTTTTTAAAAAAATAAACCTGAAGCATAACTACTTAATTCACTTTTGTTTAATGTTAAAGACTCTAAGAAATATTGTTTAAGTGAAGATTGAGTTTGATTCACTTGAACGGGTACATAATATATCTTAAAAGATATTAACAAACACAAAAGATATTTTATCTGACTTTTTTTCTTAATTTATTAAGAAATCCAATAAACGTTTTATTTAATATATTAAGTTATACTATTAAAATTAAGATGTTATTTTAATTACACATTAGGTGCAAGAAAAACAAGGGAATTAACAAACACAGACAATGTTGACAATAACAGCTGCCAATAATAATAATATATTGAAAATGAGCTGGGCATAATTGCTTGCGGGCAAAGATCTCCAATAATCTTTATAACTTTTTGACAGGCATTATTTATATCGAGATTTCACGGGTGGCACACCCTCATGAAGCCAAGAGTTTTGGTAAAACGTCAGGTGTGACATTAAGGGTGAGATGCTGGACACATGTTGCCTCTTGATCATCGTACCGTTGCCTTCTTTCTAACATGATTCACGTTTTGATAATTTTATGTTAGAGCACCGAATGATAACAACAACTTTTTTTTTTTTTTTTAATAATGTATCTTCTAGTTAATTTATATATCTCGATTAATTTTATAAATTTTAAAGTTAAATATTATATAAATTTTTAATGGTCATTATATTAATAACATAGAACTCGAATATAAAATTATAAAAATACAAATACCTTAGTTAAATAATTATTTATCATGAAAGCTGCCTTTCTATTGTATTATTGTTAAGGTCAGCAACATTAGGGTTTTCTCTTTTTCCATAACAACACCTGGCAATGCGTGTCAATTAAACCCTAAAGTGGTTATTAACTAAAGCAAAAATATAAATGCATTTATGAATAAAGAATATATTAAGAGATATATCTTAACTTGTATTAGAGTCCCTTTCTCTTTGTTAAAACTTCTACTTACAGAAGAAGAAGGAAAATCATCAACACTAACGCAATTAATTAATCAAATCACATAGTTTTCGCTTGATAAATATTTTTCAAGGACCCCAATATCTCATTTATTGTCAAAATCAGTGTTGTTTTAAGTCTAGTTTACGAACTGACTTTAGGGCAAATAAATTAATAGCTGGCTTTCAATATAGATAGAAAGATTTTCTCGAAACAAATTAAATGGAAAATGACTGCAATTCAATTATTGAAATTAGGATCTTAATCATTTTATATGTTGATGATTCGAAACGTTCATTAATGTTATGTATCAAAGTAGATGAATTTTGTGTTCAACTTTTTTTTCTCTTAATGTGGTGGATTCCGGAAGATATTTCACCATCCAAATTAAGTTAAATCTACTACCAATTAACATTGTGGTGGCTCCATTAAATATCGTGGACCATTTTTATTTGTTTAATTTTTTTTTTAATTTTTCTGGTAATAATTATGTTATTAATTTGTTTGGTCTTTTCTTTTTGAAGCTGACTTGTATGCTCGAGGGTAACACTCAATTATTTTCTTAAGCTTTCTCATTGTTTATTAGAGATAGGTTTAAATGAGTTATTTTAATTAAATTAATGATGTTGATTTCTCACAACAGATCAAACAATAAAAAAGTAAAGAATTTTTTAATAAAAAGTTGTTTGATAAAAATCACTTTTAGTTTAGGTTGGTTTGGTTTAATGGTTGTTTGGTTAAAATTATGGTTGAAATTAAAATTATATAAAAAAACAGTTTCATGTGTTTGGTAACCGTTTAGAAACGCGGTGCAAATCGCATTCCAAAAAATTATGATTTTTTTTTTCTATTCTTCCTAAAAATAATTTCTTAAATGTTTTTAGATTGTTTTTTTGTGTTGATGCCAAACATAATTTAAAAAAAAAAAAATCTTAGAAGATAGATCTCAAAGCGAAAAGCACTTTGATTCGCCATCATTATCATAATCCCAAACAATTAAGCTTTTCAAATTAAAGTTCTAAAATAACTAAAATAGACATATATTAATATTGATGATTTTAATTGAAATATTGTAGATTTAATTACTGCTATTACATCATCAAATAAAAATATTTTTTATAAAGTATTTTTTATTGTTCCATTAAACTATTTGTAATTCCATAACGTACAAAATCCATTATGCCTTGACTACAACTTTCCTGGCTTCTTAAGCGTGCAATAACATTGGGTAAAATGTCATCAGGAACAAAATTAGGATTGCGATCAAATTTCACAAATGCAACGTCATCATGCGATCTCCTTCTAATGTAATTATGTAGTGCCATTGATGTCGTTACAATTTGAACTTGTGTTTTGTATTAATAATCAGACATGTTTTGTAGAATACTCCACCTCTGTTTCTATACTCTAAAAGAACGTTCTATCACATTATGTAGTGATGAGTGTACACGATTAAGAACTTCTTGTCGATTTCTTGATTATCCATGATGTTGAAATTCTTGGAAGTGATATCTCTGACCTTTATATAGACCTAAATACCCATACTCATTGGGATATCTAGAATCAACATATAGTACTTACATGTAATTACAAACAACATTTACATTTGTCAAAGGATTAATAAGAATTTCACAAATTAGTAAACTTATAATTATATATCAAGTTCTATTGTATTTACCTTCTGGTGGTTTAGGAAACTTTATATTTCTATTGTCAATAGCCTTAAGAAAAATACATGTATCATGGACATTGCCTTCCCATCCTGCCCACACAAGACACGACCAAAAGATTGATGTCTTCTCCTAAGTGTAGGAGTGTCAAAGTAATAAATAACCCGGCAAGACCGGGGTCAAACCACAAGAAAGTTAATTGTATAAATTATAGACAACAACAACAACACAACAACAATAATAAAGAAGATGAAGATGAAGAAGAAATTGATGAGAACTTTGAGATGAAAGATTAATGTAAAGATTAAACAATGATAAAAACAAATGTCAAGGTTAGAGGATCCATTAATGATATTTCAAACAAGTATAGTATTAAACTCTTATTACTCAACTGGAAACCATACATGAAGGAAGTTCCAATCGTATGATTTGTCATTAATAGCTCATTATAAATTGTTAACATGATCATATTAATTATCTTATTCATAACACCAAACTTTTAAATATTGTTAGGAATTCATGATGCTAACTTATGTTAACAACAAATCAAGTTCCTTTCATAGCACAGGTGTAGATAATACCATGCGGTTGGGATATGAGAGTGCCAAATATTTGTTGTACCAAGTGTTATACAACACAAATCTAGATTAACCATTTAATGGGCAAGGTATTAAGAATTAGTAAGATAAAAAGATAAGACATGTCAATATTAAACATTAAGGTCCATGTTGAGTTTACACCATACTTATTCTTACACCATTAGTGTAACTTTTCACCTTGACACAATCAACTTAGCTAAACATAATGAAGAAGAGAAACATAAATAAACAAAATAAGAACAAAAATAAAATACAAGTTAACTAAGTAAAGGAGAGGAAATGAAAAGCATGAACAAGATATTAATGAAAACAAAACTTACAAATTACAAAAAAAATATAAAGAGAGAGAGGAAGAGCTAGCTCTTGATCTGAACAATCAAGCTCCTAAATCCATGGCAAATGCCTCCTTTTATAGGCCAAAATTCAAATTATTGATTTGATGACTAATTGTTGAGTGGGTGGCCAACTCTTGACTTGATGAAAATCCTTATCTTCTTGTCTGAATAAAACGAAATTGTTAGCATCAGAACTGAGACCACTTGAAAACATGAAAGTTGTAGGAAATTGTCTCAGCTTTCTAGAAAAAAAAATAGAGGTCATTTGGACTTCTAGAACTCCATATATGGGTCAAACACTGAACAGTGTTTGGGCTGCAGGATAGATTCAGACTTCTCTGTTGTTGCTATAATTTGGACTTACAAACGGCCTTCTTAGATTTCGGTGTTCACATGAAAGTTGTAGGCCTATGTCTTACTGAATCCGTGTAAAAATTGAAGATCATTTTGACATCTAGAACTCAAGATATGACTCAATTGCCGAACAATGTTCCAGTTTGGACTGCACCAACATCTCTTTTCTAAGTTTGACCCTCTCTTTGTCCTTTCAATTTCCATACTTGAACTCATCAATCAATCCTTTGATTTATGTGATAGGCCTGCATTTAAGATGAATATTTACCATATATTAAGGCATTTTATAGTATTAGACTTGTTATTATAAAACATGCTTTAGTTAAGGAGTTATTGATATTTCAAGTGCAAAATGATGATATAAAACCTTGATAAATATGCACTTTTAAGTACTAATCACCACACAAATGTGAACTGCATGTTAAAACTACAAGCAGCCATTATGTTTTGAGTTGGTACACCTTTTCTTCAGATAAATGGAATTTGATTTTCAGTTGATATACAAGCTCGCACATGTATTCCACAATTACACCAACACAATTTTACATGAAAACCATTGACAATATAAACTCATTAATTACTAACATGCAAAAAATTTATCTAAATTTCACATTGCCAAGATTAACAAACATTTGTTTGACCTTGAAATAAGGCATTGCCTTCCCATTCTACCCACACAAACGTGTATTGCATGTCAAAACTACAAGCAGCCATTATGTTTTGAGTTGGTACATCTTTTTTTTTTGATAAATGAAATTTGATTTTCAGCTGATATACAAGCTCACACATGTGTTTCATTAATTACACCAACATAATTTTACTTGAAAACCATTAACAATATAAACTCATTAATTACTAACATGCAAAAAATTTATCTAAATTTCACATTGCCAACATTAGCAAACATTTATTTGAAAAGAATTGAAAACAAAAAACACAATAGGCCACAAGACTCACTGAGGCCCTATTTGTTTGTTGAAAAATCATTTTTTTTGGAAAGTGATTTTCATGGAAAGTGAATTCCTAAAAATTAAATATATATATTTTTTTTTATGTTTGACAGTTTCATGAAAAATAAGTTGGAAAACATTTTCTAGTGCTTGACTATGCTATGGAAAATAAGTTGGAAATAACTTATTAATATTTTTTTTTTTTCAAGCTTATTAAAATAATAAAGACGGAAACTAATAGATAAAAAAGTTAAAGGATGATAAAATTGAAAAGAAAGCTCAATTTTTTAAATTATTTCAAATAAAACAAATAGCAAACATAAAAATAAGGATCAAATTTGATAAATAAAAAAATTCAATGAAGAAAAGGATAAGAAAAAAACAAATAACAATAAGAAAATGAGGACTATAGTTGATATAAAAATAATTTAAATCAATTATAAGGAATGAGATTGAGAAAAAAATAAATAAACAAAAGTTTTAAAACAAAATATACACTAATCAAAAAAATTGAGGACTAGATTTAATATAATCAACAAATAACATGAATTTTTTTAATTTTTTTTCAACTTCTTAAAAGTACATTCCGTCCAAAATAAAAGAAAAATAATTTTTTTTAAAAAAACAAGCGAACTTTTTGTTTGATTAGAAAATATTTTTTATTAACCAACTTTTCTCATGCCTAATAAATATAAAAAGACTTAGACTTATGAAACAAAGAGGCATGGGTAAGAAAATTTATTTATTACATAAAAGTTTATCGAAGGATTAGATTGAAATTTTTCAAAATTTTAGGGTGCTTATTGTGATATGACAGGGCCTTCATAACAATTTTCACAATTAAACGGTCTTGATTTTATGATTTATTTATTTTATCTGAATAAAAAATAAAAAGGAGTTTCAATTTAAAGGAAAAACAAGATCCCCAAGCTTGCCAGATGGCAGCTTCCATGAGATTGGAAACGTGATTGAGGCATATGAGGAAAGGGGGGCAAATGGAGGAGGCACTCTGTAAAGATCAGTTTCTTTCGTGCTAAGCTTTCCTCGATCCCCAACATTAAGGAAAGAGGATGTTTAAAATAACAAGTGGGCGCATAATTGTTATTCCATATCAAATCATAACTCAGACAACTGTGTAGATGAGAAGTGTTTAGCAACGTGATGTAAATTTTAATTTTAATTTTAAAAATTAAAAATTTTATTTTAATATATTTTTAAATAAAAATATTTTAAATTATCACCATTACCACAATCTCAAACAGATAATATTGAGATGCACATTATTATTATTATTATTATTATTATTATTATTATTATGTTATTAGCAAGGAGAAAACATCTCTTGTTAATTTATCTTCCTTGATGATCAAGTTTAGTTTTGGGCATATCCGTAACCTATATATGTATTTTTTTTTTAATTTACAAAAAGAATCGAACTCCACTCTGTTGTAAAAATAATGTGAATGACAATATATGTGAGCTGCAATTTATTACCTATGTGTCCCTACTTTTTCTTGTTACTTCTTGTAATTAAACACTACATGTTAATGAGGAATTATAAATTTGACAAATCACATAGTAGTTTTTTTAAAAAAAATTATAGTAATTAGGGATTAATTAGTAATATTTTATTAGTCATTTTCTAGATTTATTTTAAAAAAACACAAAAAATAAAAATAAAAATAAAACTTATGGCCTATAAAAAAATAATAAGAATATCTACACCTAAAATTTCTCTCTTCTATTTATATCTATTTTTTTTAAAATCAGCTAAGAGAGTAATTATTAAAATGTAACTAATTATTTTCTAAATACCATGAATTTTCTCAATTTTGTGCTCTCTTCCAAGTAGATTACACTTCTTATTTTTATAATTAATTATCTTTATGTACCTTGGGCAAGCAAAATTGAATTTGAAGTTGTCAGAGACTCATGCACGAGGGACTACATTGATTAAGCTAAAACAAGACTCCAAAAAATCTACCAAGCTCACACCGGTTATATCCATGGCCTATATATATATATATTCAAAACTAGATTGAACCCAAAATCAGTTTAACTGATGATTTTGCTTTGGTTCTGTTAGGTTTTTTAAAGAGAAAAACCAACGAAATTTGTGAATCTTCTTAGAGGTTTTTAGGGCATTTCGTTCCTGTTTTGTCTCAGCGAACATCTCTTTGTCATAGGCATCTAACAAGTATACAACTGCATCCATCTTTACATGAAAAGGATTTTGATATTAAAACTCAGCAGTGCAAAATTGTTCAGGAAAAAGCTAACCAGAACATAGAAAAAACTACATAAAATTATATATATAAAAAAACAAGATAAGGTGAAGAGGTGAGGCAACAAGTATGATGAGGTAATAGTAAAACACTCTTAAATACAAAACGTTTTATCAGCCAACTACCATTTGGTTTGCCTCCCATTAATTAGATAAGCACAAAAGCAACATTATCTTTGATTATGTAGGAAAAAATAGTTCGATTCAAATGTTGTTAACACTTGCTCAATTAACATATCCAAGTTCTAAACTGGTTCTTTAAATTTCTTGATTCAAATGTTGTTAACACTTGCTCAATTAACATATCCAAGTTCTAAACTGGTTCTTTAAATTTCTTGCTTCAGCTAATCTGGTTTAGTTAAATTTTTTTTTTAGGTTTTTAAAATCAAAATCAAACCGAATTGGTTCTTTTATTACCATAAAATTAATTATCTCTAATAGAATATTCTGTCGGTGTTTAAGTTGTATTTCCATCGCCATATAAATCACTAAGGGATTTTTCAATGGAAACTTGTCGTTGACGAGTTTCCCATTAGGGATATCATGTTCGTTTGTAGTTCAATCGGTGAAGTTACTTTAAAACAGAAACCTCAATATAATATCCGTGCCAAATAAAAATTAAACCTAACCATTTTTCTATCGGCTAAAGCACCAATAAATATTATCGATGGATTAACAATGAAATACTCGTCGGTAATGGATTGTGTATCACTTATGGATTTTATAACAGAATCATCAATATAAAATTTTTAAACTAGCCATTTGAGAGGCAACCTACCCTGTCAATGAAAAATTCAAAGATTTTTAAAAATAGTCTAATTGTTTCAAGCAACATGCCCATTTTATAAAAAAATAGAAGATTTTTTAAAAGTGGTCTTATTGTTCTAGGTAATGTGTCTATTGTTGAGAAACTCAATATTTTTTTTTTGAAAGTGATCTAATTGTTCTAGGCGACCCACTGATTAGTACTTAAAAGTGTATTTTCATCAAGGTTTTATATCATCATTTTGCACTTGAAATATCAATAATTCATTAGCTAGAGCATGTTTTATAATAACATATCTAATAATATAAGATACATTTAATTTATGATAAATGTTCATCTTAAATGTAGGCCTATCACATAAATCAGGGGATTTATTAGTGAGTTTCTACTGAAATTGAAAATACAAAAAGAGGGCTAAGCTTAGAAAAGAAATGCTGGTTGAATCCAAATTGGAACACCATTCGATTATTGGATCATAACTGGAGCTGTAGAATTTGGATTTAAGTCTGCTTTATATGGATGAAAAGTTAAGACATAGGTCTAAACTTTTCATGAAGAGTGCAAGATTCAAAAAGACTGTTTTCAAGTTCAAATGTAGCAACAACGGAGAAGTTCGAATATGTCCTACAGCCTAGACACTGTTCAGTTTTTAGCCCATATCTCGAGTTCTAGAAGTCTAAATGCACCAATTCTTTTTTTGTTGGAAACCTGAGACAATTTCTTAGAACTTTCATGACAAAAATCTATTCAAATTCAAACATTAATAATAATATTTTATTCAGACAAGAAGATAAGGATTGTCACCAAGTCAAAATGTAGCCATCCACTCAACAATTAGTCATCAAATCAATAGTTCCAAATTTTGGCCTACAAAAGGAGGTATTTGCCATACATTTTGGCATTTTGGTTGTTCAGATCAAGATCTTGCTCTTGCTCTTTTTATTTGTATTTGTAATGTTCAAGTTTTATTCCATGTTATATTTTTCTTAATCTCTTGTTTATGCTTTTCATTTCCTTTACTATACTTATATGATCATGTTCTCCTCTTGTTTATATATGTTTCACTTTTTTATTATGTTTAGCTAAGTTCATTATGTCAATATAAAAGGGTTTCACTAATGGTATTAGGATAAGTATAATATAAACTCAATATGGACTTCAATGCTTATATCTTAAACAACTTGCAATTAACATGTCATATCATTTTTATATTATTAATTCTTAATACCTTATTTGTTAAATGGTTAATCTAGATTTGTGTTGTATAACACTTGGTACAACAAATGCTTCGCACTTTCATAGCCAATCGTATGGTATAACCTACACTTGTGCTATGAAAGGAACTTGATTTGTTATTAATATAAGTTAGCATCATGAATTCCTGACAATATTTAAAAGTTTGGTGTTACTTAAATAAGATAATTAATATGATCATGTTAATAATTTATAATGAGCTATTAACGACAAATAATCTGATTGAAACTTCATTTGTGTGTGGTTTCCAGTTGAGTAATAAAAATAGTTTATATTATACTTATTTGAAATACCATTAGTGGATCCTTTAACCTTGATAATTGTTTTTATCATTGTTTAATTTTTATATTAATTTTATATCTTAAAGTCCTCTTTACATCATCATCATCATCATTATTATCAACAACTTTTTTGGATGTGTAATTCAATTCTTGATCGTGAATTATAAGGTTTAGCCTCTTATGTTTTTATTAATTTGGTATTAGAGCATGGGTTTAAAATCAAGCTTACTATTTTTTTAATTTCTTATTTTGTTCTTATTTATGTTATTGTTTGATTTTTTTTCTTTTATTTTAAATATTATAGCTTATATAATTGTTCTTGTCGTCAAATCACACCATAAAGATTTAAAATTTACATTGTGCACATTCATCAAAACAATTATCTCAAATTACTAAAAAAAATCTTCTATTTAATTTCATTTTATAGTGAGAAAAAAAATCATTAATGCCTAACTCATATATACTTAAACTCAACATATAACTGAACCTAGAGATATTAAGTTTGATAAATCACTAGATCTATATGTATATAAGTTTTGCACAGAACTTAACCTAAAGATATTGAGCATGGAAGCAAGCTAGATCTATGCTATTCGGGATTAATATTTTACCAAGTCTAAATATATTGAATTATCATTTTATCTTTGACTCTTTTAAACATTTACTTAGACCGAATAAAAAATTTAAAATACATTAATCCATCAATATGTATATTCA
This sequence comes from Populus alba, assembly GCF_005239225.2. NCBI lineage: Eukaryota > Viridiplantae > Streptophyta > Magnoliopsida > Malpighiales > Salicaceae > Populus > Populus alba. Next base: position 8,822,624 of record NC_133286.1, on the reverse strand, counting down.
CCTTCACCTTCCATGTCGCTGGGACTCATTGGCTTGCAAATATTGCAACGAAGGCACTTGAACATGATCACTTTCACAAACTAGTCAGCAAGTTGGGCATATACAATTTTAAGGATTTGTTTGTTTTTATGTTTTAAAAATATTTTTAAAAAAATTTAAAATTTTTTTATTAACTTTAAATTAATATATTTTTTAGTGTTTTTAAATTATTTTTATATAGTGATATTAAAAATAATTTTTTTAAAAATAAAAAATTATTATTAATATTTATTTTAATATAAAAAATTATTTAAAAAATAACAGAAATCCTACTGCGAAGGAAGCTGAGTAGAACATCGCAGTATGCTTTTCATTATTATTGTATCTTCCAATATCTCTTACGTTCTCCCTGTGGTAAACATGCATAGCTTAGTTAAATCATTGAGTGAAACAGCATCGATGTGCTTCTGTTCCAACCTTACTGTTTCACAACTTGTATAATCAAGTTCAATTATGAAAGATCACAATCATAGCCACTACAGAAATCATATCTTGTACATTGAATGAAAAGATCAGAAATAGGACGGAGCAGATCAATACACCCCACCACAGAAACCATGTACCTAGCCACACGCTACCGAACCCTTTTGTACATTGAGGAAGACAAACTGGGAAACAGGATGGGCTCGTCATCTTTGCCTTGCCTCTAGGTCAAGGTTTTTGTGAGAATAGGAAAATAAACCCCTACTCTTAGCCCTTTCTCGTAATTCAACCACGTCTCTTTATTATCTTAATTTTCCTAAAAAAATAAATCCGCAAATCTTACCTCTCAATTCTTCCAAATCAACGTCGAAGAATCCGCCACGTAATTAAACAACATTTTAAGATTCCAGATATAAAAATTAAACCTCCCTCCCTCCCTCCCTCCCTCCCTCGCTCTCTCCCTCTCTCTCAAGATTTGCTCTTTCACTGTTAACAAGAACAACAGATCCCTAATTGAAAAGAAGGAATCCCTAATTCCTCAATCTTCTAATCGATTGGATTCGCCAATTTTTAATTTTCATGATCAAATTCTAGCACTCACGGCGTCGTTTTCATTACGCGCTTGTGATAGTTTTTCTTGACTCTTGCTGGTTTTGGTTCCTTTTGTTTTAAAATTGTGGATGATAATTGGAATCAAAGAATGAACGATGCCGGTGCTGCGTAGTCAAGTGCTCAGAGGCCGGGGAGGAGAAGCAACACCGAAGCAAGAAAATAAACAGAAGATGCTTCAGGAGCACAGGAACAATCCAGACGAAGTGGTAGAGCCGATTGCGACAAGGACAAGGAGAAGGCGGGCAGCAGCGGGGGCGGCATTGGATAAGGAACTGAAAGCCGGCAATGAGAGGGTAGTAGTGGGTGTGGGTGGTGCTGTTGTGGTGGGGACGGTGAAAGAGGAGGAGGAGGAGGAGAAAAGGGATTTAGAGGTTGTTGGAGAAAAGAAGCCGATGGATGTGTTTGATAGTGGTGGCAAAGGTAATGATAAGCCACTTGCTGCTGGCGGAGAGGATGACGGAACCTCTGCTCCGATACCCGACCAGGTTATTTTTTGTATCTGAATTTAATTTTTTTTTTTAGCTTTTAAAAGTTGGGTGATGGTGATCGCTATTGTCTTTGTGATTAACAAAGGGAATTGAGCAAATTCACCGCGGTATGGCCGAACCGCGACTGCTACCGATTTTAATAATTACTATATTGTTCTCTATTGTGTGATTCTGATTGAACAATTAGATAGGAATATATAATGCTCATAATTACTATATTTTTCTCTACTGTACCTGATTCTGATTGAACAACCAGGTAGGAATAGTTAGTGTTGATTCTGCTGATTGCATATGAGATTGAGGCCATTGTAGAAACCTGTTTTTGCTGGAATGCTATTTGTTCAATCCGAAAATTTGTAATTTTGTTTTTTGCCAACTCTTTAAATTAGGCAATGCCAAGACTGAGTCTTTTTAGTTTTCTGACGTATATTTTAGAGGAGGGTTGCAGAATTTTTTTTAGTTTTCTTGAAGAACTACAAAAGTGTTGGGAAGATGGGTTTCCTAAATATAATTTTTTTTTTGTAGAAACTGGAATAGTGCAAGAATTTTGTAAACAACCAAACATTGCACTATGTATCTTGTCTCAAGTACTGTTCTTGCTTTATATATTGGAATTGATATTTGGTAATTTTCAATGAAAAAGAAGGATTGGGAAAATAGATGAGAGCAATGCAGAAAAAAAGCGAAAACTACTTTGCAAAGGTAGTTACACTGCACCCTCTAGCCCTTTAACTATGGGACAATGCCCAAACTGTTAAAGCCATGTCCATTGAAGTCAATGTTTCTACTAAATGGGATTCCCTGTTGGATTGATGGGATAGTTGTATGAAATGTTAGATGGCAGAGTTAAATAAGAAAGCTTAAGATTCAAACCGGAATATTGAATATAATTTCTAAAGGTTTGAGATGAGTTATAGAAAATTTCAGAAAGATGTCTTAGTATGTTGGCCCCATTTGTGTAGTAGAAAGCAACAGTTGAAAGCACCCTTGTTGTATTGACTAGCTTGTTTAATTAGATATCCCAAATGTTTCTAGATTTCTCCACTAGATCCTACCCACACATAAAAGTTATGTTTTCCAGATATTTCTGTCTAATCTATAATTCATAAAAAGTTATGGTTGCCAACAGTAGGACAAGAATAGAACTAGAATTAAACAATGATGCCAAAGCGCCAAGCACCATAGGGTGTGAAGGTTGTCAAATGCAAGCACCAGGCGCGCGCCTGAATAAAACAAGGCAAAATATATGTATATGTATAATATTATAATATATAAATCATAAATATATATGTTAAAAATTAAGATCGGAAAATCAAAAGTGAAACTCAAAATATTTTAACATAGGTATAAAAAGTTATTTTTATTCATCTTTAAAATAAAATAAGACAATTTAAAAAAGTAAGTAGATTAAAATAGTTAAATTTAAAATGCTAAAGTTTGGAATAAACTGAGTTTCAAAACAGTAAACACGACAAGAAAAAATAATTAAGTGTGAATTTTGAAATTGAAGTTTCAAAAACAATAAACAAGAAAAAAAATCAACTGGGAAGTTTGATAAATGATGAACTTGAGATTTGAGAAAATGTTCTTTTTAAAAAAAAAAACTAATTTTTTTTTATTACACAACACATGGATATTTAAAGAGAGAAGACAATAGGTAAAGAAGAAATAAGATATGCATATCAATTTCTTTTTTTTTCTTTTACTTTTATTCAATGGTAATTTTTATTGATATCGTTATCTTATTTGTATTAAAGTTAGTACTCAACTACTTGATTTGTTTCTTTTATTATTATTATTATTATTATTATTATTATTATATCAAATCACTATACATTAAAAAAACAAAAAGAGCTCAGTGTTTCATTGTGAAGGGCCTCACATTTCATTGTGGAATTTGCACAGTGAAATGACCATTTTACCCTTCATTGTGAAATCCATATAACTTGCTTCCAAAGGAAAAATCCTCTTTTCAACAAGGTCAATTTGTCGATGGGGGTGGAATAGTCTTTTTATTTGCATAATATAATGTCTAAAATACCCTTAAAAGTTGTATTTTTGTAACTTTTGGTCAGGGGTGTTTTCAGTTTTTCCTTTTCAAAAGCACAGTGTAATTACTAAAGTGCTCTTGAAAGAGACCACATAAGTGATGAAGAAAAAAAATAAATGAAGAAGAAACAAACAAACTAAAAGATGTAACTCATTCTTTGGAAAAGTGGGGCTGCCAAATGTGCCTCTGGCTAGTGTTGTCGAAGGAAAACATGCTGAAGCACCACCTGCATGCCTAAGCACTCACTTGAATCAAACAATGTGTTATGCTATAAATCCAATAAAATATATGTATAATATTATAATATATAAATCACAAATATACATGTTAAAAATTAAGATTGGAAAATTGTGAAACTCAAAATATTTTAACATAGTCATAAAAAGTTATATTATTTACTCTTAAAAACAAAATAAGACAATTTAAAAGAGCAAGTAAATTAAACTAGTTAAACATAAAATGCTAAACTTTGGAATAAACTAAGTTGATTATAAAAAAGAAGAAGAAGAATACACCGAAGTTTCAGAAACAGTAAACACGGCAAGAAAAAAAAATCAAGTATGAAGTTTGATAAGTGATGAATTTGAGATTTTAAAAAAATGTTTCTTTTATTAAAAAAAAAAAGTAAAATTTTTGGCGGCATAACAGATGGATAGATAAAGAGAACGTATATTTTGACTAGTCACTTGGTGCTTGCACTCCAGGTGTGTGCCACCTTGAAAATTAAAAGGCGATGGTTTCTCCTCGCCTTGCTTGGAGTGCATAGGCAAGTGCTTCAGGCCCTCTTGACAACCTGTCAAATGTCCAAATCACTGCGCCTGAATAAAACAAGGTGATATGCTATAAATTCAGAAATATATATATGTTAAAAAATAAGATTAGAAAATCAAAGTGAAACTTGAAATATTTTAACATAGTAATAAAAAGTAATACTATTCACCTGTAAAACAAAATAAGACAATTTAAAAAAGTAGATTAAAATAGTTAAACTTACATATTATCATTATCAATCTTTCAACACATCATCATCAATCCTTTCATCTCCTTCACTTGAGTCGCCTATATGCTCCATTTCAAAATTATCATTGGAATCATTATCTCTTAAACTGTAATGCACTTCTTTAGAATTATAACTTGATCCCACTTCATGTCTAGATTTTGAACTTGATGGTCCTCCTACGCTTCTCAACTTTGTTTCCTGCCTAATGTTTTTTCTAGGTTCTTCAGCTCTAGGTGCCCTTGCCACATCACTTAAGGCTAAAGTGTCATCATCAAACACCAATTCATCAATTTTGATGATATTGTTTTTTTTAAACCCTACTCTTTACTTTTACAACTATGCTCTTTCTTTATTTTTGGTGGTTGATAAAAAGAATATGGACAAATAGGTTAAAACACATAACAATTAAAAAAAGGGGTAAAAGAACATATATTTTGACCAGGTGCTGAAACAAGCACCTAATGCTTGCATTTCAAGTGAGCGCCTATGCAACACCTAGATAAAATGCCTCATCTGAAAAAATAAAAGGCGTTAGGTCTCCCTTTGTCTCGCTTGGAACGCCTCTTGACATGGTGGAATTAAAAAGTGAAATACCAATAAAGTCAAGAAAATCTACCCATCAACTATTAAAAGAAATCAAGTATTAGTGGGAAACAGGGAGAGAATTAAGGACATTGTTGTTGGTGGCGGCGGCGACTTCACGGGGTTCAAGAAACAGTTCATCATCGCTTCATTCTGGTTCTACTTTGGCCTTGTTTGTTTTTGTGGTTACAAAGTGTTTTTGCAAAAAAATAAAATTTTTTCTTCAAATTAATTTTTTGGTGTTTTTATATTGTTTGAATGTGCTGATGTCAAAAACTATTTTTTAGAATTTTTTTTTTATTTCTATGCATTTTCAAGCAAAAAGCATTTTGAAAACCAACCATTACTATAATGCCAAACAGGCTCTTCATTCACTATTAATAGACACCCTCATACAGTCCCCAGCTGGTCAACAGTTGCAAGCCAATGCTTTTTAGAAAGTCTAGGCAGTCTATCCAATCAAATTAGTGCCTTTGCGAGTGTGAATGTGAGCAGGAAGTCCACTCAGTCCAAGCCTTTTTCTGGCTTGTTTTCTCTATGACTAATTCACTGTTATTATGTAGTCAAAATTGTTTTTCTAGTATCAAGAAAGTGCTAACATCACTTTGGTGCATTACTCCACAGCAAGTTATCATTTTTTCAGATAATGAAACTTCTTGTATTTTTCATCCGTCAGCAAGGACTAAAGACCCTATTTTTGTTATATTTTTTTTAAAATCATCTGTCTTTGGTGAACACAATTCATTGTGAATGTTCTTTTTTTATTTATTTTTTCTTTTGATAGTTCATTTTCACAATTTCTAGGATTTAGAATAGCTACAATGCTTTCTTTTTTCTACCATTGATGGAAAGCATAATTCTTAGCTGTTTTTGTAGACAGATTATTGTCTGCATTTTTCAAATACATTTCTAGTGTGTTTTTTTTCCTGTGGCACACACTCTTTATCTTCCTCCTTGTCTCTTTTGTCATTCCCAATAATGCACTCAACTTGATTGTCATTAAAAATCATGAATTTTAATTCTCTTTTACTCATTGCCATTATATTGTGCCATTTTTTTCATAGAAAATGCAAGTCTAGTTTTAAATGACCTCAATATTTTTCTCCTTGGTTTTTCAGTAAAAGTTGGAAGTTTTTTGGTTTGCTTGGAAGCACTTCATCGCAGCTATGTCTACCCCATTTGCTGTCTCCTTCCTTTTCTTGTTTGTTTGTTTGTTTTGTCTTACTATTGTTATTAAAAAAAAAAAAAAAAAAAATTGGATCTGCTGGAATAAGCATGCATTATATATGGTAATGACCTGGTCACTAAAAGTAACTGGTAATTTAGGAGACAACATGAAAAATTTTGCAGTGTTTTCTGTTCATGATGTTATTGATCAATTACCTATATTGGTATAGTCTTCCTCCAATATTTCAATTATTCAGGGATAAAAAATCTAATGTGATTAGACATGTAGAGAAAGAAATGATGACCATTTTCTCATTCTGCAGACTGCTGAATTATGGCAGCATTTTACCTGCTCCCCCCTTTGCCTTTTTCCCTGAATCTCTTGTGGATGAAATTAATTTCTTGGTGATGGTGCTGCAGGTTCAGGTTGAGGATTCCCCAGTGTACAGAGTAGAGACAAAGTTAGGAAAGGGTGGCTTTGGTCAAGTGTATGTTGGTCGACGTGTTTCTGCTGTAAATACAAATGAGAAAGCTTGTGCAGGAGCTGTAGAGGTATACCTGGGTTTTTCTTAATACATATACGTCCGAATGATTTGAGTGTGATCTGATAATTCATCTCACTCTTTTATACCATCACCTTTGAACTTTGGATTTTAGGTGGCAATAAAATTCGAGCATAAGAGTAGTAAAGGATGTAATTATAGACCACCTAACGAGTGGCAAGTTTATGAGTGAGTATTTGATTATATCTATCATGCTTTCTTTTGACTTGCATATTCCTCTTCTTCTTCTTTTCAGCAGAATAATATGAATCCATTGCTTTTTGTCCCTTGCACAGTACTCTTGGTGGCAGTCATGGTGTACCACTAGTACACTATAAGGGTCGGCAAGGTGACTATTATGTCATGGTATGCTATTGTTGGCTTTGGTTGCTGGTTCTAGACTTTTGGGTCTCTATAGCTTATTTTCGCCTGGTTTTAGAATTGTTTCTAACAGAAAACTCTGATGCCATGTAGGTTATGGATATGTTGGGTCCAAGCCTGTGGGATGTTTGGAACAATAACTTTAACTCGAACTTGTGAGTTCAATTGTTCTATCTTTTCTGTTGTCTATATTTTATCTTTTGTCCAGATCCGTGCTAAATGAAGGCATGTTCTTATTTGCAGAATGTCCACTGAAATGGTTGCATGTATTGCCATTGAAGCCATATCCATATTGGAAAAGATGCACTCCAGAGGGTAAAAGCTTTTTGTTGCATGTCTTTAATCTCTCTTTTTTAGTTTTGATAAGATGAATTGAATGGGTTTGGTCTGGTTTGTGTACTGGAAAATAAGCTCTTTTAATTGTGGAACTGTTAGTTGGCTATCTATGTTATGAGTGATTAATCTCTCTATTTTTTTTACTGTTATATTCTCAAATTAAAAATTTGTGATTCTCAGACTAGATTACAAAATATTTATGCAGTTATGTCCATGGAGATGTAAAGCCTGAGAATTTTCTGCTTGGTCCTCTGGGAACTCCTAATGAGAAAAAATTATTTCTAGTTGATCTTGGATTAGGTAATTGGAGAAACTCGATGTTCATCTTTTTACTTAAACTGTTGATTTTTGGGGATTCTGAAACAACTGTCTTTGTTGAACTGCAATTTTCTGAATTGTTCTGGTCATTCAGCTACTAGATGGCGGGATAGTTCAACTGGTTTGCATGTTGAGTATGACCAAAAGCCAGATGTTTTCAGGTTCGACTCTTGCATCATTGTTGGTATTAAGCTTGAATTATTTTACCATTTCCTTTATTTAATTTTCTTGATTGCTGGCTTCGTCATTACTTGTTTGGGCAGGGGAACAGTGCGATATGCTAGTGTGCATGGCCATTTAGGGAGAACTGGTAGCAGGAGGGATGATTTGGAATCACTTGCTTACACACTTATTTTTCTTCTCCGTGGTCGCTTACCTTGGCAAGGGTACCAGGTAGGTCCTTTTTCTTAGCTGGGTAAAATGTTTGCCCCTTCTGGTTCACATGTGCAAAAACAATTAACTGAAACTTCACTTATTTTTCATATGTTATTCGCTTTCTTTTCTTTTTATAACATTATGGTGTTCTTAGGGAGAAAACAAGGGGTTTGTCGTTTGCAAGAAGAAGATGGCAACAACCTCAGAGGCACTTTGTTGCTTCTGTCCACAGCCTTTCAAACAGCTCATTGAATATGTAGTGAACTTAAAGTTTGATGAAGAACCTAATTATGCAAAATGCATTTCCCTCTTTGATGGAATTGTTGGCACAAATCCAGATATTAGACCTCTTAACACAGAAGGTGCTCAGAAGGTGCATGGGATGTTTACACTTTTTTTCTATTACTTGTTTTCTCTTAAGTTGGACATTTATTCATGAACGTTATTTTTAATGAACTGACACTTCAAGTTTTGAATTCATGTGTTTAATTTGTACTCTTGATCTTGTGAAGCTTATTTATCAGGTTGGTCACAAGAGAGGAGGGTTGAATATGGATGAGGAAGATGAACAACTGAAGAAGAAGGTTCGTCTGGGCATGCCGGCAACACAATGGATTAGTGTGTACAAGGCACATAGATCAATGAAACAAAGGTATAAACTATGCCTGAAGTCATTAGCCATTACTCAGCACTTTTTGGTTGATTAGATTGGTCACTTTTTTGAGTCTGTTATGCACTGTTGGTCTTTTGTTGATTCCAAATATTTTGAAGTTTAAAGCTCTCCTGCTTATTCAATATGATCTCAATTTCATGTTGTTAGGATGGAGTGATCAGATTAACTCAAAGTAGATCAGTTTGAGAATTTTAACCCGCTTCTGTAGGTATCACTATAATGTGGCTGATGCAAGACTTGGCCAGCACATTGAAAAAGGAAATGAGGATGGCTTATTTATTAGCAGTGTAGCTTCATGTCAAAATCAATGGGCTATTATTATGGATGCTGGTGCAAATTATTCCGCGCAAGTCTATGAGCTCTCACCATATTTTCTATGCAAGGTGCATGCTTATACCTTTTACCTACCTGAAGCCGTTCTCCACAGCTGATATTCTGAATTTGTTGTTATTAGTTGGAGATAAGTTGCTCCTTGACATAACTTCTAAACAAATAGAGTAACTATTGAATTATCATGTTTGATTGTGTGAAGGAATGGATAATGGAACACTGGGAAAAGAATTATTATATCAGTGCAATTGCTGGAGCGAACAATGGAAGCTCATTAATCGTAATGTCTAAGGGTCAGTCTAAACTGTTTGAATGATTAGTTTTTTTTATGTCTTCACTTCAATTTTGTCTGACTTGTATTCCTTTGGAGTTCAGGTACCAGTTATAGGCAACAGTCTTACAAAGTTAGTGATTCATTTCCTTTTAAATGGATTAATAAAAAATGGAAGGAGGGCTTTTATGTCACTGCAATGGCCACCTCGGGAAGTAGATGGGGAGTTGTCATGTCCCGTGGTGCAGGATTTGCAAAGCAGGTCATCTTTGATCTACAGATACTGTATCCTAATATACTGTAGGCCTGGATGGTGAACTAAATATTGTATTAAATTTCAGGTGGTTGAACTTGATTTCCTGTATCCCAGTGAAGGAATACATCTACGGTGGGATTCTGGATATCGTATCACAGCAACTGCAGCAACTTGGGACCAGGCGGCTTTCGTTCTGAGTTTGCCAAAAAGGAAACATACAGATGAAACACAGGAGACCCTTCGAACCTCTGCTTTTCCTAGCACGCATGTTAAGGTTGCTGTCTATCTTTTGACATAGCATCAAGTTTTTCTTCAATACTGATTTATGTTTGAGGATCTAAAATTGAGTTGGGCCTTGCAGGAGAAATGGGCAAAAAATCTATATGTTGCATCCATATGTTACGGACGAACGACATCATGAGCTGCGTCCTGCATACCTCCTCTCCTGACACCATTCACCTAAGCCATGATGCTTTTGTCTAGTGGCATTCATTTAGAACTAAGGAAATTTTGATTAGTATATATATAGGTAGTCAGATCTAATCAAAAGTATAGAAGCTACAGTTCGACCTTAAGTCTTTCAACCTGCTAAACTAGGTGGCCTTTCTCGTTTTCTGATGTCTGCAATCGAGCAAAGCTCGGAGCTATGGCGGGGCCTCTGTTTACTTTGTACAGTTTTTTTAATAATAGGGAATAAACATGTAGAAGTTATGTTTCTAGCTGGGTCGGGATTGTTCATTTTGATCTGGTATGTCAAGGGGTATTTTTTCTCAACACATCATTAATCAATGCAGAGCTGGGTTTGGATTGTTCATTTTGATCTGCTAAACTAGATAGTGATATGGTCACGTATTTTGTCCAAGTTTCTAATTTAAAGGGTAATTTGATTTGAGTGGTTCTTCGGCAAATCTGTAGAACAACCTGCAGGGCAACAGTAACCTTGCTGCTAGCGGTAAATGCATTTGATTATGGTTGAAGCAAGATCGATGTAAGAAAACATGCATGCTTATCTAATTGCCTATTTATCCTTGTTAGTACCTTCTATTAAAAATATTAGTGAAATAACATAATATATATGAAAAATTTCATGAAATAGCATAGTTTATATATATCACAATTAAAAAACTTAATTGAAAATTGTAATACTTATAGCTTAATTTTTTCTATTAAAAATATTAATATTTGCAAAAAACTATGAACCGGGTTGGGGAAGAGAAAAAAAAAAATGAAAAAGATCATAAAAGCATATTAAAATTTTGATAATGATATTATCAGTATTATCATAAAGATCTAAATAAGATGAATCCAATAACATTAAAAAAGATTATTAATAATGACTCGAGTGGGCCGCACTTGCCGTCAAAAGAAAGTGAGCTATCTGTCATCTTTGGGCGGTAATTCTTGCTTATTTCGGTCATTATTGGTTATCTTTTTTAGCGTCATTAAATTTATATTGTTAAGATCTTTTTTATAGTACCGATAATATCTAATTAGAACTTTGGAGTGTTTATGAGATTCTTTTTTTCTCTCTTTTCTTCTTCTCATTGATCAAATACCCTAGATAAAAAAAAAAAAAAGAACAATGATGTATTCTTTAAGGTCTCTACAACAACAACTACAAAGCTTATGACCTCATTAGAAAAGAAGAGTTGCCAAAAAATAAAAAAGGATGATTGATCATAGCAAAGACCCAAGTTGGTAATGGATGCTTGTATTGGGAAAGAAAAATGGATGGTTCAAAAACCCAAGACACTTCATAATAAGGTGTATAAATACCTTACCTACCACTTGATTCTTTCAAAAGGTATAGAAGACTCTTTAAGGGAAAAATTGAACATAATGAAAACACAACGAGAGACCAAGTATTTTAGGCTAAAAAAGCCTCTTGACAAGGAATTATAAGCCTTATGGCTATGATATTGATTTAATTATATGTTTTGATGATAACATAAATATTGGATATAATAAAATATTGGTTTGAATAAAATTTTAATAAATGCATCACATTATTAATATCATAAATAAGATATATATATATATATATATATATATATTGGTCATACTCTTGCAATGATATACACATGTTTAACAACATTTAAGAAATCATCAAACAAGCAAGGAAATGATTTGCAAAAATTAAGAATGAAAAACTTGTAGAAATTATGATATCGATTTCACTGATCAAGAATTTTACATTAGCATTTTTGCAAATAGCAATAGAATTGTTTAGAACACCTTATATTAGACACACAACCTATACAAACCCAAAAGAACAAAAAAAAAAAAAAATTAACTAAGAAAAGACCAAAACACATAAATAGGATAAAATCAATAGTACCCAAAACGGTCTCATCATTTTGGAAATGGCAAAGTAGTAGCCAAAACAATTCAACCGTTTCTCAAAATAGCTAGTCTGTTTCTGGAATATTTCTAGAAACTCTTAGGGTTTTTAAAAAACAGTCCGGCTGATTATAAAACAGTCTAACCAATTCTGCCGATGGGCAATAAACTATGTCTAACAACTAGTTTCTTTTCCAAGCCTATAAATAGCTTTTTACTTTATCAAATCAAGGGTGGAACTCCTAAGAAAAAAAAAAATCTAAGAACACTCCTTGTAAAAAAAAAAAAACAACAACATATAACACCCTTGTTTTATTTGTAATCATTAAAAAACAAGGTTAGGTTTGAATCGATAAAATCCTCCTAAAAAACTTAATTGCTATTTCAATCAACTCCACTAAGAGAGTATATTGTGGAAAGTGTAAGTGACACTTTAAACACTTGGAAAAGTCTCCTGGAGACAAAATTATGAGTGGTTTAATACTTATTCTTCAACAAGTATTGGTGAAAGGTTTTCTAGTCTTTAGCTCATAAAAATATTAGGGATAATGGTTTGATCCTAAGCCCATACAAGGATTAGGTTTGATCTTGCACTCGCAAAACTATTGTGTAATGGTTTGGTCTCACCCGCTAAGACCAGTGTATGATAGTGAAACTTTTGAATAAAAGTTCAAGGAGAGGAGTATGTGATTTGCGGAACCTCTATAAATCTCAGTGCAATCTCTCTAAAATCTTACTATTTAATTATCACATTTAAAATGATTATTGCTTCTGTATTTGGTTGAGTGTTTATAATTGCATGTTATTAGGTAAAAAGATTTTAATTTATAGTTTTACCTTGCATACATGATTCTTAGGTGTTTGTGTTGCTTTAATCCTAGAACAACAATTAATATAAAAGTCTATTTCTCATTTATATAAGTTTGATTAAACTTTGAGGAGAATCAAAACCATTAGTTTTAATATTTAAAATAAAGGATCATCAACCTCTAGACTACCTTTCATCGATGGTAATGATTATGCTTATCAAAAAGCTACGATGATTATATATCTTCGATCTATTGATTATGATTTATGGCTATATATTGAAAATGGACCTTACAAGCTTATTAAGATTGAAAATGATATAACAATTCTTAAAACTAGAAGTGAGTATACTGATGATGATAAGAAGTTGTTTTCTATGGATGCCAAAACTATAAACACTTTGTATTGTGCCTTGAGTAGAAGTGAGTTTAATAGAATATTATCTTGTAAAAATGCTAAGGGATATTTTTGGTGTCTTGAATTTAAGTTTATTTGTTTGAATTCTTTTTTTATATATATGTTAAGACCTTTGATTGGTCAAGATTATGATTGCAAGTTTTTTCTAGTGTTATTGAGTGTAAAAAAAGCTAAGTTCATGTCAAGTTTTGGTTATGAATGTTTGTTAGATCAAAATAATAGTGATTAAGAAAAACAAAAATGAAAATGTTTATGAAGTTTTAAAACTGAGATATTGTTGCATTCGTTTTTGTGTTTTTTTAGATTTTTTGTTGTTTTTTAGGGGTTTTTATGAGCATATTGAAGCCATGTTTACCATGTTTAAGCCTTATTTTTTGTTTTTTTGTGTCTATTAGCTTTTGGTTTGTTATTGTCTAATTTTGGGTTGCATCATCATTCTATACCTTTATTTTATCCATTTAGAGCTTGTTTTGGATCAATTAATTAATTCATAGCACTTTTAAATATCTATGTTAAGGTTAAATGTTGTGTTTGAATAATATAATTATGGTTTGTTTGTTTTCATTTGATGCATCATTATGCTTTAATATTCCATACTCAATGTTTTTGTGCCTTTTATTTGACAAGATTTGGTCAAAATCAACAACGTGGTTTTTTAGTTTTCTAGCTTGTTCTTCATGTTCTGGTAAATTTTCAAATGAAAATTTCTTTTTGATCTTAATTTTTTTTTTTCTTTTCTACATATAGGTCTTGTTTTTGGGCTTATGGGCTTGGACTGGGAGGCCCAACTCATGTGAGTGGGCTGAGTCCATCAGGCTTAAAGGCGTGTTTGGTTGGTCAGAATTTTTCAAATGAAAAAATGCATTTTTATATTTGTAAGACGTGTTTGCAAAACATGATCTTACAATAATTTTTAAATCTCTGATTTTTAGCTAATGATATGTTTAGCAAACACGTCTTATTAATTTTTCTAGTGGTGTTGATTTTCTCTTTTTTAGTATTTGTCAAATACAACCTTTTTTTTTTTAAAAAATTAATTAAATTTTGTGCCTTCGAAGGACCTATTTGCAAATTTTATATTTTTCATATTTTGTCCCTTATTATTTAATATTTGTGAGTGATCTAATATTTTGTCCCGATATTAACTAAACACGTTTATAAAAACTACAAAAACAATAAAAATATTTCTTTAAAAAATACATTGAAATATTTCTTTTAGATTACTTATGTCCAAGTCTCTCAAATAAAAATCATATTTGTATAAAAATATATAAAAATACATGTTTTTGCATGTATTTTTTTTATTTAATAACAAGTTTATTAAATCTATATGAACTTGGTTTATATTTAAAAAACACCAAAAAATCAATATGTTTATTTTAATATCAAAGATTTTAAAACTTATATGTAAGACGTATTTTCAATATTAAAAGAAAAAAATTATATTTGGACTCTAGAATTGTTAGGCTTGACCCATAAATCCATGGTTTACTCTACTAGGATGAACTGATTTTTACCATTTGACAGACCAATGGTTAAGAGAAACACAATAGTGTCCTAATAATGATAATAAAAAATAATGCAATTTATATTAAGTGGGGTGTACTAGGAGTGATGACATGTCCTCTGTATACACAATCTAGTCCTCTTATTCAGATTTTGAAAACTAGTTAGGATTTTTAATTATCAAAATATTAGGTAGTAATCCAAACCTTTTTTTAACTAATAAAAAACAAGAATTTATTGTTTTTTTTTTATCTACACTCAAGAATCTTGATTCAGAAGAATGATCATCATGATGCCACATATTTACAACACTAATATTAAGGTGCTTTTAAGTTTTTTTTTTTTTTTTTATTTGATTACATCAGGCATCCTCAGAGACTAGTAGTAAATTAATTTTCAATAATGGACAACATAAAGAAACATACAAAGGCCAATCACGTCGGAATACACTTATGTCAAAGAACTATCTCAACTTAATAGCTTAAATTATTAGGTAAGATCTCAATATATGATTTATATTATTCTTTAACACATCTTCTCAAGTGAAAGCCCTTTTGGGTTTGAAACTTGTACAGACCCACATTAATTTATACTTAATTTTTATCAAATAAATAGGAATAATGAGATTCAAACTCATGACCGCTTGATTATTAAGGCTCTAATCATATCACATTAAAGAATTATCTCAATCAAATAATTTAAACTGTTAAATAAGATTTTAAAATGTAATTTATATTAATCTCTAACAAACCTTATTCAATAACTTAAATTATTAAATGAGGTATCAAAATATAATTTATATTAATCTTTAACAATAAATGCACCCAAGACTTGCCAACCATTATTTGCCAATCATTATGATCTACTATTTTATTTTCATTTTAACATTGAAAAGTTCTCCCTTCGCAAATTGCTCCCTCACCTCTTTCTGACCTGCTACTATACATACCCTCAAGTTAACTTTCTAGAGGAAAGGAACATAAACCCGCCCCTCTCTCTAAAAGGAAAGAGAGAGAGTGAGGGCTTTTCAAGATTTTATTGCTGCGAAAGTGAAAAGGTAAGTGAACTTTCAAAACTCATCCAATCCTCCTTCAACCTGATCTCCCTCTCTCATTCCATCCTCCTAAGAATTCTTCATTTCCATTTTGTAATTATATCAAGAAACCACCGAGAGTAAGTTCTTTCATGGATGCAGTCTTTTTAGCACGGTAGGTAAAAGGATAAATAACACAAAATCTTGAAACGGTTTCTCTAGGCTCAGGCTTTAATGCTGTTTTATTGTCCCCGCGGGAGTAAAAGGCTCACCTTAACATTTGTTTGACATTGGGCTTAGTTTGATCTCTCTCAGCAACCAAACAATAGAAGGTCTTCTCTCTGGTTTTTTTTTTTTTTTTTTATTAATGTTGTTGTTGTTGTTGTTGTTTGGAACATATAAATTATTTCCTTTCTGTTGCGTTGTCCATCTCATGATGTGAGACTGATTCCATTTTCTTCTAAATTCAATTCAGAATAAGAGAAAGATGGATGGCGAGGAGAAAGAGCGAGCTTTTGGTAGACGATCAAGTCACAACAGCTTGAGCAGGAGCATAAGCAGGAGCTCGATCAGGGCTGGTTGGAGCATGGAAGACATGTTTTCTGTTGGCAGGGATTCTAGGAGAACTAACCTTGTCGATGAAGATGAAGAGGCTCTAAAATGGGCTGCCATAGAGAAGTTACCAACGTACAATAGATTAAGAACAAGCATCATCCAATCTTTTGTGGAGTCCGAGGTCCAAGGCAACAAGCTGCTGCTGCATAAAGAAGTTGATGTGAGAAAGCTTGACATGAATGAGAGGAAAACTTTTATCGACAAGCTTTTTAAGGTTGCAGAGGAAGACAATGAAAAATTCTTGAAAAAATTCAGACAAAGAGTTGACAAGTAAGTTTCTTATTAATTAATCTCTCATGATATACATATTATAGCCAGATTATTTGCTGTCCCGCTTTCTTTTATGTTATGCATTTGAATCTTCTCATGTTTCGAAGGAAATATGTTTCTGAACCTTGCCATGAATATGTATGATCAACTTTCATAATCTTAATTAAAAGAGATGAAAATTAAATGAACCGTAAAGTTACTATCATATTTAACATATACTATAGTCATACACTTAGTGTAAAATAACAAGAGAGGACGGTTTATCCTTCTGTTTTATTAGTACGTGGCTGTTTAGAAGCACATAAATCAACAGAAGTCGTATATGATTCTTCTCTATAAAGGTACTTCAGAAAATAAGTAAGCAGCAGGGGCGGAACCAAGGGGAGGCAAGAGGGATTCGAGCCTGCAAAACATTTTAATTTTTTTTTATTTAGTATTTAAATATAAAATAAAATAATATTTTTATTTTAAATAAATAAAATTTTTAATAATATATTTTTTTATATTAATTTTGACTTTTCCTATTAAATGTTATTAGCTTTGGCTGTAACAATATTTTTATTTTTTTTAATGGAATCTTAATTTGATAAGCTTGGCCGCACACAACTACCACACATCATTACTTATTCTATTTAATTTTTTTGTTGGTTGACATCTAATTTGTATTTGTTTAGTCATCGGCTTGTCCAACGTAAAAAGCCATGAACAGGATTACAGCAAAGTGTTCGTGAATTCAATATTGTCTTACTAATTAACAAATAGAACCGATCTAGAGTAGAAGTTATGGTTGATTAATTTGAGTTCATCTGGGTTGGTTTAATTTTTTATTTATTTAATATGGATCAATTGATAGTGGAGTTTTGTATTTTATTTTATTTTATTTTATTTTTTAGAAGGTTATCTCAATTTTATAACTTGAATTGTGATTTAGTAGGTTAATCTAAAACTTGACTCGGGGCAGGTTTTTTTTTTTTTTTTTTTTTTTAATTGAATTTTTTTTTTTAATTTTATCTTTTAATATTGAGTTGATTGAAAATAAAACTTTATAATTTTTTTTTTATGAGGACATGCTAGTCTCATGATTAAAGTTGCAAGTTTAATAGATTAATACAGGTTGACATGAATTGTTTTTTTAGGTCTTTATTTTAATTTTTTTTTTTTTTTACAATTCCATCATTCAATATTTAGTTGATTGACAATAAACATCATAATTTATTTTGATTTATTTTTTATGAATTTATTATACTATCTTTATTCAAATCTTGGATTTAACATGTTAACTTAGTTAGTCTGTATCAATTAACTATGTGTAATCTCAAATTCTTTTTAAAAATATCATTATGAATTTTTTTAATAAAACTATATTTTTACTCATTATCTAGTTATCTTTAAATCTATCAAATTAATTTAATAATTTTAAATTAGATCCATATAGTTTTAAATTTTTTTTTCTGAAGTCAGGAATGCCTAAACACTTTTCTTATAGTCAAAGAAAATTGATCCGACCTCTAATCATAGCATGTGCTAATAATATAGTACCCTTGTACCTTTTTAAATATATTTATTTAGTAATAATTTCCTTGTAATTGCAGGGTTGGAATCCGACTCCCAACAATTGAGGTTAGGTTTGAACATTTAACCGTTGAAGCTGATTGTCACATTGGCACCAGAGCCCTTCCCACCCTTCCAAATGCTGCAAGAAACATTGCTGAATCAGTTCTTGGTATGGTTGGGATTAATTTGTCTGAGAGAACAAAGCTCACAATACTCAAAGATGCATACGGGCTTATCAAACCATCAAGGTAAATAGATATTTGAACCACGTAAGACAGTAACCAGCGCTAGCTTGCATGCCTGCCTTCTAAGAAACATCCTTTTCAGCAGTTTGATGAGACCTTTAAATTTTGTTTCTATTACAGGATGGCTCTCTTATTAGGGCCACCATCCTCAGGCAAAACAACGCTTCTGCTGGCTCTAGCAGGAAAGCTGGACCCGAGTCTCAAGGTTCGTGACAAACTAATGCATACGAATGACGTTTGTTTATTCTTCTGGGGTGATTTATAACAAGTTTTTGATAATTATGGACATCAACGATTGTTCAAGCAGGTTAAAGGAGACATAACATATAATGGATATCGACTAGATGAATTTGTGCCACGGAAATCATCAGCATATATCAGCCAAAATGATGCTCACATAGGAGAACTGACTGTGAAAGAAACCTTGGATTTCTCATCAAGGTGTCAGGGGGTCGGGACACGATATGGTAATTAACTAACTAATTATACATCTGAGCGTGCTCAAACAAGTACTTTAATTGAATCAATCATGTCATTCTCATAGATCTCCTAAGTGAACTTGCAAGAAGAGAGAAGGACGCTGGAATATTTCCTGAGGCAGAAGTGGATCTTTTCATGAAGGTAAATGCCAAGCACTAATATTATACGTCTAGCTACAGAGAAAGAGCAAGTTTTCGCCATTCACATTCTAGAAATCACATAAATTTCATCTGTAATGTTCAGGCAACTGCAATGGAAGGAGTTCAAAGCAGTCTTATTACTGACTACACCCTCAAGGTAAGCTCAAGGAGAATTACCCTAGCCATGGAATTAATATATATTATTGCTTTAGATAATTGGAATTGAAATAACTTGGAGTTGTCTTCATGACTCTTCAAGTTTCTGACGATCTCAAGATCTCTTCTGAAATATTTCTCGTCGTCGCTCGCTCCGTTGACTGACGTCTAATTACCATGATGGTGTAGCTGGGCTGTGCTGTCCCCAACCTTCATTTGTTTTTTTAAGGAAATACTCTACCAACTAATAAGCATTTCGTCCCATTTTCTTTTAAAAAACACGAATGTAGCTGTCATGATACTTGACTTTCTTAGAATAAATGGGCTAATTTACTCTTTGCTTTTATTGTTTCCTTTTGTTTTGTTGTCATGAGACAGATATTAGGACTTGATGTATGCAAGGACACCGTTGTAGGAGATGAAATGATACGAGGAATATCGGGTGGACAGAAAAAGCGAGTGACGACAGGTTTATTATGTTTTTACTAGCTATTTACTTGGAATTATATTATGAATTGCTCTTATGAAATTTTAGGTGCTCGTGTAGCTACTAGCATTTGATGCTTGTTCTTATTGGGAGTTATTTTAATTAATTAATTAATTAATTCAGGAGAGATGATCGTTGGGCCCACGAAGACACTATTCATGGATGAGATATCTACCGGTCTGGACAGCTCCACAACATACCAAATAGTGAAGTGCTTGCAGCATATTGTGCACTACACTGAGGCTACAGTCATGGTGTCCCTGCTCCAGCCTGCTCCTGAGACGTTTGATCTCTTTGATGATATCATCTTTTTATCCGAAGGCCAGATTGTGTACCAGGGCCCACGAGAGCACATCCTTGCTTTCTTTGAGAGCTGTGGGTTCCGCTGCCCTGAGAGAAAGGGCGCTGCTGATTTCTTACAAGAGGTAAGAAACCATTGAAAACGGCCGAGCCTAACGTTTCAGTCTATGAGGCCAGACCTGTAGCCTATCAACACAGACATCTTGTAGTTTGATTAATGATTTGTGACTGCAGGTTACTTCAAAGAAAGACCAAGAGCAGTATTGGGTTGACAGAAGTAAGCCATATAGATGCATAACAGTCCCGGAATTTGCTGAGAGGTTCAAGAGGTTCCATGTGGGCACGAGAATAGAGAGTGAGCTTTCATTGCCATTTGACAAGTCCCGAGGCCACATAGCAGCACTATCATTCTCAAAGTACACAGTTCCGAAAATGGAACTGCTCAAGGCATGCTGGGATAGAGAATGGATTTTGGTTCGGAGAAATGCGTATGTTTATGTAGCCAAGACGGTCCAGCTTATTATCATGGCAATCATAGTGTCAACGCTGTTTATAAAGTCTAAAATGCATACAAGAAATGAAGAAGATGGAGCAGTGTATATTGGTGCTCTTTTGTTTACCATCATCATTAACATCTTCAATGGTTTCGCTGAGCTCACACTTGTAATCAAGAGGCTTCCTGTATTTTACAAGCAAAGAGAACTACAATTCCATCCTGCCTGGACTTTCACCCTTCCAACTTTCTTTCTGCAGCTGCCAATGTCAATAATCGAGTCTCTTGTTTGGGTGTCAATTACGTATTACTCCATTGGTTTGGCACCGGAAGCCAACAGGTAACCACCATAGCCACCATACCAGAATTTCTAAATTAAAGATGCTCTTGCATTGCATGATCATTTGAGTGAGATATCATCCTGCCCTTTTTGCAGGTTTTTCAAGCAACTGCTACTGGTATTTTGCATTCAACAAATGGCTGCGGGCCTCTTTAGGCTTATTGCTGGGGTCTGCAGGACCATGATCATTGCCAACACAGGCGGGGCTCTCACTCTGCTCCTTGTTTTCTTGCTTGGAGGTTTCATCTTACCTAAAGGTTAGAATGAAACAAAAACCTCAAATATAATTTTATTGCACTCAAATGTTAGTCCCCGTCTCAGAGTTCTCAGCAGTTGTTGGGTTTCAATACATTAAATAAGAGTTACTACAATGGTGACAGGTACCATTCCAATTTGGTGGGAATGGGGCTACTGGGTTTCCCCTTTGTCTTATGGCTACAATGCCATAGCTGTGAACGAAATGTTCGCTCCCAGGTGGATGAACAAACTGGTATGATATCATGTCCAACATAATTCTATCTACAGCATCAACCGTCTCAGATTATGAATCAAATATATTAGAGTTACGATTTAAACTTGTTTATAAGAAGTATATTTTGATTGCATTTCAGGCTTCAGACAACGCTACCAGATTAGGCGCAGCAGTGCTCGATAGCTTTGGTGTTTATACTGATAAGAACTGGTATTGGATAGGCACAGCTGCTATTCTAGGTTTTGCTGTTCTGTTCAATGTTCTCTTCACCTTTGCTCTCGAGTACTTTAGCCGTAAGTCATAACATTACATTCTATCAAAATGAATGTTGTGAAATTCTTAACTATTTCCAATTCACTCTTCTTTAAGGTAGCTAATCTTCTCCATGTTTTTGTTTTACACAATAGCTCCTGGAAAGCCACAGGCCATAATCTCTGAGGAAACAACAAAAAAAGGAACCACGTCAAAGAAAGGTTCACTCCCGCAGTCATTAGCCTCTTCCGATGGAAACAACACGAGTAAGGAACCTCAAAAAAAGGATTCCATATTTCAATCTTGTCACTTGTCAGAACTCAATGCTCTCTATAAAATGCTTGAATTCCTTACATGGACTTGCAATATATTAGGTGAAATGGAACTCTTGAGAATGAGCAGCCCATCCAATCCCAGTGGACCAATTAAAAATTCTGACTCAACTCTTGAAGCAGCAAATGGAGTTGCTCCTAAGAGAGGAATGGTCCTCCCTTTCACTCCTCTTTCCATGTCCTTCGAGGATGTGAATTATTTTGTGGACATGCCTCCTGTAAGAATCAGTACCTTCTACTTTCACTCTGCCCCAAACGTCAATTTATAAAATGTTCCATTCATCTTATGGACATGCTACTTATCAACCATAATTCTTGCATAAAGACAATGCTAACTAGAAGCATGGGCTTTTGAAACGAGAGTAGCTAGTATTCATAAAATACCACTCAAACTCCTTCGCTAACTAATTTTAATGAATGGAAACAGGAAATGAAGGAGCAAGGAGTTCCAGAGGATCGGTTGCAGCTGCTTCAAGAAGTAACAGGAGCTTTTAGGCCTGGAGTCCTCACGGCATTAATGGGAGTCAGTGGAGCTGGAAAGACCACACTGATGGATGTTTTGGCCGGAAGAAAGACTGGTGGATACGTTGACGGTGATATTAGAATTTCCGGGTTCCCCAAGAAGCAGGAAACGTTTGCAAGAATTTCTGGGTATTGCGAACAGAATGATATCCACTCTCCTCAAGTCACTGTTAAAGAATCATTGATTTATTCAGCATTTCTTCGTCTCCCTAAAGAAGTCGATAAACAAGAAAAGATGGTAAATTTGTTACGTTCCAGACTTCAACTAATCATAATTAAAATCTGAGGTGATAGTTTACGAGCTAAATTAAAGGTGGGATTTATCTTTTCAGAATTTTGTGGATGAAGTGGCGGAATTGGTTGAGCTGGACAATCTCAAGGACGCTATAGTTGGGCTTCCAGGAATTACAGGGTTGTCCACAGAACAGAGAAAGAGATTAACAATAGCAGTGGAGCTGGTTGCTAATCCCTCCATCATTTTCATGGATGAACCAACATCTGGTCTTGATGCAAGGGCAGCTGCCATTGTTATGAGGACTGTGAGAAACACCGTGGATACTGGAAGAACAGTTGTCTGTACGATTCATCAACCTAGCATTGACATCTTTGAAGCCTTTGATGAATTGTTATTAATGAAGAGGGGAGGACAGGTAATATACTCTGGAACATTGGGTCGAAATTCTCGCAAGATCATTGAGTACTTTGAGGTAATTTAATCTCCCTATGATTTTATCGATCCAATAATTAATAAAAATGTTTTTCATAATCTGATATCACGGGTATTGACATCTTACAGGCCATTCACGGAGTCCCTAAAATAAAAGAACAGTACAATCCGGCAACATGGATGCTAGAAGTGAGTTCAGCTGCAGTTGAGGTCCGGCTTGGAATGGACTTTGCAGAACACTACAAATGTTCATCTTTGTATCAGTATGTCAAGTGACAAGTACATGAGAATTATTTGCTTATTTTTATATGCTAAATTATGAGGTTTAAACTCAATCCATGTTTCCTTATGAGCAGGAGAAACAAGGCTTTGGTGAAGGAGTTGAGCAAGCAAAAGCCAGAAGCAAAAGACCTTTATTTTGCCACTCGGTATTCGGAATCAATATGGGGACAGTTCAAATCTTGCCTCTGGAAGCAGTGGTGGACATATTGGAGAACTCCTGATTATAACCTTGTTAGATGCATCTTTACCTTGCTTTGTGCTCTTATGGTTGGTAGCATATTCTGGAAGATTGGGACTAGAAGGTCAGTTGTCTAGTGCGTACTCCGGCAAAGAACTCTTAACATATTCATGATCAGTAGGCTAAATTAAAATTTGTTTACGTTGTATGATCATCATTCAGGGAGAGCTCAAGTGATCTGTCTATGATTATCGGTGCCATGTATTCTTCTGTCTTGTTTGTTGGTATTAACAACTGCCAAACAGTACAACCGGTGGTAGCTGTTGAAAGAACGGTGTTTTACCGAGAAAAAGCAGCCGGGATGTATTCTGCATTGCCCTATGCCATTGCACAGGTGAGTCGATCTTGTATCCTTAAAGTTTTTGTACATACATATGTATATAGCAACTTATTAACATCAAATTGACTGACCGGATTCTGTATTATATATATACGTGACATGCATGCAGGTTGTTTGTGAAATACCATACGTATTTGTTCAAGCTGCTTATTATACACTCATTGTATATGCCATGGTGGCCTTTGAATGGACTGCAGTCAAATTCTTCTGGTTCTTCTTCATCAATTTCTTCTCCTTCCTTTACTTCACGTACTACGGAATGATGGCTGTTTCCGTCACCCCAAACCACCAAATAGCAGCCATCTTTGCTGCAACATTCTATTCTCTCTTCAATCTTTTCTCTGGCTTCTTTATACCAAGACCGGTATGTTAAATTTCTAAAGAGTATAATTTTTTTTAATCATTTTCAACTAAGTGTGAGTAATAACACACTTTTGTTACTTTCCGTTTGAGATTTCAGAAAATCCCCAAGTGGTGGGTCTGGTACTATTGGATTTGCCCTGTAGCGTGGACAGTATATGGACTGATTGTGTCCCAATATGGCGATGTTCTGGACACCATTAAAGTTCCTGGTTACGATGATGATCCTCAAATAAAGTTCTATATAAAAGACCATTTTGGGTTTGACCCAGATTTCATGGGGCCGGTTGCTGCGGTATTAATTGGCTTCACAGTCTTCTTTGCATTTTTGTATGCCTTCTGCATACGGACACTGAACTTCCAGGCAAGATAGGCAGCAACATTTGTATGTCAAGCAGAGCTTGGAGATATATAATAGGTAGAAATATTTTATTATTGTATTCAACAATGAAGAAAATCAAAGGGAAGGAAATACTTGAGATAACAAGTTGGAGGTGGCCTTCCATGACTGTTTAGATGACATTTAAGAGGTTGTTCGCTGATGAAAAGTATTTTGCATTTCTTAACTCCAATTTTCTACTTCATTTCTGTCTTTTCTTTTCTTAATAAAAAACGAGAAAACATGCCCTCATGTTTCAAAAATTTCAAAATATTTTTGGAAGTCGTAAAAAAAACTAGAAAGTTGGGGGTGGCAATGCTGCAGAATGTGGATGTGGACCCCAAGAAAAACTGGAACTGGATTGCATCCACAGGACTTCTTGGATTCATCATTCTGTTTCGATGATCTGGTTACCTTCTCGCTCATGTACCTAAACCGGAAGTTTATGTCAGCTTCTGGCAATCTTTCAAGGTTGAATACACAATCTTTTCTTTCATCCTTTGACAAACATCATTAACATTTTAAGAACTCCGTGATTCTTTTTAATAGCTCTTTGAAAACCACAAGTAATGATGTCCGAGGAAGAAGCTAACGAGCGATCTGCCCATGAAAATGTACAGAGAAAAGAAAAAAATCATATTGATCAATGGAAACAAAGCAAGTAAGAAGTTAAAACTCTATGTATTGTCCTTTCCTGTGAAATAACATTTCGAGCAACCAAATTTATTTTATTTCCATATCATTCATCAATTTTGAACCTTAATATAGTGTCTGATTCGTCAAGATTTTCATCCTAGTCTGTGCACCTAATATTAGAATTTCATTTCATGGTAACTATACCTTAACTAGTTAAATGATGGTGAAATAAAGGGTAAGAACTAAGGTTGTTAAAAACACATGAAATATATAATATAAACTTCCAATTTTAAAATCATAAAATCATAATTAAAATATTTTAACTAATTATATATTAAAATTTTTAATCAAATAGTAATTAATAATATAGCACATAATTAAAATAAAAGTGAAATAAATAATATATAAGTCCAGACAACCTTAAAATATTTAATTCAAATAAAAATTTATACATGATTTTAAAAAACTTAAAAATACAATACAATATAATTATGTCCATAGAATTTCATTAACTAAAAATTGACAAACCTAAAACAAACAATCTATTGGTATGTCATGTAAACTAAAATCAGTCTTATTTGCTTTTATCTTTCTCGTTATTCATAAAATATTCATCAAAATTATTATTATATAAAAGATTATTATTGCTACTACTAATATCAGCACTGATATTATAAATATTAGTGTCACTACTAGTACAAACACCACCACCAATATTGTTAACAATATTTAACTTTAAACTCTTTGAATTATTTATATTAACATCATTCTGAATTTCTAAATCATTTTCGGTTACATGACACTTTATTTTAGTGTTGTTAATAAATTTTTTTTATTTTTATCAAATGTAAAATTGAACCAATTTTACTTGATTTTACCGAGTTTGATCGAGGTTAATTAAATTAAACTGAGTTTGACTATTTTTAAATTTTTAACCTGATTTTATTCACTGTAAAATTATAAAATTTCAATAATAATAAACTTACAAGTTTTGACAACCATGATCAAGACAACGCAGCTGGATGTGCTGGCAGGTATAAAAACGGGAGGTTACATTAAAGGCAATGTTATGTTAGAATCTCTGGATTCCCAAGAATCAAGAAAACTTGGCAAGAATTTCAGGTTACTGTGAACAGACTTGGATTTACTCCCCTCAAATCACTGTTGAAGAGCCCCTGATCTATTCAGCATTTATATGACTCCCTAAAGTTGTTACTGACAGAGAGAGAAGATGGTCAGAACCATAAATTATGCATCAAATTTATAGTTTTGAAACTCAGCATAGATTTGAACTTAAAATTATGCCGGTTTAAGATTAAAAAAAAAAAAAAAAAAAACCTAAAATGATCTTGTTAACTTGACGATCTGGTTAATCCGGCAAGACATGCAATTCATAGGGTTTAAACACATGCAAAATCCAGCAGCATGAATGCTAGAAGCAAGCTCAGCTGCAGTTGAAGTTTGCTTAGGAATTGATTTCACTGAGCATTACAGATCATCATCCTTGTAACTCTAACCGTATATCATAGATTATAATGATTTCCAACGAGCCCCCATGAGATGTGATATGATGATAAAAAATTTGAGATTTGCATAATAGATTTTAAGTTCGAGTCAGGACATGTATTTTTTTTATAAAAGCTTAGAATAGAAACTAAAGTTTTACTCATTCACCTGAACGTCATAAGTAATAATGAGCTTAATTAATACGGCTTATAGAAAAAAAAAAAAGAAACTAGTGTTTTATAAATTCTAAAATTACAGTTATAAATTATAGAGAGAATTATAATTTGATAAATTTTGAATGTATATAATTGTATGCCAGTATAATACAAAATTGGTTAAATAATAAACTAATAAAACCCAAATTAAATAAATGTATAAAACCTCATTAAGAAAAGTAATCCTAAAATAATAAGGAAAAAAAAATCTTAAACTATAATTTACAAGGCATGTAAATTTTAGTTAGATATAACTGTCAGATTAAAATTTACACCTATTTTCATCAACATACTAAATGTTTATTTTTAGATTTTTTTTTTTTAGTTAAGTCTTCCAGATTTATTTTTAGATTCGGACATATCAATTTAATCTCCCTACTAAATGTTTCACATCACATGTGTAAAGCCATTTTTGGTATGTCCTGAGTTTCATGGGGCCAATTGTTGTGATATTGGTAGCTTTTGTACTTTTATAGCCCTTGCCTTTGCATTCTGCATTAAAAAAAAAAAAAAAAAAAAAAAAAAAAAAAAAAAAAAAACCCAACCTCTTAACTACCAGCAAAGATTAGTATATAATTCAAAAACTATAATTAAGTACCTATTCGAGGGGATGGTGTTTACGGAATTAACTAGTGGTTTTTTATTAGTTATTTTATGGGTTAATTCAAAAAATTATTTAAAGTTATTTTTAAAGTAATTTTTATTTTTAAAGTTATCCCATAACTAAGATAAGTAAAAACTTAAAAAAACCTGATCAATCCATATAACTCAAGACTTGGCTCTTTAATCAAGTCAATTCCTAGATCGAATCTAATAATTATATGATATTTAGTATAACAAAAGGTATAATGAAGACAAACATTAAAGGAATTATAAAAAGAATTAAATTAATTATGGTTATAAAATAATTAGTTACAAACAAAATATGAATATTTTCACGAACAAGAATTTATATAGAAATAAATATACCTAAACAACTATAATAAAAATAATTAAATTAACTATGTTCAACCATGATGGACCTCCAACAAATATAACTATTTAATACTAAGTTATTGATTTCATAATTTAAATACAATCATAAAAGGCATGACTAATAGTTTTTTTATAATAAATATCTACATTATAGCTTTCAATTTCGACCTTTCTTATAATTTCACTAATTCTCAGTTTAATTATAATTGCATCCTCACCAAGGAACATATACTCATTCTTTGGTCTTCATCCGAGACAACAGACAACTCATTTTATTGATATCCATCCGAGACAATAGACTACTTTTACATTTCCTATTTTCATGGAAGAACTTTTGATTTTTACACTTAATACACGAATATATATATATATATATGGTATCATCTTTAAAAATATACAAACTGATTTATAATCAATCATCCATAATTATATATGTCTAGTAAATTAAAATAACATAAGAGAATATCATTAATTCATGATTAATTTAATAATCTAATTAACCCACAACAACTTAATAATTTTATAATCCAAGATCATCTGCGTAACTAACACTTAACAAATGCATCAACCAAATAAATCCATAAAAAGTTACTTTCAATTAATTTAATTAAATTATCTTATTATGTAAAAAAAAAAAAAATTATACTCAATGGAGAATTACACACACAACCAATTAATAAGTTAACAATATAAATAAATATTAACAAGCATAAATAAGATTCTAATATTAATTTAATAATTTAACCTAAATCACACACAACTGAATAAAATACCAACATGTTTAAAAATATATATAACTTAAAAATAATCATTACAACACATCAACATACATTTTAACCAAAAAGATAACATGGATTATAAAATTATTTTATTCCGCTGTGACGGGAGATAGCATGCCACAGAACGTTGGAGTTGTATATTTTATTCCGCTGTCTTTAACATCACGTGGAGGCCCAAACTATGGCAGTTGGCTTGTTTAAATGAGGTTTTTAAATCAAAAATATTATTTTAATATTTGAATAATGACTTGGGATTAAAAAAGAAAAAAAAAACCTAAAACTCTTCAAAAACTAATTTTCAATAAAATAGTAAAGTTTCTTAAATCGATGAGAAATAAATAAAACTAATTAGAAATTAGAAACCAGCAGAAACTTTTTTTCTCTTTTGGCATGCTCATTCTAGCCTAGGAGTCCATGCATATTTGGGGTCCCAGCAACCAATATGTTCAGGAAAATGAGTCGCCCATTCACAAAAACCAACAGCACTAACGTGTTTAATGATTTAATCTGTGCTTATTATTGAAGGAGGACAGACAATTTGAACTTGATTAATTATTGGATTCATTATATTAAAAAAAAAATCCATCATCCAAGGAACAAAAATTAGTCTTTTTTAATTTTAAAAGATAGCTTCACTTGTTAGATTTTAGATTTATTTCTTAATAATTATGAATTTGAAGTTTCTCATGAAATTAATTAAAATCTAAACAAATTAATTCAAACACCCATCTTAAATAAAATAAAAATTAATCTCTTTTGTTCTCTTTGAAGGGAACAAGGAGTCCAAGTTCTCTCTCAACTATGATTGACGGAAATTAGCTCCACCTGGTCTCTCTCCCTCTCTCGATGTAATGCATGGACCACCATAACTTTTAAAGATGAATTTATAATTGATAAAATCAGCAGTGGACACTCAACTTCAATTTCCGGTCTCAAATCTTCCTTTTCTTTCGTTAAATCACCATTAATATTTCGATTTCTTTTTCGCAAGCTTTTTTGTTTCACTTCATAGCTATTTTTGCCTTCTATTTCCTTATTTCTTGTTTGTAATTTTGTTGTTGCTGTTGTAGAGGAGGGGGTTATGGATTTGTCGTTGGTTTATAGAGTACTAAATTTTATATTGAAGTGTTTTAGATGTTTTTAAAATTTTTATGTTATCAAGAAAAATAAATTGGGGTTGAGAAAGTTTTTTTTGTTGAATTTGTGTTTTTTAATTGATTTGGGTTTTTTTTAAAGCTAAGAAATTTGTTGTTTAAGGTTAGAAGAATGTTTTTTAGATGTTTTTAGGTGGAAATATGTTACAATTTAAGTTTTGGGATAAAATTATTCCCAACCTATTTTTCTACCGCCTCTCTGGTGGCTGGAAACTAGAACACAAGCCAAGTTTTCTTCTTCTTCTTTTTTCCGCCTGGATGTGCTAGTATGAGTTGACATGTACTTTTTTAAAAAAATTATATTTATTTTCTTATAAATATATATACAATTCTTACATTGATTAAGAATGTATTTTGGATACTATTTTATTAAATTCCATTTTATTTTTACTTTTTCTTGAATAAGATTGTATAGATATTTTTATAATATTATCAACTGTTCTTTTAAATCCCATTATAATCAATTTTTTTTTACTTGGTTGGTTTAATGTTATTGTCTATTTTTGTTATTATATTATTAAATAAAAAATAGTTCTAGAAAAACAAACTTATTAAACTCGGTTGGATTTATGAACACATATTTTTTTATAGTTTGATGGATTGACTCGAATCGATCCAATATATTATCTTATCAATATATTCTCTTAAGAAAACACATCTTAAGTTTATTTTTTATAGTCAAACTAGGTTTCTACTTTACCTTTTGACTAACCAAATTGATTGGATGATATCAGCCTAAACTCCACATGATTTAATTTAAAACTTAGACTAAACAAGAATTCTGGTTTGAAGGTTTTAATGTTGACCAAATGAGTTTGGTTTGATGATATTTTTAAAGATCTCCCCACAACACACAAGCAATGTATTATTTTTATATGTTTTTAACACACTCACATTAAAATTATTAGGGTTTTATTATTTTAAAATTGAAACTTGCATTTGAAATAATGATAGAATGTTATCTAAAAAAAAATATTATGGGGAAAATGAGACAAATGAGTTTTAGTTTGAGAGGTGTCTTTTTTTTATTTTTATTTTAAATTGTCATAATTTATTTGTATGTCTTCTGAATGCTTTTTATTTTTATTAAATAAATAACATAAAAAACACTAGTTAGAATTTTTTTTTCTATTTTTATTAAAGATATTAATAAGAAAAGAAAGGCTTTTATTAGAAAATTATTTTAATTCAATGAAATTTAAATTATTATTTTTAATAAAAAAATATTAGTGTCATATAATTAATTTAAAAAAATTAAAGGACTCTCCATAATATATGATCAAATATTTTTTATTTTTGTCTATTTATTAACTTGATGACTTAATTTTTAGTTAGCGTTAAGATCTTTATCTAGCATTTATTGAATCATATAATCCCCAATCTATTTATTAAATGCATATCTCATATTTGAAGTTAATGCTTAAGATCTTTCTTGCTGCTGGAAAACATGTTTTGAACTTTTTGACATTCTTTTTTATGTAAAACAATTTGGTATGATCTATGCGTAGCATGGATCAATTATCTAGTTATATGATATTATGACTAAACACCTTAGAGTTAGACAAACTAGTTTTTATCAATTTAGCAACACTATCATTAACAAAAACTAAAAGAGAAGGTGAGTTCATTGTTCACCTCCTCACAATGCAATGTTTATTGAACCGTGTTTTTTAGTTCTTTTAATTATTATTTTTTCAATTTTATCTTTTAGTATTAAGTTTATTAGAATTGAGCTTCATAATTTGTTTCAATTTTCTTTTTAATATTTGGTTTGCTATGGATTCGGTTTTATGATATATTTTAATTTGTTTTCTATAAGGTTATTACTGTCTCATGATTTGTGTCACAAGCTTGATGGATTAACCCTACTTGACTCATGGTTTTTTTGTTCTTTTTTTAAATATTGGGTTTGTTGGGGGGTTGAACTTCATAATCTATTTTAATTTATTTTCTATGGGGTTATTCTGGTATCATTACCTGAGTTGTGGGTTTGAAGATTAAACATAGGTTGACTTAATTTTTTTTTCTCAATTTCATCCTTTAATACCACCTTGATTGGAAATTAGATTTCATAAATTTTTTTAATTTTTTTTGTACAAGGTTATCCCAATTTATAACTCAGGTTGATTTAAACTATTTTTTTATATCTTTTTTTTAATTAAAGTTTTTTTTCAATTTCATCATTTAACATTAGGTTGATTAGGAGTTGATTTTCATAATTTAATTATATTTTCTTTCTATATGTTTATTTTGGTCTCATGACACGAATCGTGGTTTTGAAAAATTAATTTAGGTTGAGTTGTTTGTAGGTTTTTTTTTTTGTTCTTTTTTTATACTTTTTTTTTCAATTTCATCGTTCAACATTAAGTTTATTGAGAATTATGATTCAAAATTTATATTAATTTACTTTTTATGATAATATCTCGGTCTCATAACACGAGTTACAACTTTGGCAGGATAACCCAGGTAAACTCAAGTTTTTTTTTAATTGAATTAGTTTTTCAATGTATCATTTAATATTGGGTTGATTGAGAATTTAACTTCATAAAGTATTTCAATTCTCTTTATATGGAGTTGTCCCGGTCTCATAATTTGAGTTACGAGATTAATCTGGGTTGAGTTGAGTTGATACAATTTATTGATGTCTTAATATTAAAAAAAATATCATCTTGAAATTAATTTTTCAATAAAACTACTTTTTACATGTCATTTAGATTACTTTTGGACTTATCAAGTTGATCAAATTATATCAGGTTAACCTCCATATAATTTAAAATTTTCTCCTTACTAGGAAACATGTTAGCAACACTGAGATTTTTTTTTTACATTAAAAAAATGATTTAGAATGTGCTCTAGTTAATTTACTAATAAACATACTTAAGCACATACCTTTTAATACAATGAATGAATATGGTGATAATCTTTTTATGATATTAAATATAGAAAGTGTCATTTTATCGTAATATCTTTGATGATTATATTTATTAACTTTTTAGTACATGCATTAAGAGTTATATAAAGGTACTAATTAATTATTGTGTTTCTTTCCTTTTATAGAATTTATTTTGAATATTTAAGATTATTTATACATGAAATATCACTTATTTAATGTGTTGAATTAAATAATTTATTTGTATTAAATGCTTCACTAAATTAAACCAAAAATAAAATCTTTCTATTAAAAAAAATATAGATGTCCCAGATTCTAATTGCACTCCTTAGCTTTTCTCGGATAATGACTACTTTTGCTTATTAGCATTTATAAAAAATAAAATAGACAAAACAATACTAGTTGAAATTTTTTTGATGAAATAATATAGTTTGTATATGACTCGATTAGGAAAACAGAAAACTCAAATGTGTTGCTATTTAAAAACATGACATTTGAAAGAAAATGTAAAATAGTAAGCACAAATTAGGATGGATAATGGAGAACAGAGAGAGAGAGAGAGAAAGAAAGATACATTGAAAGCACATCGAAGCTCCAATTATCACACCACTGGTATCAACAAAAAGATCTTGACAATATGAATCCAATAATGTTAAGAAAGGTCAACAATGATGATTTGAGTGTGACATACTTGTCGCTCAAAGGCGGCAAGTGGCTCACTTGTCTTTGATAGCAAGAGTAAACCACTTCATTCATCGTTTGTGGTCTTCTTCAGTGTTATTGGATTTAGCTTGTCGATGTCTTTTTAATGGTATTGATATTGTCATAATAAGAGCTTCAGTGTGCTTTCAAGGTCTCTTTTTTATTTCTTTTTTCCTCTCTCCTTATCGTAATGTATGCAACCCATTTCACAATTTATTTTGAAAGTTATGTTTCTGAATATAGATGAACTTGAATTTTATGTTTTCCAATCGTGACATATATAAACTGTGTTATTTCACTAACAAACAAGTTAGCAAAATAACATAGTGAATTTAGAAAACAACAGAGTTAATTATCTAAATTAAAAATATAATGATAAGAATTAAATTTATGAGTTTTTTCTTTACAACAAAAAAATAAAGTAACAAATGGTTGTGCTTTAACTTTCCTTCAATTATCTCTATATCTTCATAAGCATATGTTGCCAAAAAAATACCCAATCTAACACAATTAGGGAAAATTAGGCAATTAACATACAAAATTAAAAGATCAGGCAAATTAACACAGCAGGAAAAAGATCTAGCAAAATAGCATGTTTTTAGATGTTTTGGTTCAAAACAATGACATCAATTAAAATTTTGTTATGGTTCAAAACCACCCTATTTAATCAAATGTCACATTTAAGAACTGTGACATTTAAATGTTAGGATTCACAACCAAGATAAAAATTAAATTCTAGTATTATTGAGAAGGATAAATTAATAAACTTCTTCATAATGGTCAGTTAAACCAGTCGATCGTTTGACATTGAAAAACAGAGGAAAACTACTGTGTGAACAATAACTTTTTAAGATTTTAATTGGAATCTATTTTTTTTAATCTATAAGTTGGACAAAGATATATATTTTATCTTATAAATACATTTGGAAGAAAAAATAAATATGATTTTGGTTTTTATGTGAACTGGTTAAGCCAGATGATTGGAAGTAAAGCCTCTAAAATCATTAACTAAATTTAATGTCAGATTAACAAACTATATAATAACTCTCATAAGAAAATATTTTTTGTTAGATTTAGATGTTGGAGAAATTTGTTATTGAAAGAGGCATTGTCCAAATGTATTTACTTTATCTTGCATTTCGTAATCACAAGCAGCCCTAGAAATGCAAATAAAAAAAAAACATATATACATGCAAAATGATTCTCAAATACTTAAATAATACAACATTATAGTAATTGAAATAACAAAATATATCAACATAACCTATCAATCTATCTATGTTTACATCATATACTGGACGACCCATGCTCATTAATAGCACGATTGGATCCATCTCTTGTGCCTGTTTGAGTGGCCTCGTCCTCTATCACAACATCATCAAGAGTTAACCTCTCTCCAAATGTTTCAAATCTAATATGGCAAACATCGAACCATCAGGACACATAGGTGTATCCTTCATTTTCTTTATCAATATTATAAAGCACATATATAATCTCTTAACCCTCTTGTAGCATGTAAGCAACCTAATATTAATAAAACATTAATATTAAATTAAAATATTGATAAACAAAACACAACATTTAACATATATTAATTATAAAAAGATTTGATTACTTATGATATTTTTAATTCACTAGGCATATTGCTTGTATTGCATATATCTAGGTAAAGGAATCTTCTCGGGATTTTAAGTAATGACCTGACGTGTGATATTTATGTACTAAATCAAATAATCCTCATTTATAATCACATAATACATTTATGTAAATATATAATTCCTTCATGCATCCCACTGTGATGACTTAATTAGTCGTAATCATTATTTTTACCTTGATAGTTTATGGTGTGAAAAGCATCACTTATATCAATATTGATTGGATTGTGTTGTGTTGTCTGTAACTAAACTATCACATTACCCAATTTGGACAATGCAACTCGAGCATCTTGAAAAATATCAACGAGACCAACATGACCTATAAAAATATAAGTTTTTTTTTTTAAATGTTAAACAATAATAATTCAGTGAAGTTAAGTTTTTATTTAACAAATGATTCAAAAAATACATGGATACAAGGGCAGAATTAAAGGTGGGCAAGCAGGGGCCCAAGCCTCTAAAAAACATTTCAATTTGTTTTATTACCTAGTGTTTAAAAGTGGAAAGATGGAATGTTTTTTTATTTTAAATAGGTGGACCCTCCCTATAGTAAATATATTTGCTAAAGAATATAGGAACACTTTAAAACTCCTATCTACTTGGAAACAAGAACATAAAGTTATTAAGACTTTGCCGTCACTTTTTAAAACCCTAATATAAAAGTTAAAAGATAGACATAAGAATACAAATAGCAAGTGGAAAGGCTAAAGCAGACAGCAAATCCACCGATTTCATCTTTCATCAAACAAAACAAGGTAATTGATTATTGATAACCCAAATTTATAATTTATTTTTGTTTTATTTTGTGATGTTTGTTAAGAAACTGATGATGTTTATATATATATATATATATATATATAATTATGCTATTTTTTTTCTTAGATCTACTAGTTTTACCAATTGTTTTTTTGAATTCTTGTTATAGTGATGTTTTTTTTTTCTAGTTAATTTGATATATTTTATGGGTTTGTTTTGATTATGCTTGGATTTTTTTTTATGTTTAGTTTTTAGCAATGCCACCAAAATTACCAATTTTTTTCACAATCTATGTTTTGATTTTAGGTTAAACCATGAACAAAATGAGAAAAAGAGAAAAAATATTGATAACTTATAGCCTAGTAAACCAACTCTAATGTGCAATGTTGAAATTATGTTGAGCAACCCTATTGTGCTTCAATTTACAGAGAACCTGCATTGAATAGTGAACCACCTCTTATTAGAGTCGATATTGCTCATTTAATTAAAGATCCAAGCAATCGTCCTCAAATTTAGAAATACCCGGTTAATCAACAAGATAAAATTCAAAGGGCATTCATTAATTTGAGGCCATATCAACCTTTGATATCTGAATGTCTACTGACTGGTGAAAAGCATCCGTCGATTTCAATCTCATTGGTTCAAAAGTTATCCATGGCTTAAATATTCAGAGAAAAATACTGTATTTTATTTCCCTTGCTATCTATTTTCAAGTAAGCCATCTAGAAAGCCAAGATCAGACACATTTACTGTTAAATGATTCAATTGCAAGAAGAAAGTTAATGATGGGGAGTGGTGTGCTTTTTTGACTCATATGGAAAAATGTCCAAATTGAGCTCACAAATTTGATATAGGTGCTTGGAAATTTTGAAAAATCAGTCATGTCATATTGAGAAGGTAGTTAAGAGACAAACTACTCAAGAAATTCTAAATAATCGATTATGTATTAAAGCTTCAATAGATATTGTTCGTTGGCTCACATTTCAAACATGTGCTTTTAAAGGGCATGTTGAACATCTATAATTAAAAAAAAAAAAAAACCGATGTAATTTTCTTAAAATGATGAAACTTTTAGCATCTTATAATGAGCAAGTAGAAGCTCTTATTTTGGGTAATGCTTCATAAAATGATACTATTGTTTACATCAGGATTAATATTACCACTGTAATGACATATTATAAATATGTTATAAGACATTTTGAAAAATAAAAAAAATGAATTATGGTCAATCGAATGCAATTTTAACTAAATTGTATTACACCAACCATAATTAGCAAAATTCATAGCAAATTCCTAAAATTTAATGTAAAATCAAACTTGACCAAAATTAAACATCATTCATAATAACCAAATCTAAATAATATTTTCATGCTCAATTGCATTAAATTAAACTCAAGTTCATAGAAAATTAAAATAATGCAAAGAAAATACCAATTTTCATCATAATTCTACTGCATTCATGCTCTATTGCATGAAATCATCAAGCGTAATTAATTATATTATTATCTGATTCCAACAATCGATACAAATCTATAATTCAACAACTTATACAAAATTAATTGCACCACATAATTAATTAAAATAATTAATTCATACTTGATTTAACTTATTTTCATGTTTAACTATATTAAATCAACCCTAATTTATGGTATTCATAACTAATTTATTATTAATTCAACGAGCCCTAAATTCACCCTAAACCCTATATACTCAACCAAAACAAATATTTTATTTTAACTAAATCAAACACAAATTTATAGTAATATAATATATTTACCTTACTTGTAGAACTAGAAAAAGAGCTGGGGTGGCAGCAGCAGTGAAGACAACAAAGATAATGATGGATTTTGAGCATAAAAACACCCATGGTTGTTTAGAGATTAGGATTGTTTGACTTTTGAGTGTTTTAAAGAAAATAAAAGTGTTTAGTGGGTTTTTTTTTAGAGAGATAAGATTTGAGGGCATCATATTAAGTGTGTGTGTGTGTGTGAGAGAGAGAGAGAGAAGTTGTTTGTGTTTGTGTGTTTTTCAATATGGGGAGTGACTTAAATTTTAATTGATGTCGCGCTTCTAAGGCGCGACATGCGTAAATGTCGCTATTAAGAAGTGTGACAATTATCTTGTTATGCTTAGAAATAACAATATTTAATAAATATCATGTTTTAGAAGCACGATAAGGTGAGAGTGTATTATTTCACCAATTCTTTTTTAAATGAAGTTATTATGCCAAAAATTTTAACTTAATTACATATTTGTACAAAATCAACCTTTATTTTTGTCTTCAAGATAAGGTTCATTGGATAACTTTTGACTCTAGTAATTATCTCGTTGCTTAATCATGAAATGGATTTCTATGAGTGTATTTGGTAATGCGGTGAATGTATTTTTTTAAAGTATTTTTAATTAAATATATACATTTTTAATATTAACATGTCAAAACTATTAAAAATATAATAAAAAAACTAATTTAATATTTTTTTAAGACGAGAAGTATTTTTTTTAAAAAAAACTACCACAATACCAAACTGAAAACAAATATAATATCCAATCATTTTTTTAAAATTTTATTATCTGCATATGCTAGGGTCTTGACCTATAAAATATTGTATTGTTCTTAGTTCTTCCCTGACATTTACTTAAATATCAAAATAATAACAAGCAAGCTCTTGGAATTTTGAGGAACATGTAAAACAGGATTAGTTGTTTCATTAAGAAATATTTGTAAAGGTACAGTAGATATCTTTAACATTTTTACTTATAATCTTCCTCTTTATAGATCTTTTTAGTTAGAATCTCTTTCTTATAATAATAATAAATTTTTTATGTATAATTTTTTCTTTTTGAAAGAAATTGGTGACCCAAAATATTATATTTTCTTTATTTTTTTTAGAAAGAAAATAATATATTTTCTGAAGACTTTTTATGAAAAAAAAGTCAGGACAACAAAACTTCTTATAATTGCATCAATTCATAATTATTTTTTTATATAAAATTCGTTTTATAATTTAAATATGGACCACTTACTTAAGATTCGATTAAGAAGGTAATTATTTGTTGGTCGAATAATATTTTATATTAAAAAACACGGTAATAAAAGGACTCAATTTCGAAATTCGTTGTAGCAGTTTTTCATATTAATAAGTAAGTGCAATATTATTGAGGTAAAGGGTTAACAACAGGGCGCTTTAGACAACTTTCTTGGACGTGACACCCTATTTCAACTAACCTGTATTAATTAATTATTTTTTTTATAATAAAAAAAACCTACATGCATTAAAGCATACTTAATAGTAGCTTTTTGAAATATACATTTTTAAGAATATATTATACCAATATATATTTTTATTTTTTAAAAATTTATTTTTAATACTAACACACCAAATTTTTTTAATAATAATACAATAAATTAATTTAAAATAAAAAGATTAATCTTTTTAAAAAACAATTTTATACCGCAAAAATAAACTGTGCCGAAATTTTTGAACGACATCATTATTATCAGTCATTTCTGATGGATTAGGATGATAATTAAAAAAAAATTAAGACCTCATTAATGTGTCTCTATGATGTGCTGATATCAAAAATATTTTTAAAAAATAAAAAAACATTATTGGCATGCTTTTCGGAACGAAAAGTGAAAAAGCAACAGGATGTGGTGATCCATCATGCATACACACACCCCAAAAAAATAAAAATTAGAAGGTGGACTCCACTTAAATCCACGTGGCTTATCTGTAGTCAAGGGCTCCCACCGTCTTTGTGGATCCATTTACTCTAGAGAAATTGGTAATGAAACGAAAAACAAATGTAACGAGAAAATTAAAAAAATGTAAGGAGATGTGAAGGAAAATCTTAAAATAATAGTTATATTTCTTAAAACTATTTTCATAAGAAAACTCAGAATTCTAATTTACAAACAATATAACGAGAAAAATAAAAAATAAAAAAAATCAATTAACCATGTAATTCCATTTTTTAATTAAAAAATAAACAATAAAAGAAAACATGATCCTATCCCTGTGAGAAGGACAAGACTGACAATTGAACAGTTGCCTCAACGAGCGATCCCCCGCTCTCCTCTAATCAATCCCCTTAATGATGAAATTCCTAAAACACCCTTATCCTCTCTCATCTCTTACTCAAGCAAACAAACAAAGAGGGAAAATAAATCCCTCCCTTCTCCACAATCTCCCCCCCTTTCACGCAACTCTCTCTCTCCTTATATATAAATAAACTATCCGTTCATACAGCCACCATGACGCGGCGTTGTTCGCATTGCAGCAACAACGGCCACAACTCTCGAACCTGCCCCACGCGCTCCTCTCTCGCGTCTTCGTCTTCTTCTCCTTTATCCGGAGTGAAGCTCTTCGGCGTGAGGCTGACCGATGGGTCAATCATTAAAAAGAGTGCGAGTATGGGAAACTTGTCGGTGCACTACCATTCGTCTTCATCAGCTGCCGCTTCGCCTAATCCTGACTCTCCTCCATCTGATCATGTCCGTGATTCGGCTCATGTACCTGACGGCTATTTGTCTGATGACCCGGCTGCCCATGCTAGCTGCTCTACCAATCAACGCGGAGACAGAAAAAAAGGTTTCGTTTTGTTTAGTTATAATTTGTTTATTATAAACATATATGTATTTGTGTTTATGAATAAATTGCTAATTTTTATTTTATTTCATATTGATGATTTTGAGGATGTTTGTTAGATACCGTTCCGGGATGACGTAGGCGATTTGATTGATATTGTTGATTCTATAATTAATTGTAATATCTATCATTGTACTTTTTGGATTATTCTTTGGTTCGTGTGTGCCATTACGTTTTGTTGGTCGGTTGGTTACCAGTCTAAGAGATTTTGGTCAAACACATAGCGATACGATAACGGGCATAAATTTCAATTCTAGTGCTGGATTCATAGCCATACGAGGACAACAAGGCTCCAAATTAGTCCTAGAAGTTAGTGTTCATATTTTCATAGTTAAAATAATATTTTTTTCTATTTAGTTTAAAATATTTTTATTGTTTTTCCAGCTTTGTTTGAGATGTTTTTTCTAGTATTTAAACAGCATAAAAGATAGTAATTTTTAGTTTTTTTATTAGAAGGTAATTATTCAATAATAAAACTATGAATTAGAGATTCTATATGTGATCCCTTCCTCTAAAAAGTCTGTAATTCTTGTTCTTTGATTTCTATTCCTTAGGTTTGGCTGGGTCAGTTGGTATTAAAACCAAGTGATTTTTGGTGGTTAGTTGCTTGTTGTGTGTTGTTAAATTAACCATTGCTGGAAGAAGTCCTAGAATAGGACATGCCATGTAGGGGGAGATGAGGAGGTTCCTGCTAGGGAAAGAGATATCCAATAGTTGGAAAATAGAAAACATGCAGACACAAATTGTATAACTAACTCTCTAGTTAGCGGTGGTGAGAACCCTAGAGGATCATAAGGAAAATAGTGATCATGAATTAATAAACAATTTGAAAATCATTTTCAAGGGCGAGAGGTGCAAAAGAGGCAGCCTCTAAATCGCAATAATCACAATAAGTATCATGGAGACTTTAGGGTTATAGATAAAAGTCCTTGAGTTCGCAATAGCCTTGCAAGCAGAGGAATTTATTGACTACATAAAGTAGAAAGGGTTTTTAGTATAAGGAAGTCTTGGACTAGATGAGGGTGAAGCTGATCGCCATCACATTAAGGGGTGAGTTTTTGCTTGGTGGAAACAATTGAAAATAACTTGAGAAAAGTTCAGACAAATAGAGGACCAATGAATGAGAAAAGAAGGGAAAGAAGATGAAAGATCTCTTTCTCCCTTTCAATTCAAATACACTTGAACTTTATACCAGCAACTCCATATGCGGAGGCAAGAGGGGAGATGTTAATGAATGCATTTGATGATTTCTATCAGCTAGTGGCGAGGAATTACCTGTCAAAAATAAATGAGCAATTGATGACCAAATACTTAAATGGATTGTGATAGTCCATCAGAACTTCCTATTTTTACAACCATTATGGATGATTTCAAAAGCTTATTAGAGGGCCCCAACTATGAAGAAAAAACGATTTGTGAGGGTAGCCAACTGAGACTTTTGGTTTGACCAGAATATACATCCAATGATCAAAGAACAACCACTTAGCCTAAACCAACCACTCAACAAACCACACATCAAGGTTCTAGTTATGATTCTGGTTTTAGATTTAGGTGTTAAAGGTGTGGTGACCAGGGGCATCGCTCCATTGAAAGCTGAAAGTCGGAGAGTAGTTCAGGAAAGAACCTTTTGATTGAAGAACCCAAAGATGAACATGTTTATGATGAATTAGATGGTAGAGGATAATTGTTGTATGAAAATGACAGTGCTACTTACGTGATCCAAAAGAGCCTATTGACTCCTAAGGATGATTTAAGTGAGGATTTGTTGTGCACCGATATCTTTCATTCAACATGCACCATCAAAGACAAGGTGTGCAACCTGATCATAGATAGTAAGTGCTGCGAGAATGTGGTATCAACATAGACGATGAAGAAGTTGTAGCTTAAATTAGGCAACTACCCTAAACTATACAAACTGTGTTGGTTGAATGATGCAACAAGGTAATCGTGAATAAACATTGTCTTGTTTCATTTGTATATGTAAGAAATATTATAATAGTGTTTAGTGCTATATCGTATATATCAATGCGTTTCATCTATTGTTTGGCAGGCCTTGACAATATGACAAGAACATAGTAAATGATCGGCGAAGCATTTAGTTGGCATTTATAAGAAAAGGGGGCAATTGTTAGAGACTAAATCAAGCAAGGATAAAAAGTTAATGTTTTTATCCTAGATTATGGAGAAGGAAAAGAAATATGCGTGCGTGGAGAATGAGAATAACGTGAGAAAGAGATCACGACTAATAATTATTTTGTGGAGATTAAGAGTGTTATGGGGATTAATTCTTAGGCTAGTTTGTCTGCGTTTGCTAACCACATAGTAGCAGCACACTAGAGGTCACTAGAGCATAAAGGAGCTGATATAGCTTTCAGTGGTGGTGCTTTTTAGTCGCTAGGATCATAGGGCACAATCGAGAAAGGATATTTAAATAACTCTTTTTCTAAGGCCCATAGTCAGAAGTGTTCCCAATCCTATTCTTCTAATGATTAAAAAAAAAAAAAACATAATTTATTGAAGAATCATGATTTGTAGACTTTTGATGTTTTTATTGTGAAACATGTTTCCCTATTTTTGATGAATGACCAAAACTCAAGGACGAGTTCTTTTCAATATGGAGAGAATGATAGAGGAGATTTCGGTTAAACTCAAAGTCTTACTATAACAAACATAACTTTCAATTTAAGAGATTTTATAAGCTAAAACTCTACTAGGAAATTCCATGAGCCCTGTTTGATATGAGGTTAAAGTTTCGTAGCCATCAGAGGTTAATAAAGCCCTTAAATTGAGTTCATAAGTTACTGATTGAGATTTGTTATATTTTTGTTGTCAATTTAGAGTCTTTTTTTTTTCTATTTAATTTACTTCTTTATTATTTTTATAGTTTTGTTTAAAACATTTTTTCTAGTATATAAACAGCTTAAAAGAGTTGTAATTTTGAGTTTGATTAAAAGAGATTTTTCAGTAATAAAACTATAAATTAGAGTTTTTATGTAATAATTTCTTCCAAAAATTCTGTCTTTCTTGTTCTTTGATTCATATTCTTTAGGTTTGGTTGCGTCAAGTCTTCAACAAATTTTTGGATTTGTGTTTGTCAGTTAAGTTTTGTTTGATTAATTAGTAGTCTTTAAAAAACCTGGAATCGAAGTAGAATATTAGGTAGGCTATGTAAGATGGGGAATTTGAGGGGAGTCAAATCCGAGGGTGGCATTGAATCACTAATTAATAATGGATGCTTTTGTTTTCTTGATTCTCTTACAATTAGTAGTGTCTTAATTTTTATTTTTGTTATATGCTTTAATTTTTTATAAATTAATTTCCATGTCTTTATTAATCTCGAAACTTTTTAAAAGTTGAAAAATTAGCTCAACTTTAAAGGTTTATTGTCTAACAACTTAGTTGTTTTAATATGTATTTGGTTTATTTTTCATGAAATTCTACGTAGATTCTTCAAGGGACTTTGTGATTAAGCGATTAAGATTGCGTTTTAGTCTCTTTAAAACTGAGGACTTTTGCTTCATTTATATGCTTTGAGAACATGAGACAATTGCATTTATTTGAGACATTGATGTTAAAATTGCAAGTTGTCTTGTAAAATTAATTTTTTGAGTCAACATGTATCTAACAAGCAAAATCGAATAAAAAACTTGAAAACTAGTAAAATTAAATTTACTAGTTTTATGAATTTGACTCGTGCAAAATCGATATGAGATTATGAGTTTTATGAATTTGACTTTTGGGATTAGCTTTGACTCAATAGTTACAAAAATTATAAAAAAATATTATTACTTCTTACAATAGTTAC
Organism: Populus alba; assembly: GCF_005239225.2. Classification (NCBI taxonomy): domain Eukaryota; kingdom Viridiplantae; phylum Streptophyta; class Magnoliopsida; order Malpighiales; family Salicaceae; genus Populus; species Populus alba. The sequence goes on along the minus strand of NC_133286.1, from coordinate 8,778,032 downwards.
AAATATTACAAAAAAGGACTCATTTAAACATATTATTAAATTGGATCTTAGTATTTTTTTTTTAAAGGGATAGTTAACTATAGTCATCTTATATTTGACATCATTAGATTAAATTATTTATTTCATTTGAGAAACTATTCCAATTTAAAAAATCTTATGCCAAAAGATAGCATCAAATTTTTGTATGTGTCTATTTTTTATATTTTCCTCACATTTATTAAAAAGAAACTCTTTAATATTTCTGTATATTTATTAAAAAGATATAATTATGTTACAATTCACATCACGCAGGTAAACATCAAACTAGATAAGAAATGTTTGAAGAGGTGGGAAAAATCTTAAGTTTTATGGAGTCATAATGTGTGTTTCTTTCTGGAATTTGGGTTTCATTTAACCTGGAGCTTTACTGATTGGGAGCTTACTATGATGAGAACAACCTAGGTGTCACTAGGTTTTTGTGTACTTCCTACCCTTCAGTAATTTCCTCCTTGTATTGGAAAGTTTTGTTATGATTCATACTATATCTCTCATTTTATTTAGATAACTTGTTGACTCTTTTTATTAAATTTTAATGTAATTTAATTTTTTGGTTGGAATTATCAATATATAATTAGTTAAAAAAATCTACTTATAATTTTACGATTTGAGTTTACATTGTATTTTCCATGTCGTGTTAAGAAAGTATTTTTAACAACCTTATTATGGGATTTGTATGACCTGTGCTAACAACCAATTGTGAATTATTTCTGTTTTTTTATTTTTTTCACCACAAGAACCACATAAGTTATATATTTGTTTTCTTTGTGTCATGTGAAGGGTTTGTCCTGAAATTTCTCCATGTTAAAACCAATTTTCAAGCTTTAGGTTTTGCTGTGAATTTCTTAAGTTTTGGTGTTCTTTTCTTAGGAAGAATTCTCTCCCTTTTTTTTTTTTTTTTTTAAGTTTTGAAGATGTGTTAGAAGCTTAACGTTAATCTGAAATGAACTTATTGTTTAATAGTTGTTATAATCTTGTTTCGAAAATACAATTCTAGTAATAAGCATGTTTTGTGAATGTTTTGACTGTCAACTTATAATTGACAATTGAGGTTGTTGCTTTCCTTGAAAATTGGTTCCCTTTTCTAAAAATGTTAAAGAATGTGGGAGTGACTCGTACCTTCAACAATTAAAATTGTGATTTCAACATTTTTAAATTTTCTCAAATCTTTTGCATAAGACATGTGCTGTGAGCATGCAAAATTCGCTATTGGATTTATTGGCAGACTTGCACTCCAACAAGATTATCTTGTCAAATAAGAGATATTATTTGATTGGCTTAGCTCTGTGTTTTAAGGTGATTCCTGTCAATCGTTTTCTTTTTCATGTCTTGCATTTGATGAAATGCTCCCAATCAATGTGAGCACCATGGCTCTGACCACACCTCCTTCTGGCTATTGAGTTTTGGTATTGGCGGTAGCATGGCAGTCACCCAGTCATTGATTGCCCCACTAAATTGACTATCTTAAAGCTTATACATCACTTTCCCTCAGCTCCTGCAGTTTCCCAATTAATAGTTCCTGAGTCATCTGTCATATGTTTCTTGCCTACACCTTTTCTGGGATAACTAGATCTGTGTTTCATAAAACTGACTTGTTTTGTCATGTCAGATTATATAATGTGCTACTTTCCTGATTATTATAGTGGGAATGATAAGGCATAGATTTTTTAACTGTAATTTTAGAGAATTACCTGCTGTCTGGAATGGTCAAAGTCTGAAATATTATTAGTTTGTTATTTCAGTTTATTAAAGTGTTGATTGTAGTATGTTATTATTTTTCTACCCTAAGTTGCCTACACTACTCTTGCATTCTTGTATTGTAAATTTATAAGGTACTAAAGGACGACATCTGATATTTTATAAAACTGACTTTTAAAATGGGCAAATAAAATGGGACAATTAAAAAACTGCAATAGGGCCAATGATAATGGGATGGATGGAGTAGTTTGCTGAAGCAGTTTGGCTTATGTGTTTTATGTCTTCGATTCTTAGGTGTCCCATGGACTGAAGACGAGCATCGGTTGTTCTTAATTGGTCTCCAAAAATTGGGAAAAGGAGATTGGCGTGGAATAGCTCGAAACTTTGTGGTATCCAGGTCTCCCACCCAGGTGGCAAGCCATGCTCAGAAATTTTTCATCCGGCAGAGCAATGCCACTCGGAGAAAGAGACGGTCCAGTCTTTTTGATATGGTTCCAGAAATGGTCTGTCTTGCTTCCTTTGTGTTCATTTTACATTTTTATAATCAGATTAATTACATTGTAATGCTGGAAGTCAATGATGAGATGCACTTCTTGGTCTGGTATGACAGCGATGCTGCAGAATTTTTAATCAAAATTTACTTTTGTTATCATCCACCCTTATATTTGCAGCCTGTTGAAAGGAACTTGTGCTGCTTAGCCTGTGCCCTGTAGTGTCCTGCCAGCTAATGCCATGGCTAGATGATGTGTTGCTTTATGCATTTCTAATTTTCGTTGATACTTTGAAAGTGGAATTTAAACCTTATTTTGTTATATGTTTCTCAGGCCACAGATCCGCAGCCAGTGCCAGAAGAGCAAGAGTTGCCATCTTCTTCTCGGGCAGGAGATACTGGTAGTGCAGATTCACTACCTTCATTGAATCTCTCTCTCAAGCCAGAATCTGAACCGATGGATATTGCATCTCAAGAACTAGTCAAGGAACCTGATAAAACCGTGATGGGGCTGAGTGAAATCAAACCAATTGTTCCTAGTTCAAATGAATTCAGCTCAGTTGTTTCAGGTTCGAGTGAATTCACAGTAGCTCCCGGATTCTTCCCAGCTTACATGCCAGTTCCCTATCCGTATTGGCCTCCAAATACCACCTCCTTTGAAGAAGGTGCCGGTGCAGCGGCTTCGCATCATGAGGTCCTGAAGCCAGTTCCAGTCATTCCAAAGGAGCCTTTTATTGTAGATGAACTGGTCGGTATGTCTCATCTGCATCTAGGAGAAACTGATAGACACCACAGGGAGCCTTCACCACTCTCCCTGAAACTAATCGGGGAGCCATCAAGGCAGTCAGCGTTTCATGCAAGTGCTCCGGCTGGTGGATCAGATTTAAGTAATGGCAAGGCTAGTTCCATCCAAGCAGTTTGAATTCCAGAGACTGGTTAGTGTCCAAGTTTTGCTGGATATTATTATACATGGGATAACAATGGTCGGGTTTGAAATATATTTTATTATTCTTTCTAACTGTAAACAGCTAGGAGTATAAATAATTGAATGGGTAGAGGCGACATAATACCTGTTTATTGTTTAGTGCTTCAAATGATGATTCGCCAGCTGAAAGAGTGACTTATCCTGCTTGAGCATAGATCATCATCCTCCGTTGGCGATATGCATTTGTTACTTCGTTAGGAAGTCTTGCTGCATGCATCCCAGATTTGCATGTTGGTTGAGTCTTTTTTATTATTATTTTTGGAGAGACTAATTAAACGTTGGTCTAACCTTAAATTGATGCATCCCAAAAACATAGTTAATTAACTAGGTACAATTCAATGGAATACACACACACGGCCCCTGCCCTTTCTTTAGATTCAAACTCCCAAATTTTATCCAGTCTGCTTGCAGCTCCGTTCAGATGTTATAGTTAATTACAAGAGGTTAGTGTATGCGTTCTGCTTCTCCTCCTCCTCCTTTTCCAATTTTGTATGTGTATTATATTAATTATTAGTTAATCACTAGGTACAATTCAAAAAGAAAAAGAAAAAGAGGATGGATCGAAACGTTGTTTACATAGTAATATCTGCAATAATATTTGCATCCATGTCAGTCCCAAATGTTTGCAAAACAAACCGCATAAACACTACAGTGTACGTATCATCAGAGCATGTTTATAGGCGGCACATAGCGCCATCTTGCTAATATTTGTTACACAGCTAAAAAAAATGCACGCATGGGGCTAACAACAAGATTTTTCATAGCACATGGCATCGCTTTCTACTTTAACGTGTGCTATTCTTCCATGTAAAATCAACGATGATTGTTCGTCACAGAGTAGAAGAGAGATAAAAATTAAGTTGGAAGAGTCATTGGTTATCATTAGAGATAAAGGAGCAGTCTATCAAGTGATAAGAAGTCATAATCAATAATAATAATAATAATAATAATAAAAACAATTGACCAACAAAGTTTGAATATGTAATTAGAGAGAGATAAAGTTTAGAGTTTTCAATAGAATAACTAATTAGAAGTTAGGGATTACACTATAAATTACCTATATACCAATTTATCATAATTTTACTTGTATTAGAACCATATCCAAATTTCTGCAATTTTTTCTTTTTTTCCATGAGGGTTTCATTTATTTAGCTCTTTTCTTTACAAATTTATTTTTTTTCCTTAATCAAGTTCCTAACAAACACATTCTCCTTTAAAACTCATGTGGTTTCTTTACATGATGGCATTTTTAGAACTTATTACCTTCACTTAAGTTTCAAGTGTTATTAGTATATATACATTATAGTCAATCTGTTGATTGATTAGAGCTATTAAGATTGATATATATATATATATATATATATATATATATATATATATATATATATATATATATATATTCATTCCTTTATGAAAGAAAACAATTGTTCTTATAAGTTGAGGTATGAGAGATATTTAAAATTAATAAATAGATGCTTATTAGATGACATGTGCACGACCCTAATGCCTCTATGAAATCAACAATCCTTATGTTCTCATCTATTCCAATAGGGTCATCATCACAAACCACAAAAGAGCACGTTGATGTATCATTACTAACACAATCAAAAGATTGATGTCTTCTCTCAAGTGCAGGAGTGTCGAAGTAATAAATAACTCGGCAAGACCGGGGTCAAATCATAGGGAGGTTAATTGTATAAATTATAAATAACAATAATACAACAACAACAACAACAACAACAATAATAATAAAGAAGAAGAAGAAGAAGAAGTTGATGAGAATTTTGAGATGGAAGATTAATGTAAGGATTAAACAATGATAAAAACAAATGTCAAGGTTAAAGGATCCATTAATGGTATTTCAAACAAGTATAGTATAAACTCTTATTACTCAACTGGAAACCACACACAAAGGAGGTTTCAATCAGATTATAATTGTTAACATGATTACATTAATTATCTTGTTCGAGTAATGCCAATACTTGTAAATATTATCAGGTATTCATGGTGATAACTTATGTTAACAACAAATCAAGTTCCTTTCATAGTACAGGTGTAGGTTATACCATACGGTTAGGCTATGAAAGTGTCAAGCATTTGTTGTCCCAGGGATTGTTCAACACAAATCTATATTAACCATTTAACAAGCAAAGTATTAAGAGTGAGTAAGATAATAAATATAAAACACATTAGTATCAAGCATTAAAGTCCATGTTGAGTTTATATTATACTTATTCTTACACCATTAATGTAACCTTTTCACCTTGATATAATAGATTTAGCTAAATATAATGAAAGAAAGAAATATAAATAAATAAGATAAGAACATAATTATATAAATAAAGGAAAGGAAATGAAAAGCATAAACAAGAGATTAATATAACATAAAATAAAACTTAAACATTACAAAATACAAAGAAATAGAGTAAGAGCATGATCTTGATCTGAACACCAAGATGCCTAAATGCATGGCAAATGTCTTCTTTTATAGGCCAAAATTTGGAACTATTGATTTGACAACTAATTGTTGAGTGGGTGGCCAACTCTTGACTTGGTGAAAATCTTTATCTTCTTGTCTGAATAAAACGTCATTGCTAACATCAAAACTGGAACCACCTCTACTCATGAAAGTTCTAGGAAATTATCTTATCTTTCTAGGAAAAACAATTGAGGTCATATGGACTTCTAGAACTCGAGATATGAGCTTAACACTGAACAGTGTCTAGGTTGCAGGACATATTTGGACTTCTCCGTTGTTGATATAATTTAGACTTGAAAATGACATTTTTAAATCTTGGACTCCACATGAAAGTTGTAGGCCTATGTCTTACCAAATCTATCTAAAAAATTGAGGTCATTTGGACATCTAGAACTCGAGATATGACCTAATTACCGAACAGTGTTCCAGTTTGGACTGCATCAACATCTATTTTCTAAGTTTGGCCATCTCTTTGTCCTTTCAATTTCAATACTTAAACTCATCAATCAATCCTTTCATTTATGTGATAGGCCTGCATTTAAGATGAACATTTACCATAAGTTAAATGTATCTTATATTATTAGGTATGTTATTATAAAACATGTTTTAGTTAAGGAGTTATTGATACTTCAAGTGCAAAATAATGATATAAAACCTTGATACAAATTTACTTTTAAGTACTAATCACACCCCCCCAACCAGCTTATTACTAGTCCCTAGTAATCAAAGCGTTAAAATAGAAAAACAATTTGTAAATTCCACAAAGCAAGGCATTCATCATTCAACTTCCATTAATCTATCTAGATAAACAAACTCTCAATAAATTCATATATCTGCTCAATCTCTTAAACAAGATATTAATAAACCTTTCTTTTGTGCTTAAGATATCAACATATAGTTATGGGGCTTTACTTGGAAGAAAACAAAATTTTTGTTCTAATGTTTAAGGTTAACTTCCTTGGGTTGAGATTATTATCTTCTTTTTTCCTTTTTCTTTTTTCCTTTTTTCTTTTTTTTTTAATATATACATATAACTCAAAACACAATGCATCTTTAACCCATGTAACAAGCTTTCGGCTAATGACTCCCAGACCAGTTGGTCTTAGGGCATTAGATGTTGAGACACCCTTACGAGCTTAGTAACTCGGGTTGTAGATACTGATATGTAGATAGTGCAATGTTTGATTCCCTTAAGTTTTTCTCCTCAACTCATGTAACAAGCGTTAGGCCAATAGCTCCCAAGTCAGTTGACTTTAGGATATTAAGTGTTAAAACACCCCTTCGAGCTTAATTGCTTAGGTTAGGGAAGCTACGAAACCAAACTTATCTATGTTTTTTTTTTTTTTTTTGCAAATTATATACTATCCATTTCTCTTAGTTGTTACCTTTAATAAAAGAACATAAATAATGTAATAATCCAATGTGCAACCCACAATCATATGTTAAAGTGTGTGTGTGAAAATGAAGGTTTAAGAATACTTGTTAAATGAGTATATGAGTAGGATCAAGTGATAACAATGTCAAAGTTTGTAAACCTGAATATTTCAAGAAGTATTCTAATAGACCTTGGTAATGATACTTACTAAGATGCGTCTCAAGAGTCAATAAAATTTCCTCCTTACTCTGCCATCTTAATAACATTCTTGTCAAATGATTTTAATAATAGCAAAAACAGTTAGTAAGTTAGTTTTTTTATGTCAACTACTACCCTCCCCCCAACCAAAACAAGACATTGTCCTCAATGTCCTAAGGTAGAAAGATAGAGTATACAAGACATCACCTGAAACAACAAATAATGACAAATCTAAAACACACTTAAACAAATATAAGAAGTAACAAAACAAAATAATATGTTATTAATAAAACCAAAAGACACAAGGTTTCACAAATGAATGCTCAAATCTAATCTAAGCTTATTACGGTTTTCCTTAGTTGACCAATTTAGGTGACTCATACATGGATGAAAGATTGTAGTTGGTCAATCAATTGTTCAGCAGTAGCAGCAGAGATTATGATTTGTCATGCTGAAGATGTTAGAAATTCCTGTTCCACAGCTTGATTAATAAAAGACAACAATTTATCATAGAAACCATTAACATTTAACAAACCTATAGGTTTATGGTGAATGTGCAGTTGGGTCCAAGAGGAAATATGAAAGATCTCTTCCAATGTGCCCAGACTACCTAGTAAGACAATGAAGGCATCAGTATGGTTAAACATGGCATTCAGTCGATCAGATATTGTAAGGACCTATAGTTCCTCTCCAATTATTTTTCCAATGATGTCCTCATTTGCTAAAGCTTTGGGGACAACCCCCAAAACTTGATTGCCTTCTAAAAATGCAACCATTGACACACCCCCCCCATTAAACCAAGGTTGCCTCCCCAATACACTAAATAGATCTTTCTTTCAGCTAGTACATGATCAAGATAATTTGCTAATTCTAAAAACTCTTTTTCTTTCCTAGGACTGGATCCACCAAAAACACAAATATTTCTTATGTGATGACTTGAGGAACCTGCCATTTCTACACACTTCTATATTTGATGAATGTATGGGTTAAGTATAAATGAAGGGAAGTAAGAGAAGAATTTATAAATGAGAAATTAAAAATGCAATCATACCACTTATATGTAGACTAGCTGTAGTCTCACACTCTCTCCCTCTTTATTAATTACTTATTTTGAAAAAGCATGTGTATGTATAGGTAGTTATGATTGTGGCTCACATCTTTCCTTGGTTTTACGTCCAAGAATGGCTTAAACGCCCTCTATGGGTCGGAGATAGGCTTCCCATCCAGTTTTCTTAAAAACTAGCAAACATGATCTTTTTTTGTCAGATTCCCAAAACTAAGCCAAACATGTTCTTTATAGAATTGTGGCATTATGATCAAATACAATATTTTAAAGGACTTCATGTAAAATACAACTCCCCTAAAGAACAAATCAATATTGTTGATAGCGTCGTCAGTCTTTGTCATACCATTCACAAGAGTGCAACGTCACAATGACCTTTCCTAGGCAGGTTTAGAGGTATTTGGTTGGATAAAGAGTCACCACTTTGTATTATGGTTACTAAGAACCCTAACTAGTCTTTAGAGATTCTAGGCAAGGACCTAGTCATGTAAATAAAAGGTATTAGCACCCCTAATAAATCTTTTGAGGTAAGCTGCATCATTTTCTTTGTTTGTAGTTGCTATGATCTGATGATGTTTCTAAATTCTATCAGTCGATTATGAAGGGTTAGCTACGATGAATAAAACTTGGTTTTCTAGATTAATAACTTGATTAAAATATCCTGACTTAAAAAGATATTAGAAGAAAGCAAGCTCATTCACAACTTATGTGCCACGAAGGAGCTTAAATTAGAATCCAAAGAGATTTGGTGATTATTGAATTTTCACTTTTCCTTTTGCTATTTCAAATGTCCATGACTTTTGTACCCTAAAACACATGTTGAAATATCCCAAGTTATCGTTGAGGCCTCTTTCAAACAAACTTAAAATTTTGGGCACCTTTGTGTTGTCCTTAATAATATTTTAGATCAAAAAAAAAAAAAAAAAGCCCCTTTGTAAGCTTTTTTGTTAATTTTTATATCAGAAGTGAATGAGTCATATTACTCCGAATAATATGTTGGATATTAATCTTATACAAGTTTTTTATCCTTATAATAAAGGTGAATAATATATTTAACCAAAAATGATTTTCTATATAGTTTTTGAAAAATAGACGAAAATCCTTTGAAAATTTACAAACTGGTTGTAAAATCCATAAAATACTTTTTGAATTTTTAAAAATGTAAAAATATTTTTTGAGATTTTTATTTAATTTTAAGACATGTTCCAATATTATTTTTAGGATTTTGGCCATATGCAAGAAAACTCTTATTTATTATTATTTAAAAAAAACATTTATATTTTTTTATTATGTTTTAAGACTCCTTTTTTTTTGTTGAAACCCAAACAAGGCCTTGCACAAATTACCCAAACTTGACTTGATCAAGTTGACTTAAAAATTTGGTTTGACTATAAACTAAACCAAAAACATTGGTTCAACATGAAAAACAAGCCAAAACTAAGATCAAACTTAAAACATATCAAACTTGCAAAAAAAAAACATAAAAACACAAGTTTTTTACCAAAACGGATCAAACATAGAAAATTCAAGAACACAAAGAACATTCAAAGCAAACTCAACCACATGACTCTTAAATCTGACCAGATACAATGAAATCAAAGGCATAAACATGTTATAAATCATTCAAGGAACAAAAGTCAATTATCAAAAAGCGTCGATTATCAACCAATAATCATGATTTGATCAAAATATGCTTTAGTTTATAAAATGGAAACTTATGATTATAATGACTAAGCTGTTGTTTTTTATTCAAATAAAATGCAGATTATCGATAAACAAGGTCATATGAAGTTGCAAGAACAAAGATTGTGGCACATGAAGGCTTCAAAGATATATGTAAGATAAATTTCTTCCCAAGAATATGAAAAACAAAAACCCAAAAAACCGAGAAAATGCCCAATTATTGCCCATCCCTAGAAAATGCATTTTTGACCTCTAAACCCATTGTTTTTTTTCTTAACTAACCTTATACAAATACCAAGTATATTTGAATCAAAAGAACTAACAAACAACATCAAAATCATGTAAGTTTTATTTTCAAAATTGCCAAATTCAAAAGGCAAGCATATTCAAAAATTTGAGGTTCAAAATTGACACTTTAATTTAACATCCATTCACTTCGATTATCAAAGAATTAACATAACTTTGTCAAAATAGGTTTTGGTTCGAAATCAAAACCCTAGGATTAAAAACCTCATAAACTTGTTATTCATGCAAATAAACCTTAGATTATATTTATTAGTCAGGTTGCTCGAATGGTTTACTGCAAAGAATTAGACCAAAGCTAGTCTAAAACATAGGGTTAAAGAAGTGTTCTTTCCAAGAACATGAAGAAACTGAACCCAGCAACCCATAAATTATTAGCCTACTTTTAAACCCAAAACTAATCCTCTTAAGCTTCTAAAACATATTATTTTTTGTCCTTATAAACCACATTATCAATACTTAGTCTTGTTGAATCTAAAAAAACTAAGAAATAATATTAAATCATCAATAACATGCATGAAGTTTCAAAGTTCAAAGTTATCAAAGCTAAAAAGCAAACATATTCATTCTATTTGGATTCAACACTTGACATTTTTTACATCTATATGTCAAAGTGTACTTGTATGAACCATGAACGTGCATTAAAAGCATCAAATTGATCAACATACTTCCAAAATATTTAACTTATAAACAAAAGCAACTTACTATTTTATTACAAAATAGATTTAAACACCAATCAAAATACCTCAAATACATCATTAACATGCTATTAGGTTGAAATCACATAATCAAACAAGCATCAAAACTAAGAATCAAGCCTTTAGTGCAAGCCTCACTAACAAATTATTGACCAAAACTAAAACAAAATATCATAACAAAAGCTTAAGCAATTTAAAACATGCTTGAAACAAGAACAAAAACAAGAAAAAACTCATATATTATAATAATAAAAATATTCTCAATTAAAATTGGTGAATATCCAAAAAAACTGAGAATTTTCTACTCCTGGTACTTAAATATAAAGCTACTGGTAAGTCCTACATTTATACTAGAATTTTGATAATTAAGTTTTTTAAGATTTAAAATTTTTATGGTTATTGAAAAATCAGCCAAATCCTTAAGGAATTTTATAAATTTATTGTAAATTTTAAAAATGCAAAAAAAAAAAATACAAGTTTTTTTTCTAAAACAAAGATAAATACATTTTTCTCTCTTTTTTTATAAATAAAATGCAAATTTTTTTTTTGTAAGGATCGAGTCGAATGGAACAAATAAAATTTCTTTATTATTATTATTATTATTATTTATTTCTATAAGATGATGTTTGGCAAAACCATCTTTTCTTTTCCTAGAAAACTATCAAAATGGACTTAAGGGTGTATTTTCCTTAACAAAAGGTTGTCTAAACAAACAAAGCATTAAATACTTGACCCAAAACAAAACCAAACGGGTATATCCAAAGACACGGGTTCCACCATAAACCAAAAGTTGACTCAAAAACTAAACTAAAACAAAGCTTCCTTTCAACAGTTGAATCCTTTAACAGTAAATGTATCTAATCCTAGCTTTCCAGTTGGTTTACTTGCAAATAAATAGCAAGAAAAATCAAAATGCTTAAATTGAAACAAAATGAAAGTTGAAAATTAAAACAAAACATAAAATTTTTTATAGAAAAACATATCAAACACTAAATCATGAAGAGCATGAAAAACATTCATTAAAAACCCAATAACCAAACTTAGCAACCTAGAACTAGCCTCTTAGGCTTCTGAAACATGTTGTCTTTGGTCCTCACAAATTACATTAATAATACTAAGCATCATTGAATCCATAGAACTAACAAATGACATAAAATTATTAATAACATGCATGAAGTTTTAAAGTTTAAAACTACAAAACCTAAACAGCAAATATATTCTAGCTATTTGAATTCAAAACTTGATATTTTTAACATTTATATATCAAAACATACTTTTATAAACCATGCACTTGCACTAAAAGACATTAAATTAATCAACATGCTTCCAAAATCTTTAACTCACAAACAAAAGCAAGCAAACACCAATCAAAATACCTCAAATATATCATCAGCGTATTATTAGGCTAAAAACATTGAATCACACAAGCTTCAAAATAAAAGAATCATATCTTTAATGCAAACCTCACTAATATATTATTGACCAAAACTAAAACAAGAATTTTATTTTTGCTAGAAAAATCATTTTTTTGTTTGAAGACATCATTTTCAATTTTATTTTTTTTAATCAAAAGGCATATGGGTTATGACATATGAGAAGAATCATTCACAAACAAATTATATTTCAAAAAAATTTACAAATTGAAGATGGATGAAAATATACATCGGTTAAATCTTTTTAATGTATTAACTATTTAAATGCTTAATATAAGGTTGTGTTTGGTTTTTGGTTAAAACAAATTAAAGATAAACCCCTTAAACTATAGTTTCTTTAATCATGTTTGGTAAATTTACATAAAAAAGATAAAAATTAAAGGGGTTAACACTTAATCAAAAAGAGGTTAAGTGTTAACCTAGAAAGGGTTGGGGATGTCAAGGGAAAGTTTTGGGTTTTGTACATTTTGTTTTTTTTATTTTCAGTGTCACTACTTATTGATATTATTTTTCCTTTGGCTCCACAAATATATATTATATACTTTTTATTAAATTTAATTTAAAATTGATTTAAAATTTACCAAGTCCTATATTTATCCATAACTTTTATACACCTATTAACCATCCTTGACACTTCATCTTTAAACCATTTTTTTAATATCTTCAATAGTTAATCCCTTAACATTTAACCTCTTAAATACTTAACCTCTAATCTTTAAACATGAATCAAATACAAACTTATTTGTAAAGAATGAAGAGGATGATTTGAACTTAATATTGCCAATGACTCCTCTAACATCTTGGTCGCCACATTGTTGTTGGAATAGAGACATTGAAGGCAGAGCTTCGTGGTGACAGTATTGTTAGAAAATGAAAAAATTGAAAAGGAGTCGAGTAGCATGGAGATGCAGCTTGAGTCAGTAAAGATCATGATGGCGAGATCCTCTCGATTTATGAAAATAAGGATTAGTTAAGTATTTTCTTATTTCTTTCATGTTTGTGCTAATAAACAATTGTTTAATATTTTATGAAGATTGTGATGGAAGAAACTATTAAATTTGTAGATTATCATGAAGTACTAAGTTAAAGAAATTTACGTTGTGAATATCAAGATAAATGTTGATACTATGAATTAATTAAAATAATAAAACACTAAAAGGTGGGCTGAATCACTATATTGCAATCATACCTATAAAATACCTTCTTTTTTTTTAATAATATTTTATGTTTTATGATTTTTTTTTTAATTTTACCCTTCACCAACCCAATGTTTTATTTTCTTTTTTTTTTAATTTTATTCTTTAATATTAGATTATTTTAACAATTGCATTTCATAATTTTTTTTATGTTGGTTTTTGTACTGGTCTCATGAATATATATATTTTTTCAATTTCAAGCTTCATTAAATCTATTGGAGATAAAGTTTTGTTTTATTTTATATTTTTTTATTAATTTATCTTGATCTAATTACTCACGTCGCAGGTTTAACAAGTTGACTTGAGTTATTTTTTTAGACCATTATTTCTAATTGATTTTTTTTTCGATTTCATCATTCAATATTTGATTGGTTGAAAGTTGGGTTTTATATTATTTTTTTCCCTTTCTAAATGGTTATCTTGATATCATAATTTAGGTCATAGGTTTGACAAGTTAACTCGAGTTGATATGTTTATATTTTTAGATCATTTTTTAATTGCATATTTTATTTTTCAATTTCATTCTTCAATGTTAGGTTATTTAGAAATTAGACTTCATAAATTTTTTTTCAAATTTCATTTTGTAAAGTTATCATGGTCTCATGGATTTGTTTTTCTCGATTCTAACCTTCATTACTAGATGTGTTGGGAATGGAGATTTATAAAAAAAAAATTATTTATTTTTTATAAAGTTATCTTAGTCTCATGACTCAAGTCTCGAGTTTAACATGTTAGCCTGAGTTTATTTGTTATTTTTTTTTCTTTTTTATTTATTTTTTAGATTTCATCATTCAACTTCGGGTTGGATGAAAATTAAACTTCTTAATATATTTTTTTATTAGCTTTCCATGAGATTATTCCGATCCCATGACCTGAGTTGCTGGTTTTGTAGATTAACTTGGGTTGATCCAAGTTTTTTTTTTTTGTCTTTTTTTAATTTAATTTTTTTTTTAATTTCATCCTTTAACATTAGATTAATTAGGAATTGACCTTCATAATTTAATTTAATTTACTTTAGTTATTACAGTTTCTTAACCGTAGTTAAAAATTTAACATATTAACCTGAATCAATATAATATGTCATTATTTTAATATTTAAAAATAAATATTATTAAATATGTTATCATTTTAATATTTAAAAAATTTTATCCAATATGCATCATCATAATTTAAGTTTATTATTATTAAACATGTTAACAAAACTTTAACATTTTTTTTTTCATTAAAAAGAATCGATCGAAGCCATGGATAAATAATCTAGTACTTTATGTAGCAAGAGGCACGTATCAAAGCTTGAATTTTTTTTTTTATTTGGTAGACTTTATTCGTAAGGTCACAAAGTACTCTGTATAGTATTGAAGAACAGTAGAGAAAATTTGATAGCAATTAAAGAATAGTTATTAAACATGGTTCGAGAGTTGACCCAACAAAAAAGCCAAGTTCTGGGTTTCATGGGTCAACCCAAGTCAACTCGGGTCAATCTGGATCAATTAGAAAAATTAAAATTTTAAAAATTTAATATTTCATATAAAAAACTTAAGAAAAAATTCATGTAAATATAGACTATACATATTGTAAATAATGAAGTTTAAAAGAATATTTTAAATTTTTTTTTATTCTTATTGAAAAAATATAACCTTTTTTTTTGGAACATAGAGTATATATATGAAAGGGCTTCAAATCCCACATTAAAAAGATACTTTTATTATCCTTTTAAGTTGAAGTATTTAAATCAAAAAGTTTTTTATCCCACATTGAAAAAACGTAACTTTTTTCTTGAAGAATATATTTAATAATAGGTTTCAAATCTCACATTGAAAAAATATAACTTTTTTCTTGCAAATATAGAGTATATATACTAATGGGTTTCAAATCCTACATTGAAAAAAACTTAACTTTTTTTATGGGGACATAAAGTATATATACAAAAGGGCTTCAAATCCTACATTGAAAAGATATTACATTATCCTTTTAAGTTGAAGTATTTAAACTAAAATGGTAAAAAAAAAAAAACATAACTTTTTTCTTTGAAACATGGAGTATATATACTAATGTATTTCAAATTTCACATTAAAAAATCATACCTTTTTTTCATGGAAACATAGAGTATATGCAAAAGGGTTTTAAATTCTATATTAAAAAGATATTATGTTATCTATTTAAGTTGAAATATTTAAACCAAAAAGTTGTTTTATCCCACATTAAAAAACATAATTTTTTTTGGAAACACAAAGTATATATACTAATGAGCTTCAAATTTCACATTTGAAAAAAAAAAAAAACAATGGGTCTCACCCGGGTCACCTGAATCATAGGTTGACCCACTGGGTCGACTGGGTTTTGTCGGATTGTTTTCTCGACCAGTCTTTTACTAAATCTATACTGGTCCAGCCACTAAATTGACCTGGTTCCAAATCAATCGTCGAGCCAGATTTAATAACAAGGATTAGAGAAGAATATTTTAAAAGAATTTATATAGATTGAAGGAAGAGCATCGAAGAGTAGAATGCGTGGTGGAGTTTGTAATATATAAAAAAGGTAACAAGTAGGGTTTGGATGCACCCAAGAAGAAGGTTGGTTTTGCTTTAATGGCTTATGCTAGAAGTGGAGAAGATAAACCCTAAATTCTTGCAGACAAAGATTAAAAAAATATGAATAGTTAAACACTGTCAATGCAACATATAGAGTAAATAGACAACTATTGGCATGCGAAGAATGAACAAGTGTGGATCAAAAGAAATGAAGTTGCCGCTCTAATGAAAATATATTTGACTCGGAAGTTTGTTTTATCAAGTTCATGATACAGATTGTTGAAATATGTGACTTTGTTTTTTAACACACACACATATATTACTTTTACTCATTTTAAAATAAAAATCATACAGTCACTAACAAATCATTGAAAAATCACTATCTTTCTCTCTTCTATATAAAAGTAAAATCCTTTCATTCTTTTCTCTCGCAAAAATCAGGCAGATGAGATTCAATTGATTGATTCATTTTGAGATATTCCGGTGAGTTCAATTCTCTCCAGTTTTTGTTTCACTGTCGATGGGATTTAGGGTTTTTGTTGGGTCGTCAAGAGAATTTTAGATTATTAACTCTGTTAGTAGTAGCAGTAGTAAAGTCTTTTTCTTGGCTTGATTCTCCAAAACTCAAGAAATGGGTCAGAGAGAATTAGTTGATACTCACTTAGTTCTACAACTTTGATTTGATTTTCAAGAATTGAATTTAGAAAAAAGAAAAAGAAGAAGAAGAAGAAGCAACAATGGCCTCCTATAGGCCATTCACCGCACCACCGCAACCACCGCAACAACAACAGCAAAGACCAAATCAGTATACTCAAAGTTACAATCCTCAATTGGCCCCACCACCTCAAAACTATCAGAATTACTCACAACATTACCCTCAGCCGCCCCGCCCCGCCCCGCCTCCTCACCAACAATACCCTTATCAGCGACCCCCTCCTCCTGAATCCTCTTACCCACCTCCTCCTCCTCCACCAGCACCACTACAGCAACAGCCGCCGCCGCCGCCTAATATGTACTATCCCACTTCACATTACGCTCATCAATCATTGCAGCAGCCAATTCAGCCTCCACCTCCACCCCCTTCGTCTCCTCCTCCTAGCTCTTCAATTCCACCCCCACCCCCTCCTAACGACAGTGCATTTGAAAGAGATAAAGGGGTGTCTCAGGAGAAGAGAGAACATGATCATCCCAATCATGGGAAACATCAGCAGCAGCAGCAGCAGCAGCAGCAGCAGTCGCAGCTTCCTCTGGTGGTGAAGAAGGCGAATGGGCACCCAGGGAGGGTGGAGACCGAGGAGGAGAGGAGGTCGAGGAAGAAGAGAGAGTTTGAGAAGCAAAGGCAGGAGGAGAACCGTAGGCAGCAATTGAAAGAGTCGCAGAACCCTGCTCTGCTAAAGAACCACGTGATTTCTTCTCAAAAAGGGCATGGTTCCATTGTTGGTTCACGGTTGGGGGATAGGGTGGCAACTCCATTGTTGGGTGGGGAGAGGGCTGAGAATAGGTTGAAGAAGCCAACGACCTTCTTGTGCAAGTTGAAGTGAGTATGCTGAATTAAGTTTAAATAGTCACGAATGATTCTTCTTGTCCTAAAATCAGAATAACAACAAAAGCTGCCAATGTGTCTCAGCCTGCTTTTATTAGTGAAGTCTCCAGCCTGCTATTGTTGTTTTGACAGAAATTGACTGAAACACTTGGGCTTCTTCTTGAAAATAATCTTTTACTAGTTGGTCCTTTAGCCCTCCAGTGACCACGTTTAATACTATTATTAACTCTGGTAGATCAATTAATCTGGTTTGATGTTATGTCTTTTGGGGCCTCAGGTTTATGCTTGAATTTTCTTACTTTGTTTTTTATTTTCTTGTAAATTAGGTGTTACTGGGACTTGCACCAATGCATGATGTATTTCAGCAATTTATCAACATCAAACTCTTCTTCTATGATATTGATTTCCTGTTGTCTTTCTTAATGTTTCTACCCTTTGGAACTTAGCAGCAGCAACATTGATTTTAAACCTAAGGATCAACGGTTTTCTTTCTTCATTATACATGTCAGCTTTCTTTTTTATTAACTAATGACATGATTACTTTGCTGGAAAATGGTGATGGGTTTCTTATGAACTTTTAGAATCTCAAAACTGAATTATATTAAATTAAGTCATGCAATGAATGTTCAAAGATATTAGAAGCACCAATGCTGCAGCGTACCATAATCTAACTTGCTGAAAAGTAAACAAACTGTATTGCAAGTTTGCAAGACAGCAGGTATTTTATTATTGTGTGATTGGTTTTCTGTTAGTGATTTGGTAATTTCTTGTGCATTCTTGACATCTAAGATCCTAATATTCTGTCGATATGCTTGGCAATCCTGCTGTACTATATGGGTGTTCCAGTATACAGAGAGGGACACTCAAGATATTAAATAAGGAAAATTAATTGGGTGTCATCTGAAAACCACTTCTATTTGCTATGCGAGCCTTGAATCTGTTGGTAACTTAGTTGTGTGGATTAGGTAGGTTCTCCTTGCAAATTTTGAAGTTTCTCCTTTGCCCATTTTTCTTGTTCTACTATGCCTTTAAACCCATTTTTCTAATTGGGAAACCGATGATATCTAATGCCAGCATGTGGGTGTATTTTATTTTTCTTCACTTTTGGATCCTGTGACCAATTTCTAGTATGTGTATTATTTAATACTCTAGACACGCTATCCATATGACTGGCAAGTAAAGTTTGTTGTACATGCTGGTTTTCGCTTCTTTTAAACTGAAATTTGCTTGCATATTTTCCAGTACTGATGTTATTTTTGCTTGCTTGCTATTTGAAGATTCCGGAATGAACTTCCTGATCCGAGTGCTCAACCGAAGTTGATGCCTTTAAAGAGAGAGAAAGATCGGTATGTGCATGTAGCATGAGGGTTTTATATATGTGCATTTAAGAATTTTAGCAGGAAAGTTTAAGTTGAGGCATGCCTAGAATCTTTCCCAAAAGGTGGACATGATAGATATCTTTTCCACCTCAAAGAGAGTGTTGAGGGGCGGGGAGGGGAGGGGGGGATAATTTCTTAACTCTTGTGTAAGTTTATTTACATTAGATGAGGCTTGTATGAAATTTAGATTGCAGTCATTGCACTATTTCTCTTAATCCCCCCCCCCCAACACACATACAACAAATATTCTGATGTTACTATCTAATTTTGGAAGTGAGCCTAATTTAGCTTTGTATTCACAAGATATCTTGTCACAATTTCTTAACTCTTGTGTAAGTTTATTTACATTAGATGAGGCTTGTATGAAATTTAGATTGCAGTCATTGCACTATTTCTCTTAATCCCCCCCCCCAACACACATACAACAAATATTCTGATGTTACTATCTAATTTTGGAAGTGAGCCTAATTTAGCTTTGTATTCACAAGATATCTTGTCACAATTTCTTAACTCTTGTGTAAGTTTATTTACATTAGATGAGGCTTGTATGAAATTTAGATTGCAGTCATTCCACTATTTCTCTTAATCCCCCCCCCCCAACACACATACAACAAATATTCTGATGTTACTATCTAATTTTGGAAGTGAGCCTAATTTAGCTTTGTATTCACAAGATATCTTGTCACAATTTCTTAACTCTTGTGTAAGTTTATTTACATTAGATGAGGCTTGTATGAAATTTAGATTGCAGTCATTCCACTATTTCTCTTAATCCCCCCCCCCCCAACACACATACAACAAATATTCTGATGTTACTATCTAATTTTGGAAGTGAGCCTAATTTAGCTTTGTATTCACAAGATATCTTGTCACAATTATTTAAAAGGAAGAATCTCATTGAAGAGGTGTCAGTAGGAAGCATTGCATCTAGTTTATTGGTGTTTGAGAAAGGATATAATAACTATTGCATTTCTTCAGTGTTTGCATGATTCCTAAAATGCTGTGATCCTGTTTATCCTGCAAATTGGTGGTACAAACAGGAAGAAGCTTAAAGCATGCACATGATAAATTATGTCAAAAGATGACTGGTAAATTGGTGAGACAGATAGCATAAATAATAAATTTTATGAAGTTATATAATGCTCTAGGCAAGCAATATACATGTAATTCACACATGGAAAACTTGAAACGATGCTGATATCTTATAGTATTGGATATGGCTATCTGATGTTTGAAGAAAGCATTGATGTGCTAATAGAATTTAGAATTTCATAGATGGACAACCTAGTGATTATTGAGCATGGCCATGCATGTTTCTGTCATTCTTGTATGTTGTAACTGCAGTGAACTCATGGTGTTTAGCAGATAAGACTTTATTTGTATCAAGTTGATCTCTATTCCATCTTACACCAGCTTATGATTGATTTTTATAAAGTTTGCCATGCAGTTTTTTTTTACAAAATGATTTCAAGCGAGGCTTTGGCTAAAAAAGGAGAAAAAAATGCTGCAGAATTTCCAGTCACCTAATATTCTGTTGATATGCTTGGATATCATGCTGTACTTCTATATGAAACTATTATAGTCAATGTCCGTGTTCTTATTTGCAGATTTACTAAGTACACAATCACATCTTTGGAGAAAATGTATAAACCTCAACTATATGTTGAGCCAGATCTTGGGATACCTCTTGACCTTCTTGATCTCAGTGTATACAAGTATAATCTCTCAACAGCTTAATTTTTTAGGGTCTAGGTAATTTATACAACATGACATTCCTGAGCACCCTTTTTTCTACTGGTTTTGTTAGTCCTCCTAGTGTTAGACCACTTCTTGCTCCTGAAGATGAGGAATTGTTGCATGATGATGAGTCAGTCACCCCTGTAAAGAGAGACGGCATAAAAAGAAAAGAAAGGCCAACAGATAAAGGTGTTTCTTGGCTAGTTAAGACACAGTATATATCTCCTCTTAGCATGGAGTCAGCTAAACTGGTATGCTTTTCATGCAGTTCATTGCTTGTTATTTGCTTCACAAATTGCTGAAAGCTGTAGCATAATTAGAGACATTTGAATTTTCAGTCTCTGACCGAAAAACAAGCTAAAGAACTGAGAGAGATGAAGGGAGGCTGCAAGCTTTTGGACAATCTCAATAAAAGGTTTGTTTTTTCTACCTTGCCTATGTGAAGAGAATGTTGGAAGAGAAGAAGAAATTATATGACCATTTTGCTTTACTTTCTGAAAGCATTAGTAATATTTTCAGGGAGAGACAAATCAAGGAAATTCGAGCATCGTTTGCCTCAAACAAGTTACCCCCTGTGCATGCAACTAATAAAAACTTAAAGCCAGTCGAGATTCTGCCTCTGCTACCTGATTTTGATCGGTATGGTGTTATTTGTTGCTTTTTATATTGTGCTACAAAGTATGAAAATAGAATCCCACCTTGCAGAGTGTCTCTTCCTATTAATTTACCATGTAAGAGTGAAGTAAAGGTCTTCAATGATTGCTAGTTTGGCTGGTGGATTTCCTTCTTTTCCTCCTCGTTCTTGGTGAGGGAAAAAAGCTATGCTGCTTAATTTTTTTTTATTTTTTCTGTGTTTCTTAGAAACATATGTTACACATAAATACATGTATGCATAGAATGATATAGTAGCATATATTGCTTTCTTCTGCTTCAAATATTATGTTACACCCCCCTCCGTTCCACAACTCTTACTCTTTTATTTAACAATTATGAAGAATATTATTTATTAGTAAAGGATGCAGTAACATTAAGGAATTAAATTTTTTACTACATATGCATTTTGAGTAACCAATATAGAAATAAGGACACTGTGGGGGATGGAAGGGGAGTGTTCTTTCTGAAATGTAAAGAATTAGAATTGCTGATGACTGACCAAATTTTGGAACTTGTAAAACAGTGGATGGTCATATTGCATCCCAGCATTTTCACTTGTAATATATAAATTAAGGACAACGTGTGGAATGTCAAGAGTGTCATTTCTGAAATAAAAAGAATTAGAATTGCTGGTGACTGGCCAAATTTTGGAACTTGAAAAACAGTGGATGATCATTTTGCGTTCCAGCATTTTTCACTTTCAAATCTTTAACTTTCACAGCTTTATGACGTTGTACCAGGTATGGAGATAAATTTGTCACAGTAGCATTTGATGGTGCTCCTACAGCTGATGCAGAAAATTACAAGAAGTTCGATCCATCTGACCGTGATGCCTATGAATCACGGGTAAGTTCTTTGAGTGGATGTATTGCATGGGAGCTGGCAGATGAGAGTCGAATTAGAATATTTGTGATGCCTATTCGGATAAATTAGGTGAATGTGTAGGCAAAATGAAAATCAGAAATACAAGTGGCAACATACTTGCAGGTTTATTTTTATGCATCATTTAATGACTAGGACCAGTGATTGAGAAATAAGCACCAAAAGAAATATTCAACTTGGAAATAGAAAGCTGAAGGACTATAATCAAAAGCGAGTAATAGAATGCAGTGAACCACTGCAGGACAATAAATTCTTAGTGTTAATGAAAAGTGTCTGGAAACAAATTAGAAATTTTGTTCTAAACCATAACTTATCATTAACCCATGGAATTTGGCATGGATAGTCCTGAAAAGTAAACACTTAATGATGCATTTTGTTGAGTGGGTTCTTGATTTTTTATTACAGGCTATTATGAAAGCTTGTGTGGCATCAGTTTCAGATCCCGCTAACCCAGAGAAGTTTTTGGCATACACAGTACCTTCTCCAGATGAGGTAAGATTGTATTTTATCCAGAATTCCAAATGCTCTACATGCATATCAGCACTTAAGTTTTGGATTTCTCCTTATGTTTCAAAATTCCAATTAATGGTTGTTTTCATACTACACTGTCGTCATTATTTTTATGGTGTGTTATGGTAACAGCTATCGAAGGATATGTATGATGAAAATGAGGATATCTTATATTCTTGGATTCGCGAGTATCATTGGGATGTAAGTGTCTCTAGTTGTTAATGTTACTTAGCAAGCTTCTTTATAACTGCTAAACACAATTTTTCTTCATAACACCTCAATCAGGTACGGGGGGATGATGTCAATGACCCTTCAACGTTCCTTGTTTCATTTGATGAAGCTGAAGCTCGCTATTTGGTATCAACTCTCTCTCTCACACTTGCTCTCAGTGTACATCATCATCATCATCACACACATTTTCTCAGTGCACACATTTTACATTGATTACTGTGACTTTACACTATTTTTATGATGCAGCCTCTTCCCACAAAGATTAGTTTAAGAAAGAAGAGAGCCAGGGAGGGCAGATCAGGTGACGAGATTGAACATTTTCCTATACCCTCAAGAGTAACTGTGAGGAAAAGAGCTGTTGCTGCTGCAATTGAACAGAGAGATTTGGGGGTAATGATATGGAATCATCCGACGAATTTTCATTTTTTAAACTGTGTTGTTTATTCCTCTATTACTTAGATTAAACAATAGTTTCAGGCTATTTCAAATTCAAGGGGAAACAATTCAAGGATGGAAAGGTTTGAGGATGAGGATGGCCTTGGAAGACTACAGAGGGTTGCTCTGGACGAGGACCTTCACCATTCTAGTGGAGCTGAAGATGAGATGTCTGAGTGATCCTTTGATGCAAATGCTGTGAAAATTCTGTATTTGCCTATTTGGGTTGGCAGGTGACTAGGTGGAGATTGTGTATTCAGATGCTCGCAATGAAAAACTGAGTAATTTACCCCCGCCATTCGTGCCGGCAGTTGGAATTTCCTTTTTGCCCCCCAGATTGTAGTTGGTTTTAGTTTATACAGATTTTCTGATATCAAGAGGGATAGAGAAAGGAAGCTGTAAAAAAGGTTAGACATCATATAAACCGAGTTTCATCTCCTCTAATGTGTTCAATTTGATCCATGTAACATTAAAATGCTTTTGTTTCCTTTTTCCTCGTTGTTAAAAATACAAGCGCTTGCTTGGTTAGGTGTTGATAGGCGTGGAAAATAGTTAATAACCCACATCTGGTTCTTTAATCTTTCTTTGATTTTGTACATTTCTACAATTCTTGATCAATGAAATTTCTTGGCAAAGGACTTATCGCATTTCTTTGATAGCGTCCTTATTCCATTTGCATGCAGAATCTTGTGAGCCCTTGAAAGAATAAATTTTAAATCAATTGCATGTCTCTTGAAAAATTAGTGTCGGTTACAGTTGTGCATTCGAGTTTTCATCTTCTAATTGATTGCCTGGAAAATAGATGTTCTTGGCAGGTAACTGGTCCAGATGGAATTCAGTGCATCAAAACAATAGTAATCGATGTGTGGATCCACTGTTAAAAGTGGCATTGGGTATAAAGGATGGTGAGCTTAAGGCTATACTGGAGAAGAAGTCCTTGTACTTGAAGCTAAAAGAAGGCGAGAAAAGAAAACTGAGGAACAACAATCTCATTGCTGGATTCCTCTACTTGTGGGGTTTATGAATGACATATCCCGTGCTGCATACAATGACATGTTATTTAATTTCTTAAAAGAAGAAGTGGATGACATATCATCTGTTTCTAAAAACAAAAACAAAAAACCAAGTATGGAGACATGGGTTTTCAAGCTCAGGTATCCATATATGCATGGGCTTGGGTTTCTTGCTCGTCTTAGGGAATAATTGAGTTTGATAACAAATTTTTTTCCTTTTTCTTTACAAATTGAAGTACAACTTTTTTAAAAAAAATTAATGTGTTTTTTTAGTTTTTCTTTTAAAAAATTTGTGAAACTCTTCTTTTTTAATTTTAATATATTTTTTTAATTTGCATTATTTTTCTTATTTAAATCTTGATTAAAACTCACTCTCATATTTATTTTTTAAGATTGTTAATCATTCAATTAAATAAAGAAATAGATTCTAAAAACAAAGCTATTAAACCCAAACAAGTTTATGATCTAGATCATAAGTTGGAAAATCTCACCCAGTTTGATCTAGATTCATCAAAATATCATTGCCCCAATATTTTTTTTAAAGAAAACATTGTATCTACATTGTTTTAAAAGATTTTTAATAAAAAAAAAAAAAAAAGTGAATTGGGTTTTCCCCAAGTGTCTGGTCAGCTAGGCCACATTTTAAAACACAATATTGTTACTCACATTTGATCCCATGAAAAATCAAGAAAGGAAAACAGGAAAAAAAAAAAATCAAAATACAAGAGGATATACATGAAAAGCCTAGAAGATTGTCCAAATTGGTGGTGAATGACCAAAATGACAAATAGAAAAGTTGGAGGACCAAAATGTATGAGATTGGCAAGATTGACAACCTAATTTTGATTAAAAAGAGGCTTCATTGGTGAAAATATTTTTATTTTGAGTTAAAAAAAATACAAATTTGTATAGGTAAGGACTCAATGCGAATTTTGGAGTGCTTAATTAATCTTTTTAAGGACTTGATTACAAAGAAAAATCAATTTTTAGAGTCCATATAGGTGTTAATTGGAGTAAATTAAAGATTGGAGACTTTATTAGTTTTTTAAGAGGTTTAATTGGACGAATCAGGGGCTTCATTGTAAGAATATTAAAGTTTGATGAGCGAACTTGATTAAAAAAATCCAAAACCAATGATCAAATTGAAAAAGACGTGTGATTGTAGAGACTGAAATTGACCACATCGGGGCCAAACTGAAGAAAATTGAAAGTTTGATGATCAATTAAAGGTCTAAATGCACAAATCAGAAATCAAGGACCAAGATGAAAATGACGCTGAACTTTGGGGATGATTATTAAATTGGGAGGGGTGAAATTGCATGAAATTAAGAGTTTTAGAGGAAATTACAAGTGAAATTGCATGAAATTTGAAAGTATAAGAAATAAAGTGAAATTTGCAATTAAAAGTATTTGAAAGAATAAGAAATAAAGTGAAATTTGTCAAATCTTAAATTAAAAACCTTAATTTCTAGGGTTTAACCTAGACAAATCATCATTCGACCACTGTTTAGTTTCTTCTTGACAGTTTTGGTTAATCGAGTAGGCACCTTCAGGCGAATGAATGTAACATCTCCGACCATCTTTAAGATTGTAACCATCATCATTCAACTGAGAAACACCCCCTCTACAAAGATTAGCTACTCCTATCAAACATTTAAATCTCATTTTCTTCAACAAACTCTACAACATCTTGTTCATGATCAGCTATTATTACTTTTTTATATTTTTGGCTTATCGAATTAGCTACAAACTTTCAAATTGAGCAAGATTTGATCCAATCGAAAGGTATGCTTCTCCTCTACCAATTTCAGGTGGTCTCCAATAACGTTTACATCGAAGTTGCTCCAGTGAAGTCTTGACTGAGATACTCATTTGTGCAAAACCACTCAACTTTTTATATGTTCATACTTAAAAATTCTCAAAGGGTTATCATCAAGGGTCATAAATCTTTCATCCAAAATCATAAAGTGAGGGATGCATGCCTTTGTCTCTAAACAAAACAAAACCACCTAGACAAATTTATTACAAAACCACCATCTCAAAACCATTAAATGGCAGGTTCCAGCTGTTAACATTTGTAGAAAACTCTCATTTTAAGCAAATGGCTAAACTTTGATCAAATTATGTTTGGATATATATATATATATATATATATATATATATATATATATATATATATAATAAAAACCTTAGCAGAACCCTATAAATACGCCCTGAAAATGAAAAAAACAAGACAGAGGAGAAACACAATGTGAAAAGATCTCAGTGTGGAGGTTCAAGAGCCTAACATAGAAGGTCTAACAAGCTTTGGAAGGAAAAGATAATGAAAGGAAAATAAGAAAAGAAAAGAGAAGGAAAACAACAATCCATGGCCAGCAAGTTTGGAGAAGGTATAACCATGTAAAAGTTCAAAGGTTAAGTCCATATGGCCTTTATATTAATGCTTTCTTAAAGTTTAAACCTTTTTTTAGGTTACTGGAGCTTATCTTGAATTTTTTTTTGTTTTATTTTGGTGCTGGAATAATCTGATGGTTTTTAGCATAGTTTATTTTGTTTTTGTTAGTATTTTAAGCATGTTTTAGAATGCTCAAGCTTTTGTTATGATAATTTGTTTTAGTTTTGGTCAATAATGTGTTACTGAACCTAGCATTAAATGTATGATTCTTGATTTTGATGCTTGTTTGATTCAATGTTTTTAGCCTAATAAAATATTGATGATGTATTTGAGGTATTTTGATTGATGATTGAATTAATTTTATAATAAAACAATAAGCTTCTTTTATGTGGGTTAAATATTTTTATTGGTGTGCAAAAAATTTATGTTTTGTGTTAATTTTCAATTTTGATTTTGTTTCTGTTTTAACCTTTGTTTTGGTTTAGTTTTTGGGTCAAACCTTTGTTTTTTATTCGATTCGTGGTTGAACTAGTGTCTTTGGGTTGATTCATTTGGTTCTGTTTTGGACCAAGTACTTAAGGCTTTGCTTGGTTGAACATCCTTTTGTTAATGATTTTCTTACCTAAGAGAATGTTTGGCAAAACCCTTAAATCTATTTTGGCACTTTTTTAGGGAAAGAAAAGATAATTTTTCAAAACATGGCCTTAGAGAAATAAATAATAAAAAAAAAAAAGATTTTTCTAGTTGCATATGACTCAATCCTTACAAAAACAAATTGCATTTTATTCATAGAGAGAGAGAGAGAGAGAGAGAGCAATTAGCATTGTGTTTTTCAAAAAATCTTTTTATTTTTATTTTTGAGATTTACAATAATTTTGTAAAATTTCTTAAGGATTTAGTCAATATTTCAATAACTCTAAAATTTTAATTTCTGTGAATTAATGGTTAATATTCTGATAAAATGGTAGACCTACTAGTAGGCTGATATTTAAGTATCAGAAATTATCTAGAAAATTCTTAGAATTATTTTAGATATTTACTGATTTTAATTTAGAGTATTTTTTCATCACAATATACAAGTAATGAAAAACAGTTTGTCCTTTTAGAATAGATGAACCCTATCAGAGCATTTATATGGATTTTTCCTATAAAAATTTACCTAGACATGTGAGTCCATAATAAATTTGAAATGTTAGATTTATTCATAAGCTTAAATATTTATTCTGATTTATAGACGAATCATTAGTTAGAAAGCTCATCAACACCTTTAAATCACATCCAGACTACACAATACAACTTACCTCATGTAAGGTGTGCTAGGGGTGCTAATATCTTCCCTAACTACAATCAGTCTCTTACCTTGAAATTTTAGATAAAATTAGTCTACTTGAGTCTTCTAGTGACCTTGAATCAAATAACCAGGTAACAATTCCTTGATCCTGATGCCGCAATGCCATGCATGTGTGCGCAACACACGAGTCCACCCAAAACATCATCTAAGTTAATATTTATAAAAATAAAATACAACAATAATGTATACAATTGTTTTAATCAAATTAGGTCTTGACCAAGTCAACAAGGTCATACTTGGACCTATCAAATCAATAAGGTCATTAATTCAACTCTTACACAGTTTAAACTATAGTTTTGAAGCCCAGCTCGACCCGGCGAGTCGACCCAGGTCTAAGCAAAAAACTGCTTTGAAATTGGCCTAGTGAAACCTAGTGGGTCGACCCGAGTTAACCCGACTGAGACTCGGCCTTGTGTGTGTGTGTGTGTGTGTGTGTGTCATTGTCTCTCTCTGTCTCCAACCTAAAATCTCTGTGGATCGCGATCCTTGCTAGTTGCTTAAACTCTTTCTCTCCCAAAAGCTCACAAAAAGAAAACATATGGCGATGATATCTGTTCAAAATCTGGTCAAAGAAAGAAAATACCCTTTCATCTTTGCTCTTGCTATCTTACTCGTTTCCGCTAGTATCTTCTTCTTATACTCACACAATTTTCAATCTCTCACATTCTCTCTTGGATATCTCCAATCTAACCCCACTACCTCAAAACCTTCTCAAAAAATCTAAATCCAAGGTGTTTGGTGCCTCTTCCTAATGGGTATAAAGTGCCAGTTCAGCAGCCGAAAAGCAGGGACATGGTGAGATTATTTTAATTAATTCTTTTGGTAAGATTTTGGTTTTAGTTAGTTTTCTTCTCTTTTGTTTCAGGTTTTAGTTTTGGATAAAATTTGAAAGTTTAATTTTAAGCTTTATGTTGGATGGTTCACTTGAGAATCCACTTGAGTTCATCTAAGTCCAAATTGCCAATGTGGAATATAAATTTGCCATTGCAATTTCTGACTGTGGTGAGATTAAAGTGGAGGGAAAAGTGAAAGACAGGAAGCCCCATCTCACCAAGGCAGGTTCATTTGGTGTTGATGTGAGCATGGTGTCGCCTCATACTTTGCAGTCAGGTTGATTAACCAGGTATGATTGGTAGTGTGGGGAATATTCTTGGCAAGGAGAATGTAAATGTGAGTTTCATGAGCGTTGGTAGGATCGCTCCACGAAAATAGGCAGTAATGACCATTGATGTGGATGAGTAACCCAGCAAGGAAGTGTTAAAGAGGATCGGGAAGATACCAGCAACTGGAGATTTTGTGTTTCTTAAGTTGTAGGGCACACAATTCTATCATTTTTGAACCCACTTTTTTTTTGGATTGACCCGGGTCAACCTATCTAACTCGTGACCCAATCATTATACCGGGTCGACCACCAGGTTGGGTTTAAAAACTATGGTTTAAAACGCATGATTTAAGTTGTTTCTTTTTTAAATAACATTATGATAATATTGATATTTATTAACACAAGCCTTTATTATTTTTATTAAACATACCTTTTAGAAAATACTAGATAGAGGGATCACGCTATGTTGCAAGCCACCTCAAAATTTTTCAAATGCAAAGAAGGATGCTAAAGTGACTTAAGTGTTTATAAAAAAGAAAAACAAAATCTGAGATTCGGGTCATTGACTCGACTGAGATTTAATAAATTCATCTAATTTAAATAATAAGAATAAATAAACATGTCAATAAATAAAACGACAAAAAATCTTGACAACGTAAAAAAAGTACAAAAAAATGACTGAAACCTATCCATGTTAAGCATGCAAAATCTATGATTTGGTTATGATATCAGGGTAACTCCATCAAAAACAAACCGAATAAAACAATAAATTTCAATTATTAAACAACTCAATGCTCAATGGAAAAACTAAAAAAATGTTAATAAAAAAAGAAATGAAAAAAAAGATTCAAGTCAACTCATGTTAACCTTCAAAACTCGTGACTCTAGTCATGAGACCGAGATCAACTGCATAAAAGACAAACTCTAAAAAAGAACAAAGAAAAATTATAAATCAACAAAATGGTTAGGGATAAATTTGAAAAAAAAAATACAATAAAAAAGGCTCCAAAACAAAAGAAATAGCAATAAAAAAAATGGAAACTAAATCTAATATAAAAATAATTTGAAATCAAATGTTGAAGAATTAAATTGAAAAAAAAAATCAATTAGAAAGGGAAAAAAAATAAAAAAAATGCGACCAAGTTTGATATAAGAATTAAATGAAATCAAATGATGAACGACAAAATTAAAGAAAAAAATCTATATAAAAAATCAAAACATTTAGCAATTAAAATAATGACAAATTTGGATACAAAAAAACAAATAAAAGAACACCTTTATATTTTGATAAGGAGAAGAGAGAAACAAGAGGGAAAAAAATCATCAAAGCCGAACCACTCCTCCTTCGCCCACTCACACAACATCATTTGAAAAATTATGACAACCTACATTGAATACTGCCCTAGAAGGTAGTGTTAGGACATAGGATAGCATTGTATGCCCCACTTACTTAGTAGCACGTGGCAACAACTTTTTTTATTAGTATCCTCATTGATAGAGAGAGAAAGAGAGACTAAATCACCCCTCAAATAACCTGTTAATTACAGAAAAACCAACCTAAAAAGACACAAATGTCCCTTGACTGTAACTTTTTTATTTTTATTTTAAAGGGTACAAGTCTTTATACTATGATAAAAAAGTGAAAAGACCGAATTAACCTCAATCAACCCTTTAACAAATTTTGCTTTTAAAAGTAATAAAATCATTTTATTATACATTTGATGTAAAGATAAAACTATCCCCGATCAATAACACAATAACAAATTGTTTAATTTAAAAAAACCAAATTACCCCTAAAAGCAAGCCTAAATTTTTATTGTTAGAAGCTAAAAAAGAGTAATTACAATTATGGATGATAATGGGTATCCGCATGACAAATTTCTTAATATTTATATTATTTATTATTCATCATATAAGAAATTTAAATATTCATAAATTATCAATCAATTTTCAAGGACCCAATGAATATCCATTATCTACTATTATTTATTAATCAATAAAAAATAAAATAGTTAATATATATATTTGAAGTATGTGTATGTATATATATATATATATATATATATATATATATATATATTAAACAATAAATATTATTCATGTGTTTTATGTCAATATTAAAGTATATTGTATTAAAAAAATCTAAATATTCTACCAAAATACTTTATACATTTTTAGTTATATTCTGGTGAATTTCATATTAGATTTAATAATATTCATACCCTACCCCTTATCTATTAAGTTCTAAAAACGTTCACTCATTCATGTCTGGTTAGTGTTAATCAATTTTAAATTAAATTATCATCCCTACTACACTATTTTAGTGAATAGTGATCTTTGTCTTGTGTCTTGTGCTAAAGTAATTTCACCATGAACTTCAATTTTTCTTTCTTAATTTAATTTTTTGCGTCGAAATAAATTTGATCCGATATGCAATAAAGCACAGGACATGTAACTAGTATATCTCTGTATATAAACTAGAACCTAAATAACGGGAAGACAAGTCATCAACTAAACACGATGTGATGGCAAAAAATTGGAATTTTCATAGAAGCATACGAAATTGGTAATCACGTAATCATGATACAAGCGCAACATGTCAAATGGCAACAGAAGCAACTGAAATCCATGCAATCTGATGGGGAGGGAGAGACATATACTCACCTATGTTATATATTTATGGTCAACTTCCATGTCCATCATAATTGGGAAAAACATCAGGCATTTTTTTTCAGTGTGCAAGATATTTACAAAGAGACATGATAATAAAAACAATCATGTCAACAGATTCATTTTGCCAAGGAAGCTTCGGGATTGATGCATTTGATGCCCTATGTTGGCAGAGGAACCAATTACGATGTAATTAATTCCCACTTTGAAATCGACTTGTGCAAGCAAGAACGTGCACATGTAGAGACATCGTTTCAACCTACAGAAGTATATATATCTAAATCACTGACCACGCTTGCCGACATCTAACAGCTTCTTGACGAACAGCCCTCTTTGGATCATCAAGAGCTTTTGATACAGCTTGCAACACCTGAAAATTATGAGAATACAAATTTAGAAATTCAGGCATGGGCAATGAAGAAAGAAGCTGCAACGCGAAAGCCTTGTCATAAATTGGTATACAGCAAAGAGGCCAATGTCATAATTATCATGACTTGCTCCCTCCTGCTAGGAGCATATTAGCTGATGACTCCACCCACTAAGTTGAGTGGGAAGCTCAAGGATGAAAATTAGAAATAAACCTACTGAATTTGTTCAACTCAAAAGTTTAACAAACCTGGATTCGCATGGGGTAAATCCTTGTGTGAGGCAACTCTGACATGGCAACAAGACATTGAATTGTTGTCTCTCGGACAAGCTGAGAATGTTAGCAGAAGAATCCAAGTATCTTAATTGTGGGTTTTGATAGCAAGGATCAGAAATTTATGACCGAAAGGCAGGAAATAAATAAGTAGACTAGATGTTGAAGTAAAAGGCAAACGGACTTTCAATTTGAATTCACATCCAAAAATGCACATTAGGGCACAAATTAGCAGAAAATTAGAATTTCTTTTGAGGAAAGCTGTTACCATCGTATGAGGGTAGGTGACACACCCAATGAGGTAATTGATGATAATATGAGCATTCTCTATTACGCCTTCTTGTCCTGCATGTGCAAGCATACAAGAGATTATAACCTTAACGGAGACTCAATTTACACATAAATCATAACCTGATAGTCCCTATTTGACAATTTGTGTATAAAAGGAGACAACTTGCATTTTCCACTAGTTGGGAAAACAGTTTTGGTTCATCTTTCATGGATTAAAGACAATATGCAATAACAAGGATTTACAAAGAGAGCTCAAGAAGAATTCCGAATGCTTAACAATAAAGGCCCTTAATGTAAATGCCTTGGGAGCTTAAACGTGATTAATAACTGCTAAACAGTCGATTCTCAGAAGCTTGCAAGTGAGTAGTATCCAGATAATCCTTGCAAGTAAAATGACTCAGAAAAGCATACCCAGTGATATATATGTATGTACCCATATAAGTAAATATAAAGAAAGAAAATTTCCAGATTTGAACTAATTGATACATTAATATGGAGAGGAAAGACATGAATTATGTTCAAGTAATTTACAGGAAACACAACCAACAACAGGCCTAAGCATTTATCAAATCTCTTGCTTCAAAATCCCAGCACAGCAATAATTGCACCTTGACCCAAGGAAAAACGAACAGTCGTGAAACACCTCTTCTTATATACTTTACCAAAGGTCACAAACATAAAAGAGAAGAAACATTCACTAAAGTACCGGTACCACTGCCCCACAACCACAATGACATGTACAATCTTACAGGAGTAGCAACTAGGCAGAGAGATTCACTCACAAAGCCCCACGAAGAAATTTTAAGAATTAAGGACCTGGAAGAATAGTTCCAATTTGAATGGAGTACACATAAATTGATATGCACAACCACAATGCAGTTAAGGTCAGAGAGTCTCACTTCAATTATTTCTTTACCAAATAAAGGGTTAGAAAAATTATACACCCCTTTAAAATTAAAGATAATTATGTTGACATACAAAGAGTCTTACCATTTTTATCTGTCAAAATGCCTGACAGGACTAGCAGAAGGCTGTACATTATATCTTTATCCAAAACATCCTTGCTCAACAACTTTAAGCTATCCAGCACCATTGGAATTAACTGGAAAATGGAATACTTCAGTTTACTAGTAAGCATGCTTGCTAGATGTGAATCAAATATACTGGAAGACTAAGATATCAAACTAACCTTTTTTGCATCATTCAAGATAACAATCAATGGGGTGCCAATTACAACATTTGCAAAAGCCCGATACAGCATAGATCTGAAATCACAGAACTTGCATTATCAATCAAGAAATGGACCAAACATCCCAAATGAAATTGGTCTATAGACAGTTCTCGAGGATCTGAAATTCTCAAGGAATCAAGATACCGCCCAATCAATCATAACCATCTATTTTGGACCATCATGCTATTACATCAACCATGTCACTTGGGATTCATCTGCAAATCTAACTTCTACTATAACTCATGGATGCTCAAGCAAGAGACCCAGATTTACAGGTTTTATTTGGCTTACTATAGCAGATAATTTTCATCATGGTGCGGGATGTTACAATTTGCAACTGCTCAAATCTTTTCCTTGCAACTTCTTGGAACTCCCAACAACAGGACTAATCCTTTTTTATTTCCCACTGATGGAGCATGACTAATCTTTTCTATTCTCAATATTTCTAATAAATAACCATAACAAATGGACACCACAGGAAAAACAAGTATGATTTAACAACACAGTATTATTTCTGGCATAAAACAGACTAAATTCTAACCAAGTCATGACAGCTTTTAAACATATGCATAGATAATAATAAAAGTTGCAAAAAACATAAAAAAGAAAATTGCAAAAGTTCCTAGATCAATTTGACTAGCCATGCAGCTGGATGTCTGCAAGTAAAATATCATATGAACCATATAATAGACAGTTGAATGTAAATTGTTAAATTAGCAGTGTTACTCAAAACTCTTAAGGTTAAACAAAATTAGTGACCAATCCTTGACACGTCATTTTTTTCTGGAATGATCTGGCATTTATCTGGAACTTTTTGATGAACCAAGTCAACAAATCAATACTAATAGAACAACAAAATGAAACCAAAAGTACATGAAAGTGGGTTCTGCTTATTAGTTGTCAAGAAAAATCCATCAACATCTAAAGGAGTACAGGATCAACAAGAGAAGTGAGGGAAACAAGCAATCTGCAATTAGTTTTGAGAAGTTTACCTTGAGAGTAATGAGTCAGACTGAATTATCAAAGACTGCAGGATGGGCATTATGGTGGAGAAAAATCGTTGCTTATAAAGTGGTCGTATTATTGCATGAAATTTGCGGTTTAAGCAAGGCTCAGAATCACTCATAAGAACCTGAAATGCATCTGCTGCACATTTCATTGCAGACAGGCGCATATCCCAGTTGCAATTATTTTCTTCCAATGGCAAGGCACCCATTCTGCCATTTGATTGCAGGCACTCTAAAAAAACTATAGTTATGTCTTTAACCTTTTCATGTCCACGCATAAGCAAACCTTTCCCAATCCATGCCAACCCATCAATGGAACGAATTTTAAGCAAACCACTGTCTGCAGCACCAAGGCATAAGCTAGTGAGACCTGTCTCACTCCAGTAGCCTGTGATACCAGATCTCCCAGCAGGAACATGGTCAGAAGAACTTAAATTTTTACCGAAGATTATATCCATTGCTTCTTCAAAGGTACAACCACCTGAATGCTCTGTTCCACTAGTCTTTAGATCCAATTTGTTAACTAGAGAACCTAACGCCTGAGCAGCCGTAACATAGCCCTTAAGGAACACAATCATGAGAAAATGCAGTACTGTTCTTATATTCGGAATGCGTGTTTGAGGACGAAGTGCTATAATTACTGATGTAAATAAAGAATGAATCCACTCATCTCTACTGGAAAATTTGTCCGTTTCTTGAGTATCTTCTAACTCTTCTAGTTGAGCTTGAAGAGAGGACAAGGAATCCTTCATTGATAAGAAAGTGCTCGATGAGAGTACAGCATAAGCTTTATCAATTATTATGTTCTGGCTTTCCACTGAACAAGAAGCAACAACAAGCTTCATCACTTTCATTGTAGCATCAAGAAGCTCCTGAAGTCAGAAATAATATATGTTAGAGCCATTTCTCAGAGAAAAAGATTTTGCATCTCAAACTAACATCTATCTTCTCTGATGCAAGCTACCACCAGAAATTTCTTTTTAGCACCACTACATATTAAAATGGAAAGTAACATTCCTGAAAGTAGTAGTAATACTCACTTTTTCAAAGATTCCATCAGGAAAGGCCATGCAATTTTCTATTTGGTTCCATATGCAGACAACAAATTGGAGCAAGACTTCCTCGAAAACTTCATATTTCTGAATCCTGAGACCATTCCAAAAAAAATCTACATCAACAGGAAAAAAAGAACAGCAAATAACCCCACCCCACCCACCCCCCAACCCCCACCCCATTGCTAACCAAACCCCTGTGCAACCCACCCCTTAAAAAAGAAATGAA
Organism: Populus alba; assembly: GCF_005239225.2. Lineage (NCBI taxonomy): Eukaryota > Viridiplantae > Streptophyta > Magnoliopsida > Malpighiales > Salicaceae > Populus > Populus alba. The sequence continues at coordinate 8,741,512 of NC_133286.1, read as the reverse complement.
GTCTCAAAAGGGGAAACATCTTTGCTATAAGCACACAAACAGGAAAGAGGATTGTTAATTGTAGGTAAGTATTCCACCTCCTTACATCAAAGGTGCCTCTTATGTGAAAAACCAACCAAACCTCATAATACAATGAATTGATTGAAACAAAAAAGAAAAAAAGAACTTATTTAATGCTTATTACATCTTTCATTTGTAAACTTGCATGCACAAAGGTGCAATGTAATGGGCCATGCCAGTATTGACAAGTCACTACTAGGAATACTTGTAACAGATTGTAGTTTGAGAGGATACAAACACAGATAATGAATTTAGCAAAAAAGGATAGGGATGGTCAAGGTAGAGATGCTGTACCATGGAAGCAACTCATTTGAATAACATTCCAAAAGATGAATTATGACCTTTGCTGATTTCACATTTCCTTGAACCTATGGAAGCACAACAGAAACTTGTACCATCAGATCTATAGGTCCAGATATGAAAATCAGATTGTAGGGAGGAAAAAACTAAAACTAACAGAAGAACCCGGTGAAATGTCCCCAATGCTAGAGTAGGCACAATTGTAATGCAATCTATGGAAATCACTCACTGAATTTAGAAGAGACATTTTTTTTCGACATTTAAGCGCACACAAAAAGAAAAAAATAAGACAGTGCATGGGTGTCCAAGTATCATGTTCTTTCAATGGGGACATTCCCTGAGCTCTTATAAAGCGTTTAGAGGTTGTTGAACATACGTACATAAACCTCAGCTAGATTGGCACATATAACTTCTTGCAATCCAGTAACAATTTTCAGCATATATTGAAGCCCACTTGTGCCAATGTCAGAGATGGCTTCCAGTTGGAGTTGAAATGGTATATCATGATTATCAGATGATATCATTGAAACAATCTTCTGAACAACAATATCCATATAGCTCATTGACTTCTCAGACTCGTTACTACCATGAATAAACAAGCCAATCTGAACCAGTGCCTTCACCGACAGTTTCCACAACAATGTCTTGTTGAAATCAACAGTGATAATAGATACAAAGGTCATCAAAATACTTTCACAAGTAGATTTTGATACTAGTAAATAGCCTCCAGGGAATGTAGCTAGAATTTGCAAACCCTTCACTGCACATCAATTACAAAATAGAAAAGCATGCAATCAGAATTTTTTTATGTTTGAGTTCCTGTAACTAGTCAACAAATTATGCTGAGAGTCCAAACAGCAACTAATGGAAGGAAAAGGCTGATCGGTGCTTCATCTAGGAACATATATCAGAGTTATATTCCTTGACAACTAATGGGAAGCAAAGACTGAAAACAACTATTTTTCTTAAAACCTCAATGGTGCTTTAGTTTTAGCACCATATATCAGACTTATATTCCTTGACTTATAATACCACTGCATATGTTTCCAGGAGCTGTAATATGTCCACATTTACATCTCATAAAACCCAAAAAAAAAAGTACGTTTTCTATTTGCTTCCAGCACAGGTACTGCAAGCATGTTTTCCTTCCTGGAAATGGCAGGCTATTGATGGTGGGTGGCACATTGGACACATGATGCATGTCCAGGTGCATCAGGCAGACCCAAGAGTGGGGAAAATCTTCCTACTCTAAAACTAGGTTTGGATATCAAAATCAATTAGGAAAACGAGAGTTACATTATATGTGGCAATAAGAAACTACATTCTCTTGTTCACGTACAGAAAGGGCTCCTTTCTTCTTGATTTTTATAAAATCCAAAGGGAAACCAACTCTTACAAAATAAATCCCAAAGTTCACACTTTTGAACTCACCCATGGTACAGAATTTGTTCAGGCACTAAAACAAGTCAGCAATAGAAAGATTTTGGGATCAAATATAATTTACATTAGAACTCTCAGGTCCAACTCCTTGTACCCAGATCTAGGTAACATAAATGCCAGATCTCCATTGGTTCTGAACCTAGAATCAATTACTCGAGTTGGTAGACAACCCAAGGCAAGCTTATTGAGAAATATCCAAAAACTTGCAATTTAAAATAGAAAAAGAAATGGGAACAATGACCACCTCAATAGCACTGCAAACCAAAGCATTTACCTCCAAGATACACATCCGCGTCATGAGCAGGCTTGTCTGTAGTTGTTGCCAGGGTTGAACTGAAAATCTTGCTTAAAGAGGTAGAAAATCTCTGAAGCAAGCAGCACCATGTCTCATTTGCAGAAACACATTGTGATGCAAGATCACCGGAACTGATGGCCAAATCCCTGCATGCTCCAAGAAGTTCAACACAGAGATAAAGAGATCCGTGATCAGGTCTTTTGGAGATCATGCAGTCATCATTAAAAGAGCAAGTCCCAGATCCATTCACAACTGGAAGCCCCATGCTCTCCATCAAGCAGGAGAAGAAATATTGAAAAATTCTACTGCAGGAAGCAACAGATGCCTTCACAGAAACATAAAGGATACGACCGACTGAATACAGTTTCTGTGTGCTTTGCAAGGGAATTTCATTGTAACTCTGGCAGCCAGTGATGGAATTCAAAACCATATTTATTTCTTCATCACCAACAATCATACTTGAGAACAAATCATTATTTTGGATAACAACCTTTTCCAGTAGAGCCAGTGCTTCAGCTGCTATTTCATTCTCCTGACAGCCTAGACCACCTAGGGATTCTGGGGTAAAGGATAACACAAATGATTGTCCTGAAGTAAATATTGCATCTTTCAGTGAAGACCAAATAGCTCCAGCATGTTTTGCGATTCTTTCTGCTCCATACTTTGATGTGCAATAGCTAAGGTACTTTAATGAATCAACCTGGAAACATATAAACAGAATACATATTTATGCATTCTACAGATTTCAAAAACAAGAACCTTTTGGGAAAGTTATGGAGAAGTACGAATTGGAGTTTATTATTCAAATATTATTTCAAAACACAAAACTCCAAATCTTGATTTGCAGTTTTCCAAGTTTATATTGGGTTTACGAGCACTATCAAAGTTATTTTCAACATTTCCCTCATAAAAACCAACCTTATTTGCTTGTGTTTACCACATGGAAAACAAAGAAATATCAATAAGGCTTTCATTTATATTTTTTTTCCTTTTTTTCCAAAGGACCCTCCACATTATGAATCAACTTTGTGCCTGATGTTTAATATTTTACAATTTGAAAAAAGTTTTCTATTTTAACAAAATGAAAACATTTTCTAGTTTTGCATTGAAAAGGAAAAACAGAAGATGGAGATGGAAAATCACGTATTTTGACTAAGCATTGGACTTTAACATTCCAAAATCATGTTCAGCTAGCATACGAGTAAGCCTATCTGCATAATCATCAATTGCTAAAATCTAGCTTAAGTTAAACAGAACTGACCTTCGCGGATGATAGGGAGGAAGAAAGTTTCTCAAGAAGCAACGGAATGACAGATGGCTCGAAAAGAGGTGAGGATGATAGTGCAAGCTGTAAAAAAAGAGAGTAGAAAATATAGTCAAGAAAGGTCGCTCTTTCAACATGATCTCTGGCAGTTTATACAATATTTAAAGTAAAAAAAAAAAAAAACCAAAGCAATAAACCTAATGAAACATCATAGCAAGGTAGGATGGAAATTATATGCAAACTTTTACCACATTAGTTTGTGGGAGCTCTCTCACCTAATTAAAAGTTTCAAGTGGCAAATTACATCTGTTTAAACCACATTTCCAAGGAATATATCACTTGGTTTCACCTTGTTAACAGAAAACATATCTTCCAAATGGAAGGAATTCAGCTCCCTTCCAGGATATGGTTTTATTTCCCTTTCGCAATTAGACAAACTCCTTTCAGCAATAGTCCAACAGCCAAAAGCATAGGCATCATCTATGACCCCCACCATTTGCTATTTTTGTTCTTAACTTTCATAGGACATGTAAGATTTGCATTATTTGAGCATGCAAGCATGTTCTTAGATAATTTCTTGTATGTTGTTAGTTTTAAGATGATCCATTTATTTATTTTAATCTTAGTATTGTCATATTTTAAGAATTGAAAGTTTAAACCCCCCCCCCCCAAGACACCAAAAAAAAATTCCTTCAAATTCATAAACACATGCACTTTACATCATTGGCAATATGATTTCCACAAACCTTGTCTAGGACATGCAACTCTAGCATATAACTATCCTTCCAAAGGCAGAGAACAACATAAACATTAGTAAGTTATTTCTACTACTACTCCCAGAAATTTCTATGAACAGCAATTTTGACCTGCAACATCTTCTAAGAACCTGAGTAGCGACATTAGGGCTTCTGATCCTGCTATCCAACAGCTAAAGAGACTCCTACCAGAGGCCAAGAAATAGAAGTCCACAGTGTGGCACAGACAGCAAAAGAAGAAAAATTAATGTGCATTTGTAGTCAATGGTATTTATGTAATTTCAGATTTTCTGGAAAATCTGGACAATTATTTAAGTCTAGGTTTTAGTTTACAATCAGTATTCTACCAGTTCTAAAGTAACTAGCTTTATTAGGTTTTTCCTTTTCTAAATAGACTTAGTATTTTCTTATCTAGAACAATAAGTGTCTTGTTGAGCTTGGAGGACTAGCAACTCTATATAAAGGTTATGTAATGTTCAATTTTTTAATTGAAGTTTAAGATTAAATTTTCAGAAATTTGCTTTTGATTGTGGGATTCAATTTTCCCTTAGGTGTGACTGCTAAGAATCCCAGGTGTGAAGCTTTGTTTTTTCTATCCTTAAGGTTTGACTCCTAGAAACCTTGTTAGTCTGACTATCCTTTCCACAATTTCCAACAAGCAAATCCCATCAAATTATCTTAAAGCACTCATTAAATTCCCTAAACAAACTCTCACACATACCTAGACAACCCTAAAACAATTACCAATCAAAGGTTCAGCCTAAAATCAACTAAAACACTGTAAACTGCACTGTTCACAGCACCAAACATCTCCTGAAAGTCGTCCAGAACAGCCCCAAACTTGTCCTGCATCACAATGTGGCTAAGAGAACTATTTATTGCCTCAGAAGAGTATGGTCATCAAAATATCCATAAACTCTGCTCCTTCCAAATAGTCTATTCAGCTGCAAGTGCAGCAAATCTCGATACAATCTACACAGTGCCTTTTCACTACAAAATGCTATCTAAACTCAACCATGAAATGTCCAAGAAAACTGGGCAAGGTGTGACCACCATATATTTGATAAGAATAAAGCTTAATTGAGTAATATGAGCCTGCCAAATATTTACCTTCTTATGCTCTTGCAGGCTTGCACCAAAGCACAGTATCATTACCAACTATGGAAGTGATGATAGAGATTTAACAGAAAATAACAAAACCAGCTTTACATTGCAGCCAATAAAATATAAGATTTACTTCCAGAGCAATATAGCTAGGAAAATTTCAAGAGAGAAAATATCTACTACAAGCCAGAAATTTTTAACAGAACAGCAGTAGATACCATTAATGCCCTTGAAAGATCATCCCTTTTCACCTCAACATCCTCTTCAGCTTTTGGCTAGAAATGCAAAGAAATAAAATAATGCATATCAAAAATCAATAAATGCAGAACCATATTAATATAAAGAATGAGTAAGAGAATAAGATCAAATTCATTTCACATTCACAAGTAGAGCAACAGGAAAGGGCATTTAATAATACAACTTAAGATTCTGCATCAAGGCTCTTAAAGTTATTGATGGTTCCAAAACACCAAAAACAAAATCTAAAATTGAAGTTTCTTATTTTCTTTCATAAATTTACACTCAGAAACCTCCTCCACTGCACCCAACATGGGCTCAAATCTGTCATTATCCCAAAAAGGCCACTGACACTTAGCTTTATCTGCTAACCCATGCCAGTGCCCATAATGAAATGAACCCCACGAGCTACATTACTTCCTTTCCCCGCTGGTTATGCTTATGGATTTATATCGAACACAGTTTCAGAATACCATCTGTTCTCCACAAATTTCCAGAAACTAATTCCACTTTCAAATTATCCCAAAGTTTGATGGACAACAGACCTTCACACAGTAGTATGACTCAAATTGATGTTTTCATTATAAACATCTGATAAGTTTCATTGTTTAACTTAACTTCTGCAATAACTGCAATCGAACCAAAAGCCAAAGTTAAATATCTGGCTATCAATTGTCAAGTGTTTCAAGCATTTCCAGCTTCCAAAAGTTTTCACGACTTGATTCCAAAGGATCTAAAATGCCATGCAAGTTGAATGAATCCCCTGCTCCTAGTTTCCCTTCTCACTGTATAGCAAATCTCTTTTGTTATTTATAAATTTTTTTGTGGCAAGCAGTAGTCCTCCCTCACAGAACACAACCTCCTCCCCAACAAATTATAGTGCAGTTGAATTGAGCAAGAAAATTTTAACAACTATGGCAGTGCTTTGTAGGCATCTTAAAGCTTAAGCATCAAAATCCCTTCCAAGTTGATTTATTATTAACAAGAGATGGGTTTTTTTTTTTCTTTTTTGAAAACTTGAGCATCAAATTCATAGAAATGTAGAAATACATGTTAGACTTTAGCATAATTCAAATTGTTGGTAAGAAATAGTAGTTGAACTGCTGAAGCTATTAGATATTCTTGTTGTGGTGCAGGAACCAGATGATAAAGCAATCACATTCTACAATTTTATTTTATTTTTTTGAAAGTGTCTTAAGACCAGCATTGGTTACCGATGAAAACAACATGAATTAGAGATCATATCCAAATAAAACCATGCTTAGCATCATTACAAGATTTAGAACTATGATCTTATGCATCAACATAACCTTATTGGCAAATGTATGATTGACTGCAAGTAAAATGGTACTCGCAAACACTAACATTTGGCTGAACCAAAAACTAATAAAATATCCAATACAGCAAATAACTACTACAGGCATCTCATCCAGCATTAAGAGAACAAGTATGGCTACATAAGAAAAGATGAAGGCACTTTCTACAAATCTAATACATGAGGCCTCTGAAACCTCTCAAAATTAAGATTCTGTGTCATGAAAAAAAAAAAGTTGCCGAGGTAGACAATAGACCAAAGAATTTAACTAGATGGTAAACTCCCTAAACTTCAAGCGGTCACTTAAGCACCCCCATGAAAAGAAAAAAGAGTTTACGACATCCAAGTAAAACAAAAAATAAGCCTAAGACATGCATCACTTGTCATTTAAAAGGGAAGGTTCAAAAATGCTCCTTGAATATCATGTATATACATGTAGACACAATGCAAAACCTGAGACTCTTAATAAGGCAGCTGCAGGAAGGGGAAAAAAAATATAAGTGAAAAGCAATCATATCCAGACAACTGGTCCATACAAAAGAGTGATTGGTATATGAAGCTTACATGTGTAAAATGAATGGGAAAGTAACTGCTCAAAATGCCAAATAGATCGCTAGCAAAACTTTCTATGGGACCACAAGGATCAGGAAACACTCGCACTAGAACCTCCATGATGTGAAATGCTAGCATTAGGCATTGAGGATCCTTTTCTCCATCAATAGCTTCACAAATTCCATAAATAAGATCATCACCCTAGAATCACAATCAACAATGTGATCATATCAAAACATGAAAAGTACAAGACATTGTAAAAAACAAAATCAATTACAACACTATGTGACAAACACCAAGTGGTGTTTGTATATGGTATAAAAGTTTATCAGGTGGTAATGGTGGGGTTTCTGAGAGTAGAGTTTTAGAAACGTATCCCTCAGACTTTTGCACAAAGTTGGGGCTATCAAGAATAAGATTTTGATAGAGCTAGAAACAACTCAAGTAAGCTAACATTTAGGATAATACGAGGATCTACTCTGCCAATCATATTTTAATTGACAACGTACCCAAAATTTCAGATAAATATCGTTCAATAAGATCAGTGGGTTGCATCTATAGTGTTAATGTATGGATCATAATAACTATGAATTTCACAGGTATAACTAACAATGATTTAAGCAAGCAAATGGATTTCATGGTTATGTTTCATCATGAGCAACTATCCTAAATAACCTTGTGCTGCTTATATAAAAATCATTTTGAACCCAACAATACCCTTGTTCAGCTTCTCATATTGTTCTACATCATGGAAAAAGGTATTCCCAGTTACAACTACATCAAAATAGGTCATAAGAGGGGAAATGGGAGACAATCCTACTCTTCCAACTCTTTCATGAAACAGGTCATGGGACAAAAACCTGAAGTAGACATTTTCCCAGAACATCACCATTCCACCAAGCAACAACCACTGATAAATAACAATGACAAAAGGCCATTGTTCGGGAGACAAAATTTGGCATCTCCCCTATTACACAATTTTTTGTTTCATTGCACAATTATGATACAAGCTTGAACCAAGTTCCGAGTTTGGCTGAGGTTGAATCCACTTTTATTCTTTCTCTTTTCTAACTTTTTTGAGTCATTCACTTGAAACTGGAAAGTATGAGTTAAGGGAAAGTGAGACTGAAGAGATACCAGAGAAGCAACAGCGTGGGGATAGTGTTCTAGCAGACATTCCATAAGTTCAAAGCAAAGCTGCAAGAAGAATTTAATGGTAAGTTCTAAAGTTGAAATTTCACAAAGAAATTACTAAAAAAATGGAGAGAAAAACCAGGGTGCAAAGTTAATCCAGACAGAAAGCTGTTGTAACTTCTGGAAGAGTTGGCATTAGAATTACATGTGTAGACAATCCTACCTTCCTGTCATGTTGTCCTAAAGACTGAACCTGCAAGTTTTGCAAAAAAGACTCTGCAACTCCTTTAGCATCACTGCTAATGACCATACCACCACTTTTCCTTTTCACCAATGCCAAACAACCAACAAGTGCACCACGTAAAGCTCTCCAATCTGCCTGATATAAGGATAATATCATCTTTATAATTTTGATGCAATATAATAAAGAGTATAGCTAATCACTACCTGGCCAAAATAAAAAGAATGAAAAAAGGATTAGATTGTTGAAACCCATACTAATCAAAACTCATAGTAATGAGCGTGAGCATGGACCATCAAATAGGTTTCAAAGTATAATCTGGACTTTATGTATGAAAAAAGAAGCGAGGCCATAACAAAGAATGCATTAACAGGACCTAAATACATGGCGAGGACATAGTAAGTAAAATAAACCACCAATTCAGCATTTCATAACCTACTAAAGACCTGGTAATCACTACAATTTAGAAAACTGTAGTCTATAACTGAGCTTTAAAGCCCATTACATAGGGATGACTCTAGCATCCACTCTATCTATTGATACAAGGCTATTTTAAGGAAGTGTAGTACAGTTACCTACAGTACTCTTCCATTAGTAACTCAACTCAAATGCTACTTTACCTTCAGCCTGAAGGAAATTCAATCCTCCTAACCAGAAGAAAGAAGGGAAAACTCCTAGCTTAAGAACTCAAAGCTGCGGACTGCCCAGCTTTCCTTCTAGCCAATGCCATTTCAAGCTTCCCCCTTTTCTGAAGAAGTGTGGTACTTACAATCCCAGCTTGCGTACCCAGAGCATATACCAAATTGGATCTATTCTTTCTATTCATATGTGCACCATAATTGAATCCTTGTAAGGAAACGATGATTGAGTTCTCACTAGAATTGTAATCAATAACCATACCAGCATAAACAAATATTCCTAAAAAAAATAAATGACGAAGGATTTTGTATTGCACCAACAATCCAGCATTTGTGCTTGCAGACATCTTTCACTGAAATGACTCCATCCTTACCACATAGAAACTCAAAGAAAGGCTTCAAAGTAAAACCAAGACTAATCAGGAAGGAGAATCTAAACATAGAAAAAAAGAGTCCAACAAAACCTATCCAACTTTATAGGAGGAACATGGAACCAATCACATGGCAACATAGGTAAGAATGTTTCCAGAATAAGCAAACCTTAGAAATACTTCATTTGACTTCTTCTTTAAATGTGCACAATCTCATGTATTCTCTAATGGATTCCCAGATCACCAGTCAAGTGTATTGAGATCAAAATTACAATGGACAAGACTTTGTGCAATATAGCGGAACCAAGAAGAAATTTCTTCAAGCATAGTATCAAAGGTGTGCAGCTAATTTTACAGCGTAAAATGAAACAAAAACAGCAGATAAGCCATAAACACCAGAAACACCTAAATAACATAAATTATTATATATTGCAGCCTCTTCCATGTACATGTATATGCATTGCAAAATGACAAACTCACCAGTCGCTCTTTGAAGAAAGACGTCATGCTATGAATAGTAGCAGCATCCAGCGGCTTTGATGAAAGACATTTAAGTGCTTCTCCAAGCAGAAGGATGCCTGAAACAGTAAAAAAAAAAATTATTCAAAGAGCTTTCTCAGAGTATGGTGTTTCAAAAAAATAAATAAATAAATAAACAAGAGGATAGCACAATTTTTACTAGCATGCTTGAATTAGTTTAAAATTTCCTATCACCGAAAAACAATCACAAATAGTTTACCCCATAATGCCGTAAACATGCTCAAAATGAAAAAATTGTCCCCACATTATAACCATATACCATATAATTTGCTTAAGAACCATTTTTCAGAAAGGATTGGTACTCATCATTTATTTGCACATTAATCAACATAAGCAAACATAAAGTATTACAGTAACAAAAAGTACCTCGTGCACGGATTATGCTATCTGTTGTAGTCAGATACATCTCCATCTCCCTAACCTAAGCATAACACAAGCATCAATACAATAGTTCACCGAAAAAACGACCATAACCATGAAAAACATTGTAAGAAAAAAAAAAAAAAAGCGAATTATACCAGTGATGATATAGTTACTACATCATTCTTCACGAAGGAAACTATTGCATCCAAACTTGCAGCCTGCACTTAAGACACGAATTATTAATTAAATACATTACAAACAAAACCAAAACTATTCTAAATTTGGAAAAATATCTGATTTTTTTTTTTTTTTCATTTTTGTTTTTATATATTCAACAATAATTGAGAAATTAAGCTTCCTATGAATATATGGAGCAGCCAATTGAAGAGTTTAAAAGGCTAAAAAATGAAGAGGTAAAAGTTCAAAACTGAGGAGCTTGTGCGATTAAGAGTAAAGTAGGCCTTGAACCTGCTGAGTAGAGGAGCGTGATGAGTCAACAAAAGATTCAATATGCTGAGTCAGCTGACTCGGTTCTGCCATTGTTTGTGAGTGGAGAGAATTTTAGGGTTTTGGGAGCTAACAGAAAAGAAAAGAGGTTTATACCGTTTTGGTGAGTTTGAAGGGAGAGACTGAGCGTTTCATTATATCACTGTTTGGCATTGCATTTTAATCATATTTTAAAAAAGTTTTGAAATTTTATTTTAATTTTAAATTAGTTTTTATATATATTTGTAGATGATTTTAATATATAAATATTAAAAATAAATTAAAAATATATATTATTTTAACACATTTTCAAGTAAATATAATTTTAAAAAAAAAAATTATCACACTTCTAAACAAATCTTAATTAAAAAGTTTAACAATATTTTTCTATGAGTTTTTTCTATATTTTTTTAAAAAACAATTATTTAGATGTAGATTTTAATATTTGAAAATGTAAAGCTACATTATAAAATACACCCTTAAATATTAAAGATATAAAATACAAAATTAATGTGATGCTAAAATTTAAACTTTAGAATAGTTAGTATTAAATCTGATGAGGTAGAGATTCTCTCACGAAAGGAACTTGCCATAAACTTAAAAAAAAAATAACGAATAGAAACTCAACCTAGAAAAACAATCAAATAACAATGCAATTTACTTTAGGTAAAGTGCATTGAAAGTGACGTGTCTTCCCTTTGTACAACTAGTTCATTATCTAGACTTTCACAAACCATAAATTCTTAGTAATTATAATACTAGATAACAACTCTTGAATCTTAATCATAATCTTATAAATAAACCCAAACTCATATCTTTTTTTTAATAACAGTACCTCCTTAAAAGGTACAAATAGCTTGTCGACACTTGACATCAACCCACAATAACTCTTAAGAACAATGAAGCCACACAAAATACGAAAATATTAGTTGATATGCCCTCACGTTGCCACGAACTTATGGCATGCTCGTGTGTTGTCATGGATTTGTAAAAAAAATCATAAATTTTTTTAAAAATATATATTATATGAAAAAACACTATTGCAATCCACAATGTTTTCAAAAAAAATTAAACTACAAAACTAAGAGGCTGTTTGAGAGTGCTTTTCAAAAGCGCTTCCGAAATAATTTGAATTTTTTTTTTTGCTTTGAATTAATATGTTTTTGATGTTTTCAAATCATTTTGATGCACTGATCTTAAAAATGATTTTTAAAAAATAAAAAAAATATTATTGCCATACTTTTCTGAGTGAAAGCACTTTGAAAAGCAACCACACTCTCAAACACCCTCTAAATTCTCAATCAGCTTATTATTAAAAAAAAAATAGATAAAGATAATTTTGAAAAAAAATCATAAAAAAAGGAAAAAAAAAATCATGTAGGGAAACACTGCAGCAATCTATAAGTGTTTTGTGAGGAAATATACAATTATAATTCTTAACCAACTCAATATTAAAAAAATAAAATCAATAAAAATAATTTTGGAAACAATCATAAAAAAAACCGAAATGAAAAAAAAAAAAAACTATGTAGAAAAACACTGTAGCAATCAATAGTGTTTCATAAAAAAATCTGTAATTGTAATTTTCAATCAGCTCAATATTAAAAATAATAAAATCGATAAAGACAATTTTGAAAAAAATTACAACAAAAAAAAATTATTGGAGAAACACTTTAGCAATCAACGGTGTTTTAAAGAAAAAAAACTACAAAGCTAAATTTTGAACCAGCTTAGTATGAAAAAAATAAATTCAACAAAGATAATTTTAAAAACAAATCGATAAAAAAAACATATGGGGAAACACTGTAGTAAGAAAAAATCATGTGGGGAAACAATGTAACAATCCATAATGTTTTTTTTTTCAAGAAAAAAACTACAAAACTAAATTATCAATCAGCTCAATAAGAAAAAAACTAAAATTGACAAAGATAATTTTTAAAAAAAAAGAAAAAAGAAAAAAATCATATGGAAAAACACTGTAGCAATCACAGTGTTTTAAAGAAAAAACTATAAAGATAGATTCTCAACCAGTTCAATATTAAAAAAATAAAATTGATAAAAATAATTCTGAAAAAAAAAAAAAAAAGAAGACAATTTTGGGGGAAAAATAAAAATAAAAATATAAAGAAAAAAACATGTGGGGGAAGCTAAAGCTAAATTCTCAACCAACTTAATATTAAAAATTCAACAAAGATAATTTAAAAAAAAAACATGTGGAGAAATATTATACCAAAACAAAAACCATGTGGGGAAAATACTGTAGTAATCTAAAATGTTATTTTATATATATAAAAAAAAAACTACAAAGCTAAATTCTCAATCAGCTCAATATGAAAAAAAAAAAACCAAAAATGATCATTTTAGAAAAAAAAATCATAAAAAAAAGAAAAAAAATCATACAGGGAAACATTATAGCAATCCACAATGTTTTTTTTAAATGACAGAACTAAATTCTCAACCAGTTCAATGTTATAAAAACATCAACAAAAATAATTTTGAAAAAAACATAATTTTTTTTTTGAAAAAGAAGTCAATCATAAGAAAAAAAATAAACAAGTAAAAAAAAAATATATATTAGTATAATAAAAATAAAAAGTGTAGGGAAAGCTACAATACTTTTTTCATACCTTTTAGAGTATTGTTAATTTTTATTCTAATAAGCTTGGATGTCAAGAAGTGAATTCTACCTATAATAAGGTGTCATCCTATAAAAAAACTAACATCGATAAATTCAGGACATGTCTTGAATTTTAGTTGTGACTTGCGAAGGCCAATATAAGAGAATAAATTAAATTTGAAAAGAATAGAAAAGGGAAAGAAATGGAGAAAATTTGGAGGAGCAATGTACTTCTCTAAAATAAATTAATTTGAAATGTATTGATTAATATCTTTTGAAATTGCAAGACTAAGAAAATGGGAGTTCATTGAAACAAGATGTTTGAGAGTATGGTTGTTGTTGCTTTTTAAAATGTTTTTTACTAAGAAAAGCATGTCAATAATATTTTTATTATTTTTTAAAAATTATTTTTGAAATCAGCACATCAAAATAATTTGAAAAATATTAAAAATATATTAATTTAAAACAGCAAAAAAATTCAAATCTTTTGAAAAATGCTTTTCCATCGCAATGTCAAACATCCTCTAAGATGTATGGAATCTTAAAATTTGGGGTTATTATTGTTTTTTTTTTTTTTGAAAAAGTTAGGTGTGTCAGTAACATAAAACATTTTCTAGTTTTCAATTCCAATTTTGTACTTTTTTTAAACTCTTTATTTTTTAATAAAAAAATAAGAAAACTTGTTCATTTCTTAAAGTTTAAAAATATTTTTCTAATTTAGAAAATTGAGAAATATGTTCGAACTATATTGTTTTGTTGTTTAGAGAAAAATAATAAAATAAAAATTGTGTTCAAATTAAACTTGTGTTCTAGGATATTCTTTATATTTTTTTCATAAACAAATATTGTTTTCTCATCTTAACAGTATATATTATCCATTATTTATTTATAATTGTTCTCTTTAGAGAGAGAAAATTAACCTAATGAAATGGAATAAAATATATAAAAAAGCATAACAGTAGTTAAAGATTTTCACTAGAGTGTCTATTAATAATAAAGTTTGATTGAATTGTTATATTAATTAATATATAATAAAATTAATGATTATTATATTATTCCATAGTTAGTCTATAATGGCTTGTCTAACCAAGCTTATTAGCTATTAAAAATAGGGGTGAGCAAAAAAATCAAAAAACCAATTAAAAAAAAAAATAACCGAAAAAATCAAATCGTGAAAAAAAAAACATATTAAAATTTTGAAAAAAACAAACTGGTTCAATTTTATAAGCTTGAAACCGAAAAAAACTAAGCCGGACCGAACCGAATCCAAATCTGAAAAAACCGAGCCAAATAAAAAAAAACTAAAGTCAAAAACCGAGTCAAACTGAAAAAACCTAACCAAACCGGTTTGAACCGGGTTTTGTCCTAAAACATTGAACCGAATTGAAACTAGTCGGTTTGAACTGATTTTGATTTTTTAAAAAATTCAATTTTGTTATTTTTTTTTAATAAAAACTAAGCCAAACTGAAAATAATCTTCCATAATTAAGAACATCCACTTTAATACCTTCTTTCACCGCATTATTATCATTTTTATGGGGGAAATTCTAATAATTCTTTACCGTATTATCATTTTTTAATGGAACAAAATTATGCAATGTGGTACAAGCAATTAAAATTAATTCTTATCTTCGTAATAGATAACTTAGAATATCATCCAAGATGTTATACCTAGCCTTCATCGATAAACCGAGACTTCTTTCAATGACATTTCTTAAATCTTAATAATGAATGCATGTAATTAAAAATCTTTCACTTTTAAGGAAAAAGAAAATTCTCGTCAAGTTTGATGAGGTAGATTGATATCATGATGATTGCACGAATTAGACAATAAAAAATAGTTTTTAGATACGATCTAATGGCTGGTCTAATCCAAGATTTAAATTTTGGGTTTTGACCAGATCATCGACTTGTTCGGATCAATTTTTTATTTTTTAAAGAATCAAAACGACTTTATTTTAGTAAAAAAAAGTCAATGAGTTCCGGGTTTTGACCAACTCATCGAATTACTCGAGTCAATTCTTTTTTTTTTAATCAAACAACTTCCTTTTAGTAAAAAGAAAACAAAAATCAACAGGCTATAATCGGGTTTTTGATCAAGTTTTGTCGGGTCAACCGGGTCACATGGTCAATCAGGTTACACTGGGTCTTTTCTTTTCATATTTTTTATTTAATTTGGCCCGATTCCAACCTTGGATCAGTTGGGTTTCAGGTCAATCCGTTGGATCGAACCGGATTTCAAAACTATGCAGAAAAGTTATTAATTGAAATAGTCTTTGATAAATACTTGATGCTTAAATAAAAAAAAAGGAAAGAGTAAAATGTATAACAACAAAATGCATAAATAGAAGATAATCATGAAATTCATCAAAATTAAAACTATGCTTGTGGTTAAATATTTTATCGCTAGTACAGATATTTATAATTATAAAAAAATAAAAAAATTAAAAATATTCCATTGCATGCTTAACATGACACTCATTTACGTTGAATTGTAGCTTCTAAATAAGCATTGTATATTATAACTAAGTAATAAGGAAAGCTTCGAAGTTTTAAAAAATAATGTTTGTGAAGTAACGGATAATAAATTCAATAACACAATCTATAATTTCTTACGTGACAATTCATAATAGAAGAACTTTTATTACTTTAACAATATTTTTTTTAATTTAATCTATTTTTTTCAGGTAAACTACATTAAGTCTAGTGTAGTTCACTCATTTTTCATATATTTTTTTAAAAATTACATTTTATATATAAGTTAACT
Organism: Populus alba; assembly: GCF_005239225.2. Taxonomy (NCBI): domain Eukaryota; kingdom Viridiplantae; phylum Streptophyta; class Magnoliopsida; order Malpighiales; family Salicaceae; genus Populus; species Populus alba. Next base: position 8,725,033 of record NC_133286.1, on the reverse strand, counting down.
TAAATTTTTAAATTAATCAAAAAAGCTAAACTACTCTTGTATATAATATATTAGAAATACCGCAAACAACAAATTAGTTAAATAAAATTTCTCTCTTCATACATGATTTCTTTCTTTCATCTCCGGAACAAAAAAATCTTACCAAAATCAAAACCTCATCTTTTGTATTTTTATAGAATTTTGTGTTTTGAAAGTTGTCTAATTTTTCGATAATTAACTTTTTTGAGCCAGAACCACTCACTCCATCGCTCCCAAAATAACAGACTCCTTAAAAAATTAAGTGTGATTGCGGTTGTTTTTTAAAGTACTTTTTCATGTTGAAATGTATCAAAATGATATTTTTTTAAAATTATTTTTGAGATTAGGACATCAAAATGATCTAAAACATATAAAAATTTTAATTTTTTTTTTAAAAATTGAATTTGTTGGAAACACAAGTTAGCTCGCGTTTCCAAACATAATGTAATAATAACTTGTTATAAATCCATGATAGGTTTCAACATGTAATAATAAAAGCAATCTCCACAACAACGATTTTATCTCTACTTATATATATATAAACTTTGGAGGGTATAGATCAATTAGTTGGATTTTATATTTTTTTTTTAAATGTCACCAGTTCAAGTTCCATAAACCTCAGAGCCATTGGAGACTTACATGATTATTAACTTCAAGACCCATAAGATTAATCGAGGTATACATGAGTTAATCTGGACATCACACTTAATGGAAAAAAAAAGATTCTAAAATAAAATAATAGGAGATGTCTACAGTGCCAACGATGTTGGGTCAAGTCCAATGGTATTCGCCATGAAATAAAAGTGATATCCTTATATTTGAATCATGATGCTTGTTGTTTTCATACAAGAGACCACCAAATAGAGGAGTTGATGCTGCTATGACCACCACCGCCCATAACCACATCACCACCCACAGACAACAATCACCCACCACCAACCAACCCACCTTGATCAACCAATCAGCTCGACATCAACACACCACCACCATCGAATCAACCCCTCTTCATCTTTCTTCTTCTGTCATTGAATCAACATAACCATCACAACTCAACCCTAATTCCCATAACAACAACCAACATGTGTCCAACAACAGATCAATCTTCTCTTCTATCTATTTATCATTAATGTCAACAAACACGAGTCATTATGTCTTTCTACTCTCTAACTCACTAGCATGATTGAGCTAATTGTATTGGACTTGGATGACTCATAGCTATTTGGGTTTGAATATATTTTTGTTGAAACAAGTTGAAGCTATTTGGGTTTTTAACATAATCTTTTGTGCTTTATTTATTACAAAGGGATGGAGAATGTGAGATTGTACATGGGGTATGAGATTAATGAATTTCTAGACTTGAGATTCATGAATTTTTTTAATTGGCATCAGCCGATGTGTCTTAAAAAAAACAAAGATGAGATGGTGTTTAGATTTTTTTTTTAATTTGATGATAAAATTATAATATTTAACATAAAAACTCTTTAGTAATTAATTATAATATAATATAATTAGGTAAATAATTTATTTTTTTTATTAATTTTTTTCTTTGCGCAAGTAATTGAGATTATAAAATGTTATTAAACTTATAAAATATAAGATATAAAGTATAATTTTAAAGGAATTGAGGTAAAAAAAAAGGTAACTTGCATAAAGAGTTTATATAATTAACCTATTTTTATTAGTACTTATTCCAATGACCACAAATAAAAAAAATAAGTTTTTGAAAACAGACCCGCGCGGCCCATTTGCTCCCGCTTCCTCTCTCTTCCTTTTGCCCAACCTCACTCTAGAACCCTAACTCATTCACACTCTTCAAAACCCTCCCCTTTCTCACTCTCTGCATCAAAGATGATGAAACTATCGAGACTTCTGAACTCCAACAGGTATTCTTCTTCTTCTTCTTCTTATTATTATTATTATTCTTATTAGTATTATTATTATAACTGAAAATAATAAAACCCTAGTTAGCTAGCTCCATTCTCCTCTTCCTCTCCATCCATGCTCTCCTCCCTGTTTTTTCACGTAATTTTTTTTTTTAATTTTTAGATTGAAATGTGGAATATTGGACTACACTTTTATTCAATGCTTTTTATGGTTGTGTTTAAATGGAATGCCTAGTTAGTTCTCAATCTTTCTTTGAGGTGGACTTTGGGTTTGGCTTGTCATAAATCACGCTCTGCATTTCTTGATTACTTTTTTTTTTAAAAATAAAAATAAATTGGGTTCTCCCATCTACCAAAAAGCGCTGCTTGCCTGCACGATCTCTTTAGTAGAAGTTCTATAGGAGGAAATCTATATCCTCGTTTTTCCATTATTATTACACCTTGAACAAGAAATTCTACATTGTATGAACTATATTATTATCTTAGCAGTAGTGGTGTGTGGGGAACAAGGTTAAATTTTTTTTCCGTTGAACCCCAGCATTATTAGAGGGCATAATTCTTAGACCTTGAAAACGTTATTAGGACCTTCTATTTCCTTTGTGTTAACATAATTCTTGATGTTAATAAATACTTTGGCAGTGATTTTGAAAGGGGAAAACTTATGGAAACACTCAAAGATTTTTCAGCTTGGCTTCAGTCCATGAGAGTGCCACTTTGGAGTGGGATTTAACTTGATTGACATTTGTCTTACGTATATGCATGAGTATAGTACAATGCACACAAATAGCCAGCAGGAGAGAATTTCTGTAATTTTAAGTATACACCTGTTATAGTCCCTTTGATTGAAAACTATCCTTTCACTAATCCTAGAATATTGAGGTAATTGTGGTCATAATTCTTTTTTTTTTTCCCGTTCATTTTCAATAGCCTTGGATATATGGCTGTAAGAGGAATGCTATTCCATCTGAATTTGGTTAGGAAGTTGCTTTCTTCTTCTCTCTTCCCTATCAACAATTCCCATCCCGCTCTTCCTCCTTTTTAACTAATAAAGGGATGTGCTACAAAAAAGTTGGCTTATGAATCTTTACTTTATTGGAAGCCTTGAAACTAATGCATCTGAATGTCAACTTAAATTGTGCTTTTAGAAGGTTCCCCTCCCCATCTCTCCCCGTGTTTTTGGAGTTTCTTCACTCCATCTTTGGAATCCTAGTGTTAATTTCTGGATAAAGAGGATTTATAAACATTTTGATACCTTACCTGCTGAAAGTACAATGTATATCATGGTTTCCAAACTTTTTATGTTAATTTTCTCTTACCATTCTCTTGCTGGTAGCTAATTTCTTATAATGCTGCTCCATATATAGAAGTTGTTTCCAACTTTTGAAATGTTTAGGTTTTTGTTTCTTTATTATATATATTTTATTCAATTTGATTTTAGCTAAATACCCTTTAAACAGAACATGTTGTCTGAAGTAATACATGAATCTGGTGGTGTTTTGGAGTTGTTTCAAATCCTTGGAGTTCATTGCATTATTGGTTGTATTGGTTTCTGCACTTTATGGTGATTTTTATTGTCTAAACAGGAATGCAGTTGGGAAACCTACTGATGTTAGAGATGGTTCAGCATTGCATGCTTTAACTTTCCAGGCTGGCATTTCTACTGGTGGGAAGAGTTCTATTCAAGGTACCGAGGCATCCATACAAATGGTTTCCTAGGTGTCTTGCAAGTTTGGATACTATGTCTTGTTATGCAACTAAAACTGGAAAGTTTGCAGATCGTGTATTTGCTCCTTATTCTGTTTTCAAGGGTAAAGCTGCGCTCTCTGTTGAACCTGTTCTTCCAACTTTCTCTAAGTTTGGTGTAAGTATAACCTTATGTTGCTCATATACTTCTGTCTAGCTCAAATTGGGTTGCTCCTCATTGTTCTTCTTTCTTAACAGTCTGGGAATCTTAGAGTTGACCGACGTGGTTCTATGATGTTAACTTTCTTGCCTGCTATAGGTGAGCGTAAGTATGACTATGAAAAGAGACAGGTAAATTTTCTTGATTTTTCCATCACTACTATCTTACTCATAAATGATTCCCATGCCATGTGATTTTTTCACCACAGGATGGACTTGACCTCCCCATTCATCATTCTTTCTTCAAACTCTATTAAAAACAAATCACTCATACCAGATTTGAGCATAGTAAAGAGTCTAGTTTTAGCCATTGACTCATCAGGAGATGGCCTAGAAATCCCCCCACCCTCATTTGCATCTCTGCAAGCTCTATGAAGCTTAATGACAAGTTCTGTTGATATTTTGTAGAAGTTTGCTCTATCAGCAACAGAAGTGGGATCTTTGATAAGCACGGGTCCCAAAGATTCTTGTGAATTCTTCCATGATCCCTCAATGTTGTCAAGGTTAATTTTCTGCATCACCATATTCACATGTGTGTGTGGGTAATCTGTACAACTAGTTCAAGATCATGCTCTGTTTCTCGAGACAGTTATGCTATTGTTTCTGTTGTGATACCATCCATTTCTAAGCAGCTAATTTTTTCCACAGCAATGCTGGCCAAGTGAGAAAGAACTTATCAATTAAGCCACACGCAGATGGTAGTGGCTATTTTGTTTCATTAAGTAAGCTTTTGATCCTGCTCATGATCTTGTTTGGTTTGAAATTTTAATCTCCTTTTGTCTAGTGTTCATTTTAGATTTTTTGGGATTTTCTTAAATATTTTAAATCCAAAAATAGATTTTTTAATGGACCAGCATAAAATATTTTGTGCAAGTTTAAGAACTACATAAAATTTTTATTCATAGTTGAACGAGTACTGTTATATCAAGGAAATCCTATATGCTTTAGAGATTCCCCCTTTCCTTAGCTGTTGCCAGCTGACTTGTGAGCTAACCTTGTTAGTCTACCATTCAAAGTTTCTACTACAGTTCCACAGAAGTGATTCCTATTTTCCCTTATCTTAGAATCATTAATGCCATCATTTTTTATTGTAATTTAACTAAGCCTAAAATGGATTTAAATAAAAGGATGTATGAAAACTATTCTCTTTGAAATTCTCTTTATTGACTACATTTTTCCACTTTCTATTATGTTCTCAAATGGAACATCATAGCCATTACTAACAATCATGTCGAAGCTAACCTATGCTTATTTAGTCCTATGCATAACTTGTTTCAACTAAGAAATTTCTACGTAACTGTATTCATGCTGCAAATTTTTGTTTCATTTGCGAACATTGTTGCTCATAATATGAGATCTCAAATTAGAAGCAAATTGTTCTAGATGACTAAAATGTATGAGAAGAAGCTTGGAACAAAGAAAAACAGAGATTATGCCACTGTCAACTCTGCTTTTGTATTAAACCCTGTTCTAAGCTTTGAAATCTTGGAATTTACTAAAAAGAATAAAATCCTATTCTAAGTTCAGACGCATATGAGTTTTTTCATTTTTTTGAAAAGAAGCTAATTGCTGTGATTTTAAATGTAATATCGTTTTTACCTAATGAGGAATGCTTGTGAATATCCTTGATGGGTAACCTACTCCTTGATGAAACTATTATGGGATGGGAAACAAGAGCTGATAACTTGTAGGCTTTAAGGCACTCACTAGCATTTGATTGTAGTGGCTGCACTCTCAAACTTTGCTGAATGCAGCACTCTCTTTGAAATTAACTGAGATTGGCAATATCACAGGCTGCTTAACCGAGTTTCATTCTTGGACCATATTTTGAATGTGGACATTTCCCAGTTGACGTGTCTTAAGCTCCGTGTAATGAATCGATGACTGTTTTGTATTCAATTTGTTTTGAAAGGGTGTGGCATCCAGTGGGATTCTGTAACTTATACTTTGTAAGCTTGATGGCATTACATTATATTCTTCATTTTGAAATGCATAGAAGAAATAGCCAACTAGTTGATTGATTGATGTAACTTTGATGAGAAATAGTTAATCAAGGTAGGTAACACCTTGATTTTATTTGCTTTAATCACTTAGCTTTAAAGTACTTCATGTGGAAGTAACTTAGTTGGTGATTCATAGGAAGAGTCTAATGATGCTATTTATCCTCTCTATTAATCAATATTTCTTTCTTATCCATCCCATCTAGTTTCAAACCATTTTTATTTTATTTATTTATTTGACTAACCTACCTAGTTTTTTATAATAGCCTTTAAAGCTGATGTGCAACTAGAAATGTAGACTAAATTGCTGATTTCCAGCAAGATCTAGAATGGTGTGCAGCTGAAATGTGGACTAAATTGATGATTCCTTGCTGATTTCGTGCAGGATTTGTGGGTTGAATGTGATTGGGTTTACGGCTGGATTTTGAGCCGTAACTCTTCACTTTTATCTCTTTTAATGTTAAGTTATGGCTGTAGTTTTTTTTTCTTACTATTGTTGTTGGTTGTTTACAGCTGTAGAAAACATAATAAATTAGGTCTTAGATTGTATTCTTAGTCAATCCTGAATATTATTTGGTAATCTCTATTGTAAGAACAGAGTTTCTCTCTAAAGTTTCTGTATTTCTTCTCACTTCCTATCAATTCTAGCATTTCTACTTCCAACTTTCCTTTTTTCCAAACTAGGATCACATCTGGGCTTCCCATACATACTCAACTTGTTCTGGACAACTTCGGTCATGAGATTTGATTAGTAGATTTAATAACCTGTGCTGGATTTTGTTCAAGATTTTGAGCTTAAAATGGCACAAAAAGAGAGAGGATGGAGGGGTGGAGCAAGGGGTGTCAAATGGATGTTTGGGAAGGAATTGAAGCCAACCTTTTAAGTAGGGAGGAATGGTGGACAAAAACAAAATGATGGTAGAATTGACAAGATTGCTGAATTACAAAGGAAAGTTGAGCTCCTTAGTAGGTCTTATACAATGAATGGTCTCTCTTAGTGAGGTTGATTATGAATTTTAGGATTCTCATTCCTAGTTTGAGAATCATTTTGGTGCAATGTAGCTTGGCAGGCTTGATGTTAATAGCTTTGTGATTACTTGCCTCAAGGAAAGTGCTTGGGAGAAGATGAAGAAAAAGTAGCATTGGTAATTTCTCCCTTTTAACTACACTCAAACCCTCAACAAATCCGTACACAACCTTAAACAAATGAGGAGCATGGAAGAGTATACCAATTCATTCTATCAACTCATCTCTAGAGTTGATTTGAATGAAAATAAACAACAAATGGTTGCTTATTATTTGAGTTGATTAAACCCTCAATTCAAGATGTTCTTGTCTTGCAAAGCTTGTAGAATGTTTCAAAGGCATATTTTTATAGAAATGAGTTGTTTATCTTCAAGTTGTTCTATCAACAAATGGTTGCTTATTTTTATAGTCTTTTGTTGCTTATTTTCATTCAAATCAACTCTAGAAATGAGTTGATAGAATAAATTGGTGTACTCTTCCGTGCTTCCTACTTGCTTGATGTTTAGCAAGCTTTTGTAGAGGATTTGACTGTAGTTAAAAGAGAAAAATTTCTCACACAACTTTTTTTTCATCTTCTCCTAATTATTACTCTTACCTTTACCACTCCTTGATGAGAGACTTGCAAAAGTTCCTACAAAGCTGAAGCACTTTCATGGAGGCAGATAACTATAAGTTCAACTTTTCTCTCATCAACTACATCACAGTGTAAAAAACTCTTTTCACAGTGTTCAATCAATCTACAAAGTCATCCGGGTTCAAACCTTCCTTGAAAATTTAGAAGTTCAACCTTGAAGCTTTGTTCAAGTTGTGGCTTAGATCCATTAATAATAGGTTTGTCAAACTGCATTGCATTAGAAGGATTCTCAAATTGAAAATGAGAATCCTTAAGTTTACGATCAACCTTGCTAGGAGGGAACATTTGTTGTATTGTAAGTAGCTTAACTTGTCTTCATAATTCAACAATCTTGTCAACTCTATCATTATCTTTTTGTTGTCCTCCATTCTCCTTACTAGAAGGTTGGTTTCAACTCCTTTTCAAATATCCATTTGATTCCACTTTGCTCCTCCCCTTTGTCTTTGTGCCATTTTAAGCTCAAAATCTTGAACAAAAATATAGCAAAAGTGATTTAAATTTGCACTGGTCACAACAACACAACAAATTGATCGAATCTTGTGACTGGAGCTGCCTAGAATAGGTTTGATCTGTATAGGGAGCCTAGATATGAGTTCTAGTATCTTGAATGGAGAGAAATCTAGGGAATAAATGAGTAATGGGAAAAGGAGGACTAGAACTTGCTTTGATACCAAATGATGAGAAGAGTTTCTAACCTACCTATTTTTTCAGAATAGCCCATGCCACTTCTGCTGCATTAGTTTTGGTTTTAGAGTTCTGGAGTTGAAATTTTTTGCCTACACTAGTCTCTTCTTTTGCATGTGCATCATGATAACTTGATGTTGATAGTTCCTTGTTGTCTTGTGTGGCTTCTTAATTTGTTGCTTTAAGTTAAAGTTTGTTTGGGTAGAATTCCCACCTGACATTATATCATATGCAATTACTGTTTGCAGGTGTTGTCAACAACATCCTGAAAACTACCGAACGATTTACTGTTCCTGTAACGACTGCTGAATTTACAGTTCTGAAGACAGCTTGCAGTGTATGACAATTGACTCTTCTCTTTAATTTCTGCCTCTACCATTTAGCTGGATTTCGTTTTAGGAAAACAAAAGGCAGAAGAGGAGAAAATATACTAGAAAATGGCTATCTTTGACAATTGGTATGAATTCATAACTATAAAATATTAGATTATAAAAAATCTGAAGAAATTAGAAAATTTGCTATCTGACTGGTAGTTTGATAGGGAAATTTTGGAATGCAAAGAAAGAACTAGTTGGTTGTGTTTTTATGAAGATATGTACTAATAGCATAATCGCTTTCTTCTTTTCCAAAATAGAGGGCACAGACATCTGGGGCTAGACAAATTTCTTTGCATGTTTTGGTGATACTAGTTATGTAACAAGCATCATTTTTATTTGTCACCGTGGGAAGAGCTGGAAAAAAAAGTTTTCTTGTCACTGTTAACTGCAGCCTGGTTTTATAGATGACTGAAGACAATTTACCATGAATTTTCCTCTTTCCCTTTTCTTCTTCATAGTCACTGCGGTGCATTTTTTTTTCTGCTTTTCTTGTGAGTTGCTGGATACAGTCAAAATCACAAGTAGAAGAAGCTCGCCTTTTCTAATGTTGCTGCAATTGTGGGTACATGCCCATTAGACGAAGATAAAAAAATCCCTTACCAGAGTTAATAGATGCATCTCTGGATCATTCTTTTGATTTGGTGCCCACATATTACCGAGTGTTGAATATTTGGCAAATCAGTTACAAAAGAAACGTGTATGGCTTTCCGTCCCAAGTCTGTATGTTCATTGATGAGAAAGAAACCATTAGTACCATTAGCGCAGGATTATGCTGCTACAGAAACTCGCATATAATTAATATGCGATGGGGTGGTAGCTTACCTTCATAAGTGGCATCTAGAGATTGTATGATAATTTTTGGGGGCAACTAAAGAAAAAGAATGATATCTGTAGTTTTAAGTTAGCGAGCTGTGAGTGTTGCCCTTGAGGAAATAATGTGCACTCTGCATTCTGATGGATATTGAAAGTATTAAGCTGCGAGAAATGTGATGACAGACAATTTAGTGCAGTACGAATTAATCCTCAAAACAAGGTGCCCCCCCTCCCCTCTTTTTTCTCCAATAACCTAACTGAATATACTGTCTACTGCAATCATGTTGTTGATTCTTTCTGTTGCTTTTTTTAAACCTAAAATCTCAGGAAGACAATATCTGATCTCATAATTGCTTGTTAATTGTTTAAATTGAAGGGTTTGTCATGCATCCATATACAAACATCTTCTGTATATGTACATTGACTATTGTCTGATCTTTCACTGTAATGCAGAATGACTAGAGCATGTAAACTTATGTCCTTGCTTTGTTTTCTTGTGTGATCTTCCTTGGTTGTTTCTTGTGCAGTTTGCATTGCCCCACATCATGGGTTGGGATCGGTTGACTACTCCGCTTCCTGGAACCTTAGCATCAAAGCTGTCAAAAGTGGATCCACAAATGCCTGATTTAGAATGGGATAAATGAAGTCTTACATGCCCACCAGAATTTTGTCTCAACCACTTCATGCTCCGGCCTTCAGATTTCCATCTTAATAGGACAGTTGCATGCTGTTCTTAGTAGTGCATTCTGTGTTTAGTTTTATGCAATCGAAAATTCGGTTCACTTCCTTGTGATTTACTGTTTGGAAATTTATTAGAATTTCTGTTTATGAATGTCCTTAGATGTGCTTTTCCTGGTAAATGACGCAGTTTAATTTTGATCGTTCCAATTTTAGTTGTTCTACCCGTGGGGGGTTAGGAAAAAAGGCATTTGGTCAGTTGGCTGCTCCATTTCATTACATTAATGACTCGAATAATCAGGGTTAATATTATTTTTTTAAAAAAAATATATAAAAAAAATATTAAGAGTGAAGAATATTTTAATAGTGTTATTAAATCTAATTAAATAGGTTAATTTTAAAACCTTTATTTAATTCTTTGCTAGACTTGAGCATTTTGGAGCCTAAGAGCGTGAATTATAATTTATTCTCTTCTCTTGTTTAATAAAATCAATCAATTAATTTTTAAAATTTTAAAATATAGAATTATTAGTTAGATATTATGGTGTTTAGGAATTTTCATAATTTTCATGAGTCAAACAAAGATAATAGTTTTGTTTTAGATCAAAATACTGTATAAATGTCGAATGATCCCAGGATATTTAACTAATAATCTCTTTTGGACTTTTGATGTATTGTTAAGAAAAAAGTCAGGTCCATGTGCTTAGATATGATAACCATGCCAGACTTAAGCGTCTAGGTGTGGCATGACTCAAGTGCCTTGGCCTGCCAACCATGCTAGATTCATGCATATATTTTTTTTAAATATAGGAATTCACTTATAATTGTTTTTAAAAATATATTTATTTTGTATTTTTATCTTTTGTATTTTTAACCAAATATATTTTTATCTTTTCTATATTTCTTTCTTTTATTTTGGAACATTAACCACGCATCCTTCAAGTTCACTAAATTTTTTTATTTTTTATTAATCTCTAATTTTAGTGAACAAATCATCTAGAAAATTGCACAAATTATGATAGTAAAAAGGACAATAAGTCTTTTTAGATATATAATATTTTCTTTTCCTACAACATAATGTATCAATTTAAAAAATTAGATGAAAAATTAATATTTTCATTCACAATGTATACAAAAAAGAAAATTTTATTTTTTAAGACTTGAAATAAATCACTTAAAACTCAACATTTTTTTTCCATTCTTTCCTTTTCAAATATGAAAAATTTATAAAATAAATTGCACAAATAAAAAAGAGTTTACAGTTAAATTCTATTGCATATGAATGAAAAATCTTGTTTGAATGAGGCATCGTTTGTTTTTGTAGTCTAATTGTTCTTTTGAAAAATTTTAAATTTTTTGACTCAGACACAAGTTGGCAAACCCAGACGCATGGGTTTGACATGCTTGCCAGGTACAACGCTTGGGTTTGCCATCCATGCCAGACCCAAGATGCGTGAGTCTCGTAATCATATTTGAGTATGATAAACATGTATGATTTGACAAACAACAAACAAAGAGAACAATTGTGCACTCTAATTGTCACAAGAGAGAAAATAAAGAAAAAAACATAAACAATCAATCACTGGATGCAATCCAATCATTATTTGTCTGCACGTGCTACACCATATAAAAGAGGGTACAATTGTGCATTTAGTGAGACGGGAGATGGCTAGATTTGGCCACCGGAAAGTGTCACACGCGCCTCTTTAATGGCACGGGCGCCATCCATTCATTGTGGAAAAAAAAAAGAAAGCCAAAGAAATATCTCGTAAAAAGATGAGAAATGAAAAGTAAAACTATTATTACAATTCACAGTAAAATGTCTCTTGTTCTACAGTGATTTCCCCACATATTCTAACTTTTGTTATAATGATTTCACTTTGAGATTTTGGTTTATCAACAATTAAATTGAATCAAGAAAAAGATTTCAATGTTTCACTCGTTGTTTTGCATAGTAAAATTATTATTTAACCTATGAACAACATAATTGCTAGTCAATAAGTTTATAAGAATTCAAATATTATTGTCAAATTCACAAGGGTTATTACGGTAATATCATATTTTACCCTTTAATTTATATTTTGATGATATTTAAAATGAGGCCCTCAATGTTTTGATTTTAATTTTTGATTCTTAACTGTTTTATTAATATTTTTTCACAATTTCATTATTGAATCTATAATCTTGGTTTTTTTTTTTTTTTTTATAAACTTGATCTTTATTCTCTTGATTTATATTTTGTTTTGAATTCTTTTGCTAATTTTATTTTTCTTTTCAATTTTACCCGTCAATTAGAAGTTTCAGATATTTAAGGTTAGGTCCTCAATGTTTTGATTTTAAATTTTGACTCTTAAGTCTTTACCCTTTTATCAAATTATTTTTTTTTTTTAATTTTATCCTTGGATCCATAATCTTGATTTTTTTTATTTCTTCAAATTTGATCCTCATTCTCTTTATTTTTATTTTTAATTTGGATTCTTTTGTTAATTTGGTTTTTCTTTTTGATTTTTTCCATTTAATTCAAAATTTTATGTTGTCCTCTCATTTTTCAGGAGTCAATTTGTGGCAAGTACTAGTTACACGTTAGGTGGGTTGACTTGAGTTAACCAAGTTAAATGATTTTATTTAATTTTTTTTTTTAAAAGTAAGGATGACATCATTTTGAGAAAATATAAAGGAAAATAGTTAACTATTTTTGACATGGTCTTGACTAGGTTTGCCATGGATTGACTAGGTCACGGGGCAACTTGTATTTTTTATCATTTTATAATGGGTTAATTCTTTTCAAATTTCTTTTAAAACTTGACCCATCCTAAGCCTCGGGTCAACCCATTGTTTTTCCTTTTACTGGGTTATCCTACTCACATGATCTCTCTCACGAGTTTTGGTGACTTTAGTCTGATTTACTAGTGCTTTGTTTTTTAGACTTTTTTTTGGATTCTTCAGGATTGAAAATTATTTTTTTCAATTTCATTTTTATAGTGTTAAGTCATGGATTGTTTTCTTTAAAATATATTAATAGCACTTGAGCATCACTTTTTTATATTATTGAAAATTCACCCTGACTTGTAGTAAAGTACAAGCCACTAAAATATCCATGGAAGCAATTTATACTTTCATGAGATAACTTTAAAGAGTTTTTATACTTTTAAAACATGGGTAGAGAGAGGATGTTTCTAAGATAATATTTATTATTATTTTTTTATTCCTAAAATATTCCATGTAAAAAAATCTTAATTCCTAATCAATTCAACCAAAGCATATAATGATAAAAATAATTGTTATTATAGTTTTAAAACTTGACTTTGAGGTTAATTTGTAACAAGATTCAAGTCACAGATCACGAGGGTTAACTTTAAAAAAATTCTTTTTAAAAACAATCAAATCAAATGTCGTTTCAACAATTTTTTTTTTCCAAGAAGTCAAAGGGTTTTTAACCCAGTATTTGACCAAGTTTTACCTTGAGTTGTGAGTTGACCCGAGCCAATCCTTCTTTTATTTTTCTTAAACCTGTAGTTGTGACACGAACCAAAGATTGATGTCCTCTTTCAAGTGTAAGAGTGTCGAAGTAATAAATAGCCTGGCAACACCGAGATCGAACCATGGAGAGGTTATTTATATAAATTATAAATAATAACAATAACAAGTTAAAAAGGACTTTGAGATGTAAGATTAATGTGAGGATTAAACAATGATAAAAATGAATGTCAAGGTTAGAGGATCCACTAATGGTATTTTAAATAAGTATAGTATAAACTTTTTTTATTACTCAACTGGAAACCACACACAAAGGAGGTTCCAATAAGATGATTTTTCATTAATAACTCATTATAAATTGTTAACATGATCATATTAATTATCTTATTTAAGTAACACCAAACTTTTAAATATTGTCAGGAATTCATGATGCTAACTTATGTTAACAACAAATCATGTTCCTTTCATAGCACATATGTAGGTTATACCATACGGTTGGGTTATGAAAGTGCCAAGCATTTGTTGTACCAAGTGTTATACAATACAAATCTAGATTAACCATTTAACAAGTAAATTATTAAGAATTAGTAAGATAAAAATATAAGACATGTTAATATTAAACATTAAGGTCATGTTGAGTTTACACTATACTTATTCTTATACCATTAGTGTAACCTTTTCACCTTGACATAATAAGAACCTTAGGTAAATATTACAAAAAATATGAAGAAAAGAAACATAAATAAACAAAATAAGAATTGTTGAGTGTGTGGCCACATCTTAACCTGGTGACAATCCTTATCTTCTTGTCTGGACAAAACGTCATTGCTAATGTCAGAATTTGAACCAACTTCACCATGAAAGTTCTAGGAAATTGTCTCAGCTTTTCAGGAAAAAAAATTGAGGTCATTTGGACTTTTAGAACTCAAGATATGGGCTGAACACTGAACAATATCTGGGCTGCAGGACATATTCGGATTTCTCCGTTGTTGCTATAATTTAGACTTGAAAACGATCTTTTTAAATTTTGGACTCCATATGAAAGTTTTAGGCCCATATCTTAGCTTTCCATTCATATAAAACAAACTTAAATCCGAGATCTACAGCTTTAGATATGTTCCAATTATCGAACACTGTTCTAATTTGGACTGAACCAGCATCTCTTTTCTAAGTTTAGCTCTTTCTTTGTCCTTTCAATTTCAATAGTTAAACTCATTAATCAATCCTTTTATTTACGTGATAGACCTGTATTTAAGATGAACATTTACCATAAATTAAGGTATCTTATAGTATCAGACTTGTTATTATAAAACATGCTTTAATTAAGGAGTTATTGATACTTCAAGTGCAAAATGATAATATAAAACTTTGATAAAAATATATTTTTAAGTACTAATCATCTTGTATCAGTCCATTCTACCTTGTTCATTTGAGTTTTACATTTAACACGTAATTGTGATGACAAGGAGGATAATTCCCTTTCACTTTAGGCAGCAAAGTTTCCACTTAAAATTCTTGAAATAACTTGTAAGACAAGAGTTTAAAACTTAGTGTGGGAAAAAAAAAAAGATACTCAGGGTTCTTTATTTAACGTAAAATATTTTCTAGATTTTTCTAGATTTTTTTAAAAATGTTTTTCAATGTTTATTTCTCATGTAATATTTTAGAAAAAAAATTAGTCAATGTAAAATATTTTACACTGAATTTTCAAACTTAGTTTATTTGCTAAAAAATTTTTTCAGTTCATGAAGTTTCATAAAATATTTTACGGATATTAATTCACTTATAATATTATCTAATTATTTCAACTACCACATCAAAATCAACACCCCGACCCCGACCATCTTCTCCTCTTTCACCACCACAATGACCACCTCACCACCATTCTTTTCACCATCATCCTTATGTCACCATCTTCACTACCACCATCATCCCATCACCACATACTCCACCACCATTATTACTATCATCTCACTACTACTATACTGACCACCTTACCATGATCTCAATCATAATAGTCGTGTCACAACTACTACCATCATCATCTCACCACCTCTTTCTCCACTATCATCATCATATTACCACCACAATCATATAAAAATATTTACATGTAAAGTATTTTAAGTAAAAACATTTTTCAAATCAAATATTAAAAAATATTTTACATATAAAACATTTTATGATAAAAAAACTATGTCTAAAATATTTTATATCCATAAAATATTTTATGTGAAACAAACGAATCCTTAAGAAAAGGTTGTGTGCTGAAAATTTGGTTACTCCAAATACTTTATTACGAGATTCATAATTTACTAGATGGCATCCACTATGCTATATACTGGACAAAATTTTTTCTAACATAAACAAATAATGTTTAGGTGGCATTAACATTTTAAAAAAGTAAGAATGATCTAAGACTTAGGTAACTGAAAGAGATCTTACACATCGTCAAAACATCGACCTAGAAAGCAAACCAAACAAAATACTATGAATCGAGAATTTAATGCTTGCATTCAATCAATTAACTTAATTTAATTAAAAAATAAAATTTCTTTTAAAAAAACCAAATTCATTAAAGACTAAAAAAAAACTCTGAGATAACTTGTGCTATTTTCAAAATCATTGAAAAATCTCATAGAAAGCAAAAAAAATAGAGTCCAGTCTACAATTAAAATAAATGCCAAAAGAAAAAAGGGTTTGGATCAACTCATCGAGCTGGTTTAAGTAACTGAAAGAGACCGCACATGTCGTTAGAGCAGTGATCCATAAAGCAAACTAAACAAAATACCACGAAGTGAGCATCTAATGCTTATATCCAATCAATTAATTTAATTTAAAAATAAAATTTCTTTTTAAAAAGCAATATTTAATAAAGATTGAAAACAAATATGTGAGAACTCATGTCATTTTTAAAATCACTAAACAAAAAAACAGGGCCAATGTTGAACTAAATAAACACCAAACAAAAAAGGGCTCAAATCGACCCACCGAGTCGGTCTAAGTTTTAACACAACAGTCATGTGATCTTTATATAAGAATGAACTTAAAATATGATGAGATTGAAAAACAAAGCTTAAAAAAAGAAAAAAAAAACCAGCAAATTCGAGTGAACCTTCTAAACCTGGTTTAATCTCTCAAACTCGTAATCTATTAAATTCTAGACTCGAGTTCAATTAAAAACTCATCACCTAACCAATTTAACGTTGGGGGATGGATTCAAAAAAAATATTATTTTCAAGGAAAGAAAAATAACAATAAAAAAGGATTAAATTTGATAAAAAAGACTAAAAGAGGATGACATTGTAAGAAAAATTTGAAAACTATCTCAAATAAAAAAATAGCAATTGAAATAATAGGGGCCAAATTTGATATTTCAAAAAAAGGGGATGAAATTGCAAAAAAATTCAAATTTTATAAATTATTCAAAATAAAAAAATAGTAATAAAAAACATGGATCAGATTGGAAGGAAAAACAAATCAAAAGATTATCCTTAAAATATGGAGGGCCAACACCAAAATCGAGAAGGTGAGAGGGAAGAATAAAATAAAGGTTATTGATACTAAACCAACGACACTTAAAAAACATGCATCACCTAGGAGTGGAGGAGTCGCTAAGGTAATTTTGTCACCCCTCTGAAGTTGGTGTTCGACCGCTGAATGACACCATATACACTGTTAGAATCTAGCGGTTAGTGTTCACGCACCATCTTTTTGTTTTTATAAATAATTTACATGCTAATGAAATAATCATCATGTCCCTGATACAACATTAGAATTATAAGAAAACCATGAAAAAGATGAAAACACCTCTAAGCTAAAATGTAAAACCCCAGATAATATTATTGATATTAATAAAAGACAGGATTATAAAAAAAAAAAAGAGAGGAAAAGTGATAAGTTGAATTATAAGAATGATGATATATTTGAGAATTTGAATTAAAATATTTTGTTCAAGTGTTAATATATATAAATAAATAAATAAAAAAAATGTGAATAAAAGTTACTGTTGAGGGATATAGAAAACATTTTTTTTAAAAAAAGGGTTAAAGAAATAACATGGGCTAAAGTGTGTGCATGGAAGGAAAAAAAAAATTAGGGACATGGATGGTATTTTTTTTTTTGGAAAAGTTAATTAATTGTGTGTCTCTCTCTCTCTCTCTCTCTCTCTATATATATATATATATATAATATATATATATATATATATATATATATATAAAAGTAAAAGTGATAGTGTGTGCGGAAGAAAACATTAGGGACATGGATGGTATTTTTAAAAAAAGTTAATTATATATATGTGTGTGTGTGTAAGTGCAAGTGTGCTGGGAGGAGGGCAAAAAAACAAAAAACAAAACTTACTTTTCAAAAAGAAAGAAGAAGCATTCGGCAGGAGAGGAAAAAAAAAACAGTTCAAGCAAGGAAAACTTTTCAATACAAAAGTGTTAAAGCTTTAGCTATTACTTGGTAAGGTGTCCCTACACTTTTAATAAAATACTTGAAGAATAAATACTCTAAATTGATTGAATTTTGTGAAATGAGGGATTAGAGTTCATTATAAATTTTGAGGAAAATTACAATTGATTGTGAAATTGTGTTAAGATTGTTGAAGTGAGTAGAGAAAGTAGGAAATTATGGTAAATTGAAGCAAAATTTTAGGTGTTCTTGAAGAAGGAATTTTTTTGGAAAAATAATAATAGAAGAATAAAATTTAAGAATTTGAATGAGATGATGAGATTGTGTAGGAAAGACATGATATTAATGTTAAAGAGAGAATGAATCATGATTTTTTTTATGTTTTCCTTTAATTTAAATTTTGGTAAAATAAATTAAATAAATACATTTAATATATATATATATATATATATATATATATATATTGTTTTGAATGATGAAATGTTGTGTGTTACAATGCGGAAATTGAAGGAATAGGAAGGAAGTTTACAAAAAGAAGAAGGAAATTTTTCATGTTTCTCTCTAAATTTTATTTTGGCAAATGAAAGGATAATAGGAAGGATTTTATTTATTGAGTGTTTTGATATGGAAAGTAGAATATTGATGTGATACACATGTCAATTTAGGAGAGGCTACTAGGCCGACACCACAGCAAGGAACTACAGCTCGAGCTCAGTCGTCAGGTAATTACATGATACCCGAATTTAACATTGAACAATATGTATATATATTTTTTTATCTGATTAATCGTGGTTGATATATTAGAAATTATTATGTTGTTTTCTTGAGAAAGTAAGATATGCGATATGATGAATTAATTCCTGAATGAATGGGATTAGTGCCCTAGTGAATGGGCGTGGTAAGAAAGTGAGTCCCTGGTTAATGAGATTAGTGCCCTGGTGAATGGACGTGATAAGAAATTGAGTCCCTGGTTAATGAGATTAGAACCCTGGTGAATGAGTAAGTTGTTGAACTAATTCCTGATTTAATGGAATAAGTGTCCTGGCAAATGGGCAAGATGAATTCCCTGGTTAATGGGATTTGTACCATGATGAATGGGTGAAATGTTAAACTAGTTTTTGATTGATGATAATAGTGCTTATGGAATGGACTGGTAGAAAATTAGTCATTTATTAGCGAATGTAATGCCGTGTTAATTAGGTGATAGAATAATTATATTTTATTGATGTTGAAAAAAAAATCATAGATTATTCTGAAATTTAATTGATATATAATACTAGATGAGCAAGTTGATTTAATGATCTTTTGACTAAATTTACAAAAAGAAAGGAAGAAAGAAAGAAAGTAGAAAGAATTTTATGAATGTCTTTTTTTTCATTTGTTTAATTGAATTATTGTATTAAATTTATTTTCAGGTACATCTCCCTACCAGACTGAACAGTAGATTAGTTCCTTATATTTTGTTGGATATTATGTAGTAATGAATGAAATTATCATTTGTTATGTAATATAATGCATCTCGAAAGCTCTTTTGTGTAGTACAATCTAAATTATGAATTCCTTCTTTAATTATGAACTTAGTTCAATTATAATTTTGTTAATGATCCTTATTTATAAATTTTTGAATTATGTAATGTACTTCAGTTACTATTTTTAGAATAATTCTTTAGATTGCATCCATGTAAGTGCGGGATATTGAATTGTTTAGACATGTGTGAATTTAATTATTGAGAAGTTGTGATATAATGAGAGGAGGATGTCCTGAATGATAGGACAAGTAAGAGATTTGTTAATTGGGGATTGTGGAAGAAGAGTCGATAACTTGGTATCTAAAAATATAGAGGAAACTCTGCCGAAAGTTTTATTAATTACAAAAAAAAAAAAATCCCTTATTGCATTATCATGTCCTTGCTATCTGTTTTGAATACAAATATTGGGGATGTTACATAAAATGTATATATTTTTTTTTAAGTTAAAGGGCAACATAATAAATTTACTATGCTATAACAATTGAAAAGACTAAAAACCCTCTGCATGTTAGATTTATTTTTTTGGCACCCAGGGTTAAATAAGTAATTTATTTGTGCATAAAAAATAGAAAAAAGACCGATTTAACTCAATCAATTTCATAATGACAATCGAATCCTATGAAAATAACAATAATACCCTCACTATCTAGGCCGCTAATTTTTGAAACAAGGGGCAAAACTATAAAAATAGTTGTCCAGTCCACAATAAACTATGTCTTAAGTTACAATGTTTCATTGATGCCTCATAAATGTTTTATAATATATAAATAGAGTTTGGGTATTCCAAAATTCACAAGGAAGCTTACTTTCAAATGCATCTTGAATTTATATATAATGTAGTCTTGATAGATATCTGTTTTTATTGGATTGGTTGAAATGTTTTTAAATGCTTTACTATGGATAGTTGCCAAGTTAGTTTAGTTTTTATTCTCGACTTTATTAAATTTTAATTTTCTACACATTACCATCTTAACAAAAAAGTCTTAAGAAAAGTGTTACCATCTAGGTTTTTGGTATGGAAGATAGTGTTTTGAAGTGTTGCGTATGCTTGGAAACTTCAATGATTTACCAATGGTTCTTTCATCTTCTACTTTTACTTTTTATAGTTTTCTACCTTTAGAGATAATGTTTTGGTACATTTAAGACATTGGTGTTTTACATATAAACTTTAACTAATTCCTGGAGCATAATTTGAGATTCTTGACAGAATTAAAGATGAATTATGGAAAAAAAATCCACTATAGTTAAGAACTTATGACATTTTTAGTTTGGTCCTCTAATTTGACAAAATTACAATTTGACTTCTAAAAATTGATAACATTCCATATTGGTCCCTAGTTGTAAGATTAGCTTTTTTCATATTGGTTTGGTGAGTAATTGAGGGTTATTTAGTGAATTATTATCAAGTTTTATCATTTTTTTTCTTATGAATTAGATTTCAGGAAAACCATTTTTATTTTTAGGTTTTTAGAAAAAAATGACCAGTTTAGTTCAAAAACATATAAGGTTATGGAATAGATTCTTAGTTAAGTGTATTAAATAGGTTGTACGTTCTCTTTGAGTTTTTTTTGAATATGTCTCTTTTGTATTTTGATAATCTTGATATTTTACTTGCGGGACATCAGTAGGAAATTCTTTCAGTATCTACTTTCGAGTTCCATTTGTTTTTGAGTCAAATGAGTAAATAAGCTTTTATATGCACGAAAAATATTATAAATATTGAAGTTGTTAATATGAATTGGATCATGCTTCTTGATAATATATATGTTGATTATTATCATTGTTACGATAAAACATGATCAATTGTTGAATTTGAATTCTTGATATGAACCAATATATATTTTGAATTAACTTTTAAATTAATAGGTTTTCATTTGATTGATGTCATGAGTTGAGTTTTGAGATATGAATATGTTTGTTTGATTATGATTATGAACCTATGGTATGACAGTTAAAATACCTATGCTAACAGGGTAGTGTTAGTCTTTGTGCACATCGTATCTAAAACCCTAGTTGGTTGGGGGAGTCACTAACTTGTATGGACTAATCATCCCACAGTACAGAGCCTCATGATCATTGTATTTTGATTTTTTGACGAGCTTTACCTTATGATATTTTTGTTATGATCTATTTGAGAAACTTTTCTATAAAAACCTAGATCCATAATTGTATATATATTCCTCATTGTTGTATTACCTCGTATATGTATATTGAACGTTATTTACTCACTGAGTTGTTTAACTCACCCTCTCATTATTTATCCTTTTCAGGCATATAGCTTGTTAGTATATCATTTTTGTTTGACCATCATATACCTGTTTTTTTTTTTTTTTTTTTTTTTGTAATTAGTACTTTCCTTGTACGTCTAGTTAGTGCTTCACAACTATGAAATTGCATTAACTCTTGTATTATGATAATCAAATTATATTATGAAGTTAATTTTGTTATTAGTGCTGCATTGAACTCTGATTGAGTTATTTAATAGATAAGTTTGTATATAAGTTTGAGTTTGCATAGGTATGAAACCTTGTAGGGAAATATTATCTATGTGCTGGCCATGAATCCATGAATCAGGTCGTGACAACTACATATAGAACATACTCAATGAGACAAAAAGCACACATCTCTTCTCCAAAAAAAATAAAAAAAACATATTTACGAGAAACTTGCTGTACAGGTACAACTTAGGTCTAGAACTTATCAGCAAGGGAGTGTCTACATTTTTCTTTGAAGTTTTTCCATGATTTTATCAGTAATATTTCAAAAATAGTTTTTTCTAATTTAAATGTTTAAGATGTCACTAAAGAACTAAGTGCATTTTAAGGCTGAAGCTTTTTTTTTTCAATTTATTGTCTGGTAGGTTTTTCAATGGTCCATTGAATAATTCTCAACCTTTCTTTACCTTTTAATGTGTGCAATGGGAGGTTTTTCATTGTTCCTTTGATTAATACTCAACCTTTATTTACCTTTTAAGGTGTGCACTGACATGTGTTCATAAAAAAATTAATCTTTATTTGGGATTGTAATAGTATTTAAATTGTTTTTTCCGTTGAAAGAACATTCAATTAATTTGTTTAAGTGTTTTTTTATGATTTTAATATATTGTTGTTAAAAATAAAAAAATAATGAAAAATAATTATTTAAATACATTTGTAATTAAAAGACACTTTTAACAAGCATTTAACATAATATTATTTACACACGCTAATAAAGGAATATTTTATGCTTTTCCAAATCCGAACTAGTGCCATTGGGTAGTGTTCACAAGCAACGAGGAGACAGAAGCTTAAATCATCATTATGCTATTTTCAGAATGTGTGCCTGAAAAGGTTCTTGATATCATTGGAGACGATAAGAGCTGCTGATGTCTACTGAACTGCAACCGCTGTTTGTTAACAAGAAAGTTCTGGGTCATGATAGAATTTAGTTGAGCATTCTTTCAAGAAATGGGATTTGAACTTCTGCACCTGATACATACAAAGAGGATGAATGAATATATTTCCTCATAGCGAATGCAGATGCTCCTTGACGGAGCTTTGGACACAGAAATATGCCCTCGGAGTTCCACAGCCAAAATATAACATGACTTCATTTTTTACGGCAATGAAAGTGCTTGTGATTTTACCTTGATGGATTGTGTATCATTTAACACCTGAAATTGTACGTTAATTATTCTGAATTTATTCAAAGAAGCTACTCTCGATCAGAAAGGATTTCGTGTCGACTCAAAAGAATAAAGTACAGTCTCTCAACAAGGGATCCAGAGATGGAATAGTTTTTTTCAAGCTTGCCCTGTAATAGTGGATTATATCTTGCCATTGAAGCAAAAATATTCCATCTACCATATCTATCTACCAGCAAATGGACGTCTTGACTATGTGGAGGAGTTTGCGAACAGCACAAAGCTCATCGGAAATAGTCATGAAATCTACACTACTGTACCCTATCAGCACATAAAAGATATTCCAAGACCCACCATATCCTTCTATTCAAACATGAGTCAAGAATATGAATACTTAAACCTAGAGAAACTTAAAATGGTTCATTTGATTAAAAGAAAAAAGTGAATCTGTCCCCCAATTCATTTATTCAAAGAAATCTTTCATGACTTTAGCTCAAAATCTGAAATAGCTATCGCACAGTACTATCAGCCCCACAACTTACTATTTCACAAGGGTCACTAGTTCAGTTCCATCAGGCAAGAAACCTCTTAGCTGATAGCAACTTGGTTGCATTCTTTCCTTGTCAGAATCACTTCGTTCCTCAAATTATGACGATTGCCAAGAGAACTCAACAAGAAGGATTGAATCTGCAGTATCAAAGTAGGATTGGATCGACATGTCTATCGGTTCTAATTATACAATATACTAAAAAGACTCAATGCCCCTCTTATTATTTATCTAAACTTAAAGCATTGTGCGCCGTGGATTAGAACAGTATAATGACAACTCATCCCTTGCCACAAAGAGTTGTAAGGGTAGCGGAAAAGAGATGAGGTTGTTTTTTTATTAGGATACATTTGGCATTGAAGGGATGATTGAGAAGAAAATAGTCACTTTGAGTTTTGGTGGGGCTGCCCTGGGAGTCAGCTATGCCCGCGCCCTCATGTGAGGACACCTTGCACTTGGGATGCCTTGCCCAGGGCGCAATGCCGTACTCGCGCATCACGTGGCGAAACCTGGACACGTATTAATACTTTGAATTATAATTAAAATAAAAATATTTCTACCGCAAATTATAATATTTTTGATATTAATGCTTTGAACTATAATAGAAATAGTAATATTTATAACATAAATAATAGTATTTTTAATATTAATACCTTCAATTATAATAAAAATGATAATATTTATGGCACAAATAATAATAATATTTTTAATTTCATCCTTCAAATCAACTATATGGTTTTTCTTTCATGGTAACATGTTGGACCAAGATGCATCCATGCCCAACCCCACATTGGGTCTGGACGCAACAACGTCCAACTCCATGTTGAACCTAGACGCGTCCATGCCCAACCACAGGTTGGACCTGGACAAGTCTTTGCCCAACCCTAAATTGGGTCTGGATACGACCGCCCTCAACTCCATGTTGGGCCTTGACATATCCATGCCCCACCCCACATTGGGAATGGCCGCGACCGCGGCCAATCCCATGTTAATCCTGGACGCGCCCCCGCCTAATCCCATGTTGGGTCTGAACACGTCCGCGCCCAACCCCATGTTAGGACTGGACGTTCCAAATGCCATGTTAGACCTATATGCGTTTACGCCTAACCCCACATTGGGCCTGGACACGACCACTGCCACCTCCATGTTGGGTCTGGACACATCTGTGTCCAACTCAACGTTGGACGTGGACGCGTCCACGCCCAACCCCACGTCGGTTTTCTTAATATATTAATATGTTATAAATATTATTATTTCTCTTATAATTGGTGTTCATATAAAAAATATTATTATTTTTATTATAACTTAAAGTATTGATTTAAAAAATATTATTATGTGTTATAATCATTCTTGGAATTCTTAATATAATTATTTATGTGACAAATATTATTATTTTTTATTATAATTAAAATTATTAATAAATTTGAAAAAAGATATTATTATTAATATTTAAAAAATATTATTTTTTATATTATAAATTTCTACAATATTTTTTATGAAAATAAAAAATAAACCCATCGCGTAGCACAACCATCCAATTAGTAAAAACTAAAAGACATGCAGATATCCATTGGAATTCAATTATCCTCTATATACATTTCCATTATTTCTGCTAATAAAACCTATATTCTCAAAATACTTTTTGAGCTGAAGGACACATACTTCCAACACCATATTCCATTTACAGACCAAGTGAGATTCAAGTGGAAAGGCGAAATCTTATTTCCAACAAGAAAATTTTCTAAAAGAAGGTTAGAAAAACAGGTACAACAAAGGCACTTAATAAATGAAAGAAAACACACAACACTTGTGATTTTTTAATGCATAATTTCATATTAAGAATGTTGAAACACCATGAAGCTATGTGAAAGAGAAATTCATTTGCATACGATGATTCAACTAAATATTTTATACAAAAAAGAGTAATACTGCAAGGATGGAATACATATTTTTAGATTACATAACATCTCATAATCCATAATGCATAGACAAAACAAAAAACACAAGCAATAGTAGACAACTGACAAAATCATGTGCATATACACTGAAGATGTGATACTGTACAAAGGATTTGATAAACTTATGTGATGCCATGGTATAATTTCCAGCATATACCTCCACTATTTAAAATTAGCTGACAATATCTGATGTGTTGCTTTCATCCACTCGAGTGAATCTCTTTTTCAAATTTAAGTTCAATGAGTACATCCGAAACCACCACAAATTGATAGCCAAGTTAAAAATAGAATCAAACATATAGCCACATCAATAGCTAGAACAATCGTTACTTGGCGCCACCACTTCTTTCGAATGCTTTGAGAGCTTGATCTAATCCTCATTGAACCCAAATCCTTTTGTAGCGATATTGAAGAACCTGCTCCACCTTGATTATTGGAATCCAAAGTAGCTGAATCAAGCTTAGCCCCTCTATCAGTAGATTTTCTATGCTCTTCTAACTCAATATCTCTTATTGTAATAACATGCTCCTTTGACTTCCTTTTATCTTGCTTATTTGATTTACCTAACAAAGGAGCTTTGGTAGAATTGACAACTTCAATTTGTTCATTTGCATTAAGAGGTGATGGAGAGAGGCCTACATTATCAGATGAGGAACTCTCACCGGCCCAATCATTGCAAACAACATGCTCCAACGAAGTTATCAAGCTACAAATAACAGGCACTAATTGTTCTTGCACATTGATCGAGTTCATACCAGAAAAACTTCCTCTAGAACCTTTTCTAGCAACCTTTTTGAATTCATCTCTTACACGCTCTAGAAATTGAAGTACACTCGGGTGTCCAAGACCCTCATCAACAATTGTAAAATAAACAGAACCATCTTCTATCAAAAACCCAAAAGTTTTTTTAGCAATCGTCTCAAAATACCACTTGTGGTAAGAGGGAGTGCTTTCCAAGCACAATGCTGCTGAGTTCTCAATCTCATGGTCTCCCCTACTATACACATACAAGGTGCGATTACCCCTTGCAACACAGCAGTAATGGACAGTACTGTGCATTGAACTCATTTAAATGATACCAAAAACTAATCTACAAAAATCCTTCTCTTGAATAAAACCTTATGAGCTTCCCACCAAAATAACAAGCAAACTATCTATTTCTCTCTCCAACTTGTTTCAACTTAAACCAGTAGTTGGTTTTAGCAGCACACAATGGAGTCCAAAATCAGTTCTCAAACATCTAAAAATGCAATTTGGACAAACATAATCTGCGTAAATTTCTCAGTCAAGGAGGCAAGCAATATCAAAATCAGCTAAGTATTTCAAAGTAAATAAAGATGTCCCTCATTCCTATCT
Organism: Populus alba; assembly: GCF_005239225.2. Taxonomy (NCBI): domain Eukaryota; kingdom Viridiplantae; phylum Streptophyta; class Magnoliopsida; order Malpighiales; family Salicaceae; genus Populus; species Populus alba. The sequence goes on along the minus strand of NC_133286.1, from coordinate 8,698,116 downwards.
TCAAACCATCAAAATCAGCTAACAAAGCTTCCCCCAGTTCGAGGTACCCTGCAATTAAGTCAACAATCATATTATCATCTGATCAAGATTTAGCGAAAACCCAATAACATAAATGAACTCAAATTTCATTTAAGCCAACACCACAAAAGATCGGCAAACCCAGATTACACACACAAACAATTTGACCAAAATCCAACCAAAAATTTCAAGTTCAAAGATCCAGCCCAGAAAAGTTGAATACTTATATCCAACCATAATTCACTAAAATCAAGCTCTTCTTCTATTTTTCCAGTAAATCAAAGGATTAAAAAAATAAAATCAACCCCATGTAAATCATGTCAACTAGAACTACAATTCTGAAAAAAATTATTGTTAGAAACTAAACAGACCATACAATCTAAGACTTTGTGGATAAACATCGTTTACCTATGAAATAAAGCTGAAGGAATGGCAATGGCAACCCTTCGCGCAGACGAAAGAGGTTTTAGTTTGGAAAGATGAACTGAAGAAAACAGATAATTCTATAAAGAAAGGATTTGTTTTTAAAAGCAGTGGAGTTGGCTTGACAGTTTGACCCAATCACTTTGCAATCAGCTGCTGCTGTTTTTCTGTTGTTTTTAACAAACATTAATTTATTGAATCCTTATCTTAGAAATACTTCAAAAATTATTAAAAAATACGTTGACTCAGTCAACACTATGATGTTTCAATAATACTACAAAAATGGAAAGTTAGATTGAATTTTTATGTCACAATTTTGATGAGTTGTGGGGAACTGGGGATAGGATCAATATTCCACCTTGGCTGTTGCACTCGGTCACGAATTATTGGAAATGAGTGCACAACTGATATTGAGATACTTGAGTTTGTATTTTCAAGTGAGTGTTTTTTAAATTGCTTTTAACCTTAAAATATCTCAAGTATTTTTTAGTTGTTTATTTTTAATAATTTTGATGTGTAATTGTTAAAAATAAATTTTTTTTTAATATATTTTCAGTTATTTTTTTTTAATAAGCACCCTGCACTATATTACTAAACATACTAATTATTTGTTTAGAGATGCATAGACCTTTTTTTTTATTTGTTTTTTGAAAATATATTTGTTTTTGAAAAGTATTAATTTTTTAGTGTTTTTTTTTAATAATTTTGATACATTAATATTAAAAATATAAAAAAAAATTATTTTAAAACATCTTATTGGAAAAATGTATTTTTTTAAAAAAACATGCACTATAACACCAAACAAAAAAAATAGAATATTAAACGTAAAAAATATTTTAATATATTTTTAAATCAAAATATTTTTCACAAACATATTAACAAATACCAAACACAATAACATGACAGAGCGCTCGCTTGCAATCGAGAGGTCGAATACCCCGCACTTATTTTCAATTTTACTAGATGTCATGCCCCCGCGATGCTGCGGGCTTGTGACATGTTTGTGCGTTATTGTAGGTTTGTGAAAAAAAAATTATATGAAGAAAAATTGTTGCAATCCACAATGTTTTCAAGGGAAAAACTACAAAGCTAAATTCTTAACTAGATTAATATTAAAAAAATTAAATTAACAAAGAAAATTTTGAAAAAAATCATAACAAAAAAAAACCGAAAAGAAAAAAAAAAGTAGGGAAACATTGTACCAATCTATAGTTTCATGAGAAAATCTACAGTTGTAATTCTCAACCAGCTCAATATTAAAAATAATAAAATCGATAAAGACAATTTAAAAAAAAAATCATAATAAAAAATATTATTTGGGGAAACACTGTAGCAATCCACAGTGTTTTAAAGAAAAAAAAAACTATGAAGCTAAATTCTCAACTAGCTCAATATATATATATAATCGACAAAGACAATTCTAGAAAAAAAAAAAAAGAAAATCATAAAAAAAAAAAACCAATATGAAGGAACACTTTAACAATCCACAGTATTTTAAAGAAAAAAAATACAAAGCTAAATTTTTAATCAGCTCAATATTAAAAAACAATTCGACAAAGATAATTTTAAAAAAAAAACATGTGGGGAAACATTGTAGCAAAACAAAAATCATGTGGGGAAACATTGTAATAATCCGCAGTGTTTTAAAGAAAAAAATTACGAAGCAAAATCGATAAAGACCATTTTGAAAAATAAGAAGAAAAAATTTCATCAAAAAGCCTTGTGGGAAAACATTGTAGCAATCCATAATGTTTTAAAGAAAAAAAACTACATAACTAAATTTTTCAACCAGTTTAATATTAAAAAATAAATCAATAAAGATATATTTTTTTAAAAAAATAAAAATAAAAAAGAAGAAAAAGAAGAAAAAGAAAAAGACAATCTTGGGAAAAAAAAAATCTAAAGCCCAAAAAAATAAAAACAAATGTGGGAAAAAAGAGAAAGAAAGAAAGAAAAAAGAACAAACAAGGGAAAAAAAAACAAAAAAAAAGAAGCATGTGGTGTGGGGAAAGCTACAGTACTTTCCTCATGCTTTTTAGAGTATTAGTTAATTAGTCTATTTTTTTTTTTTATCATAGATAAGATATCAAAATGATTTAATTTTAAAAAAAATTAAAGATTTTGATCATTGATTCAAGATAAAAAAAATTTAAAATACAAAGAAAGGGTAACTCTATAAAATGGTCGAGTCAAATTTGATAAACCTACTAATAACCCGAGATATGATATCAAGATAACTTTATAAAAAAAAAGGTAAAAAAAAAAACAAAGAATACCAATTTTAAAAAATAAATTAATTTAAAAAAATTCTTTTAGCTATTGCCTCAAATTAAATATTAGAGGATAAAATCAATAAATTTAATTTAATTAAAAAATTAAATTCATTTTACAGAAGCGAAATTTAACAAAAACTCAAAACAACTCTTGTTATTTAAAAACAAAAAAAGATAAATCCTATAGAAAAAGAGTAAAAAGGAATGTTAAATGATAAAATATGAAAAGAAAAAAAAGAGCTTAAAAAAACAACTAAGCCTAAGTAAACCTTATAAACCTAAGTTAAACTCTCACACATGCAATTCATTAAATACTTGACTCGAACTCAACCCAAGAGCTCACCACCTAAAAAAAATAAACATTAGAGGATGAAATCAATCAATTTAAAAACAAAATTCTTTTAAAAAAGCTAAATTAAACAATGAAAAAAAAAACCAAGAATGATGAAATTGCAAGAAAAATAAAACAATATGCCAAAACCATCTAAAAAATATAGTAATTCAAAAAATAGAAATCAAATCTGATAGATGAAAAATATTAATTATAGATGAAATTGAAAACAATTCTTACTTTAATAAACAATTCTAAATTAAAAAAAAAATTGCAACAAAGAGAACAAAGACAAAATTGAAAAAAACCTCTTAATTTCATAAAGTATTCTAAATTTTAAAAATTATAATAAAGAGAATATGAATGAAATTTTAAGTATAACAAACTTTAGGACTTAATTTGATTTTTTTTAATTCCAACGCGGAAATCAAATAGGAGAGAGGAAAAAAAAAGAAGAAAAAAACATCACACGTGGCGCATCGGTCACTATAATGCTACATGTGTCGCTGGTCCACTTAGGGGACGCTAAAATGCTTTGAAAGCCACCCTAGAATCATGGATTCAGCTACCAAACAAACTTGCGTGTGTCGTCAAAAGGTGGATGATACTATTTATTGTGATGTTGCAGTCACACAAATTAATTATCCTAGTTTAAATAAACAAGATAGTAAAGAGCAAGTAAGGGATCGATCCAACGAGAAAAGGTTTAGTTCGGATTTTTATGTTAGATGATATGTAATTGAGGGCATTTTTGAGGTTATCTAGGCTATAGCTAAATAAAAAAATCAAATCAAATTAAATAAATTAGAAAATTATCAAAATAACAAACTTTGGTTTCAAATAGACATTCACCTACGAAAATCAAAACCGATCATTGAAATGATACATCAATTTATATTCTGAATATTTATGATTTTTTAATATTAGTCAGTTAAATAATTTGCTGTATAACTAACCCTAAACATCAAACAACTACAATGTTCATATTATTAATTTAATTTAATGGTAGTCTGAAGAACTAGATAAGTTGATTAATCTAAACAACATAACTACCCGAATCCATGTTTGATTTGATTGAATGTTTTTTTTAATATTAAAAACATAGATTCACCACAATTATTAAACTCAGTTGCTTCACAAGTTTATATACCACAACTCTAGTTTTAATAGTAAACTTAGCAATAAATTGGTTAGAATAATAATTTTGAGTTATATCTAGCAATCAAATTAAACAATCATAGAAAAGAAGAATAGGAAAACAAACATACTCATCATATAAACTGAAAAGAAAGGTTAAATAGATCTCATCTTGAAATCAGGTTTCTGTGTTCTTGCAGTTAAGAAAAAAAACTTAACCTTACATGTTTATTAAGAGACTAATAAAAAGAAAAGATGAATACATGATTTCGGGTATAGGAAAAAATGGTGAGTTTTTCTTCTCTTTTTAGCTGCCTCCCTCTTCCTTTCTCTCTCTCTTTTTATTTGATAGGAAACTCTAATCTCTCTTTCCTACAAAATAGTCATTTTCTAAGTAAACAATTTGCATTTAAGTAGTGTAATAACTATTTTTTAAAAAACAAAAAAAAAAAATAGTCGTGCATAAAATCTTCAAGTTTTGAATTTGGACTTGGAGGAGTTAAATTGCCGAAATAAAGACTTGGATGTTGGTTTGGAAAGTAAATTGGACCTGCTTTTTCATAAAATTTGTATGCTAGCAGAATTCATATGTCATCTTAGGAACATCATATCTCTCATATGAGCTCGTTTTCTGTTACAATTTGGTAGGCTGATAGTTCTTCAAGTTAGGAATCCAAAAAAAAAAAAAAAAAGAGTTTGCATCAAATGAACTTCTCTAGCTCAAGATATTTAAGTCGGAATGGCTGAAGATCAACATTGACAGAATGAAAAATTTGTCTTTGAAGGCCGCAATTTCCATGCTCTTTCTCTTTTTATTTTTCTTTACATAAATAAATAGAAAGGTATAGATGTTAACTTTCTAATGTCACTAGAATTTCTTCATTTCGACCTTTAGAGCTCAAGCTCTAGAAAAAAATCGATCGGAGGTCAAATCTGTCAATTATCTTCACTTTACTTTTTTTTTAATCTTATATCCGAAAGTACCTTTAAAACATAAAACAAAAAATATCAAGACATTATATATATAAAACAAAGACAAAATACTAGTTAAATATGAGAAAAACTATCGAATAATATGATTGCATTACTATTTTAGTAATTGTTTTTCTTTTTTTAATTTTCTTATTTATCAAATTACCATATTGCCTTCAAGGACACCCAATAACTACCAAATGATCAAATTTAAATGACAAAAGTGGCCCTAAGTCAAAGACAATTGTTTTTAATTTTCAAGGGTAATAAAGTAACTTGTTTAAAAATAAAGTCAAATACTTAAAAGCTCCGTGAACCAATTGATTTTTTTTTTTAATCTTTTGAGGGCAATTAAGTAATCACACTGTCAAAGAAAACACAAAATTATTGTTTAGCCCCTTCTCTTTAAGTAATGACCAATGTGTCTGATGAAAAATACTATCATATCCCTAGATCCAAGGCGAATACTTTGTCCATCAAAGAGTAAAATCAGCCTTTCATTATTGATTCACACAACGAAAAGCTGATGACTTTTAATATAAAGTGTATTGACTTATTCATTAACTTTTAAAACTTTTATACTTTATATTTTACAAACCAATCCCATCATAGTTTTAATGACATTATTATTATTATTATTATTATTATTATTATATGAGCTATGAATTAATTCATGCTTCAATGTTCTTCTTCTTATGCCTTTTTCTCTTTAATTTAATGCCTTTTGAACATTACACATGCACACATATAAGAAACACTAAATTAAAATTCAAGATTATTTTTATTTATTTAATATTCATAACAAGATATAATATGAAAATATTTGTATTGCTTAACTTGTAAGAATAATGTTTAAAATTTAATGTAGAAAAATATGTTTTCTAATGAGGAAAATTAAATGTGCAATAAAAATTAACTTATTGTTCATGTAATTTCAAAATAACCTTGAATATTAAATACAACAACAAAAATTTTGAAATGATTATTGAGATTTTTTGTTATTAATAAATTAGAGATTTAAATAAAAAAAATTAAAATTAGATTAGTTCATGATAAATTTTCTTTAAGCATTATCAAATTTCAAAATTTGATTTTCAATAAAATTAAGGCTAGTTTAAGCATTATGAAATTTCAAAATTTTGTTTCCATTTAACAAGAAACAATGGGCATTTGTAATTAAGTTATTATTAAGAAATGTATAAACTTTTCTAGAGACAATAAAGTAGTGTTCGATGTTATGGTAGTGATTGCTTTTCAAAGTATTTTTCGCTTAGAAATACATTAAAGTAATATATTTTGTTATTTTTAAAAATTTATTTTTAATATTAGTACATCAAAAAGATTCAAAAATATATAAAATATATTTTTTAAAAACATAATCATATTTTCTGCAAATGCATAGCCAGCCGTGTTGCCAAACAGGTTCTATATAGTGGACATTTGTAATTAGTTGATTATTAAGAAATTTCCTATATGAATGTTGCACTATATTTTTTTAGAAAAAAATATTTTTGGTAGTAGTTGTTCAAGATAGAAACTGAACAATTTTAAATTTCAATCAAATGATACCAATGGTCAATTAGATACAAGTTTCTTATTTAAAATAAAAAATCAAAACATCAATTAAAAAAAATTAATCAAGTTTTGATTAGGTAATGAGTTAACTCATTAGGTTGATTGGGCCAAACTAGGTTAATTCAAAAAAACTAGTTAGTCGATTTGTAGATTAATCGAGTTTTTCTTCCACATTAGCACAACGTCAAAAATTATTTTCTAAATTAGTACAATTGAAAAAATAATTCTCAAAATAACACACAAACAGTGGTGGCCCATAAGTATATGCGCCACCTATAAGTCACACATTTACTACATGCACGACATATTAAAATCTCATTCTCCTTTAGTCTTGGCCATTTTAGCTACCTGCCCAATAACATAGTCACAAAAACAACAACAATACGTCAAGCAAACATTTTATAGAATCACATCAATAATAACCAACAACTAACAAAATCAACTAATTTCAATTGTAGGTACATTTATAATTATAAAAATGAATTACAATACCAAAATAATTCATTAATTTCAATTCAATTACAAATTAATTAAATTACATAGTTAAACATCTAACAAATTAACCCATTAATGGACCTGCACCATCAGAACCATAGACATGTCATCATCGTGTATGATAAACACGATCATCATCCTCTATTGCACTATCCAAACATTGAGCCTTCCCAACCTCCTCAAGTAAAGAAATGCACAATGAGAACCAAGTATTGAAAGCACCACACACATCATCGTCGATAGCTTCACGAGCTACAACCACCTAATATGATTGTGAAAAGATTATATTATCATTTTTAATATATAAATAATAATTTTATTACATGTTAAAAAAAAAAACTATTCCATACATACCAATCTATTAGATCTTGGTGCATAAGGCTAATAATTATCCAAATCACATGGAAGTTGACGTGAAGTGTCATGTGGATATCTCGTAACACGCTCTCATGGTAGTGTTATGAATCACCTTGTTATGTTCATGTAAAACCTGACAAAAATTTAGTCTTTGGTCGACCTATGCTAAGAAGAATTAATGGATGTAGACTAACCAACTTTAGAGAAAAATCTGGAGGAGAAGGAGGACCGCCCTATTCCAAGGGAGAATTAGAGTAGTAACTAGCCCAAAAATAACCCAAAGGAGAGATAAAAACAGCCTTAACCAACACCCAAATGGGTGGTGGTTATCTCATTTAAGAGGGAGTATAAATGTAAGGGAGAGAAAGAAGGTGAAGAGGGAGTATAAATGTAAGGGAGAGAAAGAAGGTGACCCAACCTCTCCCTAAAGTCTAGCTGCAATTCTACTGGAATCGCCCCTCTCTCCTAAAGAGAAAACTGAAACCAACCAGCTGCATGCCAATCTTCTTAGTTACTGAGTGAGAAGAGAATTGGAGGGAAGAGAAGTGATAAAAAAACATGGAGGAAGAAGGAACCTAAATCTCCTTTTAGAATCGACAACAACTATTGCTACAACACACACACTCTTTCTCAAAGAGAAAACTGAACCTAACTAGCTTACTGACACGATCAAAAGATTGATGTTTCTCCCAAGTGCAGGAGTGTCGAAGTAATAAATAATCCGGCAAGACTGAGGTTGAACCACAGGGAGGTTAACTATATAAATTATAAATAATAATAATAATAAGTTAAAGAGGACTTTGAGATGTAAGATGTGCTAATAATAATAAATTTTAATTCTAACATGTAAAATGTGCTCAATTACTTGAAGTACAATGTAAATTATATGTCTTAGCTTTCTAGCCATATAAACCAAACAAAAATCCAAGAACTATAACTCCATATATGACCCAATGACTGAACAATATTCCAGTTTGAACTGAACCAACTTCTCTTTTCTAAGCTTAGCCTTCTCTTTGTCTTCTCAATTTCAGTAGTTAAACTCATCAATCAATCATTTCATTTATGTGATAGGCCTGCATTTAAGATAAATATTTACAATAAATTAAAGGTATCTTATAATATTAGACATGATATTATAAAATATGCTCTAGTTAAGGAGTTATTGATACTTCAAGTGCAAAATGATGATATAAAACCTTGATAAAAATACACTTTTAAGTATTAATCATCTACTCTTAAGTCGGTTAGAGAGGCAAGTAAGATTGAGAAACCCTAGTTTCTCTTTAAATTTATGATACTTTAAGTGCAAAATGATGATATAAAACCTTAATAAAAATACACTTTTAAGTATTAATCATCTACTCTTAAATCGGTTGAAGAGGTAAGTGAGATTAAGAAACCCTAGTTTCTCTTTAAATTTATAGGTGGGTACACATAATTTTTTAAAACTTTAAGGTTATGTTTATAGTTGGGGTCTGGTTCGAACAAGGTTTCAGGTTGGGCAGTGCAATATTCATACCCTACTCAAACCCAACTTTTCAACTTCGGGTATTACCTAAACATTAATGGAAAAACAAAAACTCATATCCATTCGAGTAAATTCTAGTCAATATCCATCAAGTTCGAGTTAAATTGTCATCCCTATTAGTATTAGAGTAAATTTATAAATCAGTCCCTTTAGTTTCTCAAAATGAATTAAATAGACTTTTTAATTTAAATAATAATAATCAATAACATGATCGGTGTTGTCCATGCTTAATTTAGTTTTTTTTTTTTCATTAATCTTTACATGTAGTCTATTTTTATTTTTTCTATTTCTTAAAAATTAAAATAAATTGAAAAACAACATTAAATGAGTGAAAAGAGATCAATTTATAAATAGATTAAAAAATATAGGGACTAATTAATTATTTTAAAAACTAGAGGGTGAAAAAGGATCAATTTATAAATAGATCAAATTATAATTTACTCTTTTTTATCAATATAGTATCCACAATAATTAGACTAGACTCGACTTGGGGTTGACCCAACCATAGACTCAGGTTGTAAGTGAAGTTGTTAACCTAAATCAATTCAACTTTTGACCCTTTTTTTTATATAAAAAAATCTTGGAACGACTTCAATTTGATCAATAAAAAGTCTATGTTTTTCATTGCCCAACTTAAGATTAGACTCTAAATTAACATGTTATTAAATTGACCCACTAAATAATGTCACTAGGTATTTAGAAGCGGAACCAAAGAGATGACAGAACACTAAATAAACAAATGTAGACTCGATCAAGACTATTGGTAATGGGGTAAAAGAAGCATTTATTACCAGAAGCAAAACTGAAACCAATAACTTTCTAAGCAAGTCACTAAAATTCCTAGTGAATACAAAGGTAGAAATGCAACCAAGCAAACAAAAGGCGACAGGCTCCCTTTATATGGTTCTACCACTCGCACTACTCCATTCTTCACAACACTAGAGAAAGGTGCAAGGTCAGATTCTGGCCAACCCAAAACCAAGATTAAATTGACATTTTGATGAATGCAATCAAAGAGCGCACCCGAAGAGATGAAGAGAAACAGAAACATTAGTAGGATTTTCCTCTGGCAAAATTAAACCAAGAACGTTTCCACTTTCATAGATGCAAAGGGAGGTACACATTTTGGAAGAAAATTGACCATGACAAGCTCACAAGGCATGACATTATGTACACACTAAGTTTCTGTGATTTTATGTACATACAGTATTATTACGTTAATCAGCATTTCTTGTTGTCAGTGCAATGAACAGTATATAGGTGGGTTATAAAACATTCATCAAACATCCCTTACCTTAAGCTGATTTCTGCGAGTGAATTTGATGGTTTCATTGGGCTTGATTGAACGGTGCTGAACTTGTGAACCAAGACCTTGAAACATGGCAAAAATATTATGTAGAGTGCAGCCAAAATAAAAGGTGCTGCTACTAGCCATCCCAACAGCTGCAAAATCATTGTGATGACATTAATTATCACATAAAATAAAATGCCTCTGAAAGGGAATAAAATAAATATTAAAAAATGTCTATAGCCACATGGATTTCCTCGTGAGCTCCAAATCTCAACCCATATAGAAGTGCAGAATCATCCCAGTGGTTCAAGGAGGAAACTGAAAAGAACAAGTCAAAGCATTGCAGATCCACTACAGTAATTGGACGTTCTATCTAATCTAAAATTTTACAACAATCAGCACTGGGAGTCAAATTAAGTGAGCAGGCATATCAACTGATCGCCGGAGTTAGTGCAGTATAAATTGACAGTATAAGCTGCAGACTATATAGTGATTAGAAGTTCAAGGTTGTTGGTTGCAACAGTTCAGCTTACTACATCTTGTGACATGGAATGAAAGATAAGAAACTTTGTTTTTGAAAGAATGTTGGACATGCCAAAGCAAGTGCCAATGTATCTTTTATTTGTTGTCCACATTTTGAGTAGTTATGACCAGAAACATAAAGAAGACAAGGAAGAACTTTATTTCCTGTTTTGTCAGAAGCTGATTAGCTGCAAAAGATGGTCGCCTATTCAAAGTGATTTTCTACTTAATTTGTAACCCATCTAATCCTCCTTGTTCTAATTTGAACTAATGGTACATTGGACTTTGTCTGTGTTTGAGGGAACAGGGGTTTCTACTTCTTCATTATTTGTTAATGCACATGCCCTAATAATAATAATAAAAAAAAATACCATCCACATTCTCTAGACAGTGAATAATTAATGTGACAGCATCTTCATAAACTGAATGGATTTTGTACTTCTGGGTGCTGGTTGCATGCACATAATTCAAATAAGATCCATCATCTTGTATGTGGCTTGAATTCTTTAATCTTCTTAACAAAATTTAGTTATGGACATCGAGAACACTGGCTCAGTATCCCACCTCAGACACCAAAACCTGTGCTAGATTACTAACCTAAAGAAACCAAAATCCTCCAACCACCACATTGTAGCACTCGAGAAATTCATTCACAAATACAGACCCACCCTATTAAAACCTTATGCTATGAACAAAACATTGAAGTCACTAATTAGATGGTCCTATGGAGGCATCCTCAACATTCATCCAGCACGTAGGATTAGCATTATTAGAAAATGCTGCTATCACTTGTACCAATTTGGCACCATGGTCTTGGATCTCGGTTTAAAAATACATTTCCCAAAATTGTTTACACTTCTTATCAACTGAGCCTCTTTTAATAATAATGTCAGTCTGCAGATAAGGCATTAGGGAGAGAGGGTACAGCAATCTGGGACCACAAGCCAAGTGGAGTACAAAATAAACATTTAAAGTTGTTCAAGCTCAAGTTTGTCGAAATGGGATCATATTTGAAACCAAACTCTAGCTTAAGCTGAGGAAGATAAACTATGATCCCTCAATCCTCTCAGAGATTGAGCACACAGCTACTGATGTTGAGTATTTTACTCCATGTGGATATTTGATTGTCATATTACCCAACTGATTATCTAGAGGCTGTCATCTAGAAATTATTCCTTTCGAGGATTACTATGTTTTGAAGGGTTTGAATCTATTTGAACCAAGAGATGTTTTGGTGATTCTATTATTTATATAAGAGTTTCAATGAGAATAACAATAACCTTCTCGTATCTAAATGATCCCTTGGAACACCATATCTCCTGACTTCTAAATTCAACGTTCTACTTTAGTATGCTGACTCCTTTCTTCATCCCAAGATGTTTACCCTAAATACTTAAGGAGTTTTATGTCCAGTGAAGGTAAACACCGGAGTACAATCGCGTTCATTCATGTGAGATAGAGAGTAAGAGTTTTGGTTAGAACCAATATGGCTACTTACAGCATGGGCAATACTTAATATAACTTCGCGCGAAGCTTGTCCTGTCAAAACCTTTTTCAATGCATCGGATGTCAAAGGAAAAGGAGGTCCACCAGACATAACTTCGCCTAAGCGCAAGAAGGGCACCACCAAACTTGAAAAGGAAAAACATAAAATCAGAATTCAAAAAAGAAAAACGAATCTAGTACATACTTAAGGCGCTGCAATGCATGCATGTACAAAAGGACAAGAAATTGAAAATGTTATTATCAAGTCCAAATGCACATCAAAGCTCCTTTGAGCATTCAGAGACCAAATCACCAAATATTTCCTTAAATCTTTGACTGACTGCCGCAGTATAAATAGATAATTAATCAGAAAATGTGGTAGAAAATGGATCAATGCCAGGTATAATTTTTTCCTTAAAAAAAAAAATCACGCAATGCCAACGATGAAGAAGGATACGGTACCATGATCCATTCCAGGAAGAAAGCAGAAATACCTTAGCTCTATGGGAGTAGCGATGAAGTTAGCTAAAAGCACGGTGGGAGCATGGCAAAGAGATCCAAGCAGCGCAATAGCCAGTCCACAAAGCAGAACGGTAACACCTGCCAATCATTTCCAAGAAATTTCATTAAATAGCTTCAAGAATCTCATCGAGTTTATCCACAGAACAAAATACATACATACCGCATATAGGAAATATTCCGAGAGCAATACCAAGTGCCGTTGAGAAAGCCAATTGCTTCGGCTCTAAACCCCTGCCAATAAATAAATAAAATAACACCACCACAGAACCTCATCTATAAAAAAAATAGATTGAAGAGAAGCTACCTGCGAAGGATTTGATAGAGAGGATCCACGATCTTCTTGTCAAGCCAAGCCAGCAATCCCATCTGCGGCATCGCCTTTTTGTCACTTCTTTTTCTTTATTATTTATTAAAATTACACGATAAAACACTTTCTTTTTTTCTTTTCTTCGATGAGAATCAAACACTGTATTTAAAATCTCATTTCTCTCTTAAGATATTAACAGATTCTCTTCCTGTTTTCTTTTTCTTTTTCTTGTATTTTGTATGATTTTTAGTCTTCAGTTCAGAGAGAAAAGAAAGGTAGTTGAAACTTAAAACACTTTTGTGTTCAGTCTGTATGCCTGTGACAACATCAGGGACGCCCATTGTTTGTGCCCTTCTGCGATGAGGGCACGTCATGTCCTTTTCTTCTTTTGAGAGCACCCCGTATTGTCACTTGTGTGGGTGAGAGGCACAGATTATTATTTCTTACTGTGCTTGTTGTGTGTGAGACTCTCCATCTGACGTCAATTTTTGCCCTTGTACTTTTCTTTTTTGTAAATTTTGTCACCATACAAATATTCTTATGGATTATGCAAACACTGTCGACCTGGAGCGCTTTAAATGTGGATTTTAATAGTTCAGTAACGATTATACCCTTCATTTTGATTGAAGGTTTAGTTGTGTTGAAAGGGTAGTGTGGGGTTTTCGCATTGCCTTTCCTTCTGATCTTTTGAGACGTGGCAAGCTTTTATCCATGTTTTTCTGGTCATTAGCTTATCGTTTCTTTTTCATTTTCATTTACTATAAGTTAATTTTTTTTTAATGATTGTAATTATTTTTTAAAATAATATTTTTTAGAAATATTTTAAAATAATATATTTTTTTATTTTTAAAAAATTATTTTTAATATTATCATATTAAAATAATATTAAAATATTAAAAATATGTTAATTAAAAAAAAATTAAATTATTTTTAAAATACTTTTAAAACATAAAAAGAAACCATACCGAAAACAGGGATGAATCGCAGGTTGGAGAAAAATGGAGAAGGATGCTGCATCGGAGATAAGAGAATGCTGCCGAGAGAGGGTGAAGGTGGTGCGTTGGCAGTGGTGGTTCTTCTCCTTTTTCTAACACAAACTGATAGACGAAAGTCGAAAGAGGAGGCACCATCCAAGAAGAAAAAAGGGGGGCAAGGAAGCCATGACGAAAAAGAGAAATCTACAGAGCGATGGCCCTGCTCTCGCGTCAGTCATGACGAGGATGGTTTTAAAGGTTTTAGGCATAGGACACCTTTCTAAGTTTTCTTTTATCGATTTGTGTTTTATTTTGGTATTTGACTCATTAATATGTTTTTTATTTTTAAATATTCAGACATGTACTTTATTGCTTTGGGTTTTTACCAAGGTCTGCTGTGGTGCAAATTATAATATGCTATACAGAAATTGAAATATAATTTATGAATTATGAATTTCCTGGCAGGTTGGGGAACATCAGGAGGATTTTGTTGTGGGAGATAAGAACTGAAAGATTCGAATTTATACATGGATGATGTTGCTCTTCGCGGGTAATTGAAATGGTGAGTTGATAAGGTGTTGAATTGCTTTATTTCTAAATATTGAATGGAAATTTTGGTTTCCTGTTAGAATGGAATTATGGATGCTCTGAATTGGTTTCTTTGTATCTTGCCTGTAATGTGTTTGACTAGGATTCTGAGAAAGTTGACCTTTCTTTTTCTTTTCTTTTTTTTTTTAAAAAAAAAATGTTAAATGGAATATAATGTTTTCTACATGTTGGGTGTTCGAATTCGCTTAGAGATTTATTATGCTGATAGAAGAGTCCATGTTGATCCCTGTTGTTTTGGGATGTGATTGGAGGAAACAGTTTGTTTGGTCCTCTCTTTGTGTCCAGGTTTTAATTCTGGTTTTAATATAATTTTAATTGCTTTCCATCAAGTGTAAAAGGAAACATCTTGATGATCAATCAAGTCAAACATTCACTTGAGTCATAGCATGGGTCTCTACTGTTAATTCATTGAATTGTTTTATTTTTATTTTTATCAGGTACAAAGGAAACATGTATATGATATTAAGCAATTGATTTTAACCAGAGATGGTGGAAGTTGTTCTCAACATGTATTCCAGTGAGTGCCCTTTTGACTTTAAACATATTTTGTGACTTGAATTGCTATTTGCATTTTCCATGCATGATAGCTCTGTCGTTGTTTTTGCAATGCTATAATAGCTTTCACCTGATACTCTTTGTGCTTCACACAGTCCGAGTGAAGATAGTTCAGTGTGTTAAAACTTGTTGCTATGGTTGTTGTTAATTGGAATTCTAATTCAATCTGCACTCTGGAATTGATGACATTCAGGTTTGATCCCCCATGATGACCATACAAGAATAATTCTCTCATATCCCTCCTCAGGATAGTAGATATTGCTGGGTGGTTTGGTTGATTGTATTGCATAGTAAAAAAAAGATTGAATCTGAAATGTTGACAAAAATGTAAAGTGAATAATATATTTTCATGTTGCAATCCTCTAGATTTGTGAGGGTCAAATTTGAGATGGGAAGACCTGATGTCAACCTCAACACTGAGTAGTAGTTGTTTTAGTTGGTTTTTGCCTTATGATTATTTTTTGTTACTCTATGTATCTGTGAGCTCACATGCACCTAAATCTTTATGAATTGTTAGCTCACATGAACACTCATTTTGTGAATTCCACTTGGGATCATCTTTTTTCATTAACAGAAAGTTGTCGTTAGGTGCATGCAATGGTAGTTGCAATCTCCATGTACATGTTGTATACCTAAATCACAATTTTCATTTATTAATTGCTCCTTATTTATGGATTTAAATTTCTTCCCAGCCTCAAATGCCCTACATTAATATGGGAGAAGTCGGTGATACAGAACCCCATCCTGGACTTCTATACTATAATTTCCTTTAGGCAATGATATGGGACCGGGCAGAAGTTTGGTGGTCTGTTAATTAGTTTCAGGTCTAGGGACAGTCTTGCTTCGTCTTATTCTATTGAAGGCCTCTTGACCAGTCATTCCAATTCTTTTGAGTGATGGTTTGGATTTTTATCAACATCGATGTGCCTTCCATTCACAATTAAACTACTTGATTTGCGTGCTTAGTCAGTTAAATGGTTGGTTAGTCTGCCTATTGTTAGGTATTTCCTCTATCTAGGTGTACTGTTAAATCAAATGCTTTTAAGTTTTTGTTGAACTGGTTTTCTCTATAAAAATAGCTTCATTTCCTATCTCCTTGAAAGCTGCAACAATTGTTAATTATTCTTTGAAAAAATGGCGATGCCAATGATCAATGAATATAGTGATTCTCCAGCTTTTCTCTAAAAGCCAAGCTAAAATCTTCTCTTTGTTGCTCCCCCACTGGTGACATGACCCGTCAGCATGAGATGCTTGATCAAGATCATGAGCAAGATTGGAATAACAGTGATGTGCATCATGGGAATTATAATCCATCTCGTAAAGCTGAATCTAATATGCAAGAGGATTCATATGGTCCAATGACAAGAGCGAGAGCGAAACAACTACAACGGGCCTTGACGAATCAAATTGCAATGATTGAAGCTGCGTCGGAGTTAAAAATTAGCAATCAGTTTGAAATTGGTTCAAGGGTGCTTATTTACCTACAATTGGAACTTGGAGATGGGAAAAGCCCTTAATGGTTCTTTTCATGCTGGGCTACTTGTATTTGGATTGATAATGCAAGTGAAGGAATTGATGTTGTTTACGGTCAGAACAGTAGATGGATTTGAACCCGAATTTGAAGTCATCCAATGCATGTGAAAACAAGATTTATGTAGGTAAAATTCAAGTTCAGAACGTGATCTTTCTATATTGTCCAACCATGATAGCATTGGACTTTTGTGTCAAAAGTTATGGCTGTTTTAAATTTAGTCTGCATATGTTTTAGAAATGTCAAAAAAAACGTCTGTTAGTTAAATTTGTCTACTTGCTTTATTAAAAGTCTAGTTTTTAGGCTTGACTTCTGTCATGTTGAATTCACCTAACTTTGGAGGGATGTTCCAAAGATAAATATGTATCAGAATATGAAGAAAACACTTTTGGCCAAGATTTGAAAACTTAATTCAGAGAATTAAGAGCTGTTCTTCCAAATTCGTTTTGTGAAGAACCCTACCTGACTTATCACTCTTCAATCACAAAGAGTGTGGCGTCGAAATCCTAGATTGATCTTTGTGGCGTCCAGATCGACTTATCAAAGTATCATTCTAGTCTATCTCCATCTTATTTACCTTAAATCACTACAATCCAGCCTAAATACCAAAAGAAAGACAACACAACCAGACCCATCCTTCATCCATTTTCATTATAATCATTGTTGCCGATTTTCAAATCATTCACGGCACATCATCTGGTATCAGAGCATCAGTTGCGATCTAAGACAGGAGCCAAAAACAAGAAGAAGAAGAAGAAGAAAGGTTTGCTGGAATTAAGGTTGACAGACTTAACTATGGCTGGAGATAAAGAAGATTTGCCAAGAGGGTTAAGTTTGGAACAGGCACAGGTCATGGGCTTACAACGATCTCATGCTGAGATTCGGGATGAGATGACTGGAATTCGTGAACAGTTGAATACCCTTATGCAAAGGATGCAAAGAAATAATTTGCAACCCCAACCGAGGCAAGCACTTAGAGTGCCACGAAATGATATTATAGAAGCTGACGAAGATCCAAATGGGGATGATGAGGCTGATGATAGGGTCAGACCAAGAAGGCAGAATTATAATCCTCCTAATGGTCTCAAACTTAAGATTCCACCGTTTAGAGGAAGTAGTTCACCTGAGGAATACTTGGAGTGGATTCAGAAGGTTGAAAAGGTGTTTGAATGGTATGAATATTCTGAAGAAAGGAAGTGCAAGGTGGCAGCACTTGAGTTTACAGATTATGCTCTTTTATGGTGGGAAAACGTAAAGATTCAGAGGAGAAGGGATGAAGAGGAGGAGATTGCAACATGGGCAACTATGAAAAGAGTGATGAAGAAGAGATTTTGTTCCTGATTACTATAAACAGGAGCTATACATCAGACTTCAAACTTTGCGACAGGGATCTTTGACTGTGGAAGAGTATGTGAAAGAGTTTGAGCTGCTGCTGATTCGATGTGAATTGATGGAACCTCAAGAGCAAACAATAGCTAGATTTCTTGGAGGGTTGAGGAAGGATATAGCTAATGTTGTTGAGTTACAGCCGTACATCTTCCTTGAGGATGTTATAAAGCTTGCAACCCGAGAAGAGAGGCAGCAGAGACGAGGAGGTGTCCGAACTGGTGGAACTACGTCAAGCGCGACAAGGGCTGTTTCTACGCCTACACAAACATGGAACACACCTAAACGAGATGAGAAGGTGGAGTTTAGCAAGGGGAATACCAGTTCTGATTCTTTGAAGGGAAAGGAGAAGGTGACAGAACCTCAACACCCTAGGAGGTCTCGGGACATTAAGTGCTTCAAGTGCTTGGGACATGGGCATATTGCTTCTGAATGTCCAAATAAAAGGGTGATGATTTTGCATGGGGATCATGGAGAGCTGATGAGTGGAGATGAGGTTGAAACTGAAGACGAAGATGAGGTACAAGTGGCTGAACAAGAAGAGGATTTCGAACCAGTGAAGGGAGATTTGTTGGTTGTTCAACGGGTTCTGAATGCACAAATTGACGTTAGTGATGAGCAACACGAGAACATCTTTCATACTCGATGTCAGATTCGAGATAAGGTGTGCGGGATGATCATTGATAATGGAAGTTGCACTAATGTTGCGTCAACTACCTTGGTGGAGAAATTGGGTTTAAATACCCTTCCACATCCCAGACCCTATAGTTTGCGATGGCTGAATGAGAATGGGGAGATTCGGGTGACAAAGCAAGTTCGTGTACCTTTTTCCATTAAAACCTATCATGACGAGGTTTTATGTGATGTTGCACCAATGTCAGCTAGCCATTTGTTGCTGGGTCGTCCATGGCAGTTTGATAAGGATGTGACCTACAATGGACGAAAGAACACTTATTCTTTTATGCTGAATGGAAAGAAGGTGAACTTGTTACCACTGAGTTCTCAACAAGTTAGAGAGGATCAGTTACGAAGCCAACAAAAGGAGGTGACATCACGAAAGGGGCTGTTGTTAGCCAAAAAAGGAGACATCAAACAAGCATTAGCCGCAACAGGGATTGTTTTCATGGTCTGGGCAAAGCAACTACTACAAGTAGAAGGATTGGACTTACCAAGACAGATTAAGGAATTACTTGAAGAATTTAAAGATGTGTTTCCAGATGAATTACCTAAAGGATTACCACCTATTCGTGGTATTGAGCATCAAATTGATTTGGTGCCGGGAGCTTCACTTCCTAATAGACTAGCATACAGATGTAATCCAGAGGAAGCGAAAGAGATTCAAAGGCAGGTCGGTGAGCTCTTAGAGAAGGGCTATGTGCGAGAATCACTTAGTCCATGTTCCGTACCTACTTTGCTTGTTCCGAAGAAAGATGGTACCATGAGGATGTGTATGGACAGCCGTGCTATCAACAAAATAACAGTTAAGTATCGATTTTCTATACCCAGACTTGATGATTTTGCTTGATGAGTTGCATGGTGCTGTATTGTTTTCTAAAGTCGATTTTC
This sequence comes from Populus alba, assembly GCF_005239225.2. NCBI lineage: Eukaryota > Viridiplantae > Streptophyta > Magnoliopsida > Malpighiales > Salicaceae > Populus > Populus alba. The sequence continues at coordinate 8,678,256 of NC_133286.1, read as the reverse complement.
AAATCGTACTTGGATTACCAAGAACACAACGTGGGAAGGATTTAATAATGGTGGTGGCTGATCGATTCTCCAAAATTTCCCATTTCATTCCTTGTATGAAAACTGACGATGCAGTACATGTTGCTGATTTGTTCTTTCAAGAGATTGTTCGTTTGCATAGAATTCCTAAAAGCATTGTCTCTGATCGTGATACAAAGTTCTTAAGCCACTTTTGGAAGACTATTTGGAGGAAACTTGGAACAAAGTTACTTTTCAGTACGGCATGTCATCCACAAACTGATGGACAAACTGAGGTAGTAAACCGAACTTTATCTTCTTTGTTACGAGCTGTTATACATAAGAATTTGAAGAGTTGGGATACTTGTTTGCCGATTGTGGAGTTTGCATATAATCGTAGTGTGTATGGGGCTACAAAATTTTCACCATTTGAGGTTGTCTATGGCTTTAATCCTTGTGTTCCTATTGATCTTGTTCATATTCCAATTGATGAGAGGACATCTATGGATGGAATTAGAAAGGCAGAATTGATGAAGAAACTACATGAGCAGGTTCGACTACATATTGAGGAGAAAACAACAAAGTATGCTAAACAAGCTAACAAGGGGCGAAAGATGGTCAGGTTTGAACCTGGAGATCTTGTTTGGATTCATATTAGCAAGGGCAGATTTCCAAGCAAACGTAAGTCCAAGTTGATGCCAAGAGCTGACGGTCCATTTCGTATTATAGAGAAGGTGAATGACAATGCGTATAAGGTAGATCTTCCTGGTGATTACAACGTATCAGCTACTTTTAATGTGAAAGACTTATCTCCGTACTTGGATGATGATGACGATTCTGATTTGAGGACAAATCATTTTCAACCCGGGGCTGATGATGTGCATCATGGGAATTATAATCCATCTCGTAAAGCTGAATCTAATATGCAAGAGGATTCATATGGTCCAATGACAAGAGCGAGAGCGAAACAACTACAACGGGCCTTGACGAATCAAATTGCAATGATTGAAGCTGCGTCGGAGTTAAAAATTAGCAATCAGTTTGAAATTGGTTCAAGGGTGCTTATTTACCTACAATTGGAACTTGGAGATGGGAAAAGCCCTTAATGGTTCTTTTCATGCTGGGCTACTTGTATTTGGATTGATAATGCAAGTGAAGGAATTGATGTTGTTTACGGTCAGAACAGTAGATGGATTTGAACCCGAATTTGAAGTCATCCAATGCATGTGAAAACAAGATTTATGTAGGTAAAATTCAAGTTCAGAACGTGATCTTTCTATATTGTCCAACCATGATAGCATTGGACTTTTGTGTCAAAAGTTATGGCTGTTTTAAATTTAGTCTGCATATGTTTTTAGAAATGTCAAAAAAACGTCTGTTAGTTAAATTTGTCTACTTGCTTTATTAAAAGTCTAGTTTTTAGGCTTGACTTCTGTCATGTTGAATTCACCTAACTTTGGAGGGATGTTCCAAAGATAAATATGTATCAGAATATGAAGAAAACACTTTTGGCCAAGATTTGAAAACTTAATTCAGAGAATTAAGAGCTGTTCTTCCAAATTCGTTTTGTGAAGAACCCTACCTGACTTATCACTCTTCAATCACAAAGAGTGTGGCGTCGAAATCCTAGATTGATCTTTGTGGCGTCCAGATCGACTTATCAAAGTATCATTCTAGTCTATCTCCATCTTATTTACCTTAAATCACTACAATCCAGCCTAAATACCAAAAGAAAGACAACACAACCAGACCCATCCTTCATCCATTTTCATTATAATCATTGTTGCCGATTTTGAATCATTCACGGCACATCAAACAGTAGGAAGCTGCAGCCACAGACACCAAGATCACCTTATGCCTGGCTCAAATCAACAACCGATGATTTGGATATTAAGGAAAGTATCGTGGGTTGATTGGAAAGAGAGGAAAGAACATGAAACATCTTTGTCCAGAGGATTTTGGGTATGATCCTCGAAACTATTCTCATAACTTTGAGGATGATTTTTGCAGAGAAGATGAATTGCGCTCAATCATAATTGATCATAATTAGGAAGATTTCCTACCATACGAGAGATTGGTGGTGGTGCTGCAGGTAAGGAGGACAGAGATTCAATTGTGGAGCATATATTTTAGGATTAAGGATGTTTGTGGGTTTTGAGCTTGTTTTACAGTGTTGTTGTGATTACTTTTTAAATAATTTTTTGTGCTAAAATACATGTCAATGATGTTTTTTTATTTTTTAAAAATTATTTTTGACATCAGTAAATCAAAATATTTTGAAAAAACTAAAAACATATTAATTAGAAGTTAATAAAAAAAAAATTTAAATTTTTTCATAAATATTTTAAAACACATAAAAACAAATAGGTCTAAAGGGCTTTGAACTTGCCATTGAACTTAATTTTGAAAAGTGAAAAAAAAAAAGGAAGAAAAATAAAGTAAGATGTTTAATTAGCGTAAATTATGATGAAATAAAATGTGTTTAGATTTGTTTAATATTTTTTTGTTAATGTTTGCAGATTTTGAATTTTGATGGAGAGTTTTAATGGGTGAAGCACTTCGCTTGCATTGGCATTAACTATTTAAGAACTGAGGAATGGAAGAAATGCTAGTGAAAAATTAGACATGGCCTTCGAAGGAGCTAGGCCTTCTTGAAAAAAAAAAAAATCCAATTCTAGAAATTAATCAAAAGATATAATGGGATGCACATCAAATTGATTTGATAACATAAAAAAAATATATTAATTTTAAAAAATAAAAATAAATAAATTTTTTTTAAAAAAAATTTAATAAAATACATATCAAATTGACTTGATAACATAAAAAATATTTTCCAATAGCAATATAAACGCTATCATAGTGTCCTATTATAAACTTGAGATGATTTTTGCCTTTTACAGTGGCTCATATTATAAGGATGTCAATGTGCCTTTGGGTTTATGGTTATAGTTATTTTTTAAAATATTTTTTACTTAGAAATATATCAAAATAATATTTTTTTATTTTTAAAAAATTATTTTTAATATCAGTGTATCAAATTGATTTGAAAATTCAAAAAAATATATATTAATTTGAAGTAAAGAAAAAAAATAAAAAATTTCAAAGTTTTTCAAAAATGTTTTTGAAACACAAAAACAAACAGTATTAAATGAAATTCAGTTAAAAAACATGTAAAAATTGCATTTCAAACTTAATTTTTTAGTGAACCTCATAGTATAAAACACAGTTTGGTGTGTTACCAAACACCATACTGCTTTTTTTGCATCGTAAACACCAAAGTTAAAGGTAAACAAACGCACCTTAAAAGGGAAGAGGACTTAGGTATTGTTTTTATAAAAGTTTTTTTTTTAAAAAAATATTTTTGAAATTTTTTGTGTTTGTTTATCATTAAAAAAATAGTTAATAAAAATTATTTTCCAGTCAAGGAAAAAATTAATTTAGCTTCTAACTTATTAATGTTTTAATTTTTTTTTCAAGTTTATTAAAAGAATGAGAACTAAATCTGACATATAAAAAAGTAAATCGTTCGGTAGAGGTAGAAATTAACAACTTATTTTTTTTTTTCAAAATAATGTTTTATTTAACTAAATGTTAAAAAATAGATGATGCTAGATATTGAGTTACTTTTTTTTATAACAATTTGATTACGAGATATTTTATAAAATATTATGGATCATAATTATTTTTTTATATATTTTTAATTCATCATATTTATTGGAATTTATAGTTGATAATTGTTTTTGCTTGGGAATGTGATAATCTTATACAAAGTAGGAGAAAAGTCACCTATGATATTTATTTCTCAACAAATTTAATATTGAAAGACAAAATAAATAAATAAATACACTTTTTAAAATATTATAGATATCAATTAAAATACAAAATTACCCCCAAGAATAAATCATTAAAAAAAATATATACAATTATAAATAAGCCCCTTAAGCCAAGCTTTACAATTTGTGACTTTAAGGGCAATATAGCAATAACATTGTGCTTTGAAGAGTGAAATTAAAAAAAAAAAAAAAAAAAAAACCTAAAACCAAGCTAAGTGTCGTGATGCTTTTAAGGGTATTTTTTCTTAGTTAAACCAAAATTAAAACCTAGATTGATTTTTCAAATTCACAACTCATAAAACTTTAGACACGAGTTTAATTAAAAGGTTCAATTGTCAACAAATGTAAAATTCAAAGATGAAATTGAAAAAAAAGATTCTCAAATTAAAAAAATAAAAAGACTTACCAAAGTCTAGAAATTAACAATGAAAAGAAATAGCATCAAAAATAAAAGAAAAAAAAATGAAGGAGAGTGATATTAAAAGAAAAAAATTAAAAACTATTTCAAATAAAAAAAAATAAAAACCAAAAGAATGAGGACCAAATTTAAAAGAGTGAGAAGATTAGAAAATGGTGAAATTGAAAAAAAAAATTCAATTTTAAAAATTAATTAAAATAAAAATATAGGAATTAAAAAAGAAGGGATGAATTCAAAAGAAAACAAACTTGAAGGGATATATGCAAATTTGAATGGTCAGACCAGGGTTTCTAGGAGAAAAGAGAAAAAAAAAGAAAAATGAAAAAGAAAAGATCGTTGGCACCTCACTAGAGGTCATGTTGCCACACACACCTAATAGCGAGAAAGAGGAGGTCGAGGAAAATCAAATAACATGGTGAAACAATGTTTTTGACCACAAGAATCAGGTGTACACGCCTCTTGAAAACGATAAAGAGACTGCATGCTAGCGTGCAACTTTTTTATTTTTATAGAAATACCACTTTTCTCATATAACCAAATAATTATTACGAAAAAAACCTTCGTGAAATGATGAATATACCCCTATAGCAAAGCTATTAAAAATTGTATTCAAATGGTAAAAGAATCATTCAATTGTAGCAAAAAACTATAAATATATATATATAAAAAAAGCCCTTGGAACATAGCTAAATGTTTTTTTTTAAGGGCAATAAAGTACTTTTATTGTTCCAAAAAATAGCAAAAAGACTGACATGCCCCTAAACAATTTTAAAATAACAAAAGGACCAAGTGAAAATATCATTTTATCCTTGAATGACAACATTGTGTGATTTTTTAAAGATAAAATCATTAGTTCATTATTACAATTCATAGTAAATCAAGGCATATATACAATACTTTTCATACATGTTTTAGGTTTTTGTAATTTATACATTGTCATAATATTAAAATTTAAAAGGGAACATAAATGATCTCTATAACTCTATAATATGTAAAAGACTATTCTACCTATGATCCTTGGAGGCCAACATGCAACAAAGATGACAGCCGACCAGAAACATACACACACTATAGCTATTTGACTTGTGCTTTGTTACAGATATAATAATTTTATATTTTAGCAAAAAAAATGAATATACAAGCTTTTTAAACGTGTTTTTTTCCATATAAAAAATCCCACTAAAAAAAAAACTTATGCATGCATCTAATTAAATAAATCAAGAATTATATGAGCCAATAAGTGTAAAAAAAAAGTCATTAACGATAATAAAAGACTAAACTAGAAAAATCAAGAGATAGATATAGATCAAGATATTTGATCTCGCAATAAAGGGCATGTACCAAGTTGTGTTTGATAATTTTATTTCTTTGAATAAATTTTTTTATTTAATCAAACAATTATTCATGCCAATAAAATGATGTACCCGATAATTTTTTGTTTTCTTTTTCAAAATATCATGAAATAAGCATCTCGTGTATACACTTAATCAATTAATTTAATTTAATTAAAAAACAAAAAAATATTTTAAAAAAGCTAAATTTATAAAAGAACGACAAATAAAATGACCCGAGATAACTCAAGTAATTTTTAAAACTAGTGAAAACCCATAGAAAGAAAGAAAAAATTAATGGATTCCAATCTCTAATTAAATAAATGTTGAAGGATGAAACTAAAAAAACATGAGCTTAAAAATAAATAAAAAAAAAAAAAACCAAGCAAAGTCAGGAGAAAAAACAAAGCAAACCCGAATAACCTTCTAAACTTGAATTAATTTCTAAAACTCATAACTTGTAAAAATTCTAGACTCAGACTTAATTAAAAAGCTCAATTCTTAACTAATTTAATGTTAAAAAATAAAATTTTTTTAAAAAAATCAATTAAAAAAAAAGAAAAAAAATAGTAATAAAAAATAAAGATCAAATTTTGTAGGAAAAAAAACTAAGGGATGATGAAATTATTTATATAAAAAATCAATTTAAATTAGTTATGAGTTTTTGCCTCCTAAGAGGTATTGTTGGGAAGGAAAGTGTTTTGGGTACAATCATAAAATTATGACTATAAGGTTCAGAAATCGTCTCTTAGTATTATGGTTACTAGGTTTGTGAGAATCCAAGTAAGGGACTGGTTGTGCAAGAAAAAAATGCATCACTCCCAGTACACCCTACCTAAGGTAAGTTGCATTATTATTTAATTGTTTTTTTTAAGTCAAGTTTCTACTTGTTAGTCTTTTTTAAGGTCCAAGGAAGATCTCTCTTTAAGATAGAATCTCAACCTTAGTGGGTGAAATCTTAACTATTCTAGGGTCTAGATTTTAGCATCGCATTTATTTTGCGCTTTGTATCTTTAATATCTGAGGGTATACTCTACTATATAGTTTTACACTTCTAAATATTAAAGTCTATAACTAAACCCTAATGCTTTAAATATAAAATGAACAAAATAATTGATGAAGGATTTTTGATCATTTAGCTAAACATTAACAGATAATTATAAACTAGTTACAATTTCTTTTCATTTTTTGTATTTTTAAAATATGAGAAAGATGCAATTTTTTCTTTGTTTTTTATGAAAATATACTTGGAAAACTTTTAGGATTTGATCGTATGCATCGAAACAAAACATTTTTTTTTATGAAGGAAATTAATCTAAAACTTTTTGAGTGTTTGGTGGGCCGAACTCGGCCTAGCCATTTAGGCTGGGCTAGAACGGATCCAGCCCATGGCTTACATGGTTGCGAGGCTAACCTAGCAACCATGTTAATTAATATGTCTTCTGCATGCATAACCATCACCTAGTGTTGGGAAGTCTGACTGGTGGTCTGGGAGGCCGATGTGAGGCTGGTGGTTGCAATGGTGGAGGCTTGTGGTGGCAACAACAGAGAGAGGGTGTTGGTTGCTGAAGGAAGAGTTTATGATGAAGAGCAAGGAGTTTACAACGGCTACTCCTAACATAAGGGTGGACAGCTATTGGTGGAGAGGCTGACATCGTGGTTGTCGAGGGTTGTAAAAGTTGAAGTTGTGGTATAAAGAGAGAATAAAGCTGATAGATGGTGAAAACTAGAGAGAGGTCGAGTTTTTCCAAACTTTGCACCTTATTTTCCTCTATCTCAGGCCATGAAATCCATCCTTATTTATAGGTTGGAAGAAGGATATTTTGACTTTAATGGTGTCAAATCTTGGCCCTTGATTTGGCTAGGAATCGTTGGCTCAAAGTGGATATCATGAACTGTCAAATTTGACAATTGAAGGTTGTTTAAGTTGGCCACTTTAGGTTGACACCATGGCCACTGTGGTGTTCATCAACTAAAAAGAACCATACCGAGGTGTGGTCAAATGTTAATAATTATTTTCGTGCAAGTTTTGTTAAATTTGATGAAGAGATTAAGCATTAAATGCTCCTGAAAAGTAGCCATTTGAACAATCTTTTCAATGAAAATTGAAGAAGATGATGAACAGTAAACAACGTTGTTTCGGTAAAGTTTAATTTAGTCATTCGATTTGTGATTTATCTCAATTACACCCGTAATTGACTTTAAACTTCCAATTTTACACCTGATGAACTTCAACTTCAGCCTCGAATTCAACGTCTTGTTCATTTCGGTCCTTAGTCTTGGATTTCTTCAATTTAGATTCTAATTGACCATTAAATTTTCAATTCTCTTTAATTTCACCCTTGATTTTAACCAATTGGGTTCGCATAGTTTGATGCCTTTTGCAAAATGATCATTGACTGTGAATTTTTTCAATTTAACTCCTAATTGACCCAAGAACTTTGATTTTCTTGTGATTTTACCTCTTATTTGAACTAATTAATTTTGTAAAAATTAAATTTGATCTCCTAAAATTTCAATCTTTTCAATTAAGCTCAAAAGAAGCTTCCAAACTTATTTTTTCACCAATTAAGCTTATAATACAATTAATTGAACTCATATAAAGTTTGGATTTAATAAGCTTAATTGGTGAAAAAATAAGTTTGAATCTGCATAAAAATTAAATCCTTTAATTGGATCCAAATTAATTCTTAAGCATAATTAAATTCTCAATTCGGCCTATGATTAAATCAAATTAGCTTATTAGAAATCTAATTATATCTGTGGGCTTAATTTTTATGCAGATTCATTTAAAAATAATTTAATTTGACCTTGAATCTGTATTATTTCTTCAATTTTGGGTATAGTATGATACAATTAGACTTCCAATTCCATCTAAAATTGTAGATTGATTTTTTCTACATTTGAAATCCTTTTAGTTTAAAAATCATTTAATTTGACCTTAAATCTGTATTATTTTTTTAATTTTAATTATAATGGGGTACAATTACACTTCTTAGCTTGATTTTTTTCTAGATTTGAAATCTTCACAGTTTTTTTTTTTTTTTTTTGCCAAAATGCTAGTCTTCTTGCTATTATTATTTTATTTTTTATTTTGAAAAGAAAAAAGAGGTGAATTTGGAGAATAACCCAAAAATGAGTTATAATAATAATAATAATGATAGTGGTAATAATGGTACTAATAATTATAATTAAAATAATAATAGTATTAATAGTAATAGTAATGATGAAACAAATAATAATGCTAATGATATAGATAATATATGTAGTAAAAGTAGTAGTTTTTTTTTTTTTTTATGATAATAATAATAATAATGGTGGTGGTAGTAATGGTGCTAATAATAATTGTAATAATATTAGTAGTAATAATAGTTTGTTATAATAATAATAATAATAATAGTTGTTGTTATAACATTAATAAAAACAATGACAGTAGTAATAATATTGGTTATAACATTAATAATACTAATAATAATATTATTAACAATAATAATAACAATAATAAAATTGGTAATAATAGCTTGTTATAATAATAATAGTAGTGGTTATAACATTAATAATAATGATAATAGTCACAAGAAATAAAATAATGGTAATATTAGTGGTAGCAGTAACAATAATAACAACAATAATAATAGTGATTATAATAATAATAATAATAATAATAATAATAATATTTATTAATAATACTAGTGATGATGATATATATAATAATAATAATGATGATGATGATGATTCATCATTTAATGTTAGATTTATTAAGAATTGAGTTTTATGGTTTTTTCATGTTTAATATTTTCAATATAATAAGGATGATAAGTTTGAAAAGTTTACTTGACTCAACATCTTTTTTATTTTTATTTTTTTGTCTTATTATATCTATTTTTAATCTAATTGTTTAAAATTAGTTTTTTTAATAAAAAAATTATTCAGATTTTCTTTAATATATATATTAATTCACATTGACTTTGCTTTTATATAATTTAATTGGAAGTTTATGTTAAGTAAAAAATTTAAGTTAAGAGATTTAAAGATTTATTTTTTTATTCAAGTTTAATAGCATAATAAAAAAAAATTATGCTCGAAATATTTTTTTTACAATAATTTGCGCTGCATCGGCGAAGAACACGAACAAATGAACTGGTCTTAACTAAATGAGCTAGTAATTAGGAAATGAATCAGCAAAGCAAGTGGCGCAATGTTATGATTTTGGGAGTCACTTTCTATTCTCATTAAAACAATACTGGAGTGGTACTTTCTTTCTCTCCCTTTCTAAGGTAAGAGTTTAAGACTCTAGAATCTAAGGCTATTTTTACTTATTTGCATTTTTTTTTTAACACAGTGAAATAACATAGTTTATTCAATTGAAAAACGTGGTATTTATAGTTTGTCATTATTCTAAATAGTAATATCTAAACAAATTATTAAATGGGTAGGAGAGAGAGAGAAATTTTTAGAGACAAATAGAAGTTTAGTTACGGTATTATTGGTATAATAAAATTTTTTTAACAAAATAAATTTAATGATAACAATAAAAATCACCAATAATAACTTGAGTAGATTAAATTTGTTGTTTAAAAATAACAAGTGGCCAATTTATTTTTGATGATGAATGTAATCCACTTGAATCATCTTGGTATTTTTTATTTATATCATTTAATTTATTTATTTTTATTTTTAGATGATATTAATGATGTTATAATTAGAACTTCGATATATATTTAGAGTGTTTTTTTCTCTCTCTTCTCTTCATCGTATTTAATAATTTTTTTTTTTGGATCTCATTATAAGTTATAAATATCAAATTTAATTATGACATATATAAATTATATTATTTTTTTTAATTGTTCACTAGTATTTTTAATTTAATGAGATAATTTTTTTTAAAATTAAAATCTAATAAATACAACACTTTTGTGTGTTGTTGTCTTGCGTTTAGAGAAAAAGAGTATCTTTTCTTAAGGGAGGTCAGCAGCAGCACGCTTTGCTTCCTCAGCTAAACAACCTAACGTTTTTAGAGCCAACCCCCCTCCTTTCTCCTGCTCGGTTGCGTGCGTTTTGCTCCAAAATTCCTAGTGTACTGTTTTTGGGTTCTTGAGCTGTCTCTCTATAGTATTAGTTGTTAGTATAGATATAGATAGATAAAGGGAATCTCTCTCTCTCTGGTTTTAAACCTCCCTTCATTTCCATTTCCTTCCCCAACTTTCTACTTCAAATCACCTCTCTTACATAGTCAATCTCAATACCTCCCTTGTTCTTATCATTGCCTTTGGCTTTTGAGTTGTTGAAACACCTTTTCTTTTTTCTGTTCTTCATTCTCTTCATGGGATATATTATTGTTTTCTATTTGATGGTTTGATGAGAGAGTTTTTAAAGGCTGGCTCTTGCTTTGCTAGTTGAGATCTCAAGGTCGTCTCAGAAGCTCCTATCTAGCTTCTTGTTTTTAGAGGTCATTTTTTAAAGTGATTTGAGGATGTGGGTGCTCAAGGTTTTGAGTGCTGGTTATGGAGTCTACTAATTTACAAAGGTATGTAGCTTAAGCAGTACTGAGTCCCTTTTATTTTGGTTTTAGTTGTAGTATTTGCTTTCTTTGCTCATAACCACACGGTTTTGTATGTTTCCTGTTTTGTAACTTTTCATGCCTTGGTGTTTCACGTTCCTGTAAAGTTTTCTTACTTCTTTCTCGTGTCAAAAGTCGAAGGAAAAGGCATTTTCATCCGGTGAAAATTAATGGAAGGTTGTTCAAAGAACGTCGAGGCATGTCCTCAGTTACTGGATTTGATTCCCAAAGAAAGAGAATGGCTTGGTAAGGGAGAAGATGAAAGATCCTCCTCGGAAGACAGAAAGCTTGAACTAAGGCTCGGTCCACCTGGTGAAGACTGGTCTCTCAAAAGCACCAGCAATAGAGAAAGACACGAGTCTCAACTTCTCTCTTTTGGGTACTTCACCAATGGAAACCAACAAACTCACAAGTTTCCTTCTTCAGCTGAGAATTCACATGTTTGGTTTAATAAAAAACAACAGGGAAAGGTTCCTCCTTCGTATCTCAATTTTCCATCATCATCCACACCACCAACAGCAACTGCAACCCAACAGAGCCTGCCTGTTATGGACAAGGAATCCTCACAGCCCTGTTGCACTAAAGTGGTAGTAGAGTTGCCGCAGTGTGCAGAAAAGAAGGCATTTTCAACACCAGCTCCTGCCAATACAGCTGTTGCCAACAGCTCTCAGAAAAGGTACTCCAGCTTTTTTACCCTTCTCTGTTCTCTCGCAGTCTGTATTTTTGCAGCTTTTTTGACAGGGGATATTCATTCACATGTTTACTCAGCTAGATTATGTGTGGTCCATACCATTGTTTCTGCCAGTATGTTTTTACTTGTTAAATTTGATCGATGAGCTAGTGCATGTGGTAATTCTTTTTTCTTGGTTTTAAAATCTACCACCTCTAACAACTGTTGATTCAAGATGCCTGCTAGCTTTGTTTGGTTATCAAAATCTTTAACTGTTATCCTTCCATTTTTGTGCTGGTTCTACTTTTCTTTTTCTTTACATGTATGCCTTTTAATGAAGTTTTGATCTTTATCTCCTTCCCTATTATTTATTGTTTTGTACTCTCTTTAATGCTCCTTCAAAACAGAATTGCACCTGGTCCAGTAGTTGGTTGGCCTCCAATTCGTTCTTTCAGGAAGAATCTTGCAACCAGCAGCGGCAGCAATTCAAAACCAACCTTCGAGTCTCAAAATAAACCAGCTGGAACTTGCAAGAAAGGGTTATTTGTCAAGATCAATATGGAAGGTGTCCCCATAGGAAGGAAAGTGGACCTCAAAGCCTATGATAGCTATGAAAAACTCTCAACTGCTGTTGATGAACTCTTTAGAGGCCTTCTTGCAGGTTCTTCTCAAAACTTTTGTATAGTAACACTTTTACCCGTGTGGTCAATTATTGAGGCTTTTTAATGTTACCAGATAGCAATAATGGATGTGCTTAGATTCGATAGTTATGTTAAATATATATTAACAAGTTTATTGCTTTCATAAATTAAATGCACTGTCAATTTACAATCTGCAAAGGGCATGGCATATCCATAGGTTCTATTATAACCATTTGATTGCAATGGTTAGTCCAATTTATGTTTGTTTAATTGCTGTTTGAGTTGCAATATTCTTGGATAATTTGCTGCTTGTTTTTCTTAAACAATCCCAAGACGTATGTGTTAATGTTTACTTACTATATAGACAAGGGTGTCTTATTTTCTTTTTTTGTCTTTTGTGTCCTTTGTATAGCTCAAAGAGATTCCTCTTGTAATGGAATCATGAACAAGCAAGAGGAAGAGAAAGCAATTACGGGTGTATTGGACGGAAGTGGGGAATATAAGCTTGTTTATGAGGATAATGAAGGAGACAGGATGCTTGTTGGGGATGTCCCATGGCAGTAAGCATCTTAATTGCTGTGGATTTGATTTTATATTACCAGCCTATAACCAAACACCAATTTTATGCTTTTATGTCCTTTAGCATGTCCAGATTAACTGCATTGGATTCCTAATCGCTTAAAACCATGATATCCTTGCCAAATTCATCTACTATTTTGTTTATTGCATGTATGCTATCTCTCTCATAATTGAATGCATTATCATGTCTTTTTTCACCTAAAAAAAAATACCTTACCATTGTTCCCCGCAAGCTAATACTGAAGGGTATTGAATTTCTTGATCTGGGTTCCTTACTGGTGTAGTTGGTTTGTACTAACACCTTTTATTTTATCTGTGATTTGTAGCATGTTTGTTTCCACAGTGAAGAGGCTGCGCGTATTAAAGAGCTCTGAAGTTTCTGCACTGAACCGTGAGTATAAATTTATTATGCTAAATCCCATAGTAAGAACAAACTTAAGCATGGATTAACTTCCATCTTTTCATTGCCTGGTGCTTATTACCGTATGGCTATGTGATGTGTTGTTTTCAGTTGGAAGCAGCAAGCACGAGAAGGTGCCCGTGTGAATCGAGTGAACAAATTAAGATGAGTTTTGCTGTGATGATTCTCCACTCGTGTGACTAAGAAAACTGGGATTCCGTGGTCCATATTTTGTTTATCTAATTTGTATTGAACTTTTTGCAACTCAAAGTATATATAATTACTAGTTATATTACCTGTAGGAAAAAATATACATGTTTAGTCGATTCAAGCACATCTTAAAGAAGGGGAAAAAAAATTCAATGTTGAATGGTAAAAACAAAAAAGAAAATAATTAAAAAAAATGACAATTTGTGTTTATTTATTAAATCATGAGTTATTTGAAACAATAATTTTTTTAAAAAAACTTGAAATTTTTATTCAATTAAATATTGAAAAATAATTTTTTTTAAAATCTAAATATATGAAAGGATTTAAAAAACAGTAATTGTATGAGAAAAAAGGCTTGAAGGCATTTGAGTTAAAGTGCTAAATTCACGAGCGATAAACATATAAAAAGGAAAGCAAAATAAACCATAAAGGTTTTTTTTCAAAAAATAAATCAATGTTAGATTATGGAAAAAAATAAATAAAAAAAATGATATGGAAAAATCAATAAGGTCAATTATTAACAAGTTAAATATTAAAAGAAGAAATAAAAAAAATTAATCACACAAAAACAATAATTAAAAAAAAAAAAAAATAAAAACTCGCTCGAGTTAACCTGTAAACTCATGGGCATAGTCATGAGATTAAGATTGAGATAGCCATATAAAAAAGAAAATATAAAAAACCATGAAGTTTATTTTAAAAAAAAAAAAAGAAAAAAGAAGAAGAAGATGCGAACTTATAACCTGACCATTTCACTATAAGCACCAAACTAGAAAAAAAAAAAAAAAACACAAAGCCCAAATTCTAATAAATCAAATGTCAAAGATTGAAATTAAAAAAAAATTAATAAAAAAAGGATTAAAAAAATAGCAATTAAAAAATGAGAATCAAATTTGAAAAAAATAAATAAATTGAAGGATGGATAATTTTGGATTGAAGGGCTAAATTGAAAAGAAAAATAAATTTCACAAAAGATTTAAAGAATAAACTACAAGAGAATGATGACCAAATCTAAAAAAAAATCAACAAATTTAAAATTTTAATTAAAGGATGAAACTAAAAACAATTGAAAGTTCATAAAAGAGGCAAGGAAAAAAAAAGAAAAAAAAGAATCAAGACCAAATTTTAAAAAAAAAAATAAAAAACTTAGATTGAAGGATGCAATTGAAAAATAAAATAAAAAACTTACAAAAATAAGGACATAAATTTAAAATTCAAAAGAATGAGGATTGATACTAAAATATCCCAAATTAAAGGGACTACCTTGAAATCTTCAATGCCATGCACAAATCTTGATGGAGAAGAGAGAAAAAGAGGAATAATGAAAAAAGAAAAAAGAAAACATCCCCTTTAACAATCCATCCATTACAGCATAACATGCACCACCTCTAGAGAAAAAGGACACTGGTTGGTAGAAAATTCTTCACCATCACATAACACGCCATGCGTTGCTGAAAGTTTATAGAACCTTCCACGTGCTTTCGTGTATGTGGAACATGCTTGGCAAGTTTTATTATTATTATTTTTTTGTAAAAACCAATATATCCCTTTATCCATCCCACAATAACCAAAAAACCTATAGAAAAATACAAAAAAGCCCCCTAAAAAACCTAAATAAATTCTAAATTTTAGGGTAAGTTAGTAACTTTAAATTGCTTTGAATTTTTTTTATATATTTTTTTTATTTTTAAAAAGACAAACTTATTTATTTACCCACCTGGTTATAACAAAAAAAACTCAAATAAAAATATCCCTAAAAAAGACTTAATTAATTTTGAAACTAAGGGAAATTTAGTAAAATGAATGTTAAAAAACAAATCTCTAGAAATCAACTATAAATTTTTTTTCTTTTAAGGATAGCAAAGGTATTTTTTTTTTTTGAAAAAAAGACTTTTAAAAATGACAAATGGATAACATGTAAAGGATTAGTTTAACCTTGAGTTTAGCCTTTTTGGCGGATGTAGTGAGGGGTAAAATCACCAAATCATTATTACAATGCAAATTAATCTTTTTCTAGTGCTATAATATTTTTCTCACATCCTATATATATTTTGTTAAATATCTACCTTATTTTTCTCTTTTTTTTTTTTTTTTTCTTGATGCCCTTTTACTACACTGCTTAAATAGTGTTTGATATTTTGGTAATAGTTATTTTTTTTAAATAATTAATATTTTTTAAAAAGTACTTTTTGCTTGAAAATATATTAAAATAATATTTTTTTTATTTTTAATTTTTTTTTACATCAATATATCAAAACAATCTAATAATAATATATATATATATATATATATATATATATATATATATATATATATAAGGGGGTCTTAATCATCAAGTTTAAAGCTCAATGTACAATTTTGTTTGCGGTATTATCCATAACGGGTTGATGCAAAAAAAATAATAATAATGTACTTGTAATTTTGCCTGCCCTTTTTTATTTTCAGATTTTCTTAAATTTATTATAACTAGTTGTTCATAAACTGCATATGTGTGCACACTTTAGAAATATGGAAGTTGATAATCACAATTCGCTGAGGCTAGCTATGTGCTCCAGGCTAGAGGTCAAGAATGATGTCAAAAAAAAAAAAAAAAAAAATCCGAGAAACCACGATGCTAAATTTTATCGCTGACTTTACGTGAAGTTACTGTTTGGTATTGTATTTTTAACTATATTTGAATGTAATTTAAAAATGTGTTTATTTTTTTAAAAATATTAAATATTTGAATGTAATATTAAATATTTTATATGATTTTGATTTGCTTATATTAAAAATAAAAAAATAAAAAAATATTATTTTAATATATTTTTAAATAAACAAACTTTTTAAAAATAATTTACTTCATTGCTCCGAAATTAAGAGCTAAAAGGCTATGCTTATAAGAAGCTTTATAAATGATGACTTTTGTATTTAATGAAGTTTTACCCTTTGTTCAAAAGAGTATATAATTGGATATCATTAATTCTCTCATGTGCTCTTAATCAAGAAGATTTTTTTGGTATTTTGAAAAAAAACAATTGCTATATATAGTTATTTTTCCACATTATAGTGGTAACAAAGATTAATTATAAAGATAGATGAGTTATTTTTCCACATTAGCATAATAGGCCAAATTATTTTCCAAACTAACACAAATAGAAAAAAATATTTTTCACTCTAACATATAATACGAGTCACCCATGTATCACATGTGCGACCTATTAAGATGTACATATATACATAAATGTCCAAAGGTTGCGCATATACTATATGAGTAACCACTAGTTACACATGTAGTCCATGCATTAATACCCAATTAATTATTTCAAAAACATTTTCCTGTTTCTTTTCCTCTCCCTTACTCTTTTCTTCATCTACCTTCTCCCTCCTCTAATGTTGTTTTTAACTCAAGTCACCTGATCTTTCTTTCCATCATAAAAAAACCCCCTCTCTCTCCCCGCCCTTCACCGTGATATACCTCTCTCTCTCTCTCTCTCTCTCTCTACCATTAGTTTTTTCTTTAGCCATCCACCCACAATAACCACTAGTCCACCGCTACCACCACCCATAAGAGTTTCATTTAAACAATTAGAGGTATATTCATCTTCCCCCTCTATTCATTTGTTATTTTGCTTGGCTAATTTGTGGATTTTTTAGGGTTAAAGTTTTAGAGTTTAGTTTCAGGTTTTTGTTGATTTTGACTAAATTAAGAGATTAATTAGATATAAAATTAGATAAATTGATTATGTTAGTGTTAGGGTTTTAAGGTTTAGTTTATGGTTTTTGTTGGTTTTGGATTTTTTTTTTAATGTAACTTGAATAATCTGTTATGTTAATAAATTATCATTGTGTCTTGTTGTGATTTTCACATAATATCATCATATATCTTCTATAGTGAGAATATTATGTTATTATAGAGACAAAGTTATCGATACTAATAATGATATCACTTACCATAGAGGAAGTATCGAGTTATGTGGCTTGAGATTAAACAATTCATTTGACAAACTTAAAAATTTAGTATGTCAAGGGATTGGGTTGAACTTTTTTAAATTTTATGTTATTATTACTTGGAGGATGCTAGGTGGAGGCTATCTGAATCATTATGTTAGTGTGTCCATACTAGTGATATAAGTTTTATGAAATGGTTGGGCTGATCATTGCTAATAGGTTACAAATATTATAGCTTTACTTGAATATGAAACCTAAATGAGGAAACTCTTCAAGTCACAAGTTACAATCAAAAGACCACACAATCATCACATGCAGCAGGCCTGTTTAGAATAGTTGATGATGCAATGGACCTAATATCAATTCAAATAATTATGTTAATGGAAGCTTAGTTGGGTATGATAATGATTTTATATTGTTATAATGAATTTGAATCGAGTGATGAGAAAGATGATTGTTATGACAATGATGTAGTTAAAAAAGATAAGCAAGGTGACCTTTTATTTTTGAATTTAAGGATGCTAGTGGGTCTACTCATATGATAAGCTTTGATTAAGCTTTAAGTTGTAGGAATTTAGGCTTAAGTATCGAGTTAGAGGTTGGATAAAAGTTTTGAACTAAGACTTATTTAATTAATGTAGTTAAGTAATGGCGTGAAAAGAATTCATTATAATATAAAATGCGATGTTCAACCACAACTTATATGAAGTTACAATGTAAGCATGAACCATCATGTAAATAGTGGATATAATAAGAATTTTTACATTTGAAATTTGAAAACTGAAAGAGTCCCGCACATGTCGCAATCCAATGGTTATATAAGCCAAGTGTCAGATTGACTTTAATTTTATTGTTAATATGAGGTTGGCCATTATTAAAGTTAAAATAAGTATTAAAATTGCAACCATTCAAACTACTATCTATAGAGATTCTTTATATGATATATCATATAAAAATGTTTGGTTAGCTAAAAATATATATATATATTAGAGAGGTTGTTTAGAACACATGAGGAGTCTTTTCAAAAGATGATGTTGATGGTGATACAACAATAGTTAGGAGAGTATTCTAGGTATTTAGATTTTTTTAGAGGTTTCAATATTATTGTCCACTAATAAGTATTGATGACACTAATTTATATGTGAAGCACAAGGCAAAAATCTTGATTGGAGTTGCTTACATGAATATTAGGGTTTTGTTTTTTTGTTTTTCCCTATTATGTTATGCTTTGGTTGAAGAAGAAATGAACAATAACTAGACATGGTTTTAGATTTGCTTCATTGACATGTCATAGGTAGTCATACTAGATTGTGTATAATTTCATTTATACATGCAAAAATTAAAAATGCTATGTCATGGATATGAACTAAGCCATATAAGTATTATCATTATTATTCCTGCCACTATGAATAATTTCAACAAAAGATTCAAAGATATGGCATTGAAAAACTTTTAAGATAAGATATGGCAAGAGCCTTCTCAATGAAAATTTGATTATGTATATGATGATATAATTGATATAAATGGTCAAATCAAAGAATAGCTTAAGATTCAACCGAATAAGAGATGAGAACTCTCATATGATGGTAGTCATTGGTATGGAAATATGACTACTAATTTGTCAGAGGTTTTTAACAATGTCTTAAAAAGTGTTTGTGGTTTGCCTTTAATGGCTACAATGCAAATTACTTTTTTTAGTACTAATAAATATTTTGTTGATTGAAGAGCTAGAATTGATGATTGCATTAATTATATTATGGCCTCCGTATGTGCTGGGAAAACCACTTGTTTATGCAATAAAATCAAGATCACATGTCACAAGTATATTTAATATCTCAAATGGTGTATTTCAAGTTAAGACCCCCTAGTAACTAGCAATCAAAGAGAGGTTAGATGAACGGTTTGATTTAATCAAATAATATATATGTGTGGTAAATGACTATTGTATTAACAACCATGTTTACATCTCATTGCATATCACAACATGTTGACGAACAATTTATTAACCATTTATTTTTTAATATCAGTTACATAGATTCATATGGTTTTTATTTTGAACCCTTGACATTCTATTATAGCTTGATTATACTGGTCTACGAGTTGAAGGATGTCTAACAAGATGGAGAATTGAAAAAAAGTTGATGTAGATCCACTCATTTGCATAACAAGATGGATGCCAGAAATAGACATACACAAAATAAATATGGGTTATGCGGTGTAGTGTGTCATAAGAGGAAAACATGCCAAAGTGGACAATGTAAGTGAAAATTTTTATTTAAAATTGAGACTTGTATTTCATTTTTCGTTGTTAATTTATTGTTTATTTTATCCTTTTATTCTCTATCCTTTAATATATTTTTTTTCCAGGCAGACATCATGGTGTGAACTAGGGGAGGTGAATCTATATTAGGACATCGCAGTATACGAGAGGATGAGTCCTCATTATATCCAGGTCTAATGGTTATCTTGGTGTTGCAATTGTAGTATGAGCACCACTCTGAGGATATTTGGGCTCGACAAGTTAATTATTTTTATATAATATGGTCACATGATAAATTTATAAATGTTGTTAATACTTATGTTTATATTTATTTTATGAAAATCTTAGGGTGGTCTAGCTAAACCTTGCCACTATACACTGATGGACCTAGATAACAATGTTTATCTTTATGTCATCGAGACTGGATTTTTCAAGATTAGTGACCTAAACGGCGTAAATATCGATTATGATTTGATTATAGTATTAGTAGAGTGGTGGAGGTGAGAGACCCAAACATTCAACTTTCTTGTTAGATAGATGATACTAACCTTATAAGATAAAGTCATGCTAGTCATCCTTTCGATAGATGGAACTCCTATTACAGGTCTTATAGCTTTCAATGAAGATGAATTATTTCTTCATTTATTAGGACGGGTTCCTCTTCTTGAGGGATATAAAGGAGATTATATTAGGTTGGTATGGTTGAGGGAGAGTTTTGAGACCCCACATGAGAGCGTGACAAAGGTTATGTTGCATTATCATGTTAGAACATATATAATAAACTTGTTTGGGGCCACAATCTTCTTCATTTTAACGAACAATACATTTTCATATTACTTTCTGCCTTTGCTAGAAAACTTTGCTATCATTCATAACTACAACTAGAACTCGAAAATGATTGCATATCTACACCATTACTTTGTTATGAATGGATGTCAAATGGGAAACAAATCGATCGATGTTTATTGTTCCTATATGTATAATTTGATATTATGTTCTATAAAATATTTTTCTTTTAAATATTTACTAATTTTTCATTATGAGTATGAAGCTATGGCCATAGGAGCTTCTTCACATCGATTATCTTGATGTTTGGAAAAATCAGAAGACAAGGTTACGGGAAGACGACTCTCAATTGGAGCTCGATAATGATAATTATGAGTACATTATATAATTTAAATTTTCTATAATTTTTTTTTTCTAAATTAACTATTTATCATATTAGTTGGGTTGGGGAGTTGAATTCATATAAACCTTACCAGGTAAGCGTGAAGTCGATTATTCAATTTTTTTATTGAACTTTATTTTTTGGGTGTGAATATTTTTAATATTTTTTAAGATTTCATACGTAATATGGACATCGTATACCAATGATTTGATTGGAAGATCATCTTCATTATGCATGGAGGGATTGATTTAAAGTTATTAGTGATCCCCATGCATTATTTTGTCATTGTTGATGTGCATTGCCCTAATCGGGTAATATGTTAGTTTGGATTACATCAACACATACCTGATGATGTTGACACATTTGATGATCTGCATGGTATTAATTGTTGAGGTAGAATGGACGATGATTGATCGGTGTTTCATGTAGAATATGTTAATCTTTGTCATGCAAGGAGAGATAACATATTTGCAAAGCATTATCCACTTAATGAGTTAAATCTCTATATGTCTTGGTACATGAACATAACTAGGCGATTTATATGAGAGCATGTTACGAACGTCCATGTGACACTCTAGATTAACTAGCATGTAATCCAAATAATTATGAGCCTCATACACTAAGATCTAATAGATTAATATGTATTGGTTATTTTTTTAACATGTAATAAAATTTTATTTATGTTTTATAAACAATATTATATTCTTTTCTCATATATTAGGTGGATTTTCTAATATGAGAGTGTCAGAGAACTGCGACAGCATGTCATGATGCTATCAACGATGTTGCATGCGACTTTTTCAACACTTATTATCATCATGCCATTGTTCATTTGATGAGGTTAGGGAGGCTCAACATTTAGACAATGCAATTGAGGAGGATGAGATTGTTTATTATGCACGACGATGACATGCTTATGGTTCTGATAGTGCAAGCCCATCAACGAATTAATTTATTAGATGTAGTTTAATTTGTAATTGAATTGATATTATTTATTGTAATGAAATGTTTTGGTGTTGTGATTAATTTCTTTTAATTATTAAATTACTTGTTATGGAATTAAGTGAATTTTCTTAAATGGCTGTGTCGAATTTGTTGTGATGAACAACTTGTTGGCTTGAGCTTGAACTGCTATTTTAGTGATTTGTTGTCTTTGAAATTGTATTTTTGTTGGCAGGGGACTGAAAGTATTGAAATAAACAACCAACTGACATTTTAATAGGTCAAGAATGTACTACATATACGATTCATTTAGATGCACAACTTGTGCATGTGGTACATGCGTGTTTTAATAGTTTAAATAATTCGAACTAGCGTGTTAAAGGTGGGGAAGAAAACTAGATGATTAATGGAGATTATCAATGCCAATGTTCTTCTGTCAAGTGTACAATTTGAAAGAATGATGGCTGTAACAGTTGCGCACTTTATTTTTTTTTCCATTGCCACAGCTGCTCCAAAGCAAACAGTTCAAAGGATCCTTTTGGCGTTGGGTGGGGAGAAAGTGGAAGATTTTATACTCTTTTTGTTCTCAAGGGGAGACCAATGCCCTTGCCCACGATGACCCCTGATAATGACAATTGTCCTACGCCTCAACACTAAATTCCATTCTCTTGGGGGTCCCTTAAACTAGTTAGTTCCCTTTGGAATCCACCCACCATTGATTTTCATTTGTATGGTTATCATTTGCTTTGGGACATTAGTTGTTGTTTCACTTTCAATGTACCTTCGAGCTTTTAAAAAATTGGCTTGAGAAAGATGTTTGGAGAGTACTGAAGGGTCATTTTCAATTGAGAGCTGCCTAACTTCCAGGGCGAAAATTTAGAATGGTCCTTATTCCAAAATAATTGACCGTACTCTGTGACTGCATATATTATTCATCTATCTACGTACCTTGGCGTTATAATTTCAATAAGCCTTTTTTTTTTTTTTAAAAAAAATATTTAATGTGTTGTGAAATTAAATATATTAAACTATTTAATAATAGAATGTTGGGATGCGCTGTTAATAAAATTACTTGAATTGAGATTTATATTACAAACATAATTTAAATTAAAAGATTTTTTTAAGGAATTAAACATTTACTTCAAAAACTAAATTGAATGCTTAATAAATGAAAAATTTCTTTTAAAAACATATAAATGTCCTAAAAAAAGTAAAAAAAAACAATAATCAAAACATTATATAGGTTTTTTTTAGTAAATGGAATTATTAAATAATTTAATAAAAAACTATACAAGTTAAGATCTAATATATTTAAAATAAAATTGAGGTTACTGAATTTTAAAATATTTAAAGTTATTAACTATGTAATTAAAAATTAGTTATTTACTATTTACGAAACAAAAATTATTAAAATTAGTAAATTTAAAATAATTTTGGTCATTTTTATTAAATTATTAAAATAGATTGTAGGTAATTTTTCAATATTATCATTAAACTCAATATAATGATGTAAACTTGAAAACTCTCGACTTAACTCTTTTCTTAGCTTATATTTTAAATTAAATAGAATGAAAATTAATTAGATATGACTTTACAACTAACAAGTCCAAAGAAAAATAATTAAAAAAATATCTTAGATTAACTCTAAATAACTCGTCAAACCTACAACTTGAATTATAAACTTTATTAGATTAAATTAATTTTTTAATTTTATTATATGATAAAAAATATAAAAATTAATTTATTATTAACTCAATAAGATAAAATTAAATAAAATTTTTATATTAAAAAATAAAATAAAAAAACTTAAAGAATCAATAAAAAAAACCCAAAAGGCTTGTTACAGCAAATCCTATGCATGTGAACATGTGCTGACAAGTGGTGGTGTCCTGTCTATATCATAGAAATGCAAGGCGACTTTTAGCTACGGATATGTGCTCAACCAATTAAGCTGCAACAACTTGAAATTTTAATAAAAAGGTATAAAAATATATTAATCTAGTTCACTATTTAATAGAGTAGTAGTAATTAAGGAATTAGCTAGGAATCAAAGTTCGTTGCAGAAAAAAGAAACAGTTGTCCACCAGAAAAAAATGTTTTCTTTTTTTCTTTTTCAATGAAAAATATTAATTTTTATAAGTTTCCTTGAATTGTTACCGAAAGATGACTTTCCATCGTGTCAAAAGTGTTACCAGTGTAGTAGAAAATGAGACCACATTATTAATACTAACGTTATTATTATAACATATAGTAAAATGTATTAGTGTTTTACTATGAACAATATTATGTAGTTTACCGTAAAACACTAATGTCTTAGTTTTAAATTTTTATTTTAAATTGTTTTATTTATTTATTTTTATGCCTTTCAGGATTTTTTTTTGCTTATTCCTTTGTTTTTTATCTTTTAACAAAAAAAATTTGTTTAATTTAGTTTATTAATGTTAATTTTTTTTATTGAGTTATCAAACTTTCATGACATGTTTTTCGCGTTTAACGAGTTAATCTAGTTTGACAAGTTAACCTAGAATTATTGTTTTTTGCATTTTTTTTCTTTTTAATTAATTTTTTTCATTTAGTTTAGTTTATTAATGTTAAATTTTTTTCTATTTAGTTATTAGACTTTCATGACACATATCGCGAGTTTCACGGGTTAATCTAGTTTTATGGGTTAACCTGGTTTTACGGGTGAACCCAGTTAATTCTGGGTTAATCCGTCAATTTTTTTTGTTATTTTTATTTTCATAAATTTTTTTTGTTTAATTTAGTTTGTTAATGATAATTTTTTTTATTTAGTTATCAGACTTTCATGACACAGATCTTGGGTTTAACAGGTTAATATGGTTTGATGAGTTAAGCTGGATTTTTTTTTTGTTTTTTTTAATTAATTTTTTTCATTTAATTCAATTTGTTAACATTCACTTTTTTTTTTATTTAGTTACTAGACATTCATGACACGGATCCTGAGTTTAACGGGTTAACCTAGTTTGACGAGTTAACCTGGATTTTTTTTTTAATTATATATTTTTTGTTTAGCTTAGTTTGTTAATGTTAAATTTATTTCTATTTAGTTTTTTTTTTCTTCTTATAAGTTTTTTTCTTTTTAATTAATTTAGTTTATTAATATTAAATTTTTTTCTATGTAGTTCTCGGCTGATGCCTTTAGTTTTTTTTTTTTTTTTATGTCTTTGACTGTGGACTGCACAGTGCAGTCCACAATGAAAAAGGCTGATGCCTTTTATTTTTTTTTTTGTTTAATTTAGGTTGTTAATGTTAGATTTTTTTCTATTTAGTTACTAAACTTTCATGACACAGATTCTGGGTTTGACGGGTTAACCTAGTTTGACTAATTAGCCCAGTTAATTCTAGGTTAGCCCATTAATTTGTTTTTTTCTATTTAGTTATCAAACTTTCACGAT
Source organism: Populus alba (assembly GCF_005239225.2). Lineage (NCBI taxonomy): Eukaryota > Viridiplantae > Streptophyta > Magnoliopsida > Malpighiales > Salicaceae > Populus > Populus alba. The sequence continues at coordinate 8,652,901 of NC_133286.1, read as the reverse complement.
GCAAATCCAAGGTTTGACGGATTAACCTGGTTTAAAGGGTTAACCCAGTTAATTCATGTTTTTTTCTTTGTTTTTTTTTTTCTTTTTCAATTAATCTATTTAATTATCACACTTTTATGACACGACCTTGAGCCAAACCCACGTCCAATGCTATTGGGTCTGGTATTGCAGCCAAACTCACTTAAATTTGGGTCATGCAAGTTTAATGTTATTATTTATTAATATTATTCTTAGGTCAAGCGTTGCAACCAAACCTAAGACTTCTGGGTATAACTTTGTAGAAAAACCTAACACTTTTAGATCTTAATTTTTTTTGAAATGCAAAAAGTAATTGACCTATGACATTGCGTAGGTCATGTAACTAGTTATATGATAAAACAAAACTTATTTTTAGCTATTCATCCTCTTTACTTTCAACATGAACGACACTATTAAAGATCAATGAACTTTTTTTAAATGTAGTTTAAAAGTTTTGAGGAGTTCCTAAACGATAATTTGTTTATAGTTTAGAATTGAGATTTATGCGTGTGAATAAATTTGGTATTAAGAATTCATTATAGGCTTGTATATCCAAATAAATTCTTATGAAAAATATTTTTTTTCCTTATAATTGTATATTAAAGTGAAAAAAACTTCCAATTAAAATTAATGAATATTTAGAATAACTTTAAGAATTTTTTTGGTGAACTTTTGACATTCAACTACCAACCTCACTTGTATGTACAACGTTTTATACTAGAATATTAACCATTAATTCTCATGTATTCAAATTTGGTTATTGAAATATTGGTCAAATTCTCATGGATTTAGTAAACTCGTCATTAAATTCCAAAATACATGCAAATATGTACTTTGATTTTTCATATTGAAATACTAAACAATATGATTTTTTATATATATTTTTGAGAGACTTAACCATATGCAACACATAAAAATATTTTTTTGTATATTTTGTCAACTTCTTGAAAAAAAATATATTCAAAAAATTGAAAGAGGTCTTGCCAAACATATCTTCAAACCCAAAAATTCAAAAAAAAAAAAATACAAACAAAGCCTAGAGACAGATTTTTTTTACCCAATTGGGTTGATTGACATACTTAGCTCGACCCAAAAGCAGTTAAACTAACTAGGTTGACTCGATTGGGTTGATCCGATCGAGTCGACTTAGAAACAAACCAACTGAAGAAACCAAAACCAAAACAAATTAAACTTTACAAAACATAAAAACTTGAAAATCTTTCAATCAAAACAGATCAAATGCATGAAAGACAAAAAAAAAAAAATGAACATTCATCTTTATTTTGTAAAATGCAACTCTCAATCTAGGCCAGATTTCGAACAAAAAAGGGCATGATTTTGTTCACAATTATACATAGAACAAGAATCGGGGGTTAGTTTGTTTCAATGGTTAACAAATCAACATGATTTTGGTAAAATAAGTTTGATTCAAAATCAAAACCTTAGGATTAAAATACATTAAAACCTGTTATTGGTGTGAAAATTTCCTAGATTACTTACTAAGAGTGATAGACAAACTTGTGTAAATTGAAATTTAATCAAAATGCGCTCTAAAACTAGTATTTAAGGTAAGATTCATTGAAAAAATTTGCAAAAACAAAACCTAATAGACAAAAAAATTCATAAAACTAAAGCAAACCTAGAATGACCATTTTAAGCTTCTAAAACATGCCTCCCCTATTCCCACATACCATATTATAAATAATGAATAATAATGAATATATTTGTAACAAAAAACAACAAAACTAAAAAATGCATTGATTATCAATCTCAAGAACTACCAACTTAAAGCAAAAGGCATGCTTGAACAATCTGAACTTTAAAATCCAACTTTGGCATCCCTAAAGACCTAACAAACAACCTAGAAAACTAGAACTAACTCCCTAACAACAAAAAATGAGTATCCTCTTTGCTGCTATTTTGGCATTCATTAAATCAAAACAAACATATAATGCAATATGTAAAACCAATAAACAACATGTCAAAACATTCAAAACTTTGCATTGAACACAAGAGATCAATCCAGCAGGCCTCATGGACTCCATCTTCAAGGTTTGAAAGTATATACCTTTAGCTTAGAAATATTCAAACCTGAATCAATTTTTTGATATTTCCCTCTTTCTTCTTTATCTTCAGACTTCCCTAGATAAAGTTGTAGCTTCTAAGTTTTTCTGGATTGAATTACTTGTGTTTTAGCCTAAGTTTCTCTCTTCTTATCTCTTTTGCTCATTTGTTTTCTTTTTTTTCTCCTTCATTATGCTTCGGGATCCTTTTCTTTTATAGGCGGATTCAAGTCTTCTAGATAGGTTTATTAGGGTTCAAACAGACCAAAACCTAGCTGGTTTTCCTATAAAACCAATGGTTTTGGGTTTAAGTGGTTTTTTAGGAAACTTAGAGATCAAAGTGAGGTGTTTTTTGTATTTAGATCTAGGAAGAAAGGTTTTAAACCCATGATAGGAACCTTTTAGGGGTTTCTAAGTGGGAGCACATGAAAAAGTTAGGTGGGTTTCTGCAAATGGATGTTCCTGTCAAGGTTGACTGGGATGGTCACTTTTGTGACTTTGCCAGAGCAACTCTGATCTCAACATTGTCTGAGACCACCTGAACTTGGTGGAGAAGGGGGGGTGCACATATTTTAATTAGATCCATTCTTGCTTGATTTGAAGGTCTATAGCTCTACATCCAAACGTTTGAAAGTTCCCACTCAAACAACATGATGACTGAAATTGTAGTGTTGTTTGACTAGGGACAATATGTTGTGGAGATCAATGAAGAATATGGGATGTAAATGTTTGATTTTAAAGACATGGGGTTTTAGAGCAGGTGTTTCTCAATTGAATGGTGGTGGTTGCAGCCTTTGTAGCGGTCGGAAACGTCACATTCATTCACCTAAAATTGCCTACCTAATTAGTCAAAAACTGTAGAACAAGATGCATAGTACCTTGAATGGTGTTGTTTTTATATATATATATATATATATATATATATATATATATATATATATATATATATATAGGATATGGAAATTTTCAATTTGATCCCTATTCTTCTGATTTCATTTGATTTTACCCATAATTTTCCCCTAACTTCCTAATTTCGTGCAATTGCATTCCTATTAGATTCATTTTTTAGCCCCAACTTTGAGCGCCTTTTACAAGTTGATACTTGGTCTTTGGTTTGTTCAATTAGACCCCTAAATTAACCATCAAAATTCTAATTTTCTTTGATGTGACCCCTGAATTTACCTGATTCTAGTCCCTGAAGTCACGCATGTTTTGCAAGTTAGTCCCATTGGTTAATAAATTATTCAATTAAGTCCCTATTTTCTTACTAGACTTTGAATTTTATGCAATTAAACCTTTGATTTGACAGTTAAACTTTCCAAAATCCAATTTTGGTCCATAAACTTCATTTGTTTCATTTGACTTCAAAATTGACTCCCAAAAGTTGATTTCACTTGGGATTCAACTCTCAATAAAATTACTTATGACACACGCTTTGGGTTTTTTTTAGGATAACTTCCCTAACAAAGACTTAGTAAAATTTACCTTGTCTTCTCAAAAATGCAAGATTTTTTTAATGCTATGTCAAATAACAATGTTTATGTAACTCCCACGATTCATTTAGTTTTTGAACAAAAGTAGGAGATGTCCTATTTGGGTTTGAGAAGGGTCAATAGTCGTTTGAAGTCTCACATTTGGATTTTCTCGACATAAATAAAGACAAATATTTTTTTCATTTCATCATTACTCTCACAACTAGTTGCTTAAGTGCATCATTTATCAGTCTTTCTCGCTTGCTTTATTAGAGAGGATTTTTCAAGGTATGTAATAAAGACTGGGTTTCATGGCTAACAAATAAAGGACTTCACAGGTTTAAATGGTATAATAGCCCGATATTTTCTATCTTTTTATGATCAAAATTAATGATAATTGTTTTTAGTCGTTATGTCAACAATGCTAATCACAATAGCATTCGAGAACTATCAAGTAGATTTTATTCATTAGTATAGTAGAATGCCCATATGACTTTATAAACCAACATCATCATATAAAGAACTCAATACACAAACACACAACATTATCTTTATATATTCATAAATCTACATTCCTGTTCCAATATAGTTATCATTACAAGTCTTTACAAAAGTACCAAACAACAATTTCAGAACTAATACACTTGTTCATACAAAATACAAAATATCTTAGCATACAGATACATAATTCATGTAAAAATATGCGGACCTATGAGACGATATTCCTACGCACCCTGGTCATATGACATCCCTATTACAACACAAAATGAATACAAGAATTATAACCAATTGAAACACAACAATAGACACTAAAGGAATATTTTTGCTACTTTTCGTTATTGGTCTAAATAAGTACAATCCTTTCTTTATCCTTTATATGCATAATGTAACATTTATTATTTTTTCAATTATATTTTCCTTACTCACTTGTCCCAACCTTACTATAATAGTTGTAAGGGCCGGGGTTAATTCATTTGTCAAAGTTATTTATTTTGCTTTATTTTGGTCATCCCTAACAAAAACTACTAAACATGTTTATCCACATTGTTCCAACCCGGTCATCCATCTCGGATGCCATTAACCGAGGCTATTCACAATATCCACACTCGTTCATCTATCTTAGATGTCATTAGATGTAGCTAATCACCATACCTAAACCCAATAATCTATCTAGGATACCATTAGCCGAAGCTAATCATAATACTCAACTCGACCATCCATCTAGGATGCCTTTAGCCAAAGCTAATTATCATAATCAACCTGATCATCCGTCTAAGATCCTATTAGCCAGAGCTAATCATCATGTCCAAGCTCGATCATTCATCTAGGACGCCATTAGCTGAAGCTAATCATCATAATCAACACAGTCATCCACTAGGATGCCATTAGCCAAAGCTAATCATCATAATATGTCATAACCTATTTTTGGGTTATTCCCTAATTCATATTTTTCTCTCTCTTTAAAACAATATTATCAAAAAATATATAAGTGAAAAGAGGATGTTAGAACACTCAGAAAATGGTCAAAAATTGGTTGAGGAGGTTCAAAAATACAAAGATTAAAATTTGACAGTATTTCATTGACTAATGAGAGCCTTATTGACAAAGAAAATTCAATTTGAGGAAGAAAAGTTCAAAATCAGATGTTTATGGACTCAACTAAAATTTATTGAAGGTTTAATTGAAGTTATGGAGGGTTTGATTACAAGAAAAATTGATTTTTGAAGTCAATTTAGGCTTTAATTGGAAAACATTAAAGTTATTGGGTTAAATTATAATTTTTAAGAGTTAGCATAAATATTAAAGTTTAATGGTCAATTAAAGATTTAATTAAAGAAATCTAAAACCAAAGACCAACATGAAAAACACGCGTAAATAGAGGGGCTGTAATTAAATTGAATTAGAGGCCAAATTAGAGAAATTAGAAGTTTATTGATTAATTGAGAGTCAAATTGCATAAATTCAAGACCAAGGATCAAAGTGAAAAAGGTGGCCAACTTCAGGGCCGCTGTTTGATTTTTGGCAGGGATGCAATTGCATTGATTTTTAAATCAAAATTGTAATTTAGGACTTGATTGAACAAATTACAAATTGAAGATTGATTTGGACTTTGACATAAGTTTGGCACCGTTTTCATTTAAATGAAACGACGAGTTTTGTCCACAACGACGTCGTTTCATACACTGTTCATTAAAAAAAAAGAAGCTCGAAACAGTGTCGTTTTGAATGACATTGTGGGTCTTCTTCTTCCCTTGGAAGCGCGAAGTAGGAAAGAAGAAGATTTTTTCTTCCTCTATTTTTCCATCGCCATCTTTCTCTCAAAAAGACACCGACCAACCTTACTTGTCCAAAGCTTTCCACTTGTTGGAGAAAATGGAGGAGATGTGTCCCTCGGGCAGTTTTTGGAGCGGCTGCACAGTGACCGCCCCTACCTCTCTCCCCTGTTTTTCCTATAAATATAGGGGAAGAGAGCCAAAAAAAAAAAAGGGAGCACAAGAGAAAAAAGACGGTCTAGAGAGAGAGAGAGAGAGGCAAATATCGGTCTGTGTTTTATGTTGGCAAAATACAAATCCGGTATTAAAATACCTGGTTTTCATCAACTTTTGAAAAATACAACAAAAAATTAAAAAAAAAAGCAAAAAAGTTTTTGTACATATGGCCAAGTGTCTCATAGCTAATAATCATATTGTTTTTTTACACTAAAAAATATATTTTACCATGCATTTTGGTTTTAATAACCAGTTTATTAAAGTCACGAGAACTTTGGTTAAAATTTCAAAAACAACAAAAAATTTATTTTGTTTGTCTTTTAGTATCTGGGATACGACATTACACGTAATACGTATTTCAGATATTAAATTTTTTTTTTTTATGCTAAAATGGTTAGGTTTTACCCCCCATTAAGATAGATATGACCAACGACTAGAAAACGCAACAAAACCGTAGATTTTGTTAGACATTAAAACAATACATCCTACCTTAGGTATGACATATTTGGGGTGCTAATACCTTTCCTTTACATAACCAATCTTCGTACCCTATTTTTTAGACTAGTTAGGGTTTCTAGTAACCAAAATATTAAGTGGCGACTCTCATTCCCTTTTTCCATGGAAAAGACCAGAATTCCTTGTCTTACCATAGTTTGCTAAATAGACCATTACATTTTTCTAAGTGTGGATGATTGTCACGATACCGCACACAGGCAACATAACCAATCAAATATTTCATGTATGATTCATTATTCACCACAAGATAGTAATAGATCTTTCATACTGAATTCATTTTGAAGAACTTATATTATGCTAGAAGAGGGTGAAAACCACCTACCTGTTCCTCTCATGGAATATCCTCGTCAGGTCGAAGGTCTGATCCCAGTCGTACCAGGACACATCAAATGATTACTAATCAGTATATTTACATTCTGTAATCATATAAGCCATCACCATACATATCTCAAGAATACACATGTTCACATTCAAATGTTTCGCATAACTTATAATCATAGAATGAAATTAAGTTATCATATCAAGACACTTCTTTTAATATTAAACGTAGGTCACACACGAATGTCCTAATGTTTAATTCTTAAGTTTCATGGTGAGTTGGGTCAAACTAAAAAAAAAATCTTTATAAGAATTAAATCATTTCTAACATAAAATTCATCAACAAAACTAATTCGTAGTTGTCACAAAGAAATCATCAACGAAAACTGGGTCACTAGTAACACATAAATTGTCAGCGAAAACTAGGTCCCTAGTGACATGGAAATCATTAGCAAAACTAAGTCACTGGTGACACATAAATCTTCAGCAAAAAAAATTCCATGACTGATGCATGGAATCGTCAACGAACACAATCACTGTTGACTCATAAATTATCAACGAAAACTAAGTTGTTATCAAGCTAGAAATCATCAACGAAAAAACTTCCACGGCTGATGCATGAAATCATCAACGAACACAATCACTGTTGACTTAGACTTCATCAAAGAAAACCGAGTTGCTGCCAACCTAGAAATCATCAACAAAAACAACTTCCACGGCTGATGCACGAAATCATCAACGAACATAATTGCTGTTAACTCAGAAATCATCAATGAAAATTGAGTTGCTGCCTACTTAGAAATCATCAACAAAAACTATATCGTTGTTGTAACATCCCCCGTACCGAAACCAATGCATCAAATTTTTTAAAAATGAAACATGGTAATTTTTTTTCTTTATTGAACTCATACACAATTTATTGAAATTTCTACCAAAATTTTAGCAGAGTTTCCCCTATGCTAGAAGGTCCCAAGTTATCGACAAATCATTTGTACACATCCTATATTCATTGTTCATACACAATCCAATCATTCTAAGTCTCAAATTATAGACTTTTAAAATAAAATTCACACAATTATTAAATTATAAAAATAAGAAGGATCCTAGGATTTAAGAAGTAACCATTAATTAACCATTGTAATTACATTCATATGTTAGCATAATAAAGATTTTAAATTTCAATTTACTACTTACAATTTTAACAAAAATAACACCACATAACTTTATACATACAATTTAGGAGTATTGTTATATACAACCCAAAGGAAAAATTCTTCCATCTTACTATTTACTTAAGTGACTACATATAGGGAACACTCAAGCATCAACTAAGGGTTACGCTACTGAGATGAACCTACATAGTAATTTACATAAACATAATTAAATTAATTAAGATAATCTAGTATATTTTTCATTACACTAACAATTTGCTTTTTAATTCTTTTATTCATCAATTTTTATAGTCTATAGTTTTCTATCTGCCAGCACACCCATCTTGTCCAATAATAACTAATTCTATTGATCGCTTTTTCGCCCGGTACTAGTTTCAAACCAGAACACTAGTCCAACCATCAGCCCATTCACAGAGCACCAGTTTCAATCTAGGACACTGGTCCAACCATCAGCAGGACACTGGTCCATTCCTCAACCCATTTATAGGGCACTTGTTCCAAACTAGGACACTAGTCCATTCATCAGCCCATTCACAAGGCACCAGTTCCAAACCAGGACACTAGTTCATTCATCATTCATACACTACATATAAATATAAAAAAATTGAACTACATCTTATTAGGGACTAAGTTAAAGAATTACATAAGACTTTAAATTAGAAATCTAAGTGTCAAACACCTACCTGAAAACTATGTTTTGCTAGTTGTCCCCTACTCTCGTTTATTTTCCACAATTTCACATATATCAATGGTTACACTAATTTAAATTTCAAGTCTTGACCATACATACACACATATACATACTACATTTTGTAATTAAAAAAAATCCAAAAAAACAATTACCAATTTACTATACTTATTTTTAGTAACATTACTGGATCCTCTAACATTGACAATTGTTTTATCATTGTTTAATCATCATATTAATCTCACATCTCAAAGTTCTATTTAATTCTTTGTTTTATTATATATATATATATATATATTATTTGTAATTTATATAGTTGATATTCCTATGGATTGACCCCGCTCTTGCCGGGTTATTTATTATTTTGACACTTCTTCACTTGAGATAAGACATCAACTCTTTGATCGTGTTAGTGAGTTTATTCTCTTAATGCTTTTTATATATTGGTATATCAAGTGCAATATAAAAGAATACTTTTAATGAAAGATCACCTATATGGGTGAGAAATGTGATTGTTTCTTTGAAAATTTTGAGAATGTTAAATTCTCTAAAACACTCATGAAACCAAAAGTTATTCAGGGCTAAAATGAACATAATCTTGAGAGCCAAAGGAAACCCTAAGTGGAGAGTTATATAAGTATTATTGTCTTGGTTTACATAAAAAGCTAAATAGTTTAAGACATCACGTTTACTATTTAGAGAGTAAATCCGATAGTATTTCATTAAGGAAGATTCAAAGCTAAAAGTTATCTTTTTTTTTTTTTTAAGTGATCTACCAAATCAATATCTTTTTATGAATTATTGGAGTCTTCATATTGGTTCCATTCATATAGAGGATTGTTGGAATTTATTTATAAAATATGTAATGGGCCTTTTAAGGCCAAATTATATATAAGGTACACTCACATTTGAAGTTAAATCCATATTGTATTTTTGTGATCCAACATGAGTACTTAACATGAAATATTAACATGTTTTAAAAAAAATTAAAGGTGAACATAAAATTGCTCTTAATGAACCTTTGGATAACAAAAGCTTCAAACCCAAAATAGTTTGTGGATTGTTCCATGTGCTTGGGCTTGAGTTTGGTTAATGAAAAAAATATTTTACTATTAAGTCCCTATTTTATCAATAATTTCTTTCAAGTCCCTAAAATATCTTGTACATAAATCAATACATTAATTAAATGAAATGAATGAATGAATTCATAAATAATTTTATTCATGAACTATGAACATTCATCATAATTAATAAACATTCATGAATTATAAAGATTCAGAAATGATGAGTATTAATGTTTTGGTTTCCAAGTTCTATAAATAGTAGTCTTGATGAGTGGAAAAGGATGGAAGAAATTCTTGAGTTCTTTTCTCTCTTTGTTGTTGTTTTTCCCAAGTTTTGTTATTTTACTCATTTGTTCTACTCTAAAGTTTAGGTTCGGTCTTTATAGAGAGATATTAAATGTTATTCCTTTGAGTTCATTCGAACTTGTTTAAAAATACACCTAAATAGAAAGTTGTTAGAATCTTAGAAGGCTTACTGAAGAAAGTTCTCTATACCAAGTGAGGAGTAATAAAACCTTAAAGATAAATATTAATCTTTAAAAACAATAAAATTTCATATTTGGATAACTTCTAAGGAATTCAGTAAGTACTCTAAACTAGTTTTTGTTTAAGATTAATTTCAATACTTGTTTAGCTTGCATGCTATATAATTGCTTTTCTTATATTTCTTTGCCGGTTTATATATTTATTTAGTGAGCATGCTAGCTTTTGTAATGTTTGCATGTTTATAAACTAGACAAATAGACCCACTTGTCTAATCATCTTCTTACATGCAAAGTTTTGGAAAAACAACTTTAATTATTTTACTTCAAAAAAAAATCAATATCAAATAGAAACTATGTTTATCAATACTATTATCATATTTGTTTATCAAAGAACTAATAAATATATCATCGTGTTGTTGTAGAGTTGTTTGTATAATTTGTTTTATATTTAAATTGAACAAAATCTGATTTTGAAAAATAGGATTGAAAACACATTATATTTATGAGAATTAAATTTTAAATGATGGTTTCATAGAAGGAAAGACATTTGTCCCCAATAAATCATCCAAATATTATTTTTGAGCTTGCGTCCTTTATTTATTTATTTGTATAAGATTTAATTTATTTATACATTTTATTAAAACTATTTTAATGGATAGTATTGTTGAATGCATTAAATATCTTATTTTTTAATCAATTGCAAATTTGAAATGATGTCTCGATATTATTTAAGAGATTTTTTATAATTTACTGAAAAAATTTAAATTTGATAAAAAAAAAAAAACCAAGGTAACATCATAGTTTTAATTAAGGGATTGAAATAAACAAAATTCACGAAGGATCAATTATTTTTATATACTATAATAAATCTGGAACATTTTATAATATTATTTATATAACATTGAGATAAGATTTAATTGCATATTTGATAATTAATTATATAAAAAAATAAAACCTAATCTATAAGGTAAAATCTGATATACAATTTTAAGTCTAAGACTTTATTTTTTGGTTATAAAATGAATTTTATTTATTTATATGTGTGCTCAAACGTCAATTTAAAGAAAACATAAAGAATAAAGAGAATTAATCTAAACATTTCATTTCATTAAGTTATGGAGTGAGAACAATAATAGAAGTAAGAATAGTGCCATCTAAAAATTTCGACATGAATTGTCAACATCGCAAGCTACCAAAATCGCCAGTCACCTGTACTATCTTACATACATATAATAAGTACATAATATATAAATGGTAGGTAATAGAAACTCATAGGTCCTCTAAATTAGTGTTCACACAAAAGGCGATAAAAATTATAATTTATTTTTTTTAAAAAAATAAATTTGTATTTGACTCTTATGGAAAATTTTAAAAATCTATGATTGTAAAAAAAATATTAATTTTAATTTTTTAAAAATAAAATTTAAGATTTATCATATTCTGCGATTGTCCATTTTAATTTTAATTAATTGAGGCAGTCTTGATTAGTAGCAAACTACAAGGGATCTTCACAGAAAACCAGGCTAGTAAAATTACTTATCGTCATTGTTTACAGAAGATGGGCAGAGAAATTGCTGTCGTTCAAATCGATATTACTTCACCGTATTGTATGATTAATATTTGAAGATAAAAAGAATATAAATAAAAGAACTATAAATGCATATGGTTAAAAAAAATTAAAAATATAAAACAAATTTGTTTTTAGTTAATTCATGTAGATATCTCCTCCATCTTTATTTTTTTTCACGATAGTAAGATAAAAATCAAACACTATCTTTGTAAAACAAGACTAAAGTTAAGCTATTGACAACCTAACTTTCATTGCTTAAGCTAAAAAAAAAAAAAAAACTTTCTCATTTGATTGATTAGGCAACATGATCACCCATAACTGTTGTAAGGAATTTACACAAAGCATTCTTTGTTCTATGCTCGCTATTGCTTGTCAGCATTTAGCTGAAGCGAAAAGCTTCGAGAAGAAAGAAGTGTTGTTACTTCAACTTCCACATTCTTCTCGCAGTCAAGCCTTTTCAAATATCACTTGGGATAAGAACGCCCCTTTTCACCAACCAATTCCTCAATGACCAAATCTTCATCAACTTTGGTGCATGACCGCTGCATTCTGACACCGCTTATGCTATTTCTGGATGCCATTATTTCATTGAGTGAAAGCCTCTTCTTTGATCCTGGATCCGGCCTTTGTTTTGGCGCACTGTGAGACCTCAATTTGGCCTTAAAGGATTGCGTGTTTGCCATGTAATTATGGGAGTTCGAATAAGGCTTGAAGTAGGCATCTCCGCAAATGCTCCTTGCTGGTGTGGCAGGGGCATTGCACCTGGCAGAGCTTGCAAATCTTGGAGTACTGTGCGCAGTGGAGAGCCTGCATTCCTCGCCAGTGAAGTACCACTCAAGATCTTGATAATTTTTGCACTCAGGGATGGAGATTCTAGCTGGTGTAGGACAAGGAAGAGGTGACGAGATAGCCTGGTAGGGAAGTTCTTCACCACATTCTGATAGTGCAATATTAATCCTACGAGATCTTGATCTTGGCTTGTAGGTGTCAATCTCAACTATCTTAGGGCTTTCATCAAATACAGTCGTGTCATAAGATGTGGACAGCCTCTTGCTGTGGAATTCACTTCTCATGTCATCAAACCTCTCCTGGAACCCAAAAAGAAATTGTCAAATTTGTTTTCACCACAATAGGAAACGGGACAGCCTACACAAGAATGAAAATATGCTTCTTACCGAGGATTTTCGTGGTCTGTGCTCAGAAAATCTATTCTCTTTGTTCAACCAACGACGAGCATGTTGAGATAGAACAGAATTTTGAGCTCTTATGAGAGCTTGCATACTATGAAGAGTTGCAGCAGCCCGTTTTCGGACTAAATAGCCCCTCACAACAGCTTGTAGCTTAACCAGCCCTTTCAATGCGCGAAGAGCTTTTCGGGCCTGAGAAATTAAATAAAAAATAAACTCAATAGAAGCAATTAATCCATAAAAACACATTGCGATGAATTTCCAAAAAAATTACTCTCAAATCAATTAGAAAAGGTAATTGAATGGCATGGAAAGAATTTCCAATCAATAGTTCAACCATAAAGGCATAGTTTAAAATTCAAATTTCAGATTCTGGAGAGGGGACCATTTCAAATAGGTCAAACTGAAAGAATGAAAGGAACAAAAGCAAAATCAATGGCCATGTCAAAAGAAAACTTGGAAAACATATGTACTGTTCAATGCTATAGTATCTACTTGTCCGAACATATGCTGGGAGGACAAATGTACAATTTAAGGAAAGTATAGTTTAGCACCACCGTTTATTTAAATCTAAAGCTATCTTCATTACCATGTTAACATGAATTTTATTTTAATTTTTAACAAAAGAAATGGATGGTGTCATTTTGCGTAGCATTTGAATTGGAGCTTCTAGGTTATGACAGCATCGAGAAAAGCAAGATTCAGTCAAAGCAACTTATCTTAACCATGTCAAAAAGCATATGTACTGTTTCATTACCCTCATGTTTCACAGCTTTGAAGCAAAGAGTAGAGATAAAAGCATCAACCAAGAAAAAAAATTGTACCATTGACATAATAATGTAAGAAACTGAAAATTCTAGAAACATCTCTCATTACCGTGAAAAAAATTCTGCAGCAACTGCAAAAACCAGATATAGCCAGATAGGATAACCAATTTTTAAACTTGAATTTTTGAGCCCCTGAAATGCAGCACATCAAAATTCAAGAATTCACTTACCAAGTAGCCTCTAAAGACAGTTTGAATTTTTACTGCAGCCCATTTCTCCTTCCCTCCACCAAACATTGTGCCTCTGCCATGGCTGGTGAGCCTCACGACGGCAACCGCTGCCTGAGCTGCAGCAACTGCAGCATCAGCTGCTGCAGCTGTGGCTGCTGCCACTGCCATTGCATGCTTCTTCTGCTCTCTTTCCGTCTCAGAAAGGTAGGAACTGAGCCAGGTAGCATCTTTCGTGTTCCCTGAAAGAGTCGCTGGAGCGTCGTCCTTCCCTGATTTGGAAAAGCTCCACCTTTTCTTCTCTTTCTTATCACTTGAAATTGGTGTGGCGATATCGTCTCTTTCTTTATCTCTGTCTTTCTTCATGCCCAATAAGCCCTTTAGCCACCTTGTAGCTCTGCCCATGGTCAACTCTTATCTATTTCTTTCACGGACCAACTTGAAGTGACAAAACAGATGGAGAAATGATACAAGTAGCCAAGAATCCTATATAGATAAACAATGTATTAACAGCACCGATTTGGAGTAAGAGTGTGTTTACGCTTTTTTTAACAGTTTAAAGTGGAAAAGACTAGGATAAAGAAACCTGTGTCAAAGAACTTTAGGGGCCTGTGGCTATTTTGAAGCGTGAGAAATGGACAGGAAACAAAAAAAAAAAAAAGAAAAAAAAAAAGAGGTATGACAGGAATATTTGTATAAGAGAGGTCCTAAAGAACAAAATGTGTGTTTCAAAAACTGAAAACAAGAGCCCATGAGGGATGTTTATAGAGAGTATAGAATATCAAGAACTGCAAGATCTTTAGAATCTTTACAGGTTGCAAGCAGAGAAGTGAAGAGAACAGTGTGGGAGCAGTTTATGAAAAAACTTAAAATAAATAGATAAAGATTAGGTTTTTTGAAAAGAAAATCTGACACAACCTCGTGAAAAACTGTATTACAAGACAAAAAGGAGGTCACAGAAAGAAACAGAGATGCAGATTCAAACAAACGTTAAAAAAAATGTTCAAATACTCATCATGAATACACAAACAAGAATAAGAAGACAGAAAAGCATAACAAGTGAAAACTTCAAACAATAATAATTTTTGTTACAAAGGCAGAAGTATATTATAAATAAACATCAAAGATTGGAGACATAGGGTAAAATCTACTTACTTTCTCAAATTCAAAAAAAAAAAGAAAAAAAAACTATAAAATAATTATTTTAAGGAGAAAAACAAGCCTATCTCTTTTAAAAAAATTTATCTTCTCACTTTCTTTCAGTAGAAAATATACATCTCTCTATAAATTTCTGGAGCAACGTGAAGTAAATATGCCCACTGACCATCCCGTGCATCAGTTCACCTTAAAGCATTTCTTTTTCAAAATCCGTTTTGAGTATATTTTGCCTTTTGCCTCCCTCTCTCACTCCCCACCTAAACCAAAAATGCAAGATACCCTCTTTCTCTCACTCTCTCCTCTCTACAGAAAGAAAGTTCATTGAAGACGCACAAAAGGTAGACAGCCCATTAAAGGGATGCTTTTAATAGGTTCTCTCAATTCCAAAAGAATGAGTAAAAAAGAAAAGCTGAGACCTTCTCTTTCTCTGCTGGGTTAGGAGAAGATGTTTCTTCTATGAGTTGTAGCTCCGTATCTCTGCAATTGAATCTGGGTTTGATGTGTTTGTAACTATGGTAATGCTAATGGTTTAAAATATTTTTTTATTTAAAAATATATTAAAAATAATTTTTTTTAATTTTTTTTTAAATTATTTTTAATATTAACACATTAAAACAATTTAAAATTATTTAAAAAAAATTATTTTAAATAAAAATATTTAAAATTTAAAGAAATATAATCGGATCATATTTTTTAAATATATCTAAAATAATATAGTAAGAGTTGTTTTTTAAAATCATTTTTATTAAAAAACATTTTAAAATAATATATTTTTAATTTTTTTAAAATTTATTTTTAATCTATATCAAAACTTTAAAAACCTTAAAAAGTTAATTTAAAATTAAAAATTTTTAAAAGCATGATCAACTACAAAATCAGACACGGCACAAGTCTTTCAGTTTGATTACTCAAAATCAAAAGGGAGTTCCGTTCTGCAAATGGGGTTTTGACTATTGTAGATTTGGAATCCTTGGCAAATAAGGGCATTGATGGCCTTAAGAAGAGAGAGAAGAAGAGGGTGGGAGAAAGGTTTAATGCCTCCATTAAATAATTTCCTGATTCTTGGGATATTAAAATTATTTTCCATAATTTTAGCAGTTACTGGGATGTTGAAAGTTGACAGTTAGTGGTGGGAAGTTTGAGAGTGAGGACTAAATAATACTTAAATCATCATTAAATAAATTAAAAATTTTGATTTTTAAATTTGAATTTGATCTTGATTTTTGATCCCTTGACTGTGAAACCTTCAGCCGAAAGAGATTATCATCATGCACAATTATTATCAGTAGCAGGTGATGTTGATGGAATAAACTCGATAGGAAATTTGAAAGAATTATTATGGAACCAACTTGTCTATCCTAACATTGGGAGGGAAATTCAAAAGTAATGATGATAGTACAGGTATATGTTGGACTGTTGGAGTAGCTAGCTATGTTCTGCCGTATGGAGTATCATGACTACAACTAACTATTCTAATGTTGTTATAGCATCTCCAATAGAAAACTATTTAAAGGAGTTAAATTTGTAGTATGATTTTTTTGAATGGTATAAATATAAATTTTTTATTTACAAACATTTCATTGGTAAAAAATCATTTAAAAAAGTCAATTATATTTTAATATATTTGATACACAACTATTTTAACAACTCGATATCACTTGGTTGACTTGGAGAGTTTAAAAATAACCTAGATGATTCTCAATCAATACAATATTAAATGATAAAATTAAAAATAATTCAATTAAAAAAAAGAATAAAAAAACAACCCGAGTAAATCTAGATGAACTCACCAAACCCATGACATGGATTATGAGACTAAAATAATCTCATTAAAAGCAAACTAAAAAAACATAGATTTAAAACACTAATGCAATGAGTAGGGGTGTTCACGGTTCAGTTCGGTTCGGTTTAGACTTAAAAAACCAACCGAACCGAATTACAGTAATTTTATAAAATATTAACCGGACCGGACCGAAAACCGGTTCAAAACCGAATCGATCCGGTTCGGTTAAATCTGGTTTTTTTTTGGCAAAGAACCGGGAAACCTAATCCCACTTTTTTTTTATTTTTTTAAAGCTTACATTAAATTGAGCTTTTACAGCTTTGAATTCACATATTATTGCCATAACTTGATGTAATGAAGAAGCCCATATATGATGAAAAAATGCCGTGCCAACTTGAGAATTACAAAACTATTACAAATTAGCAACACAGTTGTAGGTTTCAAGAATATCAGTAGAAGCACTTAACAGGGAGTCTTGCTTGTAAATGGACATTTTTTTCAAACCTTAGAGAGATGAGAGATGAAGATGTTGGGTTGGGAGGGGGGTTGTGAGAAAGGTTGAGAGATGAAGATGAAGATGAAGATGAAGATGGGGGGGCTGTGAGAACGGTTGAGAGATGTGAGAAAAGTTAAGAGATAAGAGATGAAGATGGGGGGTTGTGCTGAGGAAAAAAAATCAATCGGAAAATACAACACGATTACTTTTCCGAGAAAGAAGCTGCCGTTGCAAAGGAATGATGATGAAAACCTGATGTTCTCTTTGATCCTCCTGTAATGAAGCCATCCTGCCTTCTTGCAAGGCTTTGGATAGTTTAGTTATGATTTGAATATGGAGATTGTTGTTGTGCTTTTCAAGCTACAAGTGTTCGCCGTTGCTCATTTCCCCGTGAATTAATAATTTGCAGTTCATTACCTCAAAAAAAAGATGGGGGATTGTGCTGAGACGAAGATGGTGAAACATGGGTGGCGGCTAGGGTTTAGAAAGTATTTGGCGGAGAGTAAACTGGAGAGAAGAGAGGGATGTGGCACAACTTTTTCTATTTATACTAGCCTAGTCTAGGGACCCTTTTTTTGAACCGGTCTGGTCCGGTTACCCGGTTTCTGTACTACAAAACCGAAAACCGAACCGAACCGAATCGGGATTTTTTCTACATAATCTAATCGGTTTGCTCGGTTTATCGGTTTTTTTGAACACCCCTGGCAATGAGTGTGTTTTAGCATTTTTGCTAGATGTGGAGAAATAAAATTTTGTTTAGCTTTCCCTGTAGAGCATGAAAAACAAATAAAGAAAAGCCAAAATATTCTTTTTTTTTTTTAACTTTTGACTTTGCATTTAGCACCTGGGTTAGAGTTGCTCTCAGTCCTTCTCAAAAGAAAATGTTATTATTTGTCACTTGTCATGAATGGGAAAAAAAAATTTATTGCTATACCAGTATAAAATGTAAGAAAATTATTTAATAATAAGATATCATGTTAAACACCAAATTCGACACTATATAATTTAAATTATATGATATACCTGCATTTCTATGCTTGACTTAATTTGTATTTGTCATTGTGTTTAAAATTGTATTTAGGCATGTTTTGAAAGTGTATTTGGCTTAAAAAATATATTAAATTGATATTTTTCTTAGTGTTTTCTAATGGTTTTAATGTGTTGATGTCAAAAATAAAAAACAATCATTTTAATAGATTTTTAAACAAAAAATATTTGCAAAAAGTATTTTGCACTGCAATATCAAACATCTATTTGGTGGTGTGGTTAAGGAGTGATCCAATTTTTGATCATATCAATTTTGTGTTATCATAATCATTGTAATCATAGTAATTTGTATTTTTAGGTTGAAAAAAATACTTTGTGTATGCATTAATTTTTAATAGATGATAAAATATTTTTAGTTAATATTTAAATTTAGTAACACATAACTAATACATGTATCTTTATCATAGAATATATGAGAAGTGATTGCATTTAATAGTATATTGATTAGTTGATGAAGATTTATTTACTCATATTTTACATATTGTTTATAATAGATAGTGATATGATCCAAACAAGATCAAATTCAAATTTTGACAAAAAGATTTCTTTTTTCTAGCTTTATGATATTAGAAATAACAATTTGATTATTAGATTGGGATGAAATTTTTACAACCGTTTCTAAACATGTTTTTTATTTGGGTTAAAATTTCAATTCAATTGGAATATTATGGGAGATTATATCATAAGATCAAAGTTACTGGACAAATCTTATCAAATCTATCTATCTAGACCTTTGTCTATTGTTTGGACTATATTTAATGTTACAGAAAAATTTTTGTTTATATATCAATTGGGTTGGAAAGTATACATTCATACTATTTAGGTGATATGTGATAGGCCTGCTAATTTATTTGGACTAAAAAGAACGATGTATTTAAAATTAGGACTAAAATCTGTCAAAAATTTATGAAAATTGAAAAAACATTGTTTCCTTGTATATTATGGATTCTAGTCATACAAGGATTCCTTAATACTCTTGGAAACTTCTGTAAAAACTATTTGATTAACTATCCTATAAGGACTCCATGTCAAACAAGCAAATATTTATGACAACAAATATTATCCATAGTTAGCAAGGATTCCATATCTATTATGGAATATATATGGTGACAAATAGGCTTAGAATTCTTTTATTGTTCTTTTTTTATTTATTTTACAGGATTTCCTAGCACATCAAAGAGACTAAGAGAAGACAATTTAAAGGAGAAAATTACAGCAATTAAAACAAAGTTTCATAGCTAATTTGGAGCATAAAGTCGAAGCAAAGCCTTCAAGAAAAAGCAAAGGGGGAGTTTCTGTATGCATAGGGATTTCAAGCAAGAGGAATTTATTTTATGATGGTTTTATTTATTTATTCTAGTGTTGTATATTATTAGCTTTGAACTTTATTCTAAATTGAGTTTGTTTTGGACCATGAGATGTTGTGTTTAGAGTTTGTTTCAGTATTAGACTTGTATTAGTTGATTACTAGATAGGACCCTTTGGCTTGCAACCCAAAAAAGATCCATTAGAATTATATAAAGGGGACTATAGATTGCCTTTATGATTGAAAGTTTTGGTAGCTATAATAATCTAAAAAAACATGATTTTTCTTTGTTTTGTGTGTTCCAAACAACTTTTCTTTACAGAAATAAAGATCATACACCTATTTATCGAAGATTAACTTGTTTCATGATGTTATTTGCATATTTTAGGTTTTTAGATATAAAGTTATCTCTATGTTCAAAATCTTTTTTTAATACCTTTGGTTTTTTGGTATATAGTTATCTCTGAGTTATGGTTTCAGACTTTATATTTAGTTTTTAAATTGATTTTTAATTTTATTATGGATTGTGTGACCACATAATCAAGATATTCTCATGGAATGGATAATTAAGACCTTATTCTTTTATTGTGTAGGAGGGATAGTAATTGAAAAGGCTAACCACAAATGAAAATCTACTTTCATTTGCTACAGAGAAGCAACTTATAAAAGTAGCGGAATGAATTTAGAGGCTGGTAAATAAAATTTGAAAAAAAAAGAAGAAAAAGCCTCCATAACTTTTGAAAATTTATAGGGTATTTTTACAAAATAGTCTCCCCACAATCAAAGTTATAGGTGTTGCTCTCCCGTTATGACAAGTTTGGATTCATCCTTACCAAAGAGAGCATGGATTGTTACGAGTACATATTTTCTGAGAAGAAAAAAACTTTTATAGTTTTGCATGCAAAGCTAGTTCTTCAAAAGATAATTAAATATTTTATAACAATGTGTAAACATCTCCTAGCAAAACAAGGGTACCAATTAGTTAATATTATTTAGTGTATTGAGTAACTCGTTGAAATGATTAACAACCTTATTTGTAATTATGTTCAAGATTGATATAATAATGTTTGGTATTTTATCTTTTGAGATGCCTAACTGCCTATTTAAATTAAAGTGTATTTTGGGGATTAATGATATGCATATTTTTAAATATTTTTCTAAAATATAATTGTCAGGAATAAGATATTTGTATGTAGTTAAATTTTTTTTTCTTCTGATAATGTGTTTTTATTATGTTTGATTTATACATACTACTTCACGAGTAATTTAATCAAAATATTACTTTACTCCTAAAACTTAAAATATTTAATTTAACAATATGATGTTTTTTTTTCAAGTAATTATGCTCCTAAGAAGATGCATATTACATTAATAATTTTTTTTATTAAGTCTACAACACTTTTTTTATTATTAGAAAAAAGTAAGGATATGTTAATTCATTTAATGTGAAAAGTGAAGATATTGTGATCATTTTATTCTATTTTTTCACATTTTAGAAGGAAATTACATTTATTGGTTTGTGGGATGTCTCAAAGAATATTAAATTTATGAAAAATCTATAAATTTTAGCAAACCAAACATACTGTAGAGGAAATTTTTAATATGCAGATTCTTAAAAATCTTTCTAGACTGTGATTGTCGAGAATATAAGTGATGTAATAGCTGAAAAAGTGATATTTGTGTTTAGTTGAAAAACAAAAGGTCTAAGTAAAATGTTTTTATTTTGTTTGATTTATTCTTGAGAATTTCATGAGAAATTCAAACAAATTTATTTATTTTTTAATTTAAAATATTTAATTTGAAAATAACATATTTATTTTTTAATATAAATACTTATATTATTGATTTTTAAAACTAATATATTGAAATAAATCCGACAATGAGTTTAATTTTATAAAATCATAATTATTGAATAAAATAATATATCTATAAACAAATTACATAACATACATAATATATTAATTATTTTGGTATTGAATTAAATTCTCCAATGTCATATTGTGATGAATACAAGATTCTCTAATTTGTTTAAAAAAAAAAACTAAAAAATAATAGACTCGTTACCTGGTAATTAAAAAAAACTAAAAATTCTAAAATAGATGCTAGTTTTAGAGATTCTGATATTGGTTTTGTTATATCTAAAAAAGATCAATGTCACTCTTATTGCATCATTTCGAATGAAAGATTACATTCGCTATATGTTTTCTTCAAAATTTATTCTAGGAAAGCTATTAATTGTATAAATCTATTTCTGAGCATATTTCTTTTTTATTTTATGATTTATATTTTTAAAAGGAATGTTGAAAGCTCATCAAGAAATTTGGTGTTAGTCCCTAAAAATAAAAGATTTAATCTATCTTTTTTTTTTAATGAACACTTTGACATTGATCCTTAAAATATGAGATTTCATCATTTTTTTTGAATTTCAACGAAAATCTTGAAGTTAATCTCTAAAAGTAGAAGATTTCATTGATTTTGAATTTTTAACAAAAACATTTTGAAGTTAATCTCTAAAATAGAAGATTTCATCAATTTTAGATTTTTTTTAAAACATGATATTAATATCTAAAAATAGGAGATTTTATCGATTTAGAAGATTTAATGAAAAAATTTGACATTAATCCATAAAAATAGGAGATTTTATAGATTTTTGGATTTTGACAAAAAATTATGGTGTTAATCTCTAAAAATAGAAGATCTCATCGATTTTTGACTTCGACAAAAGTTTTTCACATTATTTCCTAAAAATAAAAGATTGTTTTCTATTTGGACTTGAATGAAAAAAAAAATTGATGTTAATCTCTAAAAATACAAGATTTCATTGATTTGAAGAAAACTTTGATTTGTTTCTTTTAAACAAAAACATTTAATTTTGATATGGACTAAAATTAACTTAAAAACACAAATCTTAATTAAGCTAATTTTTTAATCAACAAACTCTCAATAAACAAATTTAAACCCTAATATAAAAAGTTCCAAGCCTCTTGTTATTCATTCATTCATTATTTAAGAAAACAAAAAAACATGCATTTAGCTCATGATTTTCACATTTATTATAATAAAGGATACTTAGCCTAAACTCTAACAAACTAAGCAAAGAAAACATGTAACATTAAAATTAAAGCACAAAGAAACTTTAAAGAATTGAAGTTTTTTAAAACATCTATTTTCAAGTTAAGTAACTTAAATTAGATTATAAAAACCCTAGATTGGAAGAACCCTAAATTGTCATGTTCTCCAAATCGAAGGACACGCATGCCTTCTAACCACAACAATAGATTGGAACCCTAGAAAAACAACATCTTTAGGATTCAAGTGACATCCCCACACCTAATATTTCATGTCCAAACCAATTCAAAAAAGAAAAGAAAAGAAAAGAAACTTCACATGCCATGTAACAACATTTCATGTTTGAATGGGATCAACTTTCTCTATTCAAAAACCATACATTGCTTCCAAAAGAGTTCTATGAACCCTAATAATCCTTGTTTCTTAATTTTTATAGTAATAAAAAAAATATGGAAAGGTCTTCATTGCTAACCATAATGACAAAACCTAGTTCAAATCACCTAACAAAATTTAAAATACATCTTTTCTATGGTTTTCATAAAAAAAAAAAAAAAACAAATTGTAAGGATCTCTCATTTTTTCATGATTATTTGTTCCCAACTAGATTTCTTTTGCTTATATTAATAGAAAACATGAACTAAGAATAATAAAAACACAATCATGGAACAACCTTCCAACAAATGTTCATTTTGGTGGATTTTTTTTTTTACCATAGATAACTAATGTTTTGCATTTCATATCTTAAAAAATTATTAAATCGAATTACACTGACACTAGAACTAGGAAAGGACCAAATGATATATATTTAGCATAAAAAAAAAGCTCAGAAACTCACTTGATGTTGTTATGGTTGTTATTGCTAGTGTTCCTTGGGTATGTTTAGAAAACCAATTGTTGCAACTATTTTTAATGATATTAAAGCCTTTTGAAGTCTCTACTATTTTCCAGGACTCTTTGCATTGTCCTAGAACTCCTCCAACTTGATAAGTATGCTAAAAGAAGCCTTAATCAAAAGACATTTTTCACTATACCTGGTTTCTGCTTTTTCAAAACAAGGACTATTTTGCTGACTGGAAATGATGTTGTGGTGTGCAAACTACTACCAAGGCCTTTTGGGCATGCCTTTAGAGTCAATAATTGTCTTAATAAGGTCTATAAGAGATGTTATGATAGGTTTCCCTTGTAGCAAAAGATGAAGGTCCAAAGTTCCTATTTTACAAGAGGTTTTTTCTTATATGTTATGATAGGTTTCCCTTGTAGTAGAAGATGAAGGTCCAAGTTTCTATTTTACAAGAGGGTGAAAATCAATTACATGAAATGATCTAAAATAAAAAAAATAGCAATTACAAGAATGATGGTGAAAATTAAGATAAAAAATAAATTAGAGAGCAAGAACAATCCTTTCATTGGAGGGTTTAACTGAAAAAAGAAAAAGATAAAGGACAAATAAATCAAAAGTATAATGTCTAAATTAGAAAAAAAAAAACAACAAACTTGGATTAAAGGGTGAAATTAAAAACAACCAAAATCTTGATAAAAGGGTCAAAGTAAAAAATAGAAAGAAGAAGGACCAAATTAAAAAAACATTATACATGACAAACTAGAATTGAGGATTAAATTGAAAATAAATAAAATTTTACAAAAGGGTGAAAGAAAAAATTTAGAAATTAAAGCAATAGGAACCAAACTAGAAATAATGAAATATTGCTTTTACAAAAGGATAAAAAAATAATTGAAAATTAAAAGAATAAGAACTGAAATTGAAATACAAGAAGAAGAAGAAGAACAAACCTGTATTTTTAGGGGGAGGAGAGAGAAAAGAAGAAAAAGAAAGTCCACCAACGATAAACTATCTCACCGCTACTGACATGCACCCTACTAAAAGGAAGGGGAGGCGACGACGCATCCAATGACACAATAAAAGTTCTGGTTTGACCATTGGGAAGCGCCCACAGGCCAATAACTTTTAATTTTTTTTTAAAATTTATTAATCAACATTTAAAGATCATATTGCCCTTAGTTGTCATGAAATTAACATGAAAGTCATAATGAAAAGACCAAAATAACCTTGGATGAATATTTTAATTTTATGAAGCCAATGAAAAACTTGTTTTTTATCGGTCTTTCAGAATTGAAAAGAAAAACACACCCTCGATGCAAGCTAAAAAAATATATCTTGAAGAGTAATGAGATTATTTTACAAAGCAAAAATACATCAAATAAATGTTAAATAATTAACAAACCATATAAAAAAATAAAAATAACTCCAATACCAAGTTATATGGTTTTTTTAAGGATGAAAACATAATTATATTATTGTAGTGAATAATGATTATGTGTGAGTGTACAGTGAAAAAACCTGGTGTTTATTTGTTTTATCTTTGGATTTGTGTAATAAATTTGGAGTAGTTTCCTAACATTTGAACAGGAGAAAGGGACGTTATTAAGGAATAAAAAGAAAGATTAAACATAAATGGACTTCTAATTAACAATTATGCCGCTTCTGATTCAAGCATTGAAAGATTTGAACAGGAGAAAGGGACGTTATTTCCTAACATTTGAACAGGAGAAAGGGACGTTATTAAGGAATAAAAAGAAAGATTAAACATAAATGGACTTCTAATTAACAATTATGCCTCTTCTGATTCAAGCATTGAAAGATTTGAGTTTTATATGCCTTTAGTTGTCTTTAAATGAGTCTCTTCATTCCTACGAGGCCATAGAGCTGCCATGTGTAATGGTTCATTACATCGGGTTTTTTTTTTTTTTAATCTAACACTTGCAATATATTGAATTATTACTATTGTAATTCTCTTTTACTTTATAATTTTAAAAATTACACAACCAAATATAGAAATGTAATATTCTAATTTGTTTTATTATGATTGTAATTATTATATGATACATTACATCCAACCAATGTTGCTAACACTTAACTTTCTTTTTCTGAGATAATCATCATCCCTCTTTTAATCATGTAGGTTTTATTTATTTATTTATTTATCTAACACTTGCAATATAGTGAGTTATTACTATTGCAATCTTTTATATTATAATTTTAAAAAATTACACAACCAAATATAAAAATGTAATAATTTACTTTTTTTTTTTTTATTATGATTGTAATTATTATATGATTCATTCTGAGATAATCATTATCCCTCTATTAAAATTGTAGGGTAACGAATGAATTAACATTTTAATGTACAAAATATTCCTAAATTAATTGACATAAATCAAACAATATTTTTATTTTATAATATGATGGTAAGATATTTTCTTATAGTCACTAAAGTTTAAATTAATCTCATAATAAATTGGGAGAAATAAAATTTTGAGAAACCTCTTAATTTTGAATCATTTATTTATGATTGGATTAAACAGATGAACTAAGTCTAGATATATGAGAGATGACCCAAAAATACCTTTGGTCATAAGGGATAAAAGAAGAACAAAAGGATTTCTTAGAGCAAGTAACCTTTCAGGAAACGGCATCTTCATAAACTAATTATTAATCCAGGATGATGTCCGGCTGCAGTTCAAATGTAATCTAGTTCTTGCTGCTGGGTCTTTTTTAATTGGATACTTTGAATCTTTGAAAGAAGTGCACGTGGATTTGGTCACAATAGAATTTGAAAGTGTTGTTCAAGTAGTCAAATTAGAACATTAATCCAAGTGCTACTACGAGTTTCCATTCTTTTGGCATCGTTCCCATGACATTATCGTTGTTTTGGAGGGAAAAAATTCGAACAACACTAATTGGAAAGTCCCATTTTGACCTTCTCGGAATGTGGCTTCGGACACTTTGAGGATGGCCTTTATTGGAGTTTTCTTTGATCACAATATTGGACTTGTTGGACACCTTCTTCCTCACGTGATAAGCACTAAATAAGACTAAAGCAATAATATAATCACTCTCCCCGTCACAGGGTTTTTTTTCTTTTTTTTTTCTTTTCTTTTATCATAAACACCCTCTGTTTTGTCAAAGGTTTGGTTTTTTAAAAAGTTGCGAGAATAACAATATTTTAAAGAAATTATAAAATATTTTATTGAATGAAAAAAAGATTGAATCTAAATAAAGTAAAAATTTTTAAACATAGCAACTGAAGGATGAGAATTTAAAATATTATAATTTAAAATAGATTTAAATTTAAATTTGAAAAGATATTAGCTATTTTGACTGAGGACTTTATAATGGCTTTAACATTGAAATGTTGTTGTGCTACATGTTGAAATCTCATGGATCACTGAACATCTTAAACATCATCCTTACTATAATTCACTTGGTTTTTTTTAGTTATTTTTTCATCCATGGTAAAAAACCAAACCCCAGATCCATTACACTCCCTTCTCATTTAAAAAAACCTTGTCTTTAAGGTGAGGGCAGCAGAATATCATCCTTCATCTTCCTCACCAACTTCTTCAATTACGAACAATTTTGGACCTCCATTTTTATGGCGTAGGATCCACTTTTTGTTGCATTTAAAAAACAAACCGTTCTCCCTCTTTTCCTTCAACTGGATCGACGATAATTTCTGAAGTGATAAGTTGGTTTCGAAATCAGTTCTAGGTAGGCTTTCAACTTCTTCTTACCACCAAAATGTTCTCCCTTTGCATCCAAGAAAGCCCATAAACAACCACTAGATTTTAAGGATTTAGCATCCTAACCTCAAATCTTTTATCTCCTCATTTAGTCTTCACAGGAAACAACTTAAATGGTAAGAATTTGAAAGACCTCTAACTCCGTTTGAAAATTTTCAAAGTGAGTAATTTTTTCTGTCTTAAGTTAATAAGAGCTTCCATAAAATCATTATAGGTAGATGTCCCAAATCCAATTTGTAAGGCATTCACGAATGATTCCTAGCTGGTGATAGTTCCAATTTTCTCTATCTCCTGAAACCATACAACGGCCTACCTTTCCATATGAAAACTAGCCATGAATATATTTGTGTTCTGAGGGAGTGTTGTGATGATTAAAAAATTAATTTTCTTTGTATACCTAACTAATAAGGTCATCCCTATTGAATAAGAGAAAATCCAATTTCATTCCTCTTAATTCAGTATGTTAATCCCCAATGTAATCTGGTTTTGCACAGTGATGGTTATTAACCAAAATTATAAGGATGTTTGGGGTGAGACTCAATAGACCTTTTTTCTAGTAGCATAGCTAACGAGCCCACCTTGCTAGATATGTTTTGTAATTGTTAGGGGTGTGCAAAAAAACTGAAAAACCGAGTAAACCGATAAAACCGACAAAAAATTAACCGAAAAAACCGAACCGAATAATAAAACCGAGTAAACCGATTAGATTATATAGAAAAAACCCCGGTTCGGTTCGGTTTTTGGTTTTGCAATGCAAAAACCGGGTAACCGGACCGGACCGAACCGGTTTAAAAAAAAGGGGTCTGTACTCTGTAGCCCTGATATAAATAGAAAAATTTGTTCATTTGTTGCACGCTGCTCCCCTCTCTGGCTCTCTTCTCTCCGCTAAGTCTAACCCTAAACAGCGAACAGTAATCTTCAATTTCAATTTTCAATCTCTCGATTCTCTTTCTCTCCTCTCAGGTCTCAGACTCTCCTCTTCTCAGACATTGAGTAAACGGCTAAACGCCCCCCCGTCCCCTCTCGCCCCCTCGCCTCTCCTCTCCCTCTCCACTCTCCAGTCTCCACTCTCCTTAGACCGACCACCGGCGACCGACGTTTCCTCAACGGCTCAACCTCTCAAAAGTCAAAACCAGTGAGTTTTAGTTTTTTTTCCCTTTTCTAATTAATTAATTCAGTTAAGGTTATTGTTAATTTTAATACTATTAACTGTTAAGCTAATTTTTTTGACGTTTCTTCCTCAGTCTCCAGACTCTCCACTGGATCACGATCAACACAGTCGGTGACTCGGTGTTTGAGTGTTTCTTCCTGATCAGCCTCTCAAAACCATTAAACCAGTGAGTTTTAATTTTTTTTCTCCTTTCTAATTAATTCATACAGTTAAGCTTATTGTTAGTTTTAATAAATTTTGTTGGGTGTTAAGCTTATTGTTTGTTTGAATTCTGGTTTAGGTTTAAATTAGAATTTAGAGTAATTTATTCAATGTTGTTTGCTATTTGCTCGATTGACAGAATGCCTTCTAGTTTGGGGAGAAAATTGAAAAAAAGGAAGGAAAAAAGGTTCCGTGCTTTCATTGGATTAGCTATTCAATTATTAGTTTTTTAAGCTAACACTTTGAATTACATATCCTTAAAATGTGAATTTCCAATTGATTAGATTAGACTGCAGGCTTCTGCAGTGACCCAGTGTCTTCTATTGCCCATTTCCTTTCTTGTTTATGTATGTCCATTTCCAGTGGCTTCCCAGCCTTTTATTGTCCATTTCCTTTCTTGTTTATGCATGTGAATGCTCCCTTAAGGCCTGGAAACAAAATGAAAAATTATTACTTATACCAGTTTCACAACAGCACCCTTAAGGCCATAAATTAAACTCCTAAGCATATTTATTATAACATTTGTGTCATTTTACATGCACCTAAAAAGAGATGTCTATCTATTTCAAATTGTTATAATAAAACTGTGTCAAATACCTATGTCCTGATTTTGGGTTAAAATCTTGTTGATTTCTGTCTCGGGGGATTTTATTATGAATTTGTGTTTGCTCTGGTTCCTTGAATGGATAATAGATCGTTCTAATCTTATTAAAATATTTCATTCTAATTTTATTGAAATATTTTTTGGATATCTAAAAAAGCTATGTTTTTGAAAGTGTACCATGAAATTCTGAATTAAGAGCAAAATAATCAAGATTGCTAATTCAATTCAATTCCACATGTAGTCCAAATAATATAATTAAATTTAATTGTATGATTTAATATTTTATTTCAAATATAAAAAAATTATAATAGGTTATCAATTGAACTAACACATGTATAGAATTGAATTCAATTTTATATGTGATTTGGTTCTAAATATGCTGATAAGAAATAAGAAATTAGTTATGCATGGGTTTCAAGTTTGGATTGT
Source organism: Populus alba (assembly GCF_005239225.2). Taxonomy (NCBI): domain Eukaryota; kingdom Viridiplantae; phylum Streptophyta; class Magnoliopsida; order Malpighiales; family Salicaceae; genus Populus; species Populus alba. The sequence goes on along the minus strand of NC_133286.1, from coordinate 8,622,999 downwards.
ATGATTAAGGTTTCTTTGATACCCCATTGTGTCCCACAATTTTGTCAATATGGTGTTCCAACTTCTCTAGAGGACATCTTAAATTTTCTTTTCATTCACTTAATTTCCTAGTATTAATGGATTTTCTAGGGTTAATGATGATAATTGATATGATCTTTAAGGGTAAAATGATGAGAATCATCAAGCAACATCACATGAATAAACGAGTTCAAATTACGTTTCAAAGCATCTAAATTGATATCCAAGTTTTTATTTCAGAAATTTAGCTCCTCTAAGTCAAAGCTTGAAGATTTCTGCAAGGCTATTTCTTCTTCTGTAGGAAAATAGTTATTGAAGTACTTAAATGTAAACTATTTACTTAAGGGAGGACTATTTTGTAAAATAGAGACTAGGGTTTCCTAGTATATAAAAAGAATGAGAGAAGAGAAGGGGAGGCAGCCAACCAAGAAGAGAAAAATGCCCCCTTCCTCTAAGAAACCCAAAATCATGCATCCTTCCTTCTTTTTGATTAGTTGTTCAACAAACATGCAAGGCTAAACTCTTTTTCTTGGTTGCATGACACGAAAACTTTCAGATTTCAAGAACTGTGAGATACTTAAGGGAGGACTTTCACGCCATTGATGAAAGTAGACTTTATATAGATTTCAAAGAAATTGGATCAGTAAACCATACTCTTCCAAAGTATGACACATGTCTACATTACTAAAAGTGAAGTACCGATACTTGAGGTCCTAAAAATACATCAAGGCTTTAATAGTTGAATTCTGCACAGATAGCTTTGAGATTTTTACTATCCTCTCATACTTTTTCGAAAACCCATACTCACTAATGCTTTTCATGTATGAGATGAGCTTCTTCAAGTCATTTCTGGAGCAACTCACATTTCCAATGAGTGGCAATTTACTCTCATTTAGTCTTAGGCAATCCCTTTCAAACATCTATAGGAATTCAAAATCCAACCCATATTCAACATAGGTCATCTTTTTAATGGTAGCCATTTTATCAACCCTAAGTCTTGCAATTCAAAATGCTTTTTAGGGTTAGCATGTCTTAATGCAACAATGTTTATTTGTGGAACATATATCCTACAGGTAGGCACTATCTAGTTTCAAAAGGGTCTTTTATTATTCCAGTGATTACCTTAGTGAAGGTAATACGGGGGCTAAGTAGGTGATATGGTACGTATACCAATCACTACTAGTCTAAGCACACTGCAAAGGGTTGGATGGTTTCACGAACTTAAACCTTAACTAAAAGTCATAGTGTAAGTCGTTACTCCCCCACCTAACCAGAATTTTCCATGTGTGTGCATTCCAAAGTGATATATCATAAATAGACTAGTGATGCATGAAGACATTCATCTATATCCAACATACATGCATGAGGAGGATAAAACATTCTAAAGCATAAGTAAATAAATAAAAAGAAGTAAGCCAAATGTGAAAATTTAAACACATCAAATCACATAAAACACACTAACAGTTCAATTTCTAGACAGTAACAGTTGGATAGTAACAATCCAATGTTCGTTGATGAGCAATTTTGACTATCTTAGGGGCAAAACTGGGTACTTCTTCCTACATAGAACTTGTAGCCTTGTGTCTTAGCTTTCCAACGAGATCAATCTCACTTGAAATGGAGTTCTATAACTCCAAATATAGTTAAAAATTAGAGAAGAGGTTGAACAGTAACAGTTCAATTTCTAGACAGTAACAGTTGGACAATCCGTTATGTTGAGCCACCTAAAACTTGTAAATTGGTCACTTCTATTTAGAATTATTTTTTATTATAAAATGTTGAATTATAAAGGTAGGATGTATATGTGTGTATGTGTGGTCAAGACTTGAAATTTAAATTAGTGTAACTATTGATACAAGTGAAATTGTGAAAAATAGACGGAAGCAGGGGACGACTAGCGAAGCACATTTTTTCAGGTAGGTGTCTGACACTTGGAATTCTAATTCAAAGTCTGGTGTAATTCTTTAACTTAGTCCCTAGTAAGATGTAGTTAAAATTTTTGTGTTTATATGTAGTGTATGAATGATGAATAAACCAGTGTCCTGGTTTGGGACTGGTGCCCTGTGAATGGGCTGATGGTTGGGTCAGTGTCCTAGTTTGGGACTGGTGTGCTGTGAATGGGCTGAGGAATGGACTAATGTCCTGGTTTGGAACTGGTGCCCTATGAATGGGCTGATGGTTGGACCAGTGTTCTGGTTTGGAATTGGTAGCATACGAAAGGTCGATCAATATTATTAGTTATTATTGGATAAGATTGGTGTGTTGGTAGTTGGGAAACTATAGAAATTGATGATAAATGAATTAAAAAGCAATTTGTTTGTGTAATGGAAATATACTAGATTATCTTAATTAATTTCATCATGTTTATGCAAATTACTATACAGGTTCATCTCAGCAGCGTAACCCTTAGTTGATGCTTAGGTGTTCCCTCTGTAAAGTCACTTAAATTAATAGGAAGATGGAAGAAGTTTTCTTTTTGGGTTGTATATAACTTCTAAATTGTATGTATAAAGTTATGTAGTGTTATTTTTGTTAAAACTATAAGTAGTAAATTAAATTTAGAATCTTTATTATGATAATGTTTGATTGCAATTACAATGGTTAATTAATGGCCACCTCTTAAATCCTAGGATTCTTCTCATTTTTATAACTTAATAATTGTGTGAATTTTATCCTAAAAGTTTACAATTTGAGACTTGGAATGATTGGATTGTGTATGAACAATGAATACAGGATGTGTACAAATTATTTATTGATAACTTAGGACCTCCTAGCATAGGAGAAACTCTGCTGAAATTTTGATAAAAATTTCAAGAAACAGTGTATGAGTTTAATAGAGAAAAAAAATTTACCTTGTTTCTTTATGCCCTATGAATGGGCTGATGGTTGGACCAGTGTCTTGGTTTGGGGCTGATGGTTGGACCAGTGTTCTAGTTTGGAACTAGTACCATGCGAAAGGGTGATCGATAGAATTAGTTATTATTGGATAAGATTGGTGTGCTAGCAGTTAGGAAACTATAGAAATTGATGATAAATAAATTAAAAAGAAAATTATTGGTGCAATGGAAATATAGTAGATCATCTTAATTAATTTCATCATGTTTATGTAAATTGCTATACAGGTTCATCTCAGCAGCGTAACCCTTAGTTGATGCTTGGGTGTTCCCTCTGTAAAGTCACTTAAATTAATAGGAAGATGGAAGAATTTTTCCTTTTGGGTTGTATATAATGTCTAAATTGTATGTATAATAATGTAGTGTTATTTTTGTTAAAATTGTAAGTAGTAAATTAAATTTAGAATCTTTATTATGATAACGTTTGATTGCAATTACGATGGTTAATTAATGGCTACATCTTAAATCCTAGGATTCTTCTCATCTTTATAACTTGATAGTTGTGTGAATTTTATCCTAAAAGTTTATAGTTTGAGACTTGGAATGATTGGATTGTGTATGAACAATGAATACAAGATGTGTACAAATTATTTGTCGATAACTTGGTACCTTCTAGCATAGGGGAAACTCTTCTGAAATTTTTATAAAAATTTCAAGAAATATTGTATGATTTCAATAGAGGAAAAAAAAATTATGCTGTTTCTTTTTATGGTTGATGCTTTGGTTTCGCTATGGGGAATGTCATCCCATTCCTGGTTTTGGGTTTCATCAAGCCCAGTTAAAACCCTTGGTCACCCGTGTCCCTACACCTGTAACATCCTCCAAAAATATATGCATTCATACTTAATTTCTCATAATTATTACAATTTTGAGAGTGATTTTTTTTAATCCATCAAAATTTTGGTAGAGTCTATTATACTGGGAGATCTCAAGTTATCGACTAAAATTTATTGCACTTCAATATAGTCAATTACATTTTATGCCTCGTTCAATCATCCTAGACTCATTGCATCACAACTCAACATAAAAAATTTATTATTTGTCAATTGCTTAATAAATCATTCTTTTCCTGGTACTTATTTTCTAAAACTCAATTTTTCCAAGTAATACCCAATACCGGGTGTTAGCCCCAATACTGAAACAATTAATCCTCTTATGCCTATTACCAGCATTAGTCCCATCACTGGGAAGCTAATTTCATCACCCCTTATCGGGCATTAGTTTCCATCACTAGGAAGCTAATTCCTTTGCCCCTTATCGAGTATTAGTTTTCATCACCAGGAAACTAATTCCTTCGCTATAAATCACAAATTTAAATATGATATAAAAAAATATTTCCAACATATTTTATTATAAGCTAAGGAAGATAATACCAAGGTGTATGACACTTACCTGTTGTTATACAGCTCATGTATTCTCTCTTATATCAACAACTACATTATTATTCATTACAAGCTCATTCCACACACACACACACACACACACACACACACTCATATATGGATGTTCATATTTCTTCTTATATTCATTATTTGAATAAGTTCCACAACAAGATAACTTTCTTTACAAAAAATAGAACTAACCAATTCAAGTCAATTTAGGGTATCTAGTCAATGATGTCGTCTCTCATTTATTTCACAATTATAATTACAAAAATATGATTTCATTCCTAACTTATCTTCTCCAACAATCATACTACATTTAAACAAAAATAATGAAGATTTTATTCAACCTTAACGCACCTAAAATCAATATCGTTACTAGGCTAAACTATCCATTACAATTTTTCAACCCGTCGACTCTCATATTTTTGTCTATATCCAGAGATTTATAACTCTAAATTATGCACGATCAATTTTGTTGTAAATTTAACACCCTTATTTATAACTTTTATGAGAAACTAATTTCAAATTCCATCCTTTTCATACCCCCAAACTCCTTCGAAAAATGGGTGATAAAGTTGTTCAATTTTATATATATCCAATTTCAACTTTCTAAGTTTTTCCAATCCAATTTCATTTTATTTAAAATATTTAAAACCATGTCATGGAAAACATATGCATTAACATAATTAACAAATATACTACGCTTCATATACCATAAATCATAATCGTATTTTCATTCAAATATTTCTTTTTAGGCCGACACTACCACATAATGTCTTATCATAAATCATTCTTAAAATTCAATCAACTCTTCCTTACATGAAAAGTCAACACCATGCAATGGTTCTTCACCCATTAAAGGCATCAATTTTCCTCAATTCTAAATTTATCAACATTATAGCAATTTAAGCACATTTTATAATATAACTTAGTTCTTTTAAGAATTATTTTCCTCACATAATTACACACTAATTTATCACAATTTCACATACTTAAACACAATTCTATTTCAAGCAATAATTTCTTATCATTGGCAGACCATTGAGTTTTAAGGGCCACATGATTTTCTTAATTATTTCTTTTTAATTTAACACCCAATACAATATAATCTAACCCAAATTAATCAGTTTATAGTCAATTTACATTTTCCCTAAAAAATCCACTATAAACCCTAACATTAAATTCATGATTTCTACCTCAATTGTTATTCGTTTCTTATGAAATTGCTAGATTAGATTTAGAACAACTTACCGAATGATAATCTAGTCTTTGAATCCTAACTAGATAATATTTTTTTAGTCTTTTTTTTTATCTCTTTATTCTCGTCAACGGTGCTGTGTTTCCTCATGGTTTCCTTCTCTTTTCTCTCTTGTTTAGATGTTTGAAGTGTGGTGGTGAGTAATTCTTTCAATCTCTCTTAAGTCCTTTTGGTTTTCTAGTGACCTTGCTTGTAATTGTTTTGAAGAAAATCAAGTTTTTTCTCCTCTTCTCTACCTTTGTTGCTACCAGCCATAAGAGAGAAGACATGAGTGTTTTATATTAATGTTTTTTTGGTTATTTACAATCAACCCCTCACTATTACGTAACCCTAATTTTCCCCTGCTATTCTAATTGATTTTTCTCCTCTCTTAACAAGTGTCTCACCACTTTATTTATTTTATTTATTTATTTTACTTTTCTAAATCTTAATTTAACCCATTTTATTTTCGAGTTAAATTTATTTTTAAATTGAGGTTTACACAACCCGCCATATAAGGTCTAATAATTATGCATGTAGATATTCATATCATGATGGTAAGTTGACTGGTCAATACTCTTTAGTCTAAATGTACATAAAGCAGTTCTAACATCATTCAAAATTCATGATGGTTACTATAATTGTACCTGATTTGGAAACAATATGCATACGCTAAGACTAATCTATAAGATATATTCAATAGTTTCTCTTGGTCCTCCATGATTTATTAATTGATCAGCCAACCATCCTAATTTAGAGGAACATTATTAACAAAACATTAAAGGGTGGCTAAATCAGAAAATTTGCGCTGCATCAGCTGGCGATTTTTATCGTTATACGTTGCTTTGATTGGTTTGTTGGGAGTCGCCACCTAGTAATTTATTGAGGCTACTAGGAAACCGAATGTGCTGGTCTTGTCAGAGATTCGCGGGTAAGGGACTGGTTGTGGTTATGGAAGGTATTAGCACCCCTAACGCACCCTACCTGAGGTAAGTTGCTTCGTGATCTTTACGTGTTAAAGAAGTTTTCAAATTTTGTCTTTTCATCGAATATTAGAAATACAACTTATGTATAAGTTAATAATTCTTGACTGTGATCCAATCAAAATATTAAATTCTTCTTTAATCTTTGCAATTTCATCAAAAATAAAAAGAAACATCCATAAAACAAATACAAACACACATACCCTTTCACTATATTTGTTTTTTTTTTTTTTTGTTACATTCACAATACAAATAATAAAAAATGCAATACTAAACAAAAAAAAAATTACATCAAACAATTTTAAATTACAAAACAGCCCCCCAAAACATCCTGGAATTGCTGGGAACGGTGCTGTGAAAACTCATGGACAACAGGACAGTGGTGGCGCGTTGTTCCACGTGCCACCGCCATTGGCAAAGCGTGAACCCACGCGCCGCCGCAGGGAAAGAACTTGGATGCAGTGGATCACGAACGGTTTCTCCTTCTGTCTTCCTAAACCGTCTATGACCTGTGGAACAAGAAGAGAAACGCACACAACATTCTATTTTAGTTTTTATTTCCTTTTGTTTCACTTCTATTTTCTATCTTCCTTTTGGTTCGTTTCTTCTTTGTTGGTTGCAGATCCGGTGATGGCCGGCTTCGGTGGCCGCTGCTAGGCAGTTTTGGCAATGGGTCTGTGGGCGCCGTGTGTCTCAGCTGCAGTTTACGACTGCTGAAGTGGTCGACGATGAGGGAATGGACGGATGGTAGATCTGTAAGCTACTGGATCTCCAGTGATGGCAGTGCTGGCGAATGAGGAAGGGACGACACCTGTGGGCGCGATGCTGGAGAAAAGCTGTTGCTGGAGGCGGCTGTTCACGGTGGCTAAGAAGGCAATCTCGGGTTTGTGGCCGATTGAAGAGAAGCTAGGAGTCGTCGGGTCTGTGAGGGAGGAAATCTCTGGTGAACGGCGGCTTGGAAGAACAAAATCAAAACTGGGGAAGGGGATTGGGACGCCTCTCTGTAAGGCTGAATTAACAGCTGTTTCGGGGTTGGTCTTTGGTGGGGGCAGATTGGAGGGAGGGAGAAGGAAGGCTACTGGAGAAGGTGATGGGGTTTTTTGGTTAGTGAAGATCACTGTGGGGAGTGGCTAAGGTTGAAGATGGGGATGGTCTGGAAATGGGGGAGAAAAAATTCAAGCCGGGGGGAGAGGAAATTCAAGCCGGGGGCTGCTCTTTTACTGGTGTGGAAAAATCAAAGGCCCGGGGTGGGGGTCGGCTGTGTTTGGGTTTTTTAGGGTTTAGGGTTTTCTTTTTTTGTATTTTTCTGATGTTTTAAAATTGCCCCCCCTTCTTTTGTGTGAGTTGAAGACCAATATTTATAGGTAAAAATGTTGCTAGGTTTCCAAACTTGGTCCCTCAACTTCTTTCTTTTTGTAAATTTGATTTTTCTTGATTTTTTTTTTGTATTTTTTTAAAACGAGCAATATCAACGTCAACTCAATGAGAAAAATCAATGATTTAAAAAATGACGCATGAAAAGTCGAACGCGTTCGAAAGACCCTTAAAATTTTAAATGCTTTTTAGATGACGCTGAAAATGCTAAAAACGATACAAATATATTAAAAAAGTATTTTTTTGGATTTTCGATGTTTTTCTCTATTTTTGAATTTTTCTGAAAATTTATTAAAACATAGATCAAAAATTGGGTAGCAACAATGTACATAAAGCAATTCAAACATCATTCAAAATTCATGATGGTTACTATAATTGTACCTGATTTGGAAACAATATGCATACGCTAAGACTAATCTATAAGATATATTCAATAGTTTCTCTTGGTCCTCCATGATTTATTAATTGATCAACCAACCATCCTAATTTAGAGGAACATTATTAACAAAACATTAAAGGGTGGCTAAATTACTGCAGTCACACCTACAAAATTTATTGGAATAGTATTTTATATTTTAAGTTATGTTTTTTCAATTTCACCCTTCACCAATCCATTTTTTTTAAATTTTATCCTTTAATATTATGTTGTTTTAGGAATTGAGCTTCATAATGTTTTTTTGATTTCCTTTATATTCAGTTTTATACCTTTCTCACCACTTAACAATTGTCTCACCACTTTATTTATTTATTTTTTTAATTTTACTTTTCAAAATATTAATTCAACCCATTTTATTTCCAAGTTAAATTTATTTTTAACTAGAGGTTTACATTCTCCCCTTCTTTAAGAGAATTTCATCCCCAAAATTTTGAATTTTCATACCTAGTTTCTCAAATAATTTTGGGTATTTCTTTTTCATCTTTGATTCTCTTTCCTAAGTTTCTTCCTCGACTTGAGAACTTTTCCATAATACTTTCACCATAGAAATCTTTCCATTCCTCAATTCTCTTTCACTTTGGTCCATAATCCTTATTGGTTTTACCTTTATGGTTAAATCCTCTTTAACTTCCCACAGAACTTATGGTAGGACCCTAGAAGGGTCTATATAAGTTTTTTGTAACAATGAAACATGAAATACATCATGTATCTTGGCTAGAAATGGAGGTAAATGTAACTTATATGCCACTAACCCAATTCTCTTCACTACTTTAAAGGGTACAGTATACCTAGTGATTAGTACTTAAAAGTGCATGTTTATCAAGGTTTTATATCATCATTTTGCACTTGAAGTATCAATAACTCCTTAACTAAAACATGTTTTATAATAACAAGTTTGATACTATAAGATACCTTAATTTATGGTAAATGCTCATCTTAAATGTAGGCCTATCACATAAATAAACGGATCGATTGATGAGTTTAAGTATTGAAAGTGAAAGGACAAAGAGATGACCAAACTTAGAAAAGAGATGCCAGTGCAGTCCAAACCAGAACATTGCTCGGTAATTGGATCATATCTGGAGCTCTAGATCTCGGATTTAGGTCTATTTTATATGGATGGAAAGGTAAGACAAAGGCCTACAGCTTTCATGAGGAGCCCAAGATTTAAAAAGGCAATTTTGAAGTCCAAACTGAAGGAACAACGAAGAAGTCCGAAGCTGTCCTGCAGCCCAGACACTATTTAGTGTTCAGCCCATATCTTGAGTTCTAGAAGTCCAAATGACCTCATCTTTTTTTTTTTTGAAAAGCTGAGACAATTTCCTAGAACATTCCTGAGGATTATGGGCAAATTATGATGTTAGAAATGACGTCTTATTCAGACAAGAAGATAAGGATTGTCACCAAGTCAAGATGTGGCCACCCACTCATCAATTAATTAACAAATCAATAGTTCCAAATTTTGGCCTATAAAAGGAGGCACTTACCATGTTTTGAGGCATCTTGGTTTCCAGATCAAGATCATGCTCTTGCTTTCTCTCTTTGTATTGCTTATGTTTTGCTTTCATTAATATCAAGTTTATGCATTTCATTTCCTTTCCTTTACTTAGTTAACTTCTTTCTCATTTATGTTCTTATCTTGTTCATTTATGTTTCTTTCTTTCATTATGTTTAGCTAAGTTAATTATGTCAAGGTGAAAAGGGTACACTAATGGTGTAAGAATAAGTATAATATAAACTTAACATGGACCTTAACGTTGGATACTAACATGTTTTATATTTGTTATCTTGTTCACTTTTAATAATTTGCTTGTTAAATGGTTAATCTAGATTTATGTTGTATAACACTTGGTACAACAAATACTTGGTACTTTCATAGCCCATACTGTATGGTATAACCGACACCTGAGCTATGAAAGGAACTTGATTTGTTGTTAACATAAGTTATAATCATGAATGCCTGCCAACATTTACAAGTATTAGCTTTATTCGAATAAGATAACTAATGTAATCATGTTAACAATTTATAATCTGATTGGAACCTCCTTTATGCGTGGTTTCCAATTAAGTAATAAGAGTTTATACTATACTTGTTTGAAGTACCATTAGTGGATCCTCTAACCTTGACATTTATTTTTATCGTTGTTTAATCCTTAAATTAATCTTCCATCTCAAAGTTCTCATTAATTTCTTCATCGTCTTCTTCTTTTATTACTATTATTATTATTATTATTATTATTATTATTAGTATTATTATTATTATTATTATTTACATTATGTTTATATTATATAATATATCTCTTTGATCTTTTCATAAACTCAGTATATAGGATGGAAACCTGTGACCCGATCTTTTAGATCATTCTCAGGTGTAACAACACCACGTACTGAGTATTATTATTATTATTTTATTATTATTGTTGTTGTTGTTGTCTTGTTATTTATAATTTATACAAGTAACCTCTCTGTGGTTCGACCCCGGTCTTGCCAGGTTATTTATTACTTCGACACTCCTGCACTTGGGAGAAGACATCAAGCTTTTGGTCGTGTCAAGTTTTTGGCGCCGTTGCCGGGGAGGTAAATTCTTGTATAAATTATAATATTTAATTTATTTTCTCTTTTCACTTTTGATTTTATCTAACTTTTGTTTTCTTTGTTTTGTTTTGTTTCTTTTTCTTCTATTCTCTTTTCTTCCTTTTATTGTCTTCTTACACGTGCATGAGAGTTTGGTCACGTACATTAAGTGGTCGACTTTGTAGGGTATCCTCATCATTTTCAGAAAATATGGCCGAAGAAGATAATCAATCGCTTCATAATGAGAATAATGAGAATAACCGTATGAGAACACTTAGAGACCACATGAATCCCATAAGAACAAGTGCACCCTCATGCATAGTTTTCCCTCCTGATGCATCTCATTTTAATTTTAAGCCAGGCATTATTCAACTTTTACCATCTTTTCATGGCTTAGACTTAGAAAATCCATACTTGCATTTAAGGGAATTTGAGGAGGTCTGTAATACCTATAATGACTCAAATTGTAGCATGAACACCATTAGATTAAAGCTTTTTCCTTTTTCATTAAAAGATAAAGCTAAAACATGGCTACAAAATTTGAGACCAGGATCCATTCGTGCTTGGGATGAAATGCAACAACAATTTTTAAAGAAGTTTTTGCCGTCTCACAGAACAAACTCTTTCAAAAGACAAATCATCACTTTCACTCAAAAACCAGGAGAAACATTTTACCAATGTTGGGATAGGTATCGAGATTTGCTTAATACTTGCCCTCATCATGGTTTTGAAACATGGAGATTGGTTTCACATTTTTATGAAGGTTTAACAACTAGAAATAGGCAAATGATTGAATTGATGTACAATGGTACCTTCGAAGATAAAGACCTTAATGAAGCAATGGAGTACCTAGACTTGCTAGCCGAAAATGCTCAAAATTGGGACACCACAGGTACTTATGAGGCACCAAGTAAAACTCAACCTCATACATCTAGTGGAGGTATGCACAACCTTAGGGAATATCATGACCTCCAAGCCAAGTTTGCATCTTTAGCTAGAAAAGTCGAAGCACTTGAATTGAAAAAGAGTGGTAAATTAAAATCTGTTCAAGACATTGTGTGTCAAATATGTGAAACCAAGGAACACTCAACAAATGAAACACTCAACAAATGATTGTCCAACTTTGCCTTCTTTTAAGGAATGCCTCCATGAACAAGCCCATGCTTTAAACAGTTTCCAAAGACCCAACCATAACCCATACTCCCAAACGTATAACCCTAGTTGGAGAAATCACCTAAATTTCAGTTGGAAGAGTGATAGCAACAATGCACAAACTTCACAGCCACTGTTTCAAGCACACCATAATTTTCAAAATTCTCATGGATATGCACCTCCTTATGCTCCACCTCCTAGAAGAAATTTTGAGGAAACATTGCATGCATTCATTGAAAAGCAGGAGACAATCAACACTCAACTTGCTCAAAGCATGATAGATTTTAAAGATGCTCTTGCAAAATTAACATCTGCTCTCAGTTTCCAAGAGAAAGGTAAGTTTTCATCTCAACCACAACAAAATCCAAAGGGGCAATACAATGCAAATGCGAGTAGTTCTGGAAGCCAACACATGGATCAAGTCAAATCAGTCATCACTCTTCGTAGTGGTAAGGTTACTGAAAAGCCCATTCTTGAACCTTGTGAGAAAGATGATGAGTCTATCTCTGAGGGTAAGGAAGGGGTTGAACCTGAACATTGCAAAGAGAAGGCTGATTCCCCGCCAGCACTTCCATTTCCTCATGCCATGACCAAACAAAGGAAAGTCAATCACAACTCTGAAATCTTTGAAACTTTCAAACAGGTAAGGATCAATATACCTTTCTTGGATGCTATTAAACAGGTTCCTTCCTATGCCAAATTTTTGAAAGATCTGTGCACCGTGAAGAGAAAACTGAATGTGAAAAAAAAAGCCTTTTTAGCCTAACAAGTAAGTGCCATTCTTCAAAACAATAATGCTTTGAAATATAAAGACCCTGGTTGTCCTACAATTTCTTACTTTATTGGAGAACATAAAATTGAAAGAGCCTTACTTGATCTTGGAGCTAGTGTGAATTTACTTCCATATTCAGTCTTTCAAAGTCTCAATCTAGGTGAGTTAAAACCAACCTCTAATTTCTTGCCATTTTAGGACTGATGAAGCATGTAATTCAATTCCTGTCATTTTAGGACGTCCATTTCTTGCCACTTCTAATGCATTGATTAATTGTAGGAATGGACTGATGAAGCTATCATTTGGAAACATGACATTGGAGATGAATATTTTCAACATTTACAAGCAACCTGGAGATGATAATGATTTACAGGAAGTGGACTTTATTGAAAAATTAGTTCATGATCAATTTCAAACCACTTTTGGTGAAACTGAGATTAATGAATCTGATGATTTGCAAATGGTCTACTTTCAGGAATCAAAGGCATGCAATTGGAGACCACAAATTGAAGAATTGCCACCACGATCAATTGAGCCCATACCTTCAAGTGTTCAACCACCAAAACCTGAATTGAAGCCATTACCATTTAATCTCAAATACTCATTTTTGGGAGATAATGAAACTTTTCCGGTAATAATCTCTTCCAAACTTAATGCACATCAAGAAGGTAAGTTATTACAGACTCTGGAAATGCACAAAAATGCATTAAGATGGACCATAGCTGACATAAAAGGAATTAGCCCTTTGATTTGCATACACAGGATTTATTTGGAGGAAAATGCTAAACCCTCTAGAGAAATGCAACGAAGGCTTAATCCTAATATGAAAGAAGCAGTGAAAAATGAAGTCATTAAGCTTCTAGATAATGGAATCATTTATCCTATTTCTGACAGCAAATGGGTAAGTCCTACACAAGTTGTACCCAAAAAGTCTGGAGTCACTGTGATAACAAATGAGAAAAATGAGTTAATTCCAACTAGGACTGTTACTGGTTGGCGCATGTGCATTGACTATAGGAAACTTAATTCAATGACTAGAAAAGATCATTTTCCTTTACCTTTCATGGATCAAATCCTAGAAAGAGTTGCAGGTCATGAATTTTAGTGTTTCCTAGATGGCTATTCAGGTTACAATCAAATTGAAATTGCATTGGAAGATCAAGAGAAGACTACTTTCACATATCCATTTGGTACTTTTGCATATCGAAGGATGCCTTTTGGATTATGTAATGCACCAGCCACGTTTCAAAGATGCATGCTTAGCATATTCAGTGATATGGTTGAACGTTTTCTTGAGATTTTTATGGATGATTTTTCTATTTTTGGTGATTCATTTGATGATTGTTTGACTAACTTAGAAAAGGTTTTGAGCAGGTGTGAAGAGAAGAATCTTGTACTAAATTGGGAAAAATGTCACTTTATGGTAACAAACGACATTGTACTTGGTCACATTGTTTCATCGAAAGGAATTGAGGTTGACAAATCTAAAATCGAGTTAATTGCCAACTTACCAACACCAAAATCTGTTAAAGATGTTAGATCATTCTTAGGACATGCTGGTTTTTACAGAAGGTTCATCAAAGATTTTAGTGTAATATCTAAGCCCTTGAGTAACCTTCTAACAAAGGATAATATTTTTGAATGGACTGAACATTGTGAATAAGCCTTTATTAAACTTAAAAACTTGCTTACTTCTGCTCCTGTCATTCAACCTCCTGATTGGTCATTACCTTTTGAAATAATGTGTGACGCTAGTGATTATGTCGTGGGTGGTGTCTTGGGACAAAGAAAAGATAAAAAACCTTTTGTGATTTACTATGCAAGTAAAACTTTAAATAGTGCTCAAATGAATTACACCACCACTGAAAAAGAATTACTTGCAGTAGTATTTGCTTGTGATAAATTCAGGTCTTATCTAGTTGGCTCACCTGTTGTTGTTTTTAGTGATCATGCAGCATTGAAATATCTTCTTTCTAAGAAAGATTCTAAGGCTAGATTGGTGCAGTGGATTTTGTTACTTAAGGAATTTGATATCACAATAAAAAACAAGAAAGGCACTGAAAATGTTGTTGCAGATCATTTGTCAAGATTGACAACAGATTCGAAATCTGACATCACACCAATCGATGACTACTTTCCCGATGAATCTTTATTTTTCGTTTCTACGATGTCTTGGTTTGCTAATATTGTTAATTTTCTTGTTTCAGGACAATTGCCAGCTCATTGGAGTACCCAAGACAAAAGAAAGTTCTTGAACGAAGTGAAGAACTTTTATTGGGATGACCCTTATTTATTCAAATATTATCCTGATCAAATATTTCGAAGATGCATTCCTAACAATGAGGTAAGTAGTGTCATTAAATTTTGTCATTCTGAGGCATGTGGGGGTCATTTCTCATCAAGAAAGACAACTGCAAAAATCTTACAAAGTGGATTTTATTGGCCCACCATGTTCAAAGACTCACATGCATTCTGCAAGACTTGTGAAAATTGTCAAAAGTTGGGATCTATTTCAAAACATCACATGATGCCTTTAAATCATATTCTTGTCATTGAGATCTTTAACTGTTGGGGTATAGATTTTATGGGTCCATTTCCTCCATCATTTAGTTTCATGTACATAGTAGTCGCAGTAGATTATGTTTCAAAATGGATAGAGGCAATTCCAAGTCGAAACAATGATCACAAAACAGTGATAAAGTTTTTGAAAGAAAATATTTTGAGTCGATTTGGAATCCCTCGAGCCATAATAAGTGATGGTGGAACACATGTCTGCAACAAGCCATTTGCTTCTTTAATGAAGAAATATGGAATCACACACAAAGTTGCCACCCCTTATCACCCTAAGACAAGTGGACAAGTAGAGCTTGCTAATAGGGAGATCAAACAGATCTTGGAGAAAACGGTGAACCCTAATCGGAAAGACTGGTCTTTAAGACTTAATGATGCACTTTGGGCTTATCGAACTGCATATAAAACATCATTAGGTATGTCACCTTATAGACTAGTCTATGGAAAACCTTGTCACTTGCCTGTGGAAATTGAACATAAAGCTTATTGGGCTATTAAAGCTTTCAATTCAAACATTGATGATGCTAGTCAGCTGCGAAAATTGCAAATAAATGAGCTTGAGAAAATTAGAAATGATGCATATGACAATTTAAGAATTCATAAAGCAAGAATCAAAGAGTTTCATGACAAGAAAATACTAAGAAAAACATTCAATGTTGGTCAAAAAGTCTTGCTTTATAATTCTCGACTCCATTTATTTCCTGGAAAACTAAGATCAAGATGGAGCGGTCCTTTTATTGTGAAACATGTGTATCCATATGGGGCCTGTGATATCGAGAATCCAAAGAATGGCAATGTTTTCAAGGAAAATGGGCATCGGTTGAAAGTTTATTTTGATAATTTTTCAATTGAAAATGACTCTATTGAATTGAGTGATCCTGTATATAAAGATTGATTCTTTGTCTCACATTGTTTTGGTGTATCTTTTGTTTTGCTAGTTTCTCTCACCCCGGTCAAATGACGGATAACGGTACTTCGTGACTCTTAAGTCGATTCTTTCAGTTTCCCATGATAACTGATATCTGTGTATATAATTGTGCAATTCTCTGCTCTTTCTTCTTTCTTTGAATCTCCCATCCAATTCTTATTTGAAAATGGACACCACTCTTGAAAAATTGAAAACGTATTTTCCCGCTCTGCCTCAGAATGCGATTACAAAAATTTATCGTGCTGGGTGTGAAAGATTGAGGTTGTTAATGAACCATGGAATTCCTGAAGATATTCGTTGGCTGATTGAAGCAAAGGTTCGATTATCAGGTGAGTCCTCCAATTCTTTCATTTCACACATGCCTGGAACAGGTAAAAGCACTTTTGCAAAGAAACGTCATGCAAAACGACTGAAAATCTGTCACAGATGTGCCAGATGGACTTGTAATGCGACATGTCGTTCTTTAGGAATGGTATCTGTAAACCGTGAAGATAAAATACAATTCATTAAGGATGGCCTGAGTAAGGGGTCTTTAGATAATCTTTTGTTGACCCTTGAGACGCATCCTAGTGGAGATGTGCATCGTATAATTCATGATTTATGGCCACAATTCCATAAAGAATATGATCGACTTAGTCTTGGGAATCTGACTAAAAAAGACCCTGTTTGCCAGTTTTTAAGAAAACTGGATGGGAAGCCTATCCCCGACCCATAGAGGGCGTTTAAGCCGTTCTTGGACGTAAAACCAAGGGAAGATGGGAGCCACAATCACAACTACCTGTACATACATGCTTTGTCCAAATAAATAAATACAGAGAGAGAGAGTGAGACTACAGCTGGCCAACATATAGGTGGTATGATTGCATTTTCACTTTTTCATCTATAATGCTTCTCTTCCTTCCCTTCATTTCTACTCATCCCATACATTCATCAAATATAGAAGTGTGTAGAAATGGCAGGTTCCTCAAGTCATCACATAAGAAATATTTGTGTTTTCGGTGGATCCAGCCCTGGGAAAGAAAAAGAGTTTTTAGAATCAGCAAATCATCTTGGTCGAGTACTAGCTGAGAGAAAGATTCATTTAGTGTATGGGGGAGGCAGCCTTGGGTTAATGGGAGGTGTGTCAATGGCTGCATTTTTAGGAGGTGTGTCAAGTTTTGGGGGTTGTCCCCAAAGCTTTGACAAATGGGGACATCATTAGAAAAACAATTGGAGAGAAATTACAGGTCCCAACAATGTCTGATCGACTGAATGCCATGTTTAGCCATGCTGATGCCTTCATTGCCTTACTAGGTGGTCTGGGCACATTGGAAAAGATCTTTCATATTTCATCTTGGGCCCAACTGCACATTCACCATAAACCTATAGGTTTGTTAAATGTTAATGACCGGGGTGAGAGAAACTAGCAAACACAAAACAATGTGAGAAAAAGAATCAATCTTTATATACAGGATCACTCAATTCAGTAGAGTCATTTTCAACTAAAAAATTGTCAAAATAAACTTTCAACCGATGCCCATTTTCCTTGAAAACATTGCCATTCTTTGGATTCTCGATATCACAGGCCCCATATGGATACACATGTTTCACAATAAAAGAACCGCTCCATCTTGATCTTAGTTTTCCAGGAAATAAATGGAGTCGAGAATTATAAAGCAAGACTTTTTGACCAACATTGAATGTTTTTCTCAGTATTTTCTTGTCATGAAACTCTTTGATTCTTGCTTTATGAATTCTTGAATTGTCATATGCATCATTTCTAATTTCCTCAAGCTTATTTATTTGCAATTTTCGCAGCTGACTAGCATCATCAATGTTTGAATTGAAAGCTTTAATAGCCCAATAAGCTTTATGTTCAATTTCCACAGGCAAGTGACAAGGTTTTCCATAGACTAGTCTATAAGATGACATACCTAATGATGTTTTATATGCAGTTCGATAAGCCCAAAGTGCATCATTAAGTCTTAAAGACCAATCTTTCCGATTAGGGTTCATTGTTTTCTCCAAGATTTGTTTGATCTCCTTATTAGCAAGCTCTACTTGTCCACTTGTCTGTGGGTGATAAGGGGTGGAAACTTTGTGAGTGATTCCATATTTCTTCATTAAAGAAGCAAATGGCTTGTTGCAGAGATGTGTTCCACCATCACTTATTATGGCTCGAGGGATTCCAAATCGACTTAAACTATTGTCTTTCAAAAACATTATCACTGTTTTGTGATCATTGTTTCGACTTGGAATTGCCTCTATCCATTTTGAAACATAATCTACTGCAACTAATATGTACACGAAACCAAATGATGGAGGAAATGGACCCATGAAATCTATACCCCAACAGTCAAAGATCTCAATGACAAGAATAGGATTTAAAGGCATCATGTGACGTTTTGAAATAGATCCCAATTTTTGACAATTTTCACAAGTCTTACAGAATGCATGTGAGTCCTTGAACATGGTGGGCCAGTAAAATCCACTTTGTAAGATTTTGGCAATTGTCTTTCTTGATGAGAAATGACCCCCACATGCCTTAGAATGACAAAATTTAATGACACTACTTACCTCATTGTCAGGAATGCATCTTCGAAATATTTGATCAGGACAATATTTGAATAAATAAGGGTCATCCCAATAAAAGTTCTTCACTTCGTTCAAGAACTTTCTTTTGTCTTGGGTACTCCAATGAGCTGGCAATTGTCCTGAAACAAGAAAATTAACAATATTAGCAAACCAAGGCATCGTACAAACAGAAAGTAAAGATTCATCGGGAAAATAGTCATCGATTGGTGTGATGTCAGATTTTGAATCTGTTGTCAATCTTGACAAATGATCTGCAACAACATTTTCGGTGCCTTTCTTGTCTTTGATTGTGATATCAAATTCTTGAAGTAACAAAATCCACCGTACCAATCTAGCATTAGAATCTTTCTTAGAAAGAAGATATTTCAATGCTGCATGATCACTAAAAACAACAACAGGTGAGCCAACTAGATAAGACCTGAATTTATCACAAGCAAATACTACTGCAAGTAATTCTTTTTCAGTGGTGGTGTAATTCATTTAAGCACTATTTAAAGTTTTACTTGCATAGTAAATCACATAAGGTTTCTTATCTTTTCTTTGTCCCAAGACAGCACCCATGGCATAATCACTAGCGTCACACATTATTTCAAAAGGTAATGACCAATCAGGAGGTTGAATGACAGGAGCAGAAGTAAGCAGGTTTTTAAGTTTAACAAAGGCTTCTTCACAATGTTCAGTCCATTCAAAAATATTATCCTTTGTTAGAAGGTTACCCAAGGGCTTAGATATTACACTAAAATCTTTGATGAACCTTCTGTAAAAACCAGCATGTCCTAAGAATGATCTAACATCTTTAACAGATTTTGGTGTTGGTAAGTTAGCAATTAACTCGATTTTAGATTTGTCAACCTCAATTCCTTTCGATGAAACAATGTGACCAAGTACAATGCGTTTGTTACCATAAAGTGACATTTTTCCCAATTCAATACAAGATTCTTCTCTTCACACCTGCTCAAAACCTTTTCTAAGTTAGTCAAAACAATCATCAAATGAATCACCAAAAACAGAAAAAATCATCCATAAAAATCTCAAGAAAACGTTCAACCATATCACTGAATATGCTAAGCATGCATCTTTGAAACGTGGCTGGTGCATTACATAATCCAAGGCATCCTTCGATAAATGCAAAAGTCCAAATGGACATGTGAAAGTATCTTTTCTGATCTTCCAATGCAATCAATTTGATTGTAACCTGAATATGTAGTCTTCTAGGAAATAGTAAAATTCATGACCTGCAACTCTTTCTAGATTTGGTCTATGAAAGGTAAAGGGAAATGATCTTTCTAGTCATTGAATTAATATAGTCAATGCACATGCGCCAACCAGCTAACAGTCCTAGTTGGAATTAACTCATTTTTCTCATTTGTTATCACAGTGACTCTAGACTTTTGGGTACAACTTGTGTAGGACTTACCCATTTGCTGTCAGAAATAGGATAAATGATTTCATTATCTAGAAGCTTTAATGACTTCATTTTTCACTACTTCTATCATATTAGGATAAGCCTTCGTTGCATTTCTCTAGAGGGTTTATCATTTTCCTCCAAATAAATCTGTGTGTGTGCAAATCAAAGGGCTAATTCCTTATGTCAGGCTATGGTCCATCCTAATGCATTTTTGTGCATTTTCAGAGTCTGTATAAACTTACCTTCTGATGTGCATTAAGTTTGGAAGAGATTATTACGCGGAAAGTTTCATTTTCTCCCAAAAATGAGTTATTTGAGATTAAAATGGTAACGGCTTCAATTCAGGTTTTGGTGTTGAACACTTGAAGTATGGCTCAATTGTATCGTGGTGCAATTCTTCAATTTGTGGTCTCCAATTACATGCCTTTGATTCCCTGAAAGTAGACCATTGCAAATCATCAGATTCATCAATCTCAGTTTCACTAAAAGTGGTTTTGAAATTGATCATGAACTAATTTTTCAATAAAGTCCACTTCCTGTAAATCATTATCATCTCCAGGTTGCTTTGTAAATGTTGAATAATATTCATCTCCAATGTCATGTTCCAAATGATAGCTTCATCAGTCCATTCCTACATATTAATGAATGCATTAAAGTGGCAGAAATGGACATCCTAAAATGACAGGAATTTGAATTACATGCTTCAACAGGTTTTGGTATCCAAGACAACAAAATCCACAGGATAAATGAATTTATCTGACTGAACTAACACATCTTCAACTATTCCTCTAGGCACTTTTACAGATCTATCAGCAAGTAAAAGAGTTACAGAGGTTTGGTTTTAACTCACCTAGATTGAGACTTTGAAAGACTGAATATAAAAATTCCACACTAGCTCCAAGATCAAAGTAAGGCTCTTCAATTTTATGTTTCCTCCATTTATAAGCAAGAAATGTATGGACTAACTCATCAGGGTCTTTAATATTTCAAAGCAATTATTGTTTTGAGAGAATGGGCCCCACCCTTATCGTATTTGTTCGGGCTAAAAAGACTTTCTTTTTCACATTCTAGATTTCTCTTCATGGTGCAACAGATCTTTCAAAATTTAGGCATAGGGAGGAAACCTGTTTAATAGCATCGCAACAAAGGTATATTGATGCCTTACTCTCGTTTGAAAGTTTCAAAGATTTCAGAGTTGTGATTGACTTTCCTTTGTTTGGTCATGGCATGAGGAAATGGAAGTGCTAGCGGGAATCAGCCTTCTCTTTGCAATGTCTCAGGTTCAACCCATTCCTTACCGCTCAGAGATAGACTCATCATTCTTTCTCACAAGGTTCAAAGAAATAGTTTTTCAATAACCTTACCACTACGAAGAGTGATGACTGATTTGACTTGATCCATGTGTTGGCTCCAGAACTACTTGCATTTGCATTGTATTGCCTTTTTGGATTTTGCTGTGGTTGAGATGGAAACTTACCTTCTCTTCTTGGAAACTGGAGAGCAGGATGTTTAAAAATTTTGCAAAAGCATTCTTGTAAAAAATCTATCATGCTTGAGCAAGTTGAGTGTTGATTGTCTCCTGCTTTTCAATGAAGCATGCAATGTCTTCCTCAAAATTTCTTTAGGAGGTGGAGCATAAAGGGAGGTGCATTATCCATGAGAATGTTTGATAAATTATGGCGGTGTGCTTGAAAACGGTGGCTGTGAAGTTTTGTGCATTATTGCTGATCACTCTTTCCAAACCTGAAATTGGAACATAGGTGGTGATGTTCTCCAGACTACGGGTTATACCCTCGTTTGGGAGAATGGGTTACTGGTTTGGTCTCTCTTTGGACTGTTGGAAAACTGTTTAAAGCGATGGGCCTTGTTCATTCATAGGAGGCATTCCTTAAAAGTAAGCCAAAGTGTGGACAAAATCATTTGTTGAGTGTTACTGTGGTTTCCACAGATTTGATTACACAATGTCTCTTGAGAACAGATTTTATTTTAATTGACCCACTCTTGCTTTTTCCAATTCAAGTGCTTCGACTTTATTTTCTTAGCTAAAGATCTTAACTTGGCATGTTGAGGTCATGATCTTGTCCTAAGGTTGTGAGCATACCTCCCACTAAGCATGTATGAGGATTGAGTTCTACTTGGTCGGCCTCATAAGTACTCTGTGGTGGTTCTGGTGTCCCCAATTTTTGAGCTAATTGTCGGCTAGCCAAGTCTAGGTACTTCACTCCATTGCTTCATTAGGGTCTGTATCTTCGAACAGTTGCATTGTCACATCAATTCAATTTGCCATTTTGCCTATCTACTAAGGTGTTAAACACTCTTCATAAAACATGTGAACCCAATCTCCATGTTTCAAACCTGGATTTGAGTGGGCGGCCCAAGTATTAAGCAAATCTCGATTACCCTATCCCAACATTGGGTAAATATGTTTCTCTTGGTTTTTGAGTGAAGGTTGATGATTTGTCTTTGAAAGAATTTGTTTTTGTGAGACGGCAAAAACTTCTTTAAAAATTTTTGTTGCATTTCATCCCAAGCACGAAATGAATCTGGTCTCAATTTTGTAGCCATTGTTTTAGCTTTATCTTTTTAATGAAAAAGAGGAAAAAAGCTTTAATCTAATGGTGTTCATGCTACAATTTGAGTCATTAATATGTATTACAGACCTCTCAAATTCCTTTAAATGCAAGTATGGATTTTTCTAAGTCTAAGCCATGAAAGATAGTAAAGTTGAATTAATGCCTGGCTTAAAATTTAAATATTGAGATGCATCAGGGGGAGGTATAACACTATTGCACTTAGAGTTGAGGGTGCCAGCTTGTCTTCTGTGTGGGGATTCATTGGTGATCGGTCTCTAAGTGTTCATCCTAGTTGGTACTATTCTCATTGATTCTATTATAAGAAGCGAGATTGTATTATCTTTCTTTCGGCCATATTTCCAGTAACGCTTTAGCATTGGAGAACCGAATCCTAACTTCTGAAAATTGTACGTTACGCCAGTAACTACCTCTCTGTCATGCTGTGTTAAGATTAAGTAACCAATATAAAGCAAGGAAGCAAATGAGACGTAGACCGTGATTAAACCAAACTCAATCATGCTGCACATTGTAAGTAGTTAGTAAGAGATTGAGAAATAGGTATAAGAAAGAGAGGGAGATAAGAAGTGCACAAGAAGTTTTCTTACCCAGTTCCCGGCAAACCCCCAAACTACCAATCAAATTTAGCTTAAAACAAAAGTGAGTAAAATGAAAAGGAGAGACCCACAAGAGAGGTTAATTGGAAATATAATAATTATTATAACAAAAGCAGAGATTTCTTAGCCTCACACCCCGGCACGGTGGCAGCTACATAAAGAAATCCTTACATCACAAAAGATGCTTGATTGGTACTTTCTTCCCAAATAGTGCGATTGGAGGATGTGACTCGAAGTATGTAAATATAATAAACCTTATGGACCTAATGGACGGGTGGTCGATACTCAGGATAGAGGTTAATGAATGGATAAATTATAGCAATAACAACGTCAACGCCCCTGGAATGATTCAGATCGGTCACTCGCAAATGCATTGATGCACAAAGCATATAATATGACCAATGAATGATAAATTAAGTCATAGTATACTAATAGAGTCATGATAAAATATACATTAACCTAATCTCAGTACGTCCCAGCTGATATACGTGAAGCACGTGTTGCTTGTGGTATGGGTTTACAAATAGTCTAAAGTGTAACGGTCACAAGTTTTCCACAGCCTATATATTGAGTTTATGAACAGATAATAATAATGATAATAATAACAACAACAACAATAATAATAATAAAGAATGAGAAGGAAGAATTAATGAGAACTTTGAGTTGAAAGATTAATGTAAGATTAAACCAAACAACGATAAAAATTAAATGTCAAGGTTAGGGATCCATAATGGTACTTCAAACAAGTATAGTATAGAACTCTTAATATACTCAATTTGGAAACCACACATAAAGGAGTTCCAATCAGATTATACATTGTTAACCATCGATTACATTAGTTATCTTATCTCGAATAAAGCTAATACTTGTAAATGTGGCAGGTATTCATGATTATAACTTAATGTTAACAACAAATCAAGTTCCTTTCATAGCTCAGGTGTCGGTTATACCATACAGTATGCTATGAAAGTGCCAAGTATTATGTTGTACCAAGTGTATAATTACAACATAAATCTTAGATTAACCATTTAACAAGCAAAGTTATTAAAAGTGAACAAGATAACAAATATAAAACATGTTAGTATCAACAACGTTAAGGTCATTTAAGTTTACATTATACTTATTCTTACACCATTAGTGTACCCCTTTCACTTTGACATAATTAACTTAGCTAACATAATGAAAGAAAGAAACATAAATAAACAAGATAAGAAATAAATGAGAAAGAAGTTAACTAAGGAAAGGAAATGAAGCATAAACTTGATATTAATGAAAGCAAACATAAGCAATACAAAGAGAAAGCAGAGCATGATCTTGATCTGGAAACCAAGATGCCTCATACATGGTAAAGTGCCTCCTTTATAGGCCAAAATTTGAACTATTTGATTTGTTAATTAATTGATGAGCTTCAGACTTCTTTGTTGTTCCTTTAGTTTGGACTTCAAAACGGCCTTTTTTAAATCTTGGCTCCTCATGAAAGTTGTAGGCTTTGTCTTACTTTCCATCCATATAAAATGACCTAAAGATCCGAGATCTAGAGCTCCAGATATGATCCAAACTTACCGAGCAATGTTCCGGTTTGGACTGCACACCGGCATCTCTTTTCTAAGTTTGGCCATCTATTTGTCCTTTCACTTTCAATTTACTTAACTCATCAATCAATCCTTTTATTTATGTGATAGGCCTGCATTTAAGATGCATTTACCATAAATTAAGGTATCTTATAGTATCAAACTTGTTTATTATAAAACATTGCTTTAGTTAAAGAGTTATTGATATTTTCAAGTGAAAATGATGATATAAACCTTGATAAACATGCACTTTTTTAAGTACTATCATTGTTAAATGTTAATGGTTTTTATGATATTGTTGGTTCTTTTCTTGATCAAGCTGTGGAACAGGAATTTCTAAATCTTCGTTACAACAAACATAATCTCTGCTGCTACTGCTGAACAATTGATTGACCAACTACAATTTTTCATCCCTATCATTGATCCCTGCATGAGTCGCTAGATTGGTCAACTAAGAAAGCCGTAAAAAGCTATAGATTAATTTGAGCCTTCATCTATGAAAACTTTGTGTCTTGTTGGTTTTTTATTAATAGCATATTATTTTGTTTTGTTACTTCTTATATTTGTTAAGTGTGTTTCAGGTTTATATTGTTCGTTGTTTTAGGTGATCGTTTCCTATATTCTATCTTTCTACCTTAGGACATTGAGGACAAATGTCTCGTTTTGGTTGGGGGGAGAGGGTAGTAGTTGAAAAAAAAAAACTAACTGTTTTTGTTTTTAAAAAAACCATTTGGCAAAAACTAATTATTACTAGATGGCAAGAGTAAAGAGGAATTATTCTTGAAACGCAATCTTAGTAAAAAATTTTCTAATGGTTATTTGCAATTATTTCATAACAAGGCTTATTAGAATACTTTCTTAAACATTTGAACATAATATTGTTTTCTTCCAAACAAAAGCCCCCATCACTCTATGTTTCATATATTGAGGCAATAAAAAGAATGTTTATTAATATCTTGTTTAAGAGTATGAAGCAGTAATATAAATTTAATGAGAGTTTGTTTATCTGAATAGATTAATGAAAGTTGAATGATGAATGCCCTTTGCTTTTGTGAAACTTGCAAATTGTTTTTCTATTTTAACGCTTTAGATTACTAGGGACTAGTAATAAGCTGGTTGGGGGTGATTAGTACTTAAAGAGCATGTTTATCAAGGTTTATATCATCATTTGCACTTGAAGTATCAATAACTCCTTAACCTAAAGCATGTTTTATAATAACAAAGTTTGATAGTATAAGATACCTTAAATTTATGTAAATGTTCATCTTAAATGAAGGCCTATCACATAAATAAAAGGATTGATTGATGAGTTTAAGTATTGAAAGTGAAAGGAACAAAGAGATGGCCAAACTTAGAAAAGAGATGTCAGTGCAGTCCAAACCGAACATTGCTCGGTAATTGGATCAATATCTGGAGCTCTAGATCTCGGATTTAGGTCCATTTTTATTGGATGGAAAGGTAAGACAAAGGCCTAAAACTTTCAATGGGAGCCCAAGATTAAAAAAGGCGTTTTGAAGTCCAAACTGAAGGAACAACGAAGAGTTGAAGCTGATCCTACAGCCCAGACACTATTTAGTGTTCAGCCCATAATCTTGAGTTCTAAGAAGTCCAAATGACCTCATCTTTTTTTTTTTTGAAAGCTGAGACAATTTCTATAGAACTTCCTGAGGATTATGGCAATTATGAATTGTTAGAAAATGACGTCTTATTCAGACAAGAAGCATAAGGATTGTCACCAAGTCAAGATGTGGCCACCCACTCATCAATAATTAACAAATCAATAGTTCCAATTTTGCTATAAAAGGAGGCACTTACCATGTTTTGAGGCATCTTGGTTTCCAATCAAGATCATGCTCTTGCTTCTCTCTCTTTGTATTGCTTTTGTTTTGCTTTCATTAATATAAGTTTATGCACTTCATTTCCTTTCCTTTACTTAGTTAACTTCTTTTCTCATTTATGTTCTTATCTTGTTCATTATATTCTTTCTTTCATTATGTTTAGCTAAGTTAATTATGTTCCAAGGGTGAAAAGGTACACTAATGGTGTAAGAATAGTATAATATAAACTTAACATGGACCTTAAACATTGGATACTAACATGTTTTATATTATTTGTTATCTTGTTCACTTTAATACTTTGCTTGTATAAAATGGTTAATCTAGATTTATGTTGTATACACTTGTAAAACAAATACTTGGCACTTTTTATAGCCCATAACTGTATGGTATTAACCGACACCTGAGCTATGAAAAACTTGATTTGTTGTTAACATAAGTTATAATCATGAATGCCTGCCAACATTTACAAGTATTAGCTTTATTCGAATAAAATAACTAATGTAATCATGTTAACAATTGTATATCTGATTGGAACCTCCTTTATGTGTGGTTTCCAATTGAGTAATAAGAGTTTATACTATACTTGTTTGAAGTACCATTAGTGGATCCTCTTAACCTTGACATTTATTTTTATCGTTGTTTTAATCCTTACATTAATCATCCATCTCAAAGTTCTCATTAATTTCTTCATCGTCTTCTCTTTTTATTACTACTGCTACTACTTACTACTACTACTCACTTACTACTACTTACTACTATTATATTATTATTATTATTATTATTATTATTTATATTCCTGTTTATATTATATACATATATCTCTTGATCTTTTCATAACTCAGTAATATAGGGATGGAAACCTGTGACCCGATCTTTTAGATCATTCTCAGGTGTAACAACGCCACATACTGACTATTATTTATTATTATTATTATTTATTATTATTATTATTTTATTGTTATTGTTTGTTGTTGTTGTCTTGTTATTTATAATTTATACAATTAACCTCTCTGTGGTTCGACCCCCCGTCTTGGGGTTATTTTATTAACTTCGACACTCCTGCACTTGGGAGAGACATCAAGCTTTTGGTCGTGTCACCTGTGCTAATTTTTCTATCATACCTTAGCTACCTTAAATACATCATATCTCCAACATTAAACTCAAGAGGCCTTTTCTGATATCTGCATAACTTTTCTATTGATCATAAGCAGCTTTTATTTTGTTCCTTTATCGATTTTTGGTGCCCCATACAAATCTCACCACTTCGTTCACATACAATTTAGTCAACTTGTCCACATAGTCTATCATTTTCATGAGCAAGAAAAGTGCTAATTTAGTCAAACAATCCATTATAACCCAAAATAATGTCTCTGACTTTTCCCCTAGGCTAACCCAATACAAAGTCTTAATATATCTTTCTCATTTCCATTCAGGTATTAATAATGGTTGAAGAGCTCTAGTTGGTTTTCTAATGCTCCAACTTTACTTGTTGCAAACTCTACATTTGGCCATTAAACTCAACATTTTCTTTCTTCATGTTTCGACCTACCAATAAAATCTTTTTAAGTCTTTATACATCTTAGCACTTCCTGAGTGTACCAGAACATCGATTCATGAACTTTTCTTAGTACCTTTCTTTTTCAAAGCTTTATCTTCAGACAGATACATTCAGTTTGACTACCAATAAAATTCTTTTAAGTCTTGTACATCTTAGCCTTTCTGAGTGTACCCACGAACATCGTTTCATGAGCTTTTCTTTAGTACTTTCTTTTTCAAAAGCTTTATCTTCAATAAATACATTCATTCTACCCATTACTACCATCCTATTCTCCAGAATCCAAAAGGGGTCTTACACTTAATTCCACCTTATTCCTCATTTTATCTACTTCAACATCTATTCGTTGAGTTTCTAGGACTCTATCCATATATCTCAATATGGTCTGTTCTTATGACTAAGGCATCAACAACAATATTTTTCTTTCCTAGGTGATATCCTTACATAATTAAAATCCTTAAGTAATTATATCCACCTCTCTGCCGCGTATATTTAATTCTATTTGTATTATCAAATACCTTAGAATTTTATGATCTATAAAGATCTGAACACAGACCCATACAAGTAATGTCTCGCACACCCATAACGCAAACACCACTACAGCTAACTTTAGATCATAAATAGGATAGTTGACTTTGTGAGACTTCATTGTCTTGAGGCATAAGCGATGACCTTTCCATGTTGCATTACTATAAACCACTAATAAACCAACAAATCCCTTGGTTCTCGAAAGAAGTGTCAATATTGGAGCGGTAGTTAATCTTCTCTTTTAATTCCTAAAAGCTTGCTCAACCTCTGTCAATCAAACTCTCGATGGTCCCCTCCAATATTTTAATGTCTCATAATTCTCCTAATCAACCAAGTCAAATGGACTTGTTACATAGTGCAAATTCAGAAAGACTTTTTTTTCTCGATAAATACCTCCGTATGAATAATCAAAGACCTTGTGGCAATCTCCTTAAATAGGGATTTTTATTACATTAATGCTAATGAGTTTCTTTTTCGTTCTTGTCTTATCTTCAAAATTTACAAAATATGAAATAAGTTATTACCAATAACGCTGTTTTCCCCTCCATTTCAGCAGCCGCATCAGTCAACTGTAATCTTTTCCTGGATCCTTATTTACAAATAGGATTCCCCCTAAATAGAATATCCAATCACATGGGCCCGGCAAAAAAAAAAACCCACTTCTTTCAGCGCATTTCTTCTCTTCTTTCCTTCTTCTAACAAGTTTGCATTTACTCAATTATTGGCATATATAAAGTTAGTATACACTGCTCATAATTCTTCAAGTAACTTGCCTTTTGCCAGTCCTTCTGCATTGCCTTATTCTTGTCTTATCATCTTTTAACAAAAAAGACATTTGTTTTTGCCTCTATTGTTTTCTTATAAATAGGAAGTGAGGAACTAAGCAATAAGACCCTTTAAATATAATTTCATAATTTTTTTTTACACTACACTCACAAACTTATCCAATTAAGGTCAAGAGACCCCGATTCATCAAATCCTTAAACATTACTAGAGATGTGTTGATTTAACCCAAAGGGCCATTACCAGGAACTCATTAAGTGTCCATAATCGAGTCCCTGAATTCGCAATTTTTTTGGCATTTTTTCTTTTCCTTGATTCCTTAACTAGCTGTAATGCATGATCTCTCAAGTCTATTTTTTTGTGAAAATATACCGGTACTGACCCGCCTTTTCATTGGTCCCCAAACAAATCCATCTATCCAGTAAAACAGCAAATAATTTGTTTTTCATTATGTACCTCTAATTCAGTGTGTATATATATATGTTTATGTAAAGCCTACAGTCTTCGTAACTTCCTTAAATGAACAGTTACATTTGAAAAAAAAATGAACAGGTCAATACTAGAGGGAAACAATGAAAAATATCAGCTATGCCCAAGAATAACCAAAAGGTACTAATGATAAGAGCGCATCCAGGCAATCCAAAACAACAACATACCGTAATTTAAGGAGTATAAATGCATTCAAAGGGAAAAATAGGTGGACTTTCCCTCTCTCCCCAAAAACCGACAACACACAAACCTAACTGCCAGCCCTTCTTTTTGTAAAACCGCTCCAAACCACCCTTTACATGTCAATCCTCCGATTGAATACTGTAAGTGAGAATAGAGTTGACGAGTGAATAGAGAACGCAAAATACATACAGAGAGGATGAAGAGAATAATAAAGGGTTGGCCTGAATAATAGAGAGAGGAAGGAGAGGAAACCAGAGGGATGAGAAGATAACCCACCACCAAACCTCCCCAAATTTGTCTGCTAAAATCATGTGTAATTAAGCCTTAGCTCTCAATATTTTGAAGATGTGATTGTGAAGCATAAATGAGAAAGATAACCTCCCTATAAAGTGACAATGAACATACGGGCCTCCTTACAGCCCCCATTCAATTACTGAAAAGAATTAAATTGAGAGACTTGATGAAAAATTAGGATACAGAAAGGTGTGATTACATATGTCTCATTTACAAAAAAAAAAAAAAACAACAGTTGACTGCATGTTGGTTGAAGAAAAGAAACCCTAAATCTACAGGTTGGCTTGTTAAAGTGGATGAGAGAGAATTATGCATGCGGAATGGGATGATTAAAATGTCGTAATTAATTGTGACCTTGATAAGACACTTGGAAAATACTTGCTGAAAAAGAATGTTTACATATGCTAATGCCAGTTTGTTTTGCAATCATCATGAATTGAAGAACTTGTTTGATTATGAACTTAGGAATATGGAGTTGTGTGTTAATACATATAATATAACATAAACATATTTAAAGTAGGATGGAAAGATGATACTTTACATAAGTAAACTAGAAGAGAAGGAAATGATATGTTTGCAGATTCGGTGCGTCCCAAGAATGGTAGATAACAATGGATGGGGAATTTGTATGATAACACGTTAAATATAAATGGTAGAAATTGAACATTGTATGTAATCTGTGAAAGTGGAATTATTAGCTTAGTGTTTTGTGCTATGACTTGGACATGATTGTTAGGTAGTTAAGAGATGAATGAAATGAACAATTAATGTGGTTAAACAGGCTAATGTTTTTGACCTATGAAAGTTTAGATAGAGAGTAATTCCTTGAGATGATGTGCAATGTGACATGTTGAAACTTAATTCTATACTACTTGACAACATTTGTGGATGAACTTGAATGAGATTATGAAAAAGAAATATCATGATCTCTGTTCAGTGTACATACTATTTTATGTAAATTGAAATTGTAGTGGAACACCTTTGTCATACGACTAATTGAATGAGAATTTCGATGTTTGTCATATGAAGAAACACAAAAAATATCTAATTATGGGACGTGGAGGATATATTAGGCTTCAAGCCATCTTAAAAAAAAGAATAATAAACAAAGACCCTCTCATAGATAAGAAAATAAGTGAAGTAATTAGATCCTTTTTGAAGCAATGTTTGATGGATATGTAGTGAGATTATAATGGAATGGAGATACATTACATGGTTTAACCCCCTTTGCTTATATAAACTGGGAATTTGCATTTGGTTTTGGTCTTATCGTCCAAAACTAGGTTGAAGTTATTAGTCTATATAAAAGAGAAAACTTGGTATTTGTTATCTTTATACAGATGAACTTTGGGGAGAAATAAAATCGTCATAATAAACTTGGTTTTGCGTTTGGTTTATATTTTCAGTGGTTAGAATGAACTTAGTTTTTATTGATCTGATTTTCAGTGTCAAAAGTGACCTTAGTTTTCCACTGATATTTTTTAGTGTCAAATGAAATCTCAGTTTTTGTAGATGCTGATTTTCCAGTGTCCATAATGATTAAATAATTTCTCGTAGATTGACTTTGCCATTAAAGTTGGGAATGAAATGTCCTTGTTATTGATGATGATTATTACATATTATCACAATTATCACAAACACGGGAGATTTGAAATGAATGTATATCATGTACTAGTTGTATATGTGTTGACAATGATCTTTGACGTCACCTATAATAAATAAAAAATAATACTACTAGTAATGGGTCATTTTGAGATGTATCACGAGGGTGGCAACTTAGGATCGAATTCTTTCAACTGGCAAAAGACAACACTACACGGAGGGCAGATAGGCTGGTTTTTTCCCATTATTCAGTTAAGTTATTTATTAAATTCTCGAAGTATGGTTTACATAATGTTGCTACCCGGTTTTCAGTAAGTTAGAAGTTTACGTTCATGAATTAGCAATGTAGAATAGATGAAATTGACCTCAGCGTTAATGGTATCCATATTGAGAGTAATTGAAATTAATTGATGGGATTGAGCTCGATTCATTAATCCGGTTTATCTATATATATGGATAAGCCGAAAATGAATATATTGATTGGAGGATTATCTTCAACCTAATAGGTATCTTATGCGGGGCATATAAGCTAATATATTATGAGTTGTGAATAAATAATTTAGCTTTGTATCGCTTAACAACTTTCAGGTTGGAAATATATCTATGTTCGAAAATTACGTGAACAATTTAATAATTGACTAACCGGGAAGTAACTTAATGATGAGATCAATCGGTCCATAATTGGATAATCGAGCTAATTAATTGATGATATGAGATGACTGGTAGTGGCTAATGTGAAGATTAATTATGACATAAATGTTTACTTTGGATACCAAGAATTAGATGAAGATAAGCTTCAACTAATGGTATCTGATGAATATCCATATGCGATAATAGGGTATAACAGGATTAGAATCGATGAGACTTACTTTCGGCTAAGAATGGTATACATATTGAATAACCAGAATGAATTATTTGATAAGTTTCAAATAATGGTATCTATATTAGATAACTGGAAATGAATTGTGAAGTTAAGCTCCAAACTATTGGTATCCATGTTGATAACCAGGATGATTGAATAAGATTAGTATTGTATTAATATGATAACAATATTGCTTTTTGATATATTATGGCTTAAGTAAGAGTAATAAGTATCAATTACAATGCAATTAATTATTTATCATAGACAAATTGATCATATCAAAGAAAGGAATAATCATCATAGCAGGAATGTCAAACGTACAAGGGTTTCTAAGACATAATTACACGTTGATATTATTTGATATTATTATAGATCAAAGAAAATAATAACGCATAAGGTCGACGAAGATGTGAAGTAAAATGTTAAGGATAGACTTAATATGAAGTTTTTAATGAGAAATCTACCTATTTAAATTGTTAATACAATTACAAGTATATGTCCATTGTCCAATATATTATATGAAATTGTTTATATAGTTACATTGAATTTGGTTGTAATAGGGACGTCTTTAGCCATGACGCTTAGAAACTTCATCTTAAGTATTTTTGTTAATAATTATGTAATCGTATGAATAGGCAACCTGCATTTATAACAACCATGTAATAGCTATAAATTATCATTTTGCATTTTTGTAAAAACTTATGATGATGACTTTCAAAGTCATGGATGTGGATTATAGCATGATCATGAAACACTTCATGTTATAGATATAATAAGAATGTGTCCTTCTTTGTAATGCTATTATATGTTATTGTATGTGTGATCTAATGGATCATTTAATGATGTTTAATGGGTTGAAATGATATATGTATCACACAATACATCAATGGAACATGATTATATGGTATCACACAATACACTCAATGGAACATGATACTGTATAAAACAAATTCACCTAATTTCCAACATGTTATGAATAATCATATTATGAATCTATTGAATTTTATGAGATATTAACAAGTCCCTTCTTCTCTTTTTTCTCTTGTTTAGATGTTTAAGATGTGGTGATGAGTAATTCTCTCACACTTTTTTTAATCCCTTGGTTTTCTATTGATTTTCCTTATAATTGTTTTGAATAAAATCAAGTTTTTCTCTCCTCTTCTCTACCCCTCTGCTGGTGTCGCAATAAGAGAGAAGAAATGTGTCTTATATATATTAAATGTGTTTTGGTTATCTTTCAAAATGTAACCTTATCTTTTTCCACATTATTCTAATCATCGATTTTTCTCTCCCTCTGTAACATAGTCTGACACTTTAGTTTAATTTATTTATTTATTTAATTTTGTTCGTAAATCTTAATTCAATCCTGTTTATTAGGTTAACACAACTGTCATGGTAAGGTTTGACAAATTATGGCATGTGTAATTCATATGTATTAACATCCACATGTTTAGTGTCAGTACTACCAGAATAAAAAAATATTACTCTTCTTAGTCTAACATGGTACATAAAGCAGTTTTTAACATCATCATTTATCTCCATCTTAAATAGTTACTATAATGTCGAACAGACTCTGGAAGATTTGGAAGTAGTATAGCAAATGCAATTAGATTACTTCTATAAGATATAATTCAATAGTTTCTCCTGACGCCTCTATAAATTATTGACTTGATCAACTAAACCATCCTAATTTAGCAGAAACATTATTAACAAAACATTGAAAGGTGGCTTAAATGAGCCAGTGCAATCAACACCTATAAAAATTATTTGGTTTGGAATCAGTATTTTATGTTTTGAGTTTTGTTTTTTT
This sequence comes from Populus alba, assembly GCF_005239225.2. NCBI lineage: Eukaryota > Viridiplantae > Streptophyta > Magnoliopsida > Malpighiales > Salicaceae > Populus > Populus alba. The sequence continues at coordinate 8,587,991 of NC_133286.1, read as the reverse complement.
GCAATTTCTACCCTCCACCAATCTATTTTTTTTGGTAAAAATTATATTCCTTTAATATCTAGGTTGTGTTTTTGGAAAAAAAAAATTATTTCCGTTTATGTTCGGCCATTATATATCTGTCTTCTATGGATTTAGATTTTTTGTTTTTTTATTTTCCAATTTAAATCCTTTTTAATATTAGGACTCTATGTAAAATAGAATTTTGGTTTTTTTGGTTTTTTTATTGTTTTATATGATATATATCACAATTCTGCAGTAACTCAGATCTAAATTGTTTTAACAAATTTCAAAACCTGGGAATTGACTTGAGTTATTTTTTGGGCTACTATTATTCTAATTGATTTTTTTTTTCCAATCACGTTGGTTCTTCATTTTTTTTTTTGCTTTAGTCATCGAAAGAAAAGGATGTTGATCCAAACACATTTCAAGTAATTGTAGTAAACCTGACCTATTGACCGCTTTGGCTTTGGCGGTGATACGAACGTATTTCAGTAAGTTGTCGTTCTGTTAAGACCATAAATGAAAACACAATTTTTTTATATTTTATATTCTATAAATCAAATACGATATTGAGAGAATTTTTTCCGAACACGCGATTGATTTCTATAGATCGCTGCCAGCCCAAGGTTCTTTTCTCAAATTTGTAGCCTAATATGTCTTATTACGACATAATTCTGACAATTTTTAGGAGAAAAGTTAGCCATCTTAGTTATTAACAAAGATGGCGTGATTTGGATTTTTTTTATTTTTACGCCGGCTTCGAGTCTTAGGAGAAGAACACATGTAGTCCGTGGGGGTCAGCTATATTTGCCCTATATGTGCAAATCCAAAATCGGGCAGATCTTTACTGGGCCGGAGTATAGGAGCACAAACCTAGAAGAATTAGAAGAAAGGCCCTATCATGAGATATTTTTTTTAAATTGGTCTTGAATCAATTTTCTTCAATTTATTTTCTATAAAATTATCTTCAACATTCCATATACCTAAGTCACGATTTGATGAGATTAACCTAGGTTGGTTTGATTTATTTTTTTGAGTTATAATTTTTTAATTGAATATCTTTCTTTTTTTAATTTCAAAGGCTCCTAACAACTCAATCTTGTTCTTTTTATTTAGTTTTTTTATTTCATCATTAATATTATATTATATTGTTTTCAGAAATTGGACTTCGTAATTTTTTTCATTTTTTTTTTGTAGAAAATTACCTACTCTTGGATTTTAGTTCTTTTATTCTCTCTCGTCAATTTACAACCATGCAACATTGTATCACTGTTGGAAATTTGATCGTTGTATTTTTTATTTGATTTTTATAAAATTATTTGGTTATAGTAACTCAGGTCGCGAGTTTAATAAATTAGACCTATGTTGACTCTTTTTTTGGTCTTTTTTTTATTTATTTTCTTATCTTCATTTTAATAAGTTTGTAGAGAAATTGAGTTCTATAATACTTTTATATATTTTACTTTTCCATTGGTTTATCAAAAAAATATAAAAAAATCTTCATAACTGATTGTTTTAGTTTTGACAGTTAACTTAGATAAAAAAAAAATTAAATTTTAATAATATATTTATTTTAATAATTTCATGTTTTCAATTATATATTAATTAAAAATAACTTTCAGTAATTTTATTTTTTTATTTGTTTTTTATAAAGTTATTTAAATCTGCATAATCTGCATGTTAAAAATTGTGACGAATTACTGGTGGAACAATTAAATATCATCTATCATTATACATATAATTTAAAAAAACATATAAGTAAATTCATGTGTCCTTTTTTAAATTATGGATTTAAATTTATTATTGTAAAAACAAGTTGAGATATTTTGGATATTTTACATACATAAAAAAAAAAAATTAATCCTGAATGACATCACCACACAGTAGGTCCAATAAATCTAATTTCTACTCCTGAATTCACTCAAAGTCGTTTATGTGCATGATAAAATACCCAAAACTCTTTGTGTTTGGTGTAGTTGTGGTGTGTGTGTAACAATTATTCTCTTGATACAAAAGCGAATCCACTGGCCATTTATTGCTTTAGTGATGGCAACTTTGATTTGCAAAGCATAATAAATAGAGAGTGATCCATGAATACATATATTTTAAGAAAACAACAAGAAGAAAGATAAAAAATAGTAAATCAACTGTCAACCGTCCCCAACCATTATTTCACAGCAAAAATCATTAATGCTAGTTTAATGGGCCAGATGCGAGCCCAAACCTAAAACAGCATCTCGTCAAAACCACACAATCTTGAAGACGGGATTCTACAGGCCCTGATTCAACAAAGGAGGTTAATTCACCCCAACCTCTCAACTATTCATGTTCACTGCCCTCGGAGTCAATATGGCTCACTCATCATAATATACAAAAATAAGAGCTTGGGGGCGGTTTTCTTTTCACAGGTGATGATGCACCAGAACCCTAAAAAATTGCATTGACTGCAAACCAACATTGCAGATGTGGAAAGATAAAAGTACTTCCTGATCAATGCTAACATTGTTTAATAACATTTCAAGAATTTCATCCAATTTGTCCTTCAAATGTTTCTGCAAGCCACACTTAAACGCAGATTCAGGTCAGCCTTCAATTATTCTAGAATTTTGAATAAAGAACTGGGAAAATAGGTTTTAATGAAAAAGACGTGGGGAAAAAATACGGACCAGGTAGTAAGGGGACTTGCAGAGGTAGCTCAAAAAAATTAAATCCTTATTTAGATTTTAGTATTATTCATGTCTAAGGAGTTGGAGTAATTGAATTTCAAGACAAATGAGTTTAGACAGGTAGGGAAAGTTGTTGAAATTAACATCGTTGTAGCAGAAAAGCATTACGAACAGTCCTTATGGAACGAATCATTGAGTTAAAAGAAAATGGAAGTGAAAAGATCAAAACGCTATAATGCACATTAATCATGATAAAGCACAAGACATAAACTTACTTTTTTCTTTTTACGCAAACATTTGTACGAATTATTTTAAGCAAATAAATTACGATTAAAGACTTTAAGTAAAAGGCCTTCCATCTTGGGACAACCAGGCGTTACCCCTTTTGTCATGTGTTCCACAATATATTCACAACTTAAAAGCTCTCTCGTAAAGGTTGACAAAACCTTAAAACCATGTCATCCCATTAAATGGACTACCAATTGGTCACTAACGTTTCAATGGCTAAAATTCTAGGCAAACATATGAATCATGCCTAAATCACGGCAAGTATGAAAGAAAAATTAATATTCATTACTGAATTTCCAATGGTGAAGTGAGAAACCGTAGCATTAGAAAATGAGAAAATAATGTCGTACCTCTCTTCAGAATCACAGCTCCAGGCCTCCCTGGATCACCATCGTACTTTGTGCCACCAATTGCAACCCCAGTGGGCTAGAGATCCAGTTCATCAAATCTTTCATGATGGCAGAAATCTCCTTCAGGCTTCATATACCTATACACCCAGTGATAATCTTATTAGGTCAATGGACACACATGAAACAGGAAAGAGAAAATGACGATATACCACTCCACTTGTCAACTAGTTGCGAAACATTACAGCAAGAAAGGGCATTCGACAACAGGAAAGGCAAATCAGGTGACAATAAATTCAAAGTAATAAGCACAATCGAAAAAATCTGTATTCACATTACAAACGTGATTAAGAATTAATTAAAATGATAACAAAATGTTTTTTGCAGTCCAATCCACCATTAAATACAGCTCAGAAAAAATCAGTAGAAAAAGAAGAGAGAAGAGGACGAAGAGAGACCACATAGCAATTCAGCTAACAATCTCACTGCATGCGAATGTCATACACAAAATATCAGAACAAAGATTCAAATCATCCTTAAGAATGATATGAAAAGCAAAACAAGGCCAAATCCATTAACTCTGACAAACGCGCAATCCATTTTACGAATAGCATACATCTTATTATCATAACGCATTATTCTCTACAGCAATAATCGAGGAGCGCTTTTCCATATCCTGTAACAAGTCAGTAGCCAATCACAGTAACTGATTGGCCGAAATGCAGCAATTTTACTCATTACCATTATCAATAAAGATATAATATAAAAACAAATCAATCCTGTTAAAAACAATTAACCAATTTTGTTCTCTTCGAATCCAAGATTACAAAAACAATAGACAGAAAGGGTGAATAGTAATATGAATGACAAACCAAAAGCATCCAATTTCAATAGTTGATTTGTATTGCAAAGAAAATGGATTAAAAATAAATAAACTAAATCTTCAAAAATTTAAACCTTAGATAAAAGCCGATCCTAAATATGCCTATCATTCCTAGTTAAATCAAAACGCAAAAACCAATGACCAGTCCAAACGAGAGAAACAAAGGAAGGAATATTTGTGATTAAATAACAGGACTGAATCAGATCCGCACTAAAACATCTCTATCTAAAATTTATATGAGATCAAAACCAAATTACAAAACAAGAACATATCAAATGAAAAGGACGGCATCACTGAAGGAGAAAGTGGCGATCTGACGCCTCAGACTCTGGCCATCTTGGCGTGATGGCGCGGTCGTCAGATGGTTTACCTCAGTACTCTCCAGAGTACGTCGTGCACATATCTGTTCATCATTCTTTTTTATCTTCTGCATCTCGTATATCTGATACATTTTTGTTCTCAACAGTGTTAATAACGACTACTGCGTGATTTTTCTTTTTTTGTTTTCCTGTCCGAAATTTTTCTCCCTTAGTGGATTTTAGTCTTCTCTTTATATTTTGAAAGTTTTTTGGTTCAGAGAAGGGAGGTAATTGTATGCTTTAGCTTTTAAAGCAACGACTAGGCGAGCAGAGTGATCATTAATTAGTTGAGGTCCCAAATCAAAGGTCGTGATTGGATGATGGCTTGTGACTTTCTTTCTCATTGATTCTTCCTCCCTACATTTTAATGATTTCATGTGTGCCCTTCACGCTTCTCTCATTCTAGGACTCGCTTTTTTTTTTTTTTTATATTTTTTTTTTCCTTGGAAAACTCCAACCATGAGGACAACGTGGTGTAACAATATTTTCTTCACTTTTCAGCCAGTTCAATTAACTTCCACGTGGCAACAGGGTTCCTGGTCTCTATCGATTATCTGGGTTGGCAAGTATAAGAAAATTTACAGTATGAGTGTTCTCCAATGGAGGGGGGGCGGGGGGGCGGCATTATCATAAGGACACGACATCGAATAATAAAACCTCAAACCCCCCAGTCGTTGGGGTCTGGGTTGCGCATTATTACTCACTTGTGATGTCACTGTGTGCAATATTGATGTGGTAGACAGATAATTTGAGTATAGTCGCAGCGTGTTTCAGACTGCCTGCGTAACGCCTAGGCTTAATTGCTTGATGTGTATTTTTTGAGAAATAATGGTTTATTAACTACGACTTTATCCAGTGGAAGAAAAAACTCAGTAAAACACAAAGTATTGGTGTGCAGGCTAGAGTTGAGTTCTGACATCATGACTACGAGCACGCAGCGCTTCCTTTTCCTTCACAGGCCAGGCCACCCTGTTTTGTTGTGATCTAAAATTGTGACTATGAGTCAAAGCTGGACATTAATGAAAGTCTCAGGGCATAGTTTGTCAGATTATCATCTTTTTGACGGTGTATGCATTACTTTTCAGCTTAATATTTCTTTATTCATATGATTCCTGATCGAACGGTTCAACAATGATGATTTCAAGGCATTACAGGTCGGTACTCACATGGACTAAGTTGTTACTTAGACTTTATGTGGGGAATAATCTCAATGACATATTTACATTCACAACGATCTTCTATTAGCTCGAAAGAATAAAGTCATCTGATCCTGATTTTAGCCATGTTTGGCAGGTGTCCACGACGAATTGATAACAGAGACATGGATTGCACTACATCCTGTGTTAGGATTTGTGATGCGGTGATTTACAAGATTCCACAAAACTTTGGCCTGATCAAATTGTATTCACCTAATGCCCCGGAATATAAGCTTCTCGTGGTCTCAAGCAATCTTGAATTTCTATGTCAAATAAAATGTAGAAAACAAAATAATCATTTCTCTTGAGCTCCATCATTTTTCTTTGGCAGGCATCTTTCAATCAACAAAAGTTGCCATAATAGTCAGATATTACACAAAAGGGGGAATTACCAAAAAGTCAGGTAAACTTATCTCTGTATGTTTATGGGAGCCTTGAAAATCCCCAGTGCCACTTGGACAACGACAAATTGCAAATTACGGTCAGTTGCTAAACTTGCAAAAGACTTTTATCAGAGAAAGACCCACACTCAATGTTCTCGGCAAGGCAACTACTTAATTAGCCAACATGCTGCCGAGATTACAAAAGTTATTATAGCGATATGCGCGAGAAAAAAAAAAGTTTTCTGTCACCATCGACAGAAGTGGGTGAGATGCAGTGTATTCAAGTTTGATGGAAAAGGTGGCATACCAGCATTTGTATCCTCAGGACATTGTTTATAAGTCGTCTTCATCATCATCCAAAATCAAAAAATCAAATGTTTTTCTGTCTGCACGAACATATCAAGCTTCTCACGTATGAGCGCTTTTAGAATCCAAGTTAGCGCCCTCTAAATCAAACATCGAAGTGGCTTTTATGATGCCATCAAGCCCTATTGAACAAGATTCTCGTTACATTATTTTCATGATTAAACTGAGAAATCCACAAGAATCGGTAAACTATTTATTCCATCTTAATAATATACAATGGCTCAACACTGTTCGGGATTTAGCTAATGACGTGAACCATAGGATATTTCAACATATAGTCACGACTTTAATATATATTTTCTTTAACAAAATTTTCTTCATGAGTGATACTTTAATTGAGTCCTGCACGGCAACTGGGAGTGTTGCAAATGCTCGATGATGCCACGCTACTCTGCTATCACAATAGGATAACAAGATTCTCATTAAAGATGTGCCTAGAAACGCTTGTTTTACACATAAACAGGCACCTATATTGTAGATCTGAATTAAAAACAAAACTCAATCTCTAACTTTTCCAATGTTTTTTGTATTTTGTCGAAAGAGAGATGCAAACATGTTGTATGCTTCTTTTCCAGAATGAATAAAAAACTAGCTGGAGACCTCTCCCTTAGTATGGAGCCCACATATAGGATTTAATCCATTTAAATTTTTAGATCAATGCAATTTCAGTATTTAACAACTTGTGATACAAACATGGACAGTCTTCGTCAGATGGATCTTCAATGGGAATTAATAATTGTACAGGGCTGGAATAGGAAATACTTCATAAACAATTCTTGTTCAAAACCGGAGTCTCAACTTGTCCTAGTACCCGATTTAGCATCTATTTCTTGAACACATTTCTTTGTGATGGCATTAATAGTTGGCCTATATAGGCATTAGAAATGAGATGTCTATTATATCATGGGGATAGCTGGGCTGACAAGAAATGATGACTAATCCTGAATCATCCAAAGCTACTCAAGAAGCAGCAGCTAAAAAAATGGCTGATGCAAAACTCATATAGAGATACACGACAGGGAATCCTGTGTTTGCTCGATGGGAAACCTGATAAATAATCTCTCATCATCATATATCAGTCATCAGGTTCTTCTAGTTTCTTCATCCTCTCATTCTTCTTTCGTCTTCGTCTTCTTTTCTTTCCATTTTCGAAAACCCTTTTCATGCTTGGCCCTACAATGCGCATGAGGCAAGGATCAACCAACTGACCACAACATTACCAGCATAAAGGAAACAAACAATGGCCATGTTGGTATAAAACTTTTTATTTTAACTTTCAAATTGAAGAAGAGAATGTAAACAAGAAAAAAAACTTAATTCTATAGGGGCTTATGATAAATTGTCAAAAAGTATTGAGTTGCAGTCATTATTTGACCAAATAGTGTAAGGTAGCATTGAGGTGTGTGGCGTGTTTCTGGGAGTGTTAGGTGTAGTGCCCCTAGGTCTTAGGGCCGTTTTTCGGTGCCGCAGGTTGGAAGATGATTGAAGGTTTTTCCTGCATACATCAAATTTCCACGCTTCTCATAATCATGGCAACTCTCCTCAAGTCTGTAACACACAAGCATCTAAATCAGTTTGAATAAAGACTTTTGAAGAACCAAAAGCATCTCAAAAATATCTAACTTTCAAGCAGGCTATCATACAAACATCTAAATCAGTTTAAATAGGTTACTCTACAACTCTTCTAGCTATAAGAAGTGCTGAGTGTGGGTAATTCTAAAAGAACAGATGTCACTCACTTGACAAGGTAGAAAATCATAAATTTACCAATCAGATTGTGTAAAGCACAGGCAACCCATCAAAATCACTAGCCAAGGAAAAAAGTTCAAATTATGACAACCAGCAGGTGTGATCAAAAATTATAATTTATATTTAGTTGTTTATATCATTCATTGAATTCCTACATGTATAAAATCAATCTCAAACGACTCATAAAGCCAAGAAAACCCAACTTCAGCCACAAACAAAATAAATAGTGGGTGGCATGTTTTCTTTTAAACAAACAATTATTTCAAAGCTTGTATGAAATAATAGGATGACTGTATAATTGTGGTGCAACTTAATATTATCCATCTCCTGACCATGGTTGAATAAAATCCAAGGACCAAGAAAGTTTTCCAAAAGTGTAATGCTTTACATGTTTGGCTATCCTTCCATGAATCATCTTCAACGGCACTGCTGTCTACTTGACAGCATGAAGATGTATCATAAATGCATATTGTCAAGGAATCTAGAGGATCATAAATAAGAAACAAGAACAATCCAAGTGCTTCAAAAGAAACTGTCTGCATAACAGCTAACAAGGTCCAGATAAATGTGAAACAGAGAAAAATATGAAATACAGTTTGTATGAGAATAAAAGAATAGCCAACTATGCCTTATTCCCAATCTAAAGAATTATCAGTCAATATTAGATCCAGTATATATCAATATAAGTGAGATGGACAATAATGTTTCCTCAAAAAAAAAAAAACCCACAATACTGATGTCAATTTCACTTATTGTAGCTACCGTATAAATGAGCCTCCCAACTGATCCCCCAGGAGGGCACCCTTATCTGCATGAGGGATCAGATCCTGTATCCAACTTTCTAATAGATTTATAAGCATGCCTTGAGTGCATGAGATGAATTTAGCCTTTGCAGTTTTTTCCCATTTGGAAAGGGAGTTTAGATTAAGACCACATCCACAAAACAACTATGAGAGTAAATAAAGTAAGACCAAATCACATCTCACCTGCTGTCCACTTCACTTTTTTGTTTGGCCGCTTCCTATTTAAACCTGATTATCATTGCATAAAGAATCTCTTAGCATGATTAGAAGAACCATTGAACAGAGAGGGGAAAACTTATAAACATGCATAATACACGCATTGCTCTCATATTTTGTAATTTCAGATGGCAAACCTCCAATCAGTTCTTTAGGAAAATTTTTAGACGTGAGCTGCAAGAATTGGTCGAGTGAATCACGTTCTGATGTAATCCTTGGCTTTCCCCTGTCTGAAAATCTTTCTATGTCCATGCTCTGGATCTCTGATATCACATTCAGAGGAAATGAAAATTTGTAAAGCATCATAGATTCGGCCACTTAATGTCTTGGAACATTGTTAGCAGAAAAACACCGCCCAGTTGGCGTGCACAAGGAAAATAGCGGACTAAAATTATGACTACATTGCTAAATACTCTCTAATAAAAGTGACGCATGAAGTTAAACATTCTTGTCTGAAACATACAACAATCAAGATTAAACACTTGAGGTTGGACCAGCAAGAAGTTTTTTTTTTTGTTCTAATTTCATACAAATGTGAAGCTGTGGATCTTAATTTTAAAAGTACAATATTCATTAATACTAGGCACATTGTCCCCTAACTGGGTTTGAAGATAAGTTTTTCAGCATATTTGAAATATTTTCAATATGCTATGCATGTAGAGGCTTGATGCTATTTGATATTTTAAGAGTTTGTCCCTAAACTATTAGCCAGTCAGCTGCCCAAAAAAATAATAGTTCATGAACTTGATTGACCAATCTCAATATACCACAACCGTGATACTTCAGGGAAAAACTGCCAAGAATCAATGCTAATGGGAAAGAACTAAAAGAGAAAAAGGTAATATGATGGTGTCAAAGATGTAAGAAATTGAACAGTGTCCAAAGTATTTAGCTAAATCAGGTTCTTGTTTGATATCCTAACCTTTTTGTGTATAGTAATGATAATAGTGAATCAAGAAACCAGAAGTAATTTTAGCTTCCAATTTTTAAGACATGTGATCTGTTCTCATAATCGAAATTGGTTATAAGAAATATGTAAGGAATTAATTCATTCAATGAGAAAAGGGGAGAGGAATTTGAGTCCCAAATGTTCTTTGCAAACTACACTGCTTTTACAGACCAGAGCTATCAACAACTCAGCAACCTCTCAGGAATAAACGTGTGTGTGTGTGTATTTCTTCTTCTTCTGCCTAATGAAGTTTGAACACTTGAAAGAAAGGAGAAAAAATAAAAACTCCATCTGTACTGAACTAAAAGGTAAACCATACACAATTTACAGAAAATATGCAACAAAAGAAGTGAATAAGAATAATAACACATCAGTAATATCTTGTCAAAACCCATATCCTGAAGCAAAAAGGAAAAATCTCTTATTTCTATGATTGACCTACTTATTTGGGAAACAAGATACTAAAAAAGTGGTCTAAGAGTTCCATGCTTACCCTTTGAAACAATCTCCTCAAGATAACAAGGAGAGGATTTGAAATAGTTTGTCAACCTTGAATTCCAAACAACTAATGCCCTTCCTCCTTCACATTTTTGGGATCAGGTAATTCAATTTCCTGGAATAGCAAAATTTTCTTTTTCAGAGAAAACAACATAAAGAAAGACATCCCATTACATTTCTGTATCGAATAATAGCAATCGATGCATTTTGTATTGAAACTACAAACATTGGAAAACAGAAACACAAGATAGATGCCTTACAAACCAAAACATAAACAGTACAAGGATATTTTTTAAGAGAAAAATTGCAATATTCACGAAAGATAAGTTCATTTCGTCTCCGTAGAAACACACCAACTCAACCATCATCTACTTCAAGAAACTCTGAATCATATGAATGATTTTTTTTTTCCTGAATGAACTTCTAAGAAAAGTTTTAACCCAGCAAAAATGAACCCAGTACTTTCCAAGTTCCTCTTTGGCCTGTCTTTCGTCTATTTAACAAATTCCATAAAAGAATCATTGCAACCATAGTTCGAAAGTTCACAACTTTCAAAACCCATGAATTAAAAAAGAGATTACATAATTCAAACTAAACCGACTAAGTTTAAACTGCAAAATTATATCAAAAGAATTACTAGCAAGGAATAAATAACAAAAAAATAAAAATAAAGAGAAGACTGACATACAGGAAACAAATCAAAGGGCTCTTGCCTTGCATAGCTAAAACCACCACCGCCTCCAAATCGTCCTCTCCCTCTCCCTCTATAAGCCATCTTGCACTTCACTATAGCTTTGTTTCCGAGAAGAAAGCGGTTAAAACTATTTCTAGTTGCTACACTAGAAAAGGAAATGACATGAGAAGTGCAGCCGGGTGGCTTGGCTGATCAGTCGCTCGCTCCATCCACATTGTTATTGATTAATTATTCACAACAAAAACTAAAATTTATTGTGTGTTTGGATGGAAGGCAGTTTTTTTTTTTTTTTTCGGGACTCGTGTAAAAAGAATGCTGTATTAGTTTTTAAAAGTATAGTTTGTGTTTAAAAGGTATTTTTATCTTTAAAAAAAAATCAAAACTACCTTTCATCTAAACATATTTAGGTTTGTTTGGAAATATGATTATGGTTATTTTTTAAAGTATTTTTTATACTGAAATATATTAAAATAATATTTTTTTTTATTTTTAAAAATTATTTTAAGATTAGCACATCAAAACAATCCAAAACATATAAAAAATTAAATGTTTTAGAAACATGGGTAAAACCGCGTTTCCAAACGCTCTATTACTCTACTACTCATCATAACATATTATTTATTAAATAATATTCATTTTTTATTTTTTTCATTAATGTTTTTTTTAAATAAATTTTATTTTCTTAACATTAAATTTATATTTTATTGGGTTGTTCTATTCTCATTTTAACTTGACTTCATTTTTTTTACTTGATTTTTTTTTCAATTAATATATTTTTTTAAATTTTATCATTTAATATTAGATTTATTTTTTTATTAGGTTATTTCACTATCATAACACGGGTTATGGATTTGGCGGATTAACCTAGTTGACTCTAGTTTTCTTTTTTCTTTTTCATAATAGACTTTTCTCCCTGATTTTATTCTTTAATATTGGGTTGATTAGAAATTAGGGTTCATGATTTGTTTTGTTATTCTTTCTATTAGGTTATCCTAAATGTCCCGACCCGAGAATTTTGTTTAGCAGGTTAACCCGAGTTGACTTAAGTAGTTTTTTTGTGTTTTTTTAATAAAAAATTTTCCAAATTTATAATTCAATATTGGGTTGGTTAGGAATTGAGCTTTATAATTTATTTTAATTTAATTTTTATGGGGTTATTCTAATCTCTTGACCAAAGTCGCGAGTTTTAGAACGTTAACCCACGTTAAATCAAATTGTTTTTTTTTTTTTTATCTATGAGGTTATTTCAAACTCATAATCCTGGTCATAAGTCATTCAATATTGGATTTGCTTTTTATTAGGTTGTTTCAATCTCATGACCCTCGTTGTGAGTTTGACGAGTTAGCTTAGTTGACTTCTTTTTTTTTTCTTTTTATTAATTAACTTTTTCTCCAATTTTCATCATTTAATATTGTGTTTAATTGGGAATTATGATTCATGATTTGTTGTGGTTTGCTTTTTATTAGGTTACTCTAACATCATGACCCGAAAATGGTGCTCAACAGATTAAATCTAGATTGACTCAAGTTGTTTTTTTTGTATTATTTTTTAATTGATTTTTAAAAAAAATTTCATCATTCAAAATTAGATTTGACAAGGTCAATTGGGAATTGAGCTTTGTAATTATTTTGATTTTATTTATATGGATTATCTCGATCTCATTACTAGAATTGCAAGTTTGGCAAGTTAACCTCGGTTAAATCAGGTTTTTTTTTTCTTTTTTATGATATTATCTCGATCTTATGACCTGAGTCATAGATTTTGCGAATTGAATCGAGTTGTTCTGTTATGTTCTTTTTTAATCTCATCCTTCAATATTGAGTTGATTGATAACTGAATCTAGTTAGTAGAATGAGTTACATGCATAAATCGTTAAGAAAACTCAAAAGAAATCAACTATCCAAGAGATAAAAAACAATGCAAATTGTACGAAAATTCTACGCTAGAAAACTAAAACTGCCTAAACACCCTAAAAACAAGAGCAATTTAGCCTCAATAGGGAGGGGCTAGTGGTTTACCACTAGTCCTGTTTAGAACATTGTTTCCCTTCAGAAAACAAAGGGCCAATATCGATTTTCACCAAAAAATATGTTTTGAATAGTACCGCTGTCGTAAATAAACATTACCGCAGCAAGCAAAAATTATGTTTCTCTTTTTTTTTCCAGAAAAATAAATAACAATCACAGAAAATAAAAATAATAGCACAAGAATCAACTAAAATTACTTCCCCGACAACGGCACCAATTTTATTGTGATGTCGCAGTCGCACAAATTAATTATCCTAACTTAAAAACATAACACACAAAATAGTATAGAGCAAGCAAGGGGTCGATCCCACAAGAAAGGCTCAAGTCAGATTTTTATGCTAGATGATATGCAATTTAGGGGTGGGGATTAGATGTTATCTAGGCTAAAACAAAAGAAAACATAAAACTATCAAGCAAAATTAAATAAAATCAGAAAATTATTAAGAAAGCAAACATTGGTTGCAAGTAAACATCCACCTACGAAAATCAAAACTGATCATGAAAACAAAACATCAATTTATATTATGAATATTTATTTCTTCTTAACATTGGTTAGTTAACAGATTCGTCGTATAACCCTAACCATTAAACAACCACAGTGTCCGTACTAGTAATTTAATTCAATGGCAGCCTTAAGAACTAGATAAGTTGATTAATCAATGAAACATAATTGTCTGCAGTCTATGTTTGATTTGATTGAATGTTCTCCCTAAGAATAACATAGATTCGCCACAATTATTAAACTCGGTTGCTTTACAAGTTCATATACCACAACTCTAGTTTTGATATCAAACTTAGCAATAGATTGTCTACAATAATAACTTAGAATCTGCTATAGCAATTAAAATAAACAATCATAGGAAAAATAAGCATAGGAGAACAAACATATTCATCATATAAACAAAAAAGAAAAGGTAAAATAAATCTCACAGTTCTTGAAATCCAAAGGTTTCTATGTTCTTGCAACCAAGAAAACGAGTTTAACCTTGCATGTTTGTTGAACAACTAATAAAAAAGAAGGAGGAATGCATGATTTTGGGTTTATTAGAGGAGGGGGCGTTTTCTCCTCTTGGCTGGCTGCCCCCCCTCTCTTCTCTCATTCTTTTTATATCCTAGGAAACCCTAGTCTCTATTTTACAAAATAATCCTCCCTTTAGTAGATTGTTTACATTTAAGTACTTCAATAACTATTTTTCTAAAAAAAAAAAAAAAAGAAATAACCTTGCATGAAATCTTCAAGATTTGACTTATAGGAGCTAAATTGCTAAAATAAAAACTTGGATATTGGTTTAGATGCTTCAGAATGTAATTTAAACTTGTTTTTCCACGAAACCTGTTTTCTAACAGAATTTAGTTGTCATCTTTGAAAAATAATATCTCCCTCATATGAAATCATTTTTTACCAAAATTGGGAGCGTTGATAGGCCTTTGAGTCAGAAATCCAACAAAATTGAGTTTGCATCAATTGAACTTCTGTAGCTCTAGATATTCAAGTCAGAATGGTTGAAGGTCAACACTAGCAGATTGTGAGATTTGACTTTGAAAGCTGCAATTTCCATGCTCTTCCTTATTTTATTTCCGTGTCTTAGATGTCCAAAAAGGTATGGATGTTAGATTTTTAATGCCACTGGAATCACTTCATTTCAACTTTAAAGTTCACGCTCTGTACAAAACATCGACTGAATGTCAAATATGTCATTACCCTCCAATTTATTCATTTTTGCATCTTTCATCCAAAAGTGCTTTCAAAACATAAAAACAAAGAAATCAAGGCATTATATATATAAAACATAGGCAAAAACACTAGTTAAATATGGGTAAAACTATCGAATAATATGGTTGCATCACTGTCAGTCAAACTTACTAGTCATTCGAGTTGCTTTTGGTTTAATTTTTTATTTTTTCCACTAGACAAAAAATATTAGCAATATCTAAACAATCTTTTATACATTTGAAAATGCTTTTGATTCGACTCGTAGTGTCACACGGGTCAATGATTTAGTTTTAGCCAAAATAGCTAGAAAGTAAGAAAAAAAAATACTCTTATAATGAGTGATAAATATTTTATTATTATTCAAAATATATATGATATGAATATTTAAGTTTATGTTATTTCATGTTGTTAATTGCTTTTAAATTATGTTAAAGAATTTTCTAACTATTTAATGACATTTTTTTAAAATTATTATTTTTTTATTATAGTAGAATTTAAAAAAAAATACATACTCTTAAATAAATAATTTAAATTTAAACAATGCATAATAATTAAAAAAAAACTACTATGTCATTTAGCTAATATCTTCATTTTATGCATCTCATAATATTCAGTCAAATATAAAAGCATGCTTGTCATATTTATCAACATTATTCTCTCTTCATCTTTTTGTTGTTCTATAAAATTTATTCTTTCATTATAACAATATTGTCTTGATCTGTTCTTTGGCTTTGTCATGTTTTGCATTTGCTTTCTCTAAAGCTTAAGTTTTTTCATAAATTTCCATCTTTTTATGTTCCATTTTCAATTTATGTTATTTGTAATCCTCTACGATCAATCCAATATAGGGACTTGTGATACCTTTTTGTCTTTTTTTAACTTGCTTCTTCATCATCTTTTTTACCTATCGGTCTCCTCATATTGTTGTTGTCACCAAGTACAACATCATATTCTTCTAAGTTGATTGAATTTTGAGTAAGAGGAGAATAAGTTCTAGGAATTGCATTTCTAACATTTTTGGATTTTTTTTGAATTTTTATAATCCATTTAGGCTGGCTCTTCAATTTCTCTCAGTAATGTTCAAACACAGAATGGTTGATCTTGAATTTTATTATATGCAATCCCCGCTCAATTGACCTAATATTAAAGCACATTGGAATGCATTAGTTAAAAAATATTGATAAATTAAATGAATTGAAATATATGAGTTTTTAAATTAACAATACCTTATCTTTGTTTGTGAAACTACTTTAGTTTTTATTTTTTATTTGGGTATAGTGTAAACAAAATTTTTTCATCATTAGTTGAATGGTTGACTAACGATGCATTAAAAACTTGATGTATGCTCGAATATAAAATTCTTGTTTTCGTTGTACTTGTCATGAATTCTTTTCCAATATGTCTTTCTTTTTTATTCATTTCCACAAATTGGATCCATGCGTGATATGATTCATGTTCAACCTTGGATTCCTTATAGTAAGCATTCAGTTATGTGTTTCAGATTGGATGTTGATACGATTCAGTATATGGTTCAACCTTGGGTTTTTCATGGTGGGTTTTTACCTAGGGATGCATTCAGTCAGATTAAGGTTCTTATGGATGATGGGTTCGACCCAATTCTTTTGGTAGGTAGTTAGGCCAAATCAGGACAAACTGTACTTGAGATGTTTTTAGGTAATAAATAGAGTTTATTTGAAGTTTATTTTGGGTTTGATTTGGTCCCTATTAATTATATGGGTTTGGGCCACATAGGATCTAAAGTTGGCTTGGGATAATTAAAATATTGGGATCAGATCATATTTGTTTGAGATTGATTTTCTAATTCTATAAGGACTTAAATTAGCAAAGTATTCTCCTAAAATTCAAGGAAATTTCATTCATTATTCTCAAACTGATGCAAACCTTTTGATCACGTGGTCAAGCAACTTCAAATGAAAATTATTCTTACCCAAGAAAGTAAAAAAAATCATATTTGAGAAGTGTGATATAATGGAAACTTGTTGTAAGGCATCCTATTGGAATTAAATTGAATGATGTCACAAGGTCAATTATACCTTGATAAATTAGATTTGATCCTTATCCTAGCAAATATAACATATTGCATCCCGTAAAACACAAGTTTATTTTATAATTCATGGCTATCTGCTTTCATCATACAAAACACTTATATAATGCTTCAAAATAACCCTAATAGATCCCTATATGTGGGCTAATTTGAGTCCACTTATAAAATTGACCCAAATAAATAATAATAAACCAAAGACTAAGAAGAAAATAATAAAAATTTAAAATTAATATCCTAGATATGCTAGAATTATATTTGCCACCTCTAAGAAGTCTCAAATAGACTAGAAAATCTTATTTGAATGTAGAATTAATTATAAAGTCTTTTAGACTTGTTGTGCTTGCTTTTCTTGTTTTACATGGACAATTAATGAAGAAAATCTCCCTTTTTATATACATGCCAATTTAGTTTTCTTCCTAGACTAGGAGAATCATTAATTAATCATTCCTAGTTTAAGAAATCAGATCTAGCAACGCCCTTAGCATCCTTTGTTGATTATGAAACTTCTTTCTTCGTTGATAAATATTCTCCTAAATAATAAGAAAAATAATGAACAAAATTGCCTTAAATTTTAGGAAAATATTTTATTGATTTAAGTCCTTGTAGAATTAGGAAATCAACTTCAAAAAAATTTGATATGATCTGAACATCTTAATTAACTCAAACCAACTTTGGACCCCTGTGGCCCAAACCAATATTCATTAATAGGAACCAAATCAGACCCAAAATACACTTTAAAAAAACTTTCTTTGCTGCCTAAAAATATTTCATGCATAACCTGTCCTGATCTGGCTGAATTACCCACTAAAAGAATTGAGTTGACCCATTGTCCATAAGAACCTTAATTTGATTGAATCCATTTTGAGGTAAAAACTCATCATGAAAAATCCAAGGTTGAACCATATACTAAATTGTATCAACAATCAATTTCAAACACATAAACATAACTGAATGTTTACTATAAGAAATCCAATGCTGAACTTGAAGTGTATCAAGGAGGTAGTTGTTAAGGTGAGATGACGGTAGCAGCATAGAATGTGGTGGTGAGGTGGTCGTGAAAAAGAAGATGGTGAATGAGGAGGTGGTAGTGGTGGTAAAATAAGAGCAATGATGGGGGGAGATGGTGGTGGTGGTGGTGGTGGTGAGATGAAGGTGATGGTGATGGTTTAATAGTTGAATGATATTGTAAATGAGTTATTATTTATAAAATATTTTATGAAAATTCTTTGGCTAAAAATATTTTTCATATTAAATGAACTAAGTTTGATTGACTATAAAATATTTTTTATTAATCACATGAAAATATTTTCTGGAAACAAGCATCGAGGGGACCTAGAAAACAATTTCTTGTAAAATATTTTATACATAACAAACATACCCTAAATTTAATATTTAGCTAATCAGTCCATCATCCCGGCCATCCATACGGATGCCATTATCCAAAGCTAATCATTCTTTGTTCCGGCCATCCGATCGGATGCCATTAGCCGAAGCTAATCATTCATTTGTCCCGGCCATCCACTCGGATGCCATTAGCCGAAGCTAATCAGTCCATTATCCCGGCCATCCATACGGATGCCATTAGCCGAAGCTAATCAACCTTTAATCAACATTTAAGCATTCGACAATCTAATATCAGTTCTAACAATATGGTAATACTCAAGTTAAATATTTCAATATTCAACATATGAAAAGGGAAGGTGCAAGTCATCTACCTGAAATAGAAGCTCTATTTGTACTCCCCTGCTGCTGCTGTTGTTGCCCCAAGCCTGTGGTCCCTCCTGAAATTCACAGGTTTATCCCATAAGTTCCTCTCACTCACGAATATGTTTTATTATAAACATATCAACAACCAATAAGTCTTTCTTTCAGTCATCATTTCTATATACATATATTTGAACTATTTCTACGTAAAATCCGAACTGTTACTGTCTCGTTTTTGAACTGTTACTGTCTCATTTTTGAACTGTTATTATCTAGACATTTTTGAACTGTCACTGTCTCATTTTTGAATTGTTACTATCTAGACATTTTTGAACTATCACTGTCTCATTTTTGAATTGTTACTATCTAAACATTTTTTGAACTGTCACTGTCTCATTTGGTGACCCATGATGGGAGTTCTATAACTCTAAATTGAGCAAGACCAATTTCATTAATTAGCCAACATTCAAAACTACAATTTCTATAAGGAATATGATCCTAATTCTTTCATCCTCCTACCCGAAATCTCTTGAAAATCAAGAGACGAAACTGTCCAGATTCGTCAACCTTTCTATTTACACACAGCACAAGAAGTTCTTTAATTTAGTAACTCATACTTTTTCCTCAATTTAAGTCTAAGAACTAAAATCTATGATTTAACATCCAGTCATCAATTCAAAATCAACTTGCAAAAACTCATAAAAACAGGTTTAGAATTCCTTACTTTCAGCACACAACATCACAGCAGAACACATTAATTCCAGCACAACAACATCACAGCAGAACACATTAATTTCTGCATAAAATCTTTCAATAAATTTCAGCAGAACACACATACATGCATGCTGGCCCACCCCATAGTTAGAGCCAGCCCTCTAACATGATTTGTTATTTCCATTTTATTTATTTGTTAGATGTTCTGAAATTGGCTTTATTTCACTTTTGTTTGCTTGTTCTCTTATTTAATTTCAGCTTCCTTCACAGCTGGCTTAGGTCTTAGATCAATTCTTTTCTTAGGGTTTTTCTTCTTCATTTTCGTTTTTTGATCTTAAGGGGGAGAGGAAGAGAGTTTCATGGCCCGTACCTTCTGAATTTAACAAATTTTGAGGAAGGTTTGACACTATTCTTTTCTCTTCAGCTGCTGGTTCTCCTCATTCTTCCTCCTCTCACGTTTTCCAGCTCTCTTTTTCCTCTCCTCTATGCAGCTGCCCACTCCTCTCTCATGGTCTCATCTCTCCCTCACAAGTTCGCAAAGTCATCTCTACTGGTTTGATTCACGTTTCTGTTGTGAAAGGGGAAGGAAGGAATGACATGCAGTTGCTGGTTTGGGAAGAAGATGGATCATTCACTCTCCTCTCCTTATATTTATACTCCCCATCAAAAGAAATGGGTTGTTTGGGGGTTGGTTTAGATGTATCCTTATCCTTGTTTTGGTTTATCTAAAGCCGGTTTTTTTTTTTCTTTTCTTTGGTGATTACATTCTCCCCACCTAAATATGAATTTCGTCCTCGAAATTTAAGCAGTTTCACACTCCATACCTGGTAGTTCAAATAAATTGGGGTACTTTTTCCTCATCTTAGCCTCCCTCTCCCAAGTTTCCTCTTCTACTTGAGCATTTCGCCATAAGATTCTGACGATGGGGATCTTTTTGCTCCGTAGCTCCTTCACTTCTCGATCTTGTATCCTTATGGGCCTCAATTCCAGTGTTAAGTCTTCCTTGACTTCTACTGGGACCTGGGGTAGAACTCGGGCGGGGTCCACGTCAGCCTTCCTTAACAAGGAGACATGGAACACATCATGGACCTTGGCTAACTGTGGGGGCAAATCCACTTTGTAGGCTACTGGTCCTACTCGTTGTAAGATTTTGAAGGGTCCGATGAAGCGGGGAGTTAACTTCCCTTTTAATCCAAACCGTAACATGTTCTTCCATGGGGCTACCTTCAAGAACACCTGGTCCCCCATACTGAACTCGAGAGGTCTTCTCCTCACATCGGCATACTTCTTCTGTCTATCCTGTGCGGCTTTGATGCGATCCTTGATAGTTCTCACTTTCTCCGTGGTGACTTGGACCCACTCTGCGCCATATAACTTCCTGTCCCCAATTTCCTCCCAACACAAAGGAGTTCTGCACCTCCTACCATACAAGGCTTCATATGGGGCCATCCCTATTGTGGCTTGGTGACTATTGTTATACGTGAACTCCACCAATGCCATGTGTTCCTCCCAGTTTCCTCCAAATTCTAGCACACAAGCCCGTAATAGGTCTTCCAAGACTTGGATGACTCTTTCTGATTGGCCATCCGTTTGAGGGTGAAACGCAGTGCTCATGTCCAATCTTGTCCCCAAGGCATGTTGTATGCTGGGCCAAAGTCGAGAGGTGAACCTGGGATCTCGATCCGATACAATGGACACCGGAATCCCATGAAGTCGTACCACCTCATTTATGTAGATCTTGGCAAGCTTGTCCACCGAGTCGGTCATCTTTATAGGCAAGAATAGTGCGGATTTCGTCAACCGATCTACAATAACCCATACCGCATCATTTCCTGTCCTCCCTTTGGGAAATCCTAACACGAAATCCATGGTGATCATCTCCCATTTCCATTCTGGAATTTGTAATGGTTGTAATGGTCCCGCAGGCCTTTGGTGTTCAACCTTGACTTGTTGACATATCCCACACTTTGACACATATTCAGCTATTTCCCTTTTCATATTAGGCCACCAATAGAGGTGTTTCAAGTCTCGATACATCTTAGTGCTGCCAGGATGTATGGAGAATTTGGACTCATGTGCTTCTTGTAGAAACATTCGTTTGACTGTTTCGTCATCAGGCACGTACAACCGTTGTCCCATCATCAAGGATCCATCATCTGCTACTCGGAATTTCATTTCTACCCCGGCTTCCACCTTCTTCCTAATCTCGGACCCCACCTTGTCATGGAATTGGGCATGTAGTATCTGTTCTCGATATGTTGGTCGCACCACTAATTGGGCTACCAAACCACCTCCTGCATTAATACCCAAAACTGCACCCAACTCTTTTAGTTCTGCCAATTGCTGCTCCCTTCCCACTGTTATGCTTCCCAAGAAGGCTTTATTTTTTCGACTGAGGGCATCTGCTACCATGTTTGCTTTCCTCGGGTGATATTCTATGGTGCAATCATAATCCTTAATGAGCTCTATCCACCTTCTTTGTCGCATGTTCAACTCCTTTTGCGACATCAGATACTTCAGACTCTTATGATCAGTAAAAATTTGGGTTCGAGACCCATACAAATAGTGTCTCCATATCCTCAAGGCAAATACTACAGCTGCCAACTCCAGGTCGTGCACCAGGTAGTTCACCTCATGAGTCTTTAATTGCCTTGATGCATAAGCGATCACCTTCCCATGTTGCATCAAAACACACCCCAATCCCTTCCCCGAAGCATCACTATATACCACAAAACCCTCGGTCCCTGAGGGGAGGGTTAACACTGGAGCAGTGGTGAGCCTCCTCTTCTATTCTTGGAAGCTTGCCTCACATTCTTCCGACCACACCCATTTCTTATCTTTCCTAGTTAGCTGGGTCAAAGGGGTTGTAATCAGGGAAAAACCTTCGATAAATCTCCGATAGTATCCTGCAAGTCCCAGGAAGCTACGTATTTCAGTGATCGAAGTCGGTCTTTCCCATTTCAAGACTGCTTCAACTTTTTGGGGGTCAACAAAAACACCTTCAGCTGAAATGACATATCCTAGAAACGTCACTCTTTTAAGCCAAAATTCACACTTACTCAGTTTTGCATATAGCTGGTGATCTCTCAAGGTTTGTAAGGTTCGTCTCAAGTGTTCCTCGTGCTCCTCGAAAGAATTCGAGTATACCAGTATATCATCAATGAATACCACCACAAACTTATCCAGGTATGGTTGAAAAACCCGATTCATCAAATCCATGAAGAGAGCTGGGGCGTTCGTCAACCTAAATGGCAGCACCAAAAATTCATAGTGTCCGTAACGAGTTCTAAATGCGGTCTTTGCTACATCCGCTTCTTTAATCTTCATCTGGTAGTACCCTGATCTCAAATCTATCTTCGAAAATGCCCTTGCTCCCTTTAGTTGGTCGAACAAATCATCTATTCGAGGTAACAGATACTTGTTTTTCATTGTTATTTTGTTCAACTGTCGATAGTCAATACAAAGTCTATGGGTTCCATCTTTCTTTCTTACAAATAGGACCGGTGCTCCCCAAGGAGAATTACTGGGCCGTATGAACCCTTTGTCTAATAATTCCTGTAATTGAGTCTTTAACTCGTTCAGTTCTGCTGGAGCCATCCGGTACGGTTGTTGGGCTATGGGTGGAACTCCAGGAATAGTGTCTATAGACACTTCTACCTCTCGCTCCGGGGGTAGTCCTGGTAGTTCTTCTGGAAACACATCTAGGAAATCCTTCACCACAGGAATATCCTTCAATTGTGGACCTTCATCATCAGAGTTTAAGATGTATGCGAGGTATCCCATACATCCCTTTCTTAAAAGTTTTTAGGTTGTTACCACCGATATTAAAGCATTTAGTTTGAGAACTCTCTCTCCATCAAAAGTCTTTTTCTCGCCCTTAGGTGTTTGGAAAGTAATAGTTTTAGCATAACAATCGATTAGTGCCTTGTATTTACTCAACCAATTCATGCCCAGTATTATGTCAAAATCATGCAGCTCTAAGGGAATCAAGTCTACTTCTGTTTCATACCCAGATAAACTAACCCCCACATCCACATATACAATATTTGTTTCAACCATGTTTCTCATTGGAGTTCCAATTACAAACCCCTTCTCTACCATTTTTACTTCTTTTATCAATTTAGTGACAATTCTCTTAGCAATGAATGAGTGGGTGGCACCCGAATCAAACAACACATGCACATTAAAACCATTCAATAGTAGTGTACCTGCTACTACATCTGATGCAGCCTTGGCCTCCTCCTGTGTCAGGTGGAAAACCCTCCCCGGGGTCCGATCATTTTGTGCCCTCGGCTTCCCTCGACTGGAGTTTGCCCTTGATTGAGAAGATCTCACTGGCCTATTAACGGTGACTGACTGCTGGTGGCTCTGACTGGGCTGTCTGTAGCTCTGAACTTGTCCGGTGTTCCTTTTGGGGCAGTCCCTCTTGTAATGACCTCTTCCACCACAGTAATGACACCCTTGACTAAGATACTGGCAGTTCCTCCACCTATGGCCCTCTCCTCTGCACACAAAACACCGCCCGGGGGAAACTGAACAATCCCCAGGGTGTTTTTGTCCACACTTTACACAAAAAGGATAGTCAACACCCTTGCGGTCACTGGTCCCAGTAGAAGAGTTTGCCCTCGAGTGCGACTGTCCAACCATCACTCTCCCACTTGACTGCTGGTGAGGCAGTAATATCAAACTCCCCTTTTTTCCGTACTGCTCAAACACTCCACTTTTTCCTTTCTTCGGGTGCGGTGGTCTGCCACTGAAATAGTCCCCATCTCTCTTTTTGCTTATATCCTGATACCCCCCTTGGCTTTCTCCAATACATGCCTCCAGAGCTTGTGCAGCCTCAATCAACTCCCTCACCGATTTAAATCGCAAGGCGATCAATCCTTGTCTCAAATCCTGTCGTAAACCATCTCTCAACTTTTCAATCATATGTTCCTCTGTCGGCACATAGTGTGGGGTGAACAATGAGAGGTCATGGAATCTCCTTTCATACTTCAATACTGACATATCACCCTGTCTTAATGCCAAGAACTCTTGTTCTTTCACCTTGCGATGATACTTGGAATAAAACTGATTCTCAAACTCTGTCTTGAAATCACTCCAAGTTAGTGTCTCGGTCGCACGCCTCAGCTGAACTGTTTCCCACCATGTCATGGCCCTATCAGACAGTAACTGGGATGCACAATTTACCCTCAAACCCTCGGGTATGCTTATTTGAATCATTGTCTTTTCCACCTTCCTGATCCATCTTCCAGCTATCTCTGCATCTTGTTCCCCCATATACGGTTCACAGCCCATTTCCCTCATACTTTTGACTAATCGCACCCGTGGCACCACATTATCCATGGTCATGCTAGTCGTAGGGGCTGCTGGTGGAATCTGCGTGGTGGGAGTTGCTTGTGCCGCTGAACTAGGCATGCCTTCCATCACGGCTTTAACTATTTGTACAAGGAGTCCCGCATCTACATATTGTGGGGGCACACCAGTTGGAACAGTAGATGGTTGTGCTTCTGATCTTTCTCGCTGCTCCGTTGCGACTGGGGGTGTTTCCTCTGTCCGATTAGGCCTCGAGCCTTCCCCTGCCACCGTATCTTCCCCCTGCAAGGTTTCAGGTAGTAGTATCGGAGCATGAGATGCCGTATCATCCAAGGGATCTTCATCTTGCCAACCTTGGGTACCTTGGTTCATGCCCCTCCTTTCGAAGGAGGGCGGCTCAGTTCGTGTCCCTTGTCGGGTGCGTACCATCCTGAAATTTGTCGTAACAACACATTTATTAATGATCCTCAGGATCTATACCAAGTGCTCTGATACCAACTGTAACAACCCGGCTTTCCAAGCCCAAATCAACAGTAATTTTTTTTTTTTATATATATTTAAAACACATGGTGTCGGTAATTAGGGAACTTGAAGCTTCACATCATCAAACTACAATCCATACAATCCACATTTCATTTAAAAGTGAAATCTTACACAAACACATAATATCAAAGTTGCATGATTTGAAGATCATATTAAAAGAATATATACATAGTCATAAGTTTTGCATTCCTATCCCACTAATAGACATCACATTTTTAAACAAAAAGGATCTAGTAAAAGTTATACATTCAGTACATTGATCCATACAAAATACATTGTGATATAGAATGCATCTACATGATTCCTTGCAAAAGTAGGTTCCCGTGTATCGGGTTTCCTAAACATCTCATTGGTGTGATGTCCCTGCAGTAGTATAAAACATTTAAGAGGATGAAAATACTTAATAATAATAATAATGGTACTAACGGTTTGGCCATTAAATAAAGTATTAACATTTATAATTTATTCATGTAGTTGATATAACAACTAGTAATACAATTAGATGCACAAGTTTTCGAATTGTAACTAGCCGAAACTAATCATTCTTTTCTCCCAACCATCCACTCGGACGCCATTAGCCGAAGCTAATCATTCTTCGTTCCGGCCATCCTTTTGGATGCCATTAGCCGAAGCTAATCATTCATTTGTCCCGGCCATCCACTCGAATGCCATTAGCCGAAGCTAATCAGTCCATCATCCCAGCCATCCATACGAATGCCATTAGCCAAAGCTATTCAATCTTTGTTCCGGCCATCCGTTCGGATGCCATTAGTCGAAGCTAATCATTCATTTGTCCCGGCCATCCACTCGGATGCCATTAGCCGAAGCTAATCAGTCCATTATCCCGGCCATCCATACGGATGCCATTAGCCGAAGCTAATCAACCTTTAATCAACATTTAAGCATTCGACAATCTAATATCGGTTCTAACAATATGGTAATACTCAAGTTAAATATTTCAATATTCAACATATGAAAAGGGAAGGTGCAAGTCATCTACCTGAAATAGAAGCTCTATTTGTACTCCCCGCTGCTGCTGCTGTTGTTGCCCCAAGCCTGTGGTCCCTCCTGAAATTCACAGGTTTATCCCATAAGTTCCTCTCACTCACGAATATGTTTTATTATAAACATATCAACAACCAATAAGTCTTTCTTTCAGTCATCATTTCTATATACATATATTTGAACTATTTCTACGTAAAATCCGAACTGTTACTGTCTCGTTTTTGAACTGTTACTGTCTCATTTTTGAACTGTTACTGTCTTGAACTGTTACTGTCTCATTTTTGAACTGTTACTGTCTTATTTTTTTGAACTGTTACTGTCTTGAACTGTTACTGTCTCATTTTTGAACTGTTACTGTCTCGAACTGTTACTGTCTTGAACTGTTACTGTCTCATTTTTGAACTGTTATTATCTAGACATTTTTGAACTGTCACTGTCTCATTTTTGAATTGTTACTATCTAGACATTTTTGAACTATCACTGTCTCATTTTTGAATTGTTACTATCTAAACATTTTTTGAACTGTCACTGTCTCATTTGGTGACCCATGATGGGAGTTCTATAACTCTAAATTGAGCAAGACCAATTTCATTAATTAGCCAACATTCAAAACTACAATTTCTATAAGGAATATGATCCTAATTCTTTCATCCTCCTACCCGAAATCTCTTGAAAATCAAGAGACGAAACTGTCCAGATTCGTCAACCTTTCTATTTACACACAGCACAAGAAGTTCTTTAATTTAGTAACTCATACTTTTTCCTCAATTTAAGTCTAAGAACTAAAATCTATGATTTAACATCCAGTCATCAATTCAAAATCAACTTGCAAAAACTCATAAAAACAGGTTTAGAATTCCTTACTTTCAGCACACAACATCACAGCAGAACACATTAATTCCAGCACAACAACATCACAGCAGAACACATTTATTTCAACACAACAACATCACAGCAGAACACATTAATTTCTGCATAAAATCTTTCAATAAATTTCAGCATAACACACATACATGCCCTCTAACATGATTTGTTATTTCCATTTTATTTATTTGTTAGATGTTCTGAAATTGGCTTTATTTCACTTTTGTTTGCTTGTTCTCTTATTTATTTTCAGCTTCCTTCACAGCTGGCTTAGGTCTTAGATCAATTCTTTTCTTAGGGTTTTTCTTCTTCATTTTCGTTTTTTGATCTTAAGGGGGAGAGGAAGAGAGTTTCATGACCCGTACCTTCTGAATTTAACAAATTTTGAGGAAGGTTTGACACTATTCTTTTCTCTTCAGCTGCTGGTTCTCCTCATTCTTCCTCCTCTCACGTTTTCCAGCTCTCTTTTTCCTCTCCTCTATGCAGCTACCCACTCCTCTCTCAAGGTCTCATCTCTCCCTCACAAGTTCGCAAAGTCATCTCTACTGGTTTGATTCACGTTTTTGTTGTGAAAGGGGAAGGAAGGAATGACATGCAGCTGCTGGTTTGGGAAGAAGATGGATCATTCACTCTCCTATCCTTATATTTATACTCCCCATCAAAAGAAATGGGTTGTTTGGGGGTTGGTTTAGATGTATCCTTATCCTTGTTTTGGTTTATCTAAAGCCGGTTTTTTTTTTCTTTCTTTGGTGATTACAAGAAATACCACACAAATGAAGAGACATGTTTTATAAAAATTAAATGGGATGAATTTTATTTTCATAAATTTATTTAATGTGTCATAGTACTTGGATATCTCTTTATGTGGCACCTAGAACTTGTGAGTCATTTTCAATAATGAGTATATCTTGAGATTCTCAAAGCATTATTTGTCCAAGCTAAAAGTTGCATGTAAAACTCATCGGTGCTTCAACAAAATTCTACAAAATTGGTCTCAAGTTCTTATGTCAGGATATTTACATTTTCATGAACAACTTGTTATAATATATTTGTTATACCCTAGAATTAGTTGTTGCCCATGAACTGTGCTTATAATGTGTTTCTTACACCATCCCAAGTTAGATGAAGTGTGCTTAAAACATGTTTGTTTCACTCCAAAATCATTGTGATATGTTTAACCCTACAAAGTAGAATGGTACGTGGGTATGTGCATGGTGCAGATAGTGGAACACGTACGTGGGGGTGAATGAGGAATGAGTCTTTGTTAGTTACTGATGGTTGCTAGAAACTAGTGTAGTGGGAGGAATATTTTCTTATTGTTAGTTTTATATTGTTAGTGCTTTCCTATTTTTAAGCAGGTTGTTTACCTTAGTCTAGTTGGCTTTAAAATGTAGCCAATAAGTTGTTTTGAATTATGCAGAAAATAATAAATATCATCCTTCCCACTCTTGCCTCTTCTTCTTTTCCTCCCTGATTCTTTTATGGTTGATAGTAAATTACACATCAATTGGTATCAGAGCCAGGTCACACCATGGACACCAGAGGAAAATCCAACGCTTAGTTTCGCAGCGAGGTCAATGAAGCTTTGGCTAGACACGAATCCAACTTTGATCAGGTGCATGGCACTTTACAAACTATACTGACTGAGTTACAAGCCTTACGCATCTCCAAGAGTCCAAGAATGAATCCTCCAGAGTTGAACCCATTTGCTCTTGCTGAATCATCAGGTCAGAACTCAAGAACCCATCAATCCTCACTTAAATTGATTTTTTCAAAATTCAGTAGGGAAGATCCAATGGGGTGGATTTACAAATCTGAGTAGTACTTTGAGTACAACAATGTTTCACCTGTCCAACGAGTGCCGCTTGCCTCCTTCCATCTAGAAGGAATAGCCTTACAATGGCATAGATGGATGACTAAATTCCAGGGACCATTAACATGGAAGGAATTCACCAAAGCCATTCTTCGATGTTTTGGTCCAATTGATTTTGAAGACCCCTCCGAAGCTCTTTCAAAACTACGACAAACTACCACCATTGCAGCCTATCAAGAAGAGTTTGAAAAACTCTCCCATCAAGTTGATGGCCTTCCAGAAACCTTTCTTATTGGTTGTTTTATTGTAGGTCTAAGAGATGACATTCGCCTGGATGTCAAGATTAAGCATCCAACCACACTATTTGATACCATCAGTGTCACAAGGTTGAATGAAGAATGAAACCAACTTCAAAAGAAGGTAACACACCCTTATCAGATCCAACCAACTGCAGCTACAACAAAAACAAGCATGAGTAATATTGTCGGGGTACTTGGACCTCCACCAAATCTGTGGTAGAACACGAATCCCACATCAAATGTCAGACGTATTTCCACCTAGGAAGCACAAGAACGACGAGAAAAAGGCTTGTGCTACTATTGTGATGAGAAGTTCATTCCGGGTCATCACTGCCAACGATCCCAATTATTCATGATTTGTGATACAAATGATCAAGATTCTATGGAACAATTGGAGTTACTATAAGCGGCAGAGGACCAAGAAGTTATTCCTGAAATTTCCTTCCATACAATTGCAAGTACAGCTCATCCTCAAACCCTTCGGGTGATAGGAAGATTGAGGAGCAAAGAAGTCATGGTATTGATAGATGGTGGAAGCACACAACTTTATCGATCAATTCATAGTCAACAAATATGAGTTACCTGTGGTTCCTAATAAAAAATTCCAGGTGACAGTAGCCAACGGGGAGAAGATAGATTACACAGGGTTGTGCACCATCATGATACAAGGATAGATTGTTACAGCATATTATTTTATTCTTCCGGTAGCAGCGTGCCTAATAGTGTTGGGAGTGCAGTGGCTTGTGACACTAGGTCCAATGGAGACAGATTATAAAAGACTTACCATGTCTTTCAAAAAAGATGGGAATTTATGTGTTTTTCAAGGGTTGAAATAATCAGGACTACAAGTTTTGACAGAAAAGGAGTTCAATACTATGGATGTCTCTAGCCATTTCTTTGCTATCATTCTAGTATGCTCCATTACCCAGCCATATTCACATCCATCTGAAATAGCCCAACTCTTATCCAACTTCTCTCATGTTTTCAACCCTCCTACATCCTTACCACCTAAACGATCACATGACCATCAAATTATGTTGCAGATTAAACTCACCTCCTACACTATCCCAACGTCCAACTAGTCAGTGTAAGACCTTACAGATATCCATATTATCAAAAGACCAAGATTGAACGGATGGTGAAAGAGCTAATACACACATGATTCATACGCCCCAGCCATAGCCCATTCTCCTCATCGGTCTTGTTGGTCAGAAAAGTAGACGGGGATTAATGTTTTTGCATAGACTATCGAGCTCTAAATGATCTTACCATCAAGGATAAATATCCTATTCCAGTTATCGATGAACTTCTTGACGAATTACACGGAGCAAATTTTTTTTCCAAGCTCGATCTTTGTGCTGGTTATCACTAAATCAGAGTACAGGAAGATGACATTCCTAAAACGACATTTAGAACACATGAAGGCCACTATGAGTTTGTTGTCATGCCATGTGGACTTACCAACGCACCTACAGCCTTCCAAGGACTTATGAATGATCTCTTCCATCCTCACTTATGAAAATTCATTCTTGTCTTCTTTGACGACATTTTGGTGTATTCAAAATCTTGGGAGGATCATTTAAGTCACCTCCACATTGTTTTGACAATCTTGTCTACTAATAATTTATTTGCAAGGAATCTAAAAGCAGGTTTGGGGTTACTTTAGTTGATTATTTAGGCCATGTCATATCAGAGCAAGGAGTTTCTATTGATTTGTCCAAAATTCTAGCAATTATGGAATTGCCAACTCCAACCACAATTAAAGGGGTCCGAGGATTTTTGGGTTTAGCCAGGTAATACTGAAAATTTATTTAGAATTTTGGTTGCCATTGCTTGCTTCCCTTAATCAGTTGTTATCAAAAGACGGGTTCAAATGGAACGACATGGCAGAAAAGGCATTTAACGATTTAAAACAAGCATTAACATCTCCTCCAGTTTTGGCTCTACCAGATTTTACATAGTCGTTTGTCATTGAGTGTGATGCTTGCAGAGTTGGTATAGGAGCTGTGCTTTCTCAAAACAATTGTCCCATAGCTTACTTCAATGAGGCTCTTAAAGGTTCAACTCTAACTCTCTCCATATATGAAAAAGAGATGTTAGCAATTGTGAAGTCCATTAAGAAATAGAGACCATATTTTCTTGGCAAACCATTCATTGTGCGCACAAACCAGCAAAGTCTCAAATATTTGTTGGAGCAGCGCATTACTACACCAGCTCAGACCCGTTGGCTACCAAAGATTATGGGATATGAATCTATCATTGAGTGCAAGAAAGGAGTTGATAACTAGGAGGCTGATTCTCTCTCACGGGTAACTAAATTTCAGTTTCTATCCATTTCTACTCCATATGTTGATTGGTGGCAGAAGCTTCAATATGAAGTGGCACATGATCCATTCTTTAAGACCTTGGTTGACAGTACATCTTCCACTGCTGCATTTTTATACCGAGATGGAGTTTGGTTCAACAAGGGTAAGATTTATTTGAGTCCCACTTCCTCTTTGCTTAAAGATATCATTATGGAATGTCATTCTTCTCCTATGGGAGGTCATTTTGGATATCATAAAACACTATCCCGACTCAAACAAAGCTTTTCTTGGCCACAAATGCGTGGGACAATCAAAGAATTTTTAAGAAGTTGTGATGTTTGTCAGCTATACAAAACATATTCCATGCGACCTGCTGGATTACTTCGGCCATTATCAATTCCTGATAGGGTATGGACTGACATATCCATGGATTTCATTGAAGGGTTGCCACCATCCAGTGGTCATACGGTGGTTATGGTTGTTATTGATCGTTTGTCTAAATATGCATATTTTGTTCCTATGAAACATCTATATATAGTTGCCACGGTTGCACAAGCTTTCGTCTCTCACATAGTTCGGCTGCATGGAATCCTAGATTCCATAGTTAGTGATCGAGACCGAGTATTTATTAGTTTCTTTTTTGGTGCATTACTGTTTCAGCTTCAGGGAACTAAGTTATGCATGAGTTCAAGTTACCACCCTCAAACTGACGGGCAAACAAAGGTGATTAATCGCGTCTTAGAGCAGTACTTGCGGTGTTTTGCAGGGGACCAACCACGCAAATGGATTGACTGGATTCCATGGGAAGAATTTTGCTATAACACATTAGTCCATTCAGTAACCAAAATGACACCTTTTAAAGCAATGTATGGAGTTCCACCTCCAAACTTATTGATGTATGTTCTGGGAACTTCCAACGTACAGGCTGTTGATGGATATTTGCGTAATCGAGATGCCATCATAGTGAGTTGAGAAAGAATCTCTCATTAGCTCAAGCGCGAATGAAATGTCAAGCGGATCAGTAGCGTTGTGAGGTTAGCTATGAGGTGGGCGACTTTGTATACCTGAAACTACAACCTTACCGACAGACATCGGTGGCATTTCGCAGCTCTTTAAAGCTGTCACCCAGGTATTTTGGTCCATATAAAATCACAGAAAAACTTGGACCAGTAGCTTATCGTTTGGCTTTGCCTTTTAGGTTTCTTTTTGATTAACAATGTCTTTCATGTCAGCATGTTAAAAAAACATGTTGGCCCTGTCATTACCATCTCTACTCAGCTTCCTCATGTGACTGATAAAGCCAACATTCTCCCTCAACCTAAGATAGTTCTTGATCGCAGAGTCGTCCAAAAAGGCCAATACCATCCCAAGGTTGAAGTTCTTATTAAATGGAAAGGCACCTCAAATGATGATGCCACTTGGGAAGATGAACGCCGCTTGGCTAAGTCCTATCCTGCATTCCTTGCGAACAAGGAATCTTAAGGGTGGGGAATTGATATGTTTACCCTTTGCAGAGTAGAATGGTACATGGGTATATGCATGTGCAGATAGTGGGAAATACATACGTAGGGGTGAATGAGGAATGGGTCTTTGTTAGTTACTGATGGTTGATGGAAACTAGTGTAGTAGGGAGGAATATTTCCTTATTGTTAGTTTTGTATTGTTAGTGCTTTCCTATTTTTAAGTAGGTTGTTTACCTTTCTCAATTTAGTCGACTATAAAATATAGCCAATAAGTTTGTTTTGAATTATGCAGAAAATAATAAATATCATCCTTCCTACTCTTGCCTCTTCTTCTCTTCTTCCTTGATTCTTTTATGGTTGATAGTAAATTTACACATCACATTGCTGCAAAGTGTAGCCATTCTACTATGTTCTTCAAGCTTATTTCAAACTGATTTTGTTAACTTGTTTACATGCAAATTACTAGAAGCCATTAAGCTAAAGGCTATGGTTTGTTTTGCCCTAATAGGGTGAATTTACTGGCTGGGAAGTGCAATGACTTGCCATCACACGTTTGACTAAGTTTTTTTGCTAAAGCATGGACATGTATTTGATAAGATAATAGAGTTTGAAAGATCCTCTTTATCTAGGGCATTTGCATTCCTTCACCCGAAGTCAAAGGTTAACATTTTCAATGTATGAATGTTACATGTCAAAAAAAAAATACCAAGTAGTGAGTACTTGTGTCTTAAGAGCAATTTTGGGGCTTGATATTTTAGCGACAGTTCTAGGGAGAAAAAAACAATTCTAGTTGCAGATTTTTTTTGTTCTTCACTGTTGCAGTATTCATGGCTATTGCTCCACATCTATGAACTATTATTTTTGGAAGATTTCTTGTTGGTTTAGGAGTTGGGCTGGCATCTTCCCTAATTTATTGTGTTTAGGGCTAAATTTTAGCTTCATTGTTAGTAGTGATAAATGAAGGCTCGATGTGACAAAGACTTTATCCAATTCAATGCATTTTAAGTCGTTGCATTTGTTGCATTAAAATTGTCCACTACATCATCTCGAGTTATTTTGCCTTTAGGGATGAAGACGATATTTTTCTTATAGAAGCATTGATACAATTCAGGTTCAATCTTAAATTTATTTTAGTAACCATTCGGTTATATGTTTGAGATTAATTGTTAATACGGTTCAATATATGATTTGACCTGAGGCTTTCATTATGAGTTTTTACATAAAGATGCATTTGGTCAAATTCAGATTCTTATGAATGATGGGTTCAACCCAATTTTTTTAGTGTGTAGTTTGGCTAGATCAGGAGAGGCTCTATATATGAGATGTTTTTGGGTAGCAAAGAAAGTTTACCTGGAGTGTATTTTAGGTCTAATTTGGTCCCTATTAATAAACATGGGTTTGGACCACATGGGGTCCAAAGTTGGCTTGGGTTAATTAAGATGTTGGAATCATATCAGATTTATTTATGTTAGAATTCCTAATTCTATTAAGGATTTAAATCAACAAAATATTCTCCTTAAATTTAAGAAAATTTCATTCATTTTTATTTTTTTCTATTATTTAGGAGAATATTTATCAACAAAGGAGGAAGTTTCTTAATCAATAAAGGATGTTAGGGAGGTTGTCAGATCTAATTTTCTAAGTTAGGAAGGATTAACTAATGATTCTCCTAATTTAGGAAGGAAACTAAATTGGCAGTTATAAAAGAGGGAGATTTTCTTTATTAATTGTTGATGCGAACCTCGTGATTATATGGTCACGCAACTCATAATCAAGATTGAGATTTGATCTTGGAAAGCCAAAATAAGTCTGATAGGTGTATGACACAAAGGAAACATGCCCTATGGCACCAACACTATTGAAATAAAGTAGAACGATGCCACAAAACTAATTAATCTTCGATAAATCATATTTAGTTTGTTCAAGAACTAAAGAATGCAAGAATCACTCTCATACGTTAAAACTAAAGAATTTAGATGTAATATTCATCAATGGCTGTAAAAATTTAGGTTACATGAGTTTAAATAGTTCTTAAATAATTAACCCTTTAATGGATCTACCCTAGTGAACTGATTTGGCCCACTTACAAAACTGGCTAAAAAACCTTTACTTGTAAGCCCAAACTATGATCCAAACAAGCCTTGGATCTTACTTGAAAACAAAGTTTTACTTGAGCCCAAACATGAAATAAAATAATAATTAAAAAAACAACTAATCTATCATTAAATACCACCAGCTCGCAATTCATTGTGTAACTAGGATGGATAAGGAATCCTTATAAGAAAATGATTTTAAAATATTAATGAATCCTTGCCACACTTGAAAATTTTGTTGTGGCCCATTAAAGATCATTGTGGAATTAAGAAATTCCCAAAACAAGCTTTCACATCCTCGTAGGAAAATGATCCTTGCTAAATAGAAAGTCCACAAGTCAAAATGAAGTAAATAAAAAAATTTATAAAGTCCATTTTGACCTATATCGCAAATCCTTCCCAAACTCCAATTCACTCAAAATTTCATCCCAATATAGAAACATACCTTTAGAATCTTTTAGTGATGTTTCGACCCATTTCAATGGTTTAATATGGAGTTATGCTCAATAACATAAAACTAGACGGTAAGAAATTTTACGCTAAAAATAATATGAATCTAACCTTACTTGGATCGTATCATTCCCTCTCTCTTCAAGATGACTCATCCTTTAAATCACCAACAAGTTTAATGGAAAGTTTCTTAGCCTTTTGTTGAAGCCTTTGGAGTTCTTTTCTTGCACGCACTTACTTGCAAAACATTTGATGCGAACCTTGTGATCACGTGGTTACCCAACCCACAATCAAGATTGAGATCTGATCCCGAAAAGCCAAAAAAGGTCTCATAGGAGTAAGACATAATGGAAATCTGAAATGGACCATTACCATAAGGCTATAATTTTGATTTCCTTTAGTTAGGAAATCATTCCTTACGTATGTGCACCCAAACCTAATCACTGGGTTGGAAAACAACATGTTTATGCCTTTTATTTACTTTTGAAGCGTATAGTCTGCTCTTTTTCTCTATTTGTAGTCGAACTCCCTCATGGAGTTGTTTCACCATCTTTGCTTTCTTTTCACCATCTAAACTTACCTTTTCTTCAAAAGGTAAAGGAATTAAGTCCATAGGAGTTAATGGATTAAACTCATAAATAATTTTAAAAGGAGAAAAGCCAGTGGTCAAATGCACAATTCTATTGTAAGCAAACTCGACAAAAGGCAAACATTATTCCTAACTTTTCAGATTCTTTTGAATAATAACATGTAAAAGTTGGGATAAAGTTTTATTTACTACCTTATTTTGTCCATCTGTTTGAGGATGATAAATTGTCGAAAATAAGACTTTAGTTCCCAGCTTTCCCTATAAAGTCTTCCAAAAATAGTTAAGAAACTTAACATCATAATCTGACACTATACTCTTAGGAATGACATGCAAATGTACAATCTCCTTAAAAAACAAGTATGTGATATGAGATGCATCATCTGTTTTATGGCATGTAATAAAATGTGTCATTTTAGAAAACATATCAACCATAACAAAAATAGAGTCTCTACCTTTCTTTGACCTAGGTAAATCTAAAACAAAGTCCATAGAAATATCTACCCAAGGTTTAGTAGGCATAGACAATGGTGTATATAGTCCATGCAGTTCTACTCTAGATGTTGCCTTTCTACAAGCAATGCATTGTTCACAGATTCATTGCACATCCCTTTTCATCTTTGGCTAATAGAAATGCTCATGCAATATATCCAAGGTTTTCACAACCTCAAAGTGACCCATTAAACCACCCCATACGTTTCATGAACAAGCAAGTCACACAAAGAACTAGTAGGAACACATAATTTATTCTCTTTGATTAAGTAACCATCCATCAAATAAAACTTACAAAAAGTTGAATGTCCACATGCATTATAAATCACGGCAAAGTCAGAATCATCATCATACAATTCGTTCATATATTCAAAGCCTAGCAATCTATATTGTTGGTGTTTAGAAGAATATACCTGCGCAAAAGTGCATCAGCTACTATGTTCTCTTTGCCATGCTTATACTTGATTACGTAAGGAAACATTTCAATGAATTCAACCCATTTTGCATGTCTCATATTCAATTTACCTTGTCCTTTCATATACCTCAAGGACTCATAATCTGAATGGATTACGAACTCTATTTGCCACCAATAATGTTGTCATGTCTCAAGTGCTCTTACTAGCGCATAGAGTTCTTTGTCGTAAGTGGGATAGTTCAAGGTCGCTCTAGTTAACTTCCCACTAAAATACGTATATATATCTGTCATGCATCTAAAGAACACCAATCCTATTCCAAATGCATCACATTTTATTTCAAATGCTTTTGTAAAGTCAGGTAAAGCTAAAACATGTGTAGAGCATAATTTCTCTTTCAAAAGAGCAAAAGTTGTAAACCTC
Organism: Populus alba; assembly: GCF_005239225.2. Lineage (NCBI taxonomy): Eukaryota > Viridiplantae > Streptophyta > Magnoliopsida > Malpighiales > Salicaceae > Populus > Populus alba. The sequence goes on along the minus strand of NC_133286.1, from coordinate 8,550,304 downwards.
GATAAATAAATGTTTGCGTAATGTACATATTTCAATAAAACGGGAATTTAGAAATTTTTTGATCTAAATTTCCAGACAAAATATTTCAAGATATATTAAAATTTAACCTGAAAATATTGAGGGTTGGATTAAATTAAAGAGAATGAACTAAACTAAAAAGTTGAGTGGTGAAATTATAAGAAAAGAAAAGAGGTATAGCTTAATTATAAGAAAAAAAGATATGGGAGCAAAAATAATACACTTAGAGGAAATGAGGCCTAAGTGTGAATAAGATAAATTATGGGATATAAATACCCCTCTTCCTTGCTCATCAAAACTGGCAACAATTATTAAGAGAGAGGGAGTGAGTTTTTGAATTTATTCTTGCCAAACCAAGAGAAAACACCAAAATTCCAAGAACCTATCCAAGGTTAAGGGTTTACAGGTCGAGTTAACACTTGTGGGCAAGAGATTAACAAGAAAATTTGAACAACAAAAGCGGAGGGAGGCCTGACTGCCATTAGAAAAAGGGGAAGTCAAAAGTTTTCGACTAGTTAAAGATCAAGACCTTGATTCTTACCAAGTAAGGAGCTCTAAACATGATCCTATAAGTCATTTCAAATTCAATTATGAATTGATGCCTTAATGTTGAATTTTGGATTAGGGTTCTTAGACTTGATTTGGGGAAATGTATTAATTGTTAAAATTAAGTAAATTCATGTGTTGTATGTGATTGGGGGCATGAAATTATGATCATTTATCAAACAAAATGTATGGGTAATTAAGTAAGGGGTGGCCAGCTATATGAAGAGAAAAGAGGGAAAGATAAATTATGGACGTGGTGTGTAAATGGAAAGGTTGATGAATCTGCAAGTCAGGAGACGAATCTAGACAGATTCGTCTCCTGACTTTCAAAGAGAATCCGAGTAGAAGGATGAGGGAATTATGATCAAGTTCCTTCATAAAAATTGTAGTTTTGGATGTTTACTAACCAAGGAAGTTTGTCTTAATCAATTTAGAGCTATAGAACTCTAATTATGGGTCACCAACTAAGACTAGGTCATGACAGACCCTGTAGAGCAGTAGGTCTGATTCGTTGACAAGTAATTTCGAGTGTCGTGGGGGTAAAACTAGGTTCTTCTTAGTGGACTTGTAGCCCCATGTCGTAGCTTTCTAAAGAGACCAACCTCACTTGAAATAGAGTTCTAGATCTCCAGATATAGTCAATGGTATGAAGAAGATCTTCCTTGAGAAGTATTTTCCAGTATCTTAAGTTGCCAACATAAGGAAAGAAATATGTGGGATTCGACAATCTCATGGAAAGACACTTTTCGAGTATTAGGAAAGATTTGAGAAACTGTGTATTCAATGCCCTCATCATCAAATACCGGATCAATTGCTCATTCAATATTTCTATGAAGGATTGATGCCTACTGACCGTAGTATCATTGATGCTGCAAGTGGAGGGGCATTGGTAGATAAGACACCCAAGGTTGTACGTCAATTGATCTCAAACATGGTAGCCAACTTGAAACAGTTTGGCACCCGTGGAGACTTCGCAAACAAACGAGTAAATGAGTTAAATATTTCTAACCTTGAGAATAAAGTTAATGATCTTACTTCTCTTATGCGTTCTTTGGCTTGAGGCAATGCACAACAGGTGAAAGGTTGTAGCATATGCTCCTTATAAGGACATGCTTCAGATATGTGCCCAAAATTGCAATAAGATTACATTGAACAAGCTAATGCAGTTGATGGAGCATTCAATGGATAACGTTAGCATAAGTATGATCCTTTTTCCCACACGTACAATCTTGGATGGAGAGATCATCCCAACCTACGGTATGGGAATCAGCCTCAACAAGGCAATCAAGGTCGACAATTCCATCCCCATGGATTTCAACCCCAACAGAATTATCAAGCAAGACAACCCCCTCCATTCACAAACTCCAATGTTATGGGGTCATCATCTAGTGATGATCTACGTGAGATGATGAAAACTTTGGCTTTTAACACTATGACATTGCAATAAAATGTCATGTCTTTTCAATAGGAAACAAGGTCAAGTATTCACAACTTAGAGAAGCAAATGGGGCGAGTAGCTTCAAATGTGGGGAAATTGGAAGCACAAATGATTGGAAAATTGCCCTCCTAAGCATTGAATCTAAAATAGAATGTTAGTGCGATCATGCTGTGAAGTGGGAAAGAACTTGAAGAGAAAAGGTCGAAACAAATTGAGATGGAGGAAGAAGAAGAGATAGAAACTGAATTGAGTACAAAGAAGGAACATCCTCCTCCACCACAAACTGAAACAAAGACCAACACTCTAAAGGTAACTCCTCAATCAATGACTTTTAGTTTTAAAACAATTCCTCCTTTTCCTGTGAGTTCTTCTAGGTCAAAGAAAGAGGACAAAGAAAAAGATATTTTAGAGGTTTTTCAAGAAAGTAGAACTCAACATTCCTTTGCTTGATGCTATCAAGTAAATTCCCAAGTATGCCAAATTTTTGAAGGAGTTGTGTACTACCAAGAGAGCTTTCAAACTAAAAGGTCATGAAATGGTAAGTACGAGTGAAGTTGTATTTGTTGTTGTTCAAAAGAATATGCCTTTGAAGCAAAAGGACCCAGGTGCATTTACTATCCCATGTGTTATTGGTAATGCTAGTTTCAAAAGGGCTTTGTGAGATTTAGGTGCATCCATTAGTGTTATGCCCAAACATGTTTATGATTCTCTTAGTCTTGAGCCTTTGAATAAAACTAACATTATAATACAACTTGCGGATCGTAGTTTTGTTTACCCACTTGGTGTGATAGAAGATGTCCTAGTCAAGATTGATAGTTTGGTCATTCCATGTGACTTTTATATTCTTGATATGGAACATGATTCTTGTAATTCATCAAACAACACTCCTATATTGTTTGGGAGACCATTCTTGAAAACTGCCAATACAAAGATTGATTGTGGTAAGGATACTTTGTCTATGGAAGTAGGAGATGAAAAGATTGAATTTAATTTTCATGTTGCAATGAAATATCCATATAGCAACGTTTATTCTATCACATGCTTTGACCAAGTTGATAAGTGTGTGCAACAAGTTTGTGATTTTGATGGTGAGGATGGATTAAGTGTAGCTTTGAGCTATGACTATGATTTTACCAAGATAGAAGAGATGGAGAGGCATATATGTGTTCCTTGAAATGTGCATGACTCAGTATTGGATTTGCAAGCTTTGCAAACTGTTCCCCATAATGCAGGAGTCATTCACCCTATCATGGACAATGAATAGGAGGCGCCTATCCTTTTAATGCCCCAAAAGATTGGAATAAATACAAAATGATGCTTATGAGAATGTAAGGATTTACAAAGAAAAGATCAAAAGTCTTCATGACCGAATGATTACAAGAAAAGAGTTTAATATTAGAGACAATTTCCTTCTTTATCATTCACGTTTGAAACTTTTTCCTGGAAAGCTGTGTTCTCGTTGGATTGGACCCTTTATTGTTTCTAATGTTTTTCCTTATGGTGCAGTTGAAATTACAAGTTTAGAAACCAACAAAGTACTCAAGGTCAATGGGCATCGCTTGAAACCTTTCTATGAAGGTTGGACGATAGAACTCACCGCTTCTGCGGAGTTAGCTAAACCAATCTATAAAGAATGAGCATGCAACATGTCGAGCCAATGACATAAAACAAAAGCACTTACTGGGAGGCAACCCAACATAAAAAAAAGAAAGAAAAAAAATAGGTTTGCTTTCTTTTTCCCTAATCTTTTATTTTTCGCATTTTACTTTATTTTTATCATTCTCCTATATTCCTTTTCTTTTATTTCAACATTGAGGACAATGTTGTGTTTTAAGTGTGGGGGTATTGGGAGAATGTTGGTTTTCTTTGTTGTTAAAAAAAAACAAATTTCTATGTTTGATCTTTTGAGCTCCTTGGTTTATGAGAATGTGAGTATTACATATGAGAATTAATTGAGATAGATGGATATAAATCGAATGAAGGAGTGTGCATGCAAGTTTTAGGTTTAATTGGTTTAGGGATTGACTTTGAGAATATGCCATGATGACTTTATAATGTTATACCAATGCAAGCTTTTGAGCCTTTAACATTATATTCCTTGATTGTGCATTCTTTCAATGATATGTATCTCTAAAACTTGCTTCATATCTTGTTGAGATTACATTTGCATTACAAATATACATGAAGATGATAAAGACATTAGGAATTATAACCACTTAAGCCAAAAAGCCAACCTTAAGCATATTATCCTTAGTGAGCCCCTTTTGAGTTTGTTTATCTTTTCTTTGCTTTATCCATGTATAAGCCTTAACTTTTTATATGTTTTTCTTTTCCCCTGGCTAAGGATTAGTAGAGCACATACTTAGATATCTCATGGAATTATGTGAAAAGAAAGAAAAAGTGATGCTTGATGAAAAGATGGGCAAAGTTGCCAAAGGTAAAAAAAAAAAAAAAAAAAAAAAAAAAGAAAAAGAAAAAAAAAAAAAAAAGAAGAAAAAGTGTTCCTTTATGTTCTTAAGATTTTATGTTGAAAAAGCTTGAAATCAAAAGAAGTTAAGCATTGGTGATTAAAGATGGAAAATTTATGTGCTTTGATGGTATATCTTGTTTGAAATATCATTTTTCAGAATGCTCTACTTTCTTTGGTTTGAACCTTTTCTTTTACTCTCTTTTACCTCACCTTAACTTTAGCCCCATTACAACAAGAAAATAAGACCTTTTGATTCATGCATTGTTTGTAATATGTTAGTAATGGAGATGAGATTGATGAGCAAGCTTATGATAGAACATATTCATTGATTGAATTCGAGAGATTTAAACACATAAGCCTTAAACACGTGAGTGTTGAAGTGTATATCAATGAGAGGACCTATCACTTTGGCATGGCATGGCTTTCATTTAAATCCCAACAATTAATTGAGTTTTGAAGTTTGCATGTAAATAAATTCGTAAAAATTTATACTCTTTATCCTTCTTAATTGTGTTCTTGTTTATAATGCATATATTCTTGGATATTGATGGGAGATTAGAAGATTAGTCATAGTGATTAAATTTGATTTAACTTCAATTTGATTTTACCTATCTTTTCTCGAGGACAAGCAAGAGCTAAGTGTGGGGGTATTTGATGCAACCGTATTATTCGAAAGTTTCACCCACATTTAACTAATGTTTTGCCTATGTTTTATATATAAAATGTCTTGATATTTTTTGTTTTATGTTTTGAAGGCACTTTTGGATGAAAGATGCAAAAAGGAGTAAATTGGAGAAAATTGGCAGATTTGACCTTCAGTTGATGTTTTGTGCAGAGCGTGAGCTCTAGAGGTTGAAATGAAGTGATTCTAGTGGCATTAAAAAGCTAACATCCATACCTTTCTGGACATCTAAGGTAAGAAAATAAAATAAGGAAGAGCATGGAAATCGTAGCCTTAAAAGTCAAATATCGCAATCTGCCAATGTTGACCTTCAGCCATTCCAACTTGAATATCTGGAGCTACAGAAGTCCAATTGATGCAAACTAATGTTTTTAGATTCCTAACTCAAAGACCTATAAACGCTCCAAATTTCAGGAAAAAAAAACGATGTCATATGAGGGAGATATGATTTTTCAAAGATGACAACTGAATTCTGCCAACAAATAGGTTTCGTGAAGAAACGAGTCCAAATTACATTCCGAAGCATCTAAACCGATATCCAAGTTTTTATTTCAGCAATTTAGCTCCTCTAAGTCAAAGCTTGAAGATTTCATGCAATGCTATTTCTCCTTTTTAGAAAAATAATTATTGAAGTACTTAAATGTAAACAGTCTACTTAAGGGATGACTATTTTGTAAAATAGAGACTAGGGTTTCCTATGATATAAAAAGAATGACAGAAGAGAAGGGGGGTAGTCAGCCAAGAGGAGAAAAACACCCTCCTCCTTTAAGAAACTCAAAATTATGCATTCTTCCTTTTTTTTTTTTTTTATTAGTTGTTCAACAAACATGCAAGGCTAAACACTTTTTCTTGGTTGCAAGGACACGAAAACCTTCGGATTTCAAGAACTATGAGATTTATTTTATCTTTTCTTTTCAATTTATATGATGAATATGTTTGTTCTACTATGCTTATTTTTCGTATGATTGTTTATTTTAATTGCTAGAGTGGACTCTAAGTTATTATTGTAGACAATCTATTGCTAAGTTTGATATCAAAACCAAAGTTGTGGTATATGAACTTGTGAAGCAACAGAGTTTAATAATTGTGGCGGATATGCGTTATTAGTCTTAGGAAGAACATTCAATCAAATCAAACATAGACTACGGACAGTTATGTTTTCTTGATTAATAAACTTATCCAGTTCTTAAGGCTGCCATTGAATTAAATTACTAGTGCGGACATTGTGGTTGTTTGATGGTTAGGGTTAGTTATACGGCAGATCCGTTAACTAACCAATGTTAAGAAAAGATAAAAATTCAGAATATAAATTGATATTTTGTTTCCATGATTAGTTCTGATTTCTGTAGGTGGGATATGTGCTTGCGACCAAGGTTTGTTCTCTTGATAATTTTCTAATTTTATTAAATTTTGTTTGATAGTTTTCTGTTTCTTTTGCTTAAGTTTAGATAATGTCCAAACCCCCTAAATTGCATAACATCTAGCATAAAAATTTGACTTGAACCTTCCTCGTGGGATCGACCCCTTGCTTGCTCTATACTATCTTGTGTGTTGTTTTGAAGCTAGGGTAATTAATTTGTGCGACCGCGACATCGCAACAATTGGTACCACATTGCATAGAACCTCATCAATATACTTTCCAATAAAAAATGGAACCACAACCTGTTTAGTCACTTTCACTTCACCACTATCATTCAACCATTGCAATCTATATGTTTTAACATGCTTAATAGTACACAAATTCAGTTTACTAACAAGGGTGGTACTACGAACATTAACACAACCTCCATTATCTATAATTAAACTATACCCCTTGGTTATCCATTATGTTGAGTAGTTTCATCTTTCTTGACCTGAACTTGAAGTGTCTGCATTATAACTAAGGACTTCTCAACTGGCAATGCCTTCATAATTAGATTTGTCACTTTCAGATTCGATATCACCATTATCTCTAATCATCATGATTCTCTTGTTTAGACATTTAAAAGCATAATGTCCATGTCCCTGACACTTTAAACATTTAACATCATTAGTACGTTGAGGTTGAGTTTCAAATTTACCATTGACACCGGTAGAGACACTGACTTTAGCCTTTAGTGGTTCGACTTTGGAAGGAACAAAGTACCTTGACCAAATAGTACGCTCTCTCCTTATATTCTACTTCCAAGATGATGAACTCGAATTAAACATTGGCCAAACATGTCCCTTCCTAAGTTGTCTCTCTACCTTTGTAGCCATATGAACTATGTCACTAATGTTGTAGCTCAACAACATTGGCAATGTGCCAATTCAACCCATTAAAAAATCTAGCCATAGTGACTTCTCTATCCCCCATAACATTGGCCTGAATCATTGTTATCTCCATCTCTTTGTGATATTCATCTATTGACTTATAACTTTGATTAAGACATTGTAGCTTTAGATATAAGTCTTTATAATAGTGGTTTGGTACAAATTGTCTTCTCATTAAGACTTTCATCTCCCTCCAAGTTTGAATGGGTTGCTCTTTGTTCCCCCTCTTACTGATTACAATCTGATTCCATCAAATCAATGCATACTTTGTAAACTCAATGACCACCAATTTCACATTTTTTTTTGTTTAGAATTGTTATGGCAATAAAAAATTCAATCTACCTTTTTCTCCCACTCCAAATAAGCATCGAGATCATTATTACCTTGGAAGTTAAGAATTTTGAATTTAATGGAGTCTAAGTCCCTATCCATATCTTTATAATTCCCCATGCCATAGAAATTCACATTCCTCCTAGCCCTATTCAGTTTAGACCTGGAAACTAAACCTCAATTTATACTGTAAATATTTATCTTTTGTTATGTTGATTAGTTAACAGATCCGCTATATATATAATCCTAACCATCGAACAACCACAATGTCCGCACTAGTAATTTAATTCAATGACATCCTTAAGAACTAGATGAGTTGATTAATCTAGACAACATAACTATCCACTGTCCATGTTTAATTTGATCAATTGAATGTTCTCCCTAAGATTATTAATTTGGATCTGCCATAATTATTAATCTCAGTTGCTTCACAAATTTATTTATTACAAGTCCAGTTTTGATAGCAAACTTAGCAGTAAATTGTTCACAATACTAACTTAGAGTCCGCTCTAGCAATTAAAATAAACAATTATAGGAAATAAGCATAAGAGAACAAACATATTTATTCATCATATAAACTGAAAAGAAAAGGTAAAATAAATATCATAGTTCTTGAAATCTGAAGTTTTTTGTGTCCTTGCAACCAAGAAAAAGAGTTTAGCCTTGCATGTCTACTGAACAACTAATCAAAAAGAAAAAAGAAAGTATGATTTCAGGTTCTATTGGAGGAAGGTGCATTTTTTCTTCTCTTTATTGGTCGTCCTACTCTCTTCTCCTCATTTCCTTCTCTCTTTCTTTTTATACCCTAGGAAACCCTAGTCTCTATTTTACAAAATAGTCCTTTCTTAAGTAGACAATTTTCATTTAAGTACTTTAATAACGTATTTTCCTAAAAAATAAGGAATAGCCTTGCATGAAATCTTCAAGCATTGACTTACAGGAGCTAAATTGCTGAAATAAAAACTTGGATGTTGGTTTGGATGCTTCGGGATGTAATTTGAACTCGTTTTTTCACAAAACCTGTTTGCTGGCAGAATTCATTTGTCATCTTAGAAAAATCATATCTCCCTCATATGAGAACTTTTTTGGTTGAAATTTGGTACATTGATAGGTCATTGAGTCAGGAATCAAAGGAAGTTGAGTTTACATCAAATGGACTTTTGTAGTATAAGATATTCAAGTCGGAATGACCAAACATCAACATTGGCAGATTGCGAGATGACATTTAAAGGCTTTGATTTATATGCTCTTCCTTTTTTTCCTTGCCTTAGATTCATAGAAAGGTATGAATGTTAGCTTTGTAATGCCACTAGAATCACTTTATTTTGACCTTTAGAGCTCACGCTCTTCACAAAATATCGACTGAAACTATATATAAAACATAAAACAAATTTGATGCCAAATGAATTGCCTTTATGTTAATGACCTATCAATGTAACAAATTTACCTCCAATTTACTCATTTTCGCATCTTACATCCAAAAGTACCTTCAAAGCATAAAACAAAGACTACCAATGCATTTTATATATAAAACATAGGCAAAACACTAGTTAAATGTGGGTGAAACTATTGAATAATAAGGTTGCATCAAATACCCCCACACTTAGCTCTTGCTCGTCCTCGAGAAAGGATAGATAAAATCAAATTAAAAATAAAGTAAATTAAATCATTATGACTAATCTCCTAATCTCCAATCAATGTCCAATAATATATTCATTATAAACAAGAATACAATCAAGAAGGATAGAGAGTATAGATTTTCATGAATTCATTTACATGCAAACTTCAAAACTCAATTACTTGTGATTTAAATGAAATCTATGCCATGCCAAAGAGATAGGTCCTCTCATTGATATACACTCCAACACTCACGTGTTTAAGTCTTATATGTTTAAATTTTTCAAATTCAATTAATGAATATGTTCTACCAGAAGCTTGCTCTTCAATCTCATCTCCATTACTAACATATTACAAACAAAGCATAAATAAAAATGTCTTACTTTTCGGCTGTAATGGGGCTAAGGTTAAGGTGAGGTAAAATAAACGAAAAGAAAAGGCTAAAACCAAAGGAAGTAGAGCATTCTAAAAAAAATGATTTTTCAAATAAGATATCCCATTAAAGCACGCAAATTTTCTATCTTTAAGCACCAATACTTAACTTTATTTGATTTCAAGCTCCATCAACATAATATTTTAAGAACTACAAACATAATGGAACACTTTTCTTTTTCATTTTTTTTTCTTTTTCATTTTTTTCTTTTTCTTTTTCTTTTTTTTCACCTTTTGCAACTTTGTCTTTTTTTTCATCAAGCATCATTTTTTTTTCTTTTCACATAATTTCCAACCATAACCCATGAGATATCAACAAGTATATACTCTACTAATCCTTGTCTAGGGGAAAAGAAAAAAAATATAAAAAGTTCAGGTTTGCATATGGGTAAAGCAAAGAAAAGATAAACATGTTCGAAAGAGGCTCACTAAGTATAATATACTTTAGGTTGGCTTTTTGGCTCAAGTGGTTAAAATTCCTTATGCCTTTATCATATTTATGTATATATGTAATGCGAATATAATCTCAACAAGATACGAAGCAAGTTATAGAGATACATATCATTGAAATAATGCATAATCAAAGAACAAAATGTTGAAGGCTTAAAAGCTTGCATTTGTATAACACTATAAAGTCAACATGACATATTTTCAAAGTCACTCCCTAAACCAATTAAACTTTAAAACTTGCATGAACACTCGTTCATTTGATTTATATCTTCATCTATCTCAACTAATTCTTATAAACCAATGGGAGTTCAAAACGATCAAACATAGATTTTTTTTTTGATGCAATAAAGAAAACAAAAATTCTCTCAATAGCCCCACACTTTAAACACAACATTATCCTCAATGTTGAAAAAACAAAAAGAAAAGGAATACAAGAGAATGATAAAAATAAAGTAAAATGTGAAAAATAAAAGATAAGGGAAAAAGAAAGCAAATCTGAATTTTGTTTTTTTTTTGCTAGGCTGCTTCCTAGTAAGCGCTTTTATTTTATGTCATTGGCTCGACATGTTGCATGTTCATTCTTTAAAGATTAGTTCAGCTAACTCCACAAAAGCAATGAGTTCTGTCGTCCAACCTTTATAAAAAGGTTTGAAGCGATGCCCATTGACCTTGAGCACTTTGTTTGTTTCTAAACTTGTAATTTCAACTGCACCATAAGGAAAAACATTAGAAACAATAAAGGTTTCAATCCAACAAGAGCGCAACTTTCTAGGAAAAAGTTTCAAATGCGAATGATAAAGGACTTGTCTCCAACATGAAACTCTTTTCTTGTAATCATTCGGTCATGAAGACTCTTGGTCTTTTCTTTGTAAATATTTGCATTATCATAAGCATCATTCCGTATCTCTTCCAGCTCTAGCAATTGTAACTTCCTTGCAATCCCAACAACATCATAATCCATGTTACATTGTTTAATGGCCCAAAAAGCTTTGTGTTTAAGCTCCACCGGTAGATGACATGCTTTTCCATAAATCATCCTATAAGATGAAATTCTTATAGGTGATTTGTAAGTAGTCCAACAAGCCTAAAGTGCATCACCAAGTCCTAGACTCCAATCTCGCCGGTTAAGTTGCAATGTTTTCTCCAAAATTTCAGCTTTCACTACCTCCATCATAGGCGGATTCAACTTCCTTTGCATTTTTCTCGTTGGTTTTGCATTGTCCTCCAATAGTATGTGATGCATAGACATCGAGGGACTAATGCCCTGGATGTCAACTAAAGTTCATTCAATGGTTATTTTGTGATTGCTCAACAACTTCACAAGTCTTTCCTCTTGCGCACTTGTCAAACCTTTTGCTATGATAACGAGAAGTGTATTGTTGTCGCCAATGAATACATACTTCAAATTATTAGGCAAAGGTTTCAATTCTAACTCGGGGGTCTATAAAATAGATGTCAACAACTTTTGATGTGAAAGTACTAAATCAATAAAGACATTACCAGGGGGAATGGTTTGCAAAGCTTGCAAAGTCAATGCTGATTCTTACATATTTTTGGGAACACATATGTGCCTCTCCATCTCTTTTTAGTAAAATCATAGCTATAACTCAAAGCTACACTTAATCCATCCTCACAATCAAAAACTTGTTGCACACACTTATCAACTTGGTCATAACATGTGATAGAATAAACATTGTTGTAAGGATATTTCATTGCATCATGGAAATTAAATTCAATCTTCTCATCTCCTACTTCTATGGACAAAGTATCCTTACCACAATCAATTTTTGTATCGGCAGTTTTCAAGAATGGTCTCCCAAACAATATAGAAGTGTTGTTTGATGAATCACAAGAATCTTGTTCCATATAAAGAATATAAAAATCGCGTGAAATAACCAAATTATCAATCTTGACTAGAACATCTTCTATCACACCAAGTGGATAAACAAAACTACGATCCACAAGTTATATTACAATGCTAGTTTTAATCAAAAGCTCCAGATTAAGAGAATCATAAACATGTTTAGGCATAACACTAATGGATGCACCAAAATCATATAAGGCCCTTCTAAAACTAGCATTACCAATAACACATGGGATAGTAAACGCACCTGGGTCTTTTTTGCTTCAAAGGCATATTCTTTTGAACAACAGCAGATACAGCTTCACCCATACTTACTATTTTGTGGCTTTTTAGCTTGTAGGCTCTCTTGGTAGTACACAACTCCTTCAAAAATTTAGCATACGTGGAAATTCGCTTGATAGCATCAATCAAAGGAATGTTGAGTTTTACTTTCTTGAAAACCTTTAAAATCTCTTTTTCTTTGTCCTATTTCTTTGATCTAGAAGAACTCACAGGAAAGGGGGGAATGTTTTTAAAACTTGAATTCATTGAGTTAAGACTTACCTTCGGAGTAATGGTCGTTGTTTCAGTTTGGGAAGGAGGAAGATGTTTCTTCTTTGTACTCAATTCGATTTCTATCTCTTCTTCTTCCTCCATCTCAATTTGTTTCGACCTTTTCTTTTTTAGTTCTTTCCCACTTTGCAGCATGATCGCACTAACATTCTCTTTTGGATTCAATGCTTGGGAGGGAAAATTTCCATTCATTTGTGCTTCCAATTTCCCTACACTTGAAGCTACTTGCCCCATTTGCTTCTTCAAGTTGTGAACACTTGACCTTGTTTCCTATTGAAAAGACATGATATTTTATTGCAAGGTCAGAGTGTTAGAAGCCAAAGTTTTTATCATCTCACGAAGATCATCACTGGATGACAACCCCATAACATTGGAATTTCTGAATGGAGGGGGCTATCTTGCTTGATAATTCTGTTAGGGTTGAAATCCATGGGGATGGAACTGTTAGCCTTGATTGCCTTGTTGAGGCGGGTTTCCATAACGTAAGTTGGGATGATCTCTCCATCCGGGATTGTACGTGTTGGAAAAGGGATCGTACTTACGATGAGGCTATCCATTGAAAGCTCCATCAACTGCATTAGCTTGTTCAATGTAATAATCTTGCATTGTTGTGCACATATCCGAAGCATGTTCTTGTAAAGAGCATATGCTACAAACTTTCACTTGATGTACATTTCCACAAGCCAAAGAACACACAAAATAAGCAAGATTATTAACTTTATTCTCAAGGTTAGTAATACATAACTCATTTACTCGTTTGTTTGGGAAATCTCCACGGGTGCCAAATTGTTTCAAGTTGGCTGCCATATTTGAGATCAATTGGTATGCAGCCTTAAATGTCTTATCTACCAATGCCCCTCCACTTGCTGCATCAATGATACTACGGTCAGTAGGCATCATCATTCATAGAAATATTGAATGAGCAAGTGATCAAGTAATTGATGATGAGGGCATTGAATGCATAGTTGCTCAAATCTTTCCTAATACTTGGAGGGTGTCTCCCTATGAGATTGGCTAATCACATATATTTCTTTCCTTATGTTGGTAACTCAAGAGGCTGGGAAATACTTTTCAAGGAAAATCATCTTCATGCCATTCCAAGTCCTAATGGAACTTAGGAGAATAGAGAAAAACCAAGCTTTTACTGCCCCATTTAAAGAGAAAGGGAAAGCTTTCAACTTAACATGTTCTTCATCAACTCCGTTTGGTTTCATGTCAACACAAACCATATGGAACCCCTTGAGATGAGTATGGGGATCTTCTCCTGCAAGTCCATTGAATATTGGTAGTAAATGTATAAAACCAGACTTGAGCTCGAAGTTGACATTATTGTCAATGTTTATGCACAATGGTTGATTTTTCACATTAGGAGCAGCAAGCTCCTTGTATGTCTGTTGTTGTGCAACAACCATGATGTTGACGTGAGCTTCCTTCCATAACCTATGTAAAGTGTTTTCAATTTTGAGATCTACCTGCACTTCACTTTGATTAGTAGAACGAGTTATATGCATAAATAGTCAAGAAAACATAGAAGAAATCGGCCACACAAGAGATTGAAAACAATGTAAATTGAATGAAAATCCTACGCTAGAAAACTAAAACTGCCTAAAAACCCTAGAAAACAATGGAATTTGGCCTCGATAGGGTGGGGCTAGTAGCCAAAGGGAATTAGTCCTGTTCAAAATGTCATTTCCCTTCAGGAAACAAAAGGATGATACCTAATTCCACCAAAATATTGGTTTTGAACAGTAATTGTACTGTATTGTATAGCATGACCGCAAGCAAAAATCTCTTTTTTTTTTTCAACAAAATAAATAACAATCACATCAAATAAAAATCACAACACAAGAATAAACTAAAATCAGTTCCCCAGCAACGTTGCCAAAAATTTTTGCGATGTCATTGTCGCACAATTAATTACCCTAGCTTAAAACACAACACACAAGATAGTATAGAGCAAGCAAGGGGTCGATCCCACAAGAAAGGTCTAGTTCAGATTTTTATGCTATATGATATGCAATATTTTTTTTTTTGGGGGGGAGGATTGGAATTTATCTAGGCTAAAACAAAAGAAAACAAAAAACTATCAAGCAAGAGTAAATAAAACCAGAAAATTATCAAAAGAACAAACCTTGGTTTCAAGTAAACATCCACCTACAAAAATCAAAATTGATCATGGAAATGAATCGTCAATTTATACTCTATATATTTATCTTTTGTTATTGGATTAGTTAACATATCTGGTGTATAACTAATCTAACCATTAAACAACCATAGTGTCCGCATTAGTAATTTAATTCAATGACAACCTTAAGAACTAGATGAGTTGATTAATCTAAACAACATAATTGTCCGTAGTCCATGTTTGATTTGATCAATCGAATGTTCTCCCTAAGGTTATTAATCTAGATCCGCCATAATTATTAATCTCAATTGCTTCACAAGTTTATATACCACAAGTTCAGTTCTGATAGCAAACTTAGCAATAGATTGTTCACAATAATAACTTAGAGTCCGCTCTAAAAATTAAAATAAACAATCATTGGAAATAAGCATAGGTCGGGGCCATTCCACCGACACGACTAGAGTACCGGCTCAAAAGGTGCATAACTATAGATCCAATCGTTGGATCGCGCTCAAATTTTTTCACGAGTTTCCGGAGGCTGTTTTCCATGGAGTTGCTTGGAATTGGTAAAATACGCCTGCAGCGTCCGGTCGGGGCCATTCCACCGATAAGACCAGAGTACCGACTCAAAAGTTTCGTATCTATAGATCCGACCGATGGATCGTGGTCAAATTTTTTCACGAGTTTCCGGAGGCTGTTTTCTATAGAGTTTCATGGAATCGGTACTACACGCAGATAGCGTCCGGTCAGGGCCATTCCACCGACACAACCAGAGTACCGGCTCAAAAGTTCCGTATCTATAGATTCGATCGTTGGATCGCGCCCAAATTTTTTCACGAGTTTCCAGAGGCTGATTTCCATGGAGTTGCGTGGAATCGGTACAACATGCTGACGGCGTCCGGTTGGGGCCATTCCACTAACATGACCAAAGTACCGGCTCAAAAGTTCCGTATCTATAGATTCGACCATTTGATCGCTCTCAAATGTTTTCACGAGTTTCCGGAGGCTGTTTTCCATGGATGTGTGTGCAATCGGTACGACACGTCGACAGCGTCCGGTCGAGGCCTTTCCACCACGACGACCAGAGTACTGGCTCAAAAGTTCTGTATCTATAGATTCGACCGTTTGATTGTGCTCAAATGTTTTCACGAGTTTCCGGAGGCTGTTTTCGATGGAGGTGTGCGGAATCGGTACGACAAGTGACAGCATCCGGTCGGGGCCATTCCACTAACACGACCAGAGTAGCGGCTCAAAAGGTCCATATCTATAGATCTGAATGTTGGGTCACACTCAAATGTTTTCACGAGTTTTCAGAGGTTGTTTCCCATGGAGTTGCGCGAAATCGGAACTACATTCTGACAGCTTCCAATAGGGGCCATTCCACCGACACGACCAGAGTACCGGCTCAAAAGTTCCATATCTATAGATCCGATCGTTGGATCGCGCTCAAATGTTTTCACGAGTTTCCGGAGGCTGTTTTCCATGGAGGTGCGCAGAATCGGTACAACATGTCGACAACATCCGGTTGGGGCCTTTCCACCGACACGACCAGAGTACCGGCTCAAAAGTTCCGTATCTATAGATTCGATCGTTTGATCGCGCTCAAATTTTTTCACGAGTTTTCAGAGGCTGTTTTCCATGGAGGTGTGCAGAATCGGTACGACACGTCGACAACGTCCGGTTGGGGCCATTCCACCGACACGACGAGAATAGCGGCTCAAATGTTCCGTATCACTAGATCCGACCGTTGGATGGCTCTCGAATATTTTAATGAGTTTCCAGAGGCTGTTTTCCATGGAGTTGCGTGGAATCAGTACTACACGCCTAAAAAATCCGGTTGGGGCCATTTGACCGACACGACCAGAGCACCGACTCAAAACTTCCATATCTATTGATTCGACCGTTGGATCGCGCCTAAATTTTTTCACAAGTTTCTAGAGGCTGTTCTCCATGGAGTTGCACGTAATTGGTACGACAAGTCGACGGCGTCCAGTCGGGGCCATTCCACCAACATGACTAGAGTAGCGGCTCAAAACGTGGATAACTATAGATCCGACCGTTGACTCGCGCTCAAATTGTTTCATGAGTTTTCGGAGGCAATTTCCTATAGAGTTGCGCGGAATCGGAACTACATGCCACAACATCCAGTAGGGACCATTCCACATACATGACCAGATAGCAGCTCAAAAGGTGCATAACTATAGATCCGACCGTTGGATCGTGGTCAAATTTTTTCACGAGTTTCTGTAGGCTGTTTTCCATGGAGTTGCCTGGAATCGGTACGACACTCCTACAACGTCCGGTCGGGGCCATTCCACCGACAAGACCAGAGTACCGGCTCAAAAGTTTCGTATCTATAGATCCAACCGTTGGATTGCAGTCAAATTTTTTCACAAGTTTTTGGAGGCTGTTTTCCATGGAGTTGCGTGGAATCGGTACTACACGCCGACAGCGTCCGGTCGGGGCCATTCCACCGACACGACCAGAGCACCGGCTCAAAACTTCCATATCTATTGATTCGACCGTTAGATCGCGCCTAAATTTTTTCACAAGTTTCTAGAGGTTGTTCTCCATGGAGTTGCACGTAATTGGTACGACAAGTCGACGACGTCCAGTCGGGGCCATTCCACCAACATGACTAGAGTAGCGGCTCAAAACGTGGATAACTATAGATCCGACCGTTGAATCGCGCTCAAATTGTTTCACGAGTTTTTGGAGGCAATTTCCCATAGAGTTGCGCGGAATCGGAACTACACGCCGACAACGTCCAGTAGGGGCCATTCCACCGACACGACTAGAGTACTGGCTCAAAAGTTCCGTATCTATAGATCCGATCGTTGGATCGCGCTCAAATGTTTTCACGAGTTTCCGGAGGCTATTTTCCATGGAGGTGCGCGAAATCGGTACTACACGCTGACTGCGTCCGGTCGGGGCCATTCTACAGACACGACCAGAGTACCGGCTCAAAAGGTGCATAACTATAGATTCGATCGTTGGATCGCGCTCAAATTATTTCATAAGTTTCCGGAGGATGTCTTCCATGGAGTTGCCTGGAATTGGTATGACACTCCTACAGCGTCCGGTCCGGGCCATTCCATCGACATGACCAGAGTACAGGCTCAAAAGGTGCGATCGTTGGATCACGGAGTTTCCGGAGGCAATTTCCTATGGAGTTGCGCGGAATCGAAACTACATGCCGACAGCGTCCAGTAGGGGCCATTCCACCGACACGACTAGAGTACCGGCTCAAAAGTTCCGTATCTATAAATCCGACCGTTGGATCGCGCTCAAATTTTTTCATGAGTTTTTGGAGGCTGTTTCCCATGGAGTTGCTCGAAATCGGAACTACATGCCTACATCTTCTAGTAGGAGCCATTCCACCGACACGACTAGAGTACTGGCTCAAAAGGTGCATAACTATAGATCCAATCACTGGATCGCGCTCAAATTGTTGCATAAGTTTTTGGAGGCTGTCTTCCATGGAGTTGCCTGGAATCGATACGAAACTCATGCAGCATTCGGTCTGGGCCATTGCATCGACACGACTAGAGTTCCGGCTCAAAAGGTGCATAACTAGAGGATACACTCGTTTCGACGGAGCCTCGAACCATGGAACTCATGGACTTAGCATTTTCCGAGTTTCCGGAGGCTGCATGGAGTTGCGTGAAATTACATGCCGACGGCCATTCCACCGACACGACCAGAGTACCGGCTCAAAAGTTCCATATCTATAGATCCGATCGTTGGATCGCACCAAAATGTTTTCACTAGTTTTCGGAGGCTGTTTTCCATAGAGGTGCGCGAAATTTATACGACACGTCGACAATGTTCGGTCGGGGCCTTTCCACCGACACGACCAGAGTACCGGCTCAAAAGTTCCGTCTCTATAGATTTGACCGTTGGATCGTGGTCAAATGTTTTCACAAGTTTCTGGAGGCTGTTTTCCATGGAGTAGCGTGGAATTGGTACGACATGCCGACACGCTTCCAGTCGGGGCCATTCCACTGACACGACCAGAGTACCGGCTCAAAAGTTTCGTATCTATAGATCCGACCGTTGTATCGTGGTCAAATTTTTTCACGAGTTTCCAGAGGCTGTTTTCCATGGAGTTGCCTGGAATCGGTACGACACTCCTGCATTTGCATTGCATTGTATTGCCCTTTTGGATTTTGTTGTGGTTGAGATGAAAACTTACCTTTCTCTTGGAAACTGAGAGCAGATGTTAATTTTGCAAGAGCATCTTTAAAATTCGTCATGCTTTGAGCAAGTTGTGTGTTGATTGTCTCTTGCTTTTCAATGAATGCATGCAATGTACCTCAAGATTTCTTCTAGGAGGTGGAGCATAAGGAGGTGCATATCCATGAGAATTTTGAAAATTATGGTGTGCTTGAAACGGTGGCTGTGAAGTTTGTGCATTGTTGCTATCACTCTTCCAACTGAAATTTAGGTGATTTCTCCAACCAGGGTTATACGTTTGTGAGTATGGGTTATGGTTGGGTCTTTGAAAACTGTTTAAAGCATGAGCTTGTTCATGGAGGCATTCCCTAAAAGAAGGCAAAGTTGGACAATCATTTGTTGAGTGTTCCTTGGTTTCACAGATTTGACACACAATGTCTTGAACAGATTTTAATTGACCACTCTTTTTCAATTCAAGTGCTTCGACTTTTCTAACTAAAGATGCAAACTTGGCTTGGAGGTCATGATCTTCCCTAAGGTTGTGCATACCTCCACTAGATGTATGAGGTTGAGTTTTACTTGGTGCCTCATAAGTACCTGTGGTGTCCTAATTTTGAGCATTTTCAGCTAGCAAGTCTAGGTACTCCATTGCTTCATTAGGGTCTTTATCTTCGAAAGTTCCATTGCACATCAATTCAACCATTTGTCTATCTCTAGGTGTTAATCCTTCATAAAAATGTGAAACCAATCTCCATGTTTCAAAACTATGATGAGGGCAAGTATTAAGCAAATCTCGATACCTATCCCAACATTGGTAAAATGTTTCTCCTGGTTTTTTAGTGAAAGTGATGATTTGTTTTTTGAAAGAGTTTGTTTTGTGAGACGGAAAAAACTTCTTTAAAAATTGTTGTTGCATTTCATCCCAAGCACGAATAGATCCTGGTCTCAAATTTTGTAGCCATGTTTTAGCTTTATCTTTTAATGAAAAAGGAAAAAGCTTTAATCTAATGGTGTTCATGCTACAATTTGAGTCATTATAGGTATTACAAACCTCCTCAAATTCCCTTAAATGCAAGTATGGATTTGCTAGGTCTAAGCCATGAAAAGAAGGTAAAAGTTGAATAATGCTTGTCTTAAAATTAAAATGAGATGCATCAGGAGGGAAAACTATGCATGAGGGTGCACTTGTTCTTGTGGGATTCATGTGGTCTCTAAGTGTTCTCATACGGTTATTCTCGTTATTCTCATTATTCTCATTATGAAGCGATTGATTATCTTCTTCGGCCATATTTTCTGAAAATGATGAGGATACCCTATAAAGTCGACCACTTAATGTACGTGACCAAACTCTCATGCACGTGTAAGAAGAGAATAAAAAGAAGAAAAGAAAATAGAAGAAAATGAAACAAAACAAAACAAAGGAAACAAAAGTTAGATAAAATGAAAATGAAAGAGAAATAAAATAAATATTATAATTTCTACAATAATTTACCTCCCCGGCAACGGCACCAAAAACTTGACACGACCAAAAGCTTAATGTCTTCTCCCAAGTGCAGGAGTGTCGAAGTAATAAATAACCCGGCAAGACCGGGGTCGAACCACAGAGAGGTTAATTGTATAAATTATAAATAACAAGACAACAACAACAACAACAACAATAATAAAATGCCTCCATGAACAAGCCCATGCTTTAAATAGTTTTCAAAGGCCCAACCATAACCCATACTCACAAACGTATAACCCTGGTTGGAGAAATCACCCAAATTTTAGTTGGAAGAGTGATAGCAACAATGCACAAACTTCACAGCCACCGTTTCAAGCACACCATAATTTTCAAAATTCTCATGGATATGCACCTCCTTATGCTCCACCTCCTAGAAGAAATCTTGAGGAAACATTGCATGCATTCATTGAAAAGCAAGAGGCAATCAACACTCAACTTGCTCAAGGCATGACAGATTTTAAAGATACTCTTGCAAAGTTAACATCTGCTCTCAGTTTCCAAGAGAAAGGTAAGTTTCCATCTCAACCACAACAAAATCCAAAGGGGCAATACAATGCAAATGCAAGTAGTTCTGGAAGCCAACACATGGATCAAGTCAAATCAGTCATCACTCTTCGTAGTGGTAAGGTTATTGAAAAACCCATTCTTGAATCTTGTGAGAAAGATGACGAGTCTATCTCTGAGGGTAAGGAAGGGGTTGAACCTGACCATTGCAAAGAGAAGGTTGATTCCCCGCCAGCACTTCCATTTCCTCATGCCATGACCAAATAAAGGAAAGCCAATCACAACTCTGAAATCTTTGAAATTTTCAAACAGGTAAGGATCAATATACCTTTGTTGGATGCTATTAAACAGGTACCTTCCTATGCTAAATTTTTGAAAGATCTGTGCACTGTGAAGAGAAAACTGAATGTGAAAAAGAAAGCCTTTTTAGCTGAACAAGTAAGTGTCATTCTTCAAAACAATAATGCTTTGAAATATAAAGACCCTGGTTGTCCTACAATTTCTTGCTTTATTAGAGAACATAAAATTGAAAGAGCCTTACTTGATCTTGGAGCTAGTGTGAATTTACTTCCATATTCAGTCTTTCAAAGTCTCAATCTAGGTGAGTTAAAACCAACTTCTGTAACTCTTTTACTTGCCGATAGATTTGTAAAAGCGCCTAGAGGAATAATTGAAGATGTGTTAGTACAAGTCGATAAATTCATTTATCCTGTGGATTTTATTGTCTTGGACACGCAACCTGTTGAAGCATGCAATTCATTTCCCATTATTTTAGGACGTCCATTTCTTGCAACTTCTAATGCATTGATTAATTGTAGGAATGGACTCATGAAGTTATCCTTTGGAAACATGACATTGGAGATGAATATTTTCAACATTTGCAAGCAGCCTGGAGATGATAATGATTTACAAGAAGTAGATCATATTGAAGAATTAGTTCATGATCAACTTGAATCTACTTTGAGTAAAATTGAGTTGGATGAATATGAAGATTTGCAAATGATTTATTCTCAGGAAGAAATCACAGATGAAAAAGGCACCAAAAATATTAATGCCGATCTTTTGTCAAGAGTGACAACAGATTTGACATCTGACATCACACCAATCGATGATTACTTTCCTTAAGAATCCTTACTTTCTCATAGTTCAATGCCTTGGTTTGCTAAACATATTAATTTTCCTGTAATAGGAGATTTGCCAGCTCACTGGAGTACTGAAGACAAAGGAAAGTTTTTGAACGAAGTGAAGAACTTTTATTGGGATGACCCTAACTTATTCAAATATTGTCCTGATCAAAAATTTCAAAGATGCATTCCTGACAATGAGGTAAGTAGTGTCATTAAACTTTGTCATTCTGAAGCATGTGGGAGTCAATTCTCATCAAGAAAGACGACTGCAAAAATCTTACAATGTGGATTTTATTGGCCCACCATGTTCAAAGACGCATATGTGTTCTGCAAAACTTGTGAAAATTATCAAAAGTCAGGATTCATTTCAAAACATAAGGAATCTTTAGATAATCTTTTATTGACTTTTGAGGCATATCCTGGTGAAGATGTGCATGGTGCATTTCATGACTTATGACTCCATTTTCATAAAGAACATGCTCGACTTAGTCTTGGGAATCTGACTAAAAAAGACCTTGTTTGCCAGTTTTTAAGAAAACTGGATGGGAAGCCTATCCCCGACCCATAGAGGGCGTTTAAGCCGTTCTTGGATGTAAAAAATATTTGTGTTTTCGGTGGATCCAGTCCTGGGAAAGAAAAAGAGTTTTTAGAATCAGCAAATCATCTTGGTCAAGTACTAGCTGAGAGAAAGATTCATTTAGTGTATGGGGGAGGCAGCCTTGGGTTAATGGGAGGTGTGTCAATGGCTGCATTTTTAGGAGGCAGTCAAGTTTTGGGGGTTGTCCCCAAAGCTTTAGCAAATGGAGACATCATTGGAAAAACAATTGGAGAGGAACTACAGGTCCCAACAATGTCTGATCGACTGAATGCCATGTTTAGCCATGCTGATGCCTTCATTGCCTTACCAGGTGGTCTGGGCACATTGGAAGAGATCTTTCATATTTCATCTTGGGCCCAACTGTACATTCACCATAAACCTATAGGTTTGTTAAATGTTAATGGTTTTTATGATAAGTTGTTGTCTTTCCTTGATCAAGCTGTGGAACATGAATTTCTAACATCTTCAGCACGACAAATCATAATCTCTGCTTCTACTGCTGAACAATTGATTGACCAACTACAATCTTTCATCCCTGTCATTGATCCTTGCATGAGTCGCCTAGATTGGTCAGCTAAGGAAAGCCGTAAAAAGCTTAGATTAGATTTGAGCCTTCATCTGTGAAACCTTGTGTCTTGTGGTTTTATTAATAGCATATTATTTTGTTTTGTTACTTCTTATATTTGTTTAAGCGTGTTTCAGGTTTATCATTGTTCGTTGTTTCAGGTGATGTCTTCTATACTCTATCTTTCTACCTTAGGACATTGAGGACAATGTCTCGTTTTGGTTGGGGGGAGAGGGCAGTAGTTTTTTTTTTTTAAAAAAAAAAACTAACCAACTAACTGTTTTGGTTTTTAAAAAACCATTTGGCAAAACTGTTATTACTAGGATGGCAGAGTAAAGAGGAATTATTCTTGAGACGCATCTTAGTAAAAATTTCTAATGGTTATTTGCAATATTCATAACAAGGCCTATTAGAATACTTCTTGAAATATTCAGGTTTACAAACTCTCGCATTGTTATCACTTGATTCTGCTCATATACTCATTTAACAAGTATTATTAAACCTTTTTTTCACACACACACTTTAACATATGATTGTGGGTTGCACATTGGATTATTACATTATTTATGTTCTTTTGTTGAAGGTAACAACTAAGGGTAAGGGTTAGTATATAATTTGCAAAATAATAATAATAATAATAAAATAAACGATGATAAATTGATGATAATAAAAACGTAGATAAGTTTGGTTTCGTAGCCTCCCTAACCTAAGCAATTAAACCCGAAGGGGTGTTTTAACACCTAATACCCTAAAGTCAACTGACTTGGGAGTTATTGGCCCAAAGCTTGTTACATGGGTTAAGGAGAAAAGCTTAAGGGAATCAAACATTGCAATATCTACGTATTAGTATCTACAACCCGAGTTGTTAGCTCGTAGGGGTGTCTCAACACCTAATGCCCTAAGACCAACTGGTTTGGGAGTCATTAGCCTAAAACTCGTTACATGGGTTAAAGATACATTATGTTTTAAGTTGTATGTGTATATAAATAAAAATAAAAAAAAAAAATAAAAAAAAAAAAAGAAAAAAAAAGTAATAATAATAATAATCCCAACCCAAGGAAGTTCACCTTAAACATTTGAACATAATATTGTTTTCTTCCAACAAAGCCCCATCATCTATGTTTTCATATATTGAGCACATAAAAAGAAGGTTTATTAATATCTTGTTTAAGAAGTATGAAGCAGTAATATAAATTTAATGAGAGTTTGTTTATCTGGATAGATTAATGGAAGTTGAATGATGAATGCCTTGCTTTGTGATACTTGCAAATTGTTTCTCTATTTTAACGCTTTAGATTACTAGGGACTAGTAATAAGCTGGTTGGGGGGTGTGATTAGTACTTAAAAGTGCATGTTTATCAAGGTTTTATATCATCATTTTGCACTTGAAGTATCAATAACTCCTTAACTAAAAGCATGTTTTATAATAACAAGTTTGATATTATAAGATACCTTAATTTATGGTAAATGCTCATCTTAAATGCAGGCCGATCACATAAATAAAAGGATTGATTGATGAGTTTTAAGTATTGAAAGTTAAAGGACAAAGAGATGGCCAAACTTAGAAAAGAGATGTCGGTGCAGTCCAAACCGGAACATTGCTCGGTAATTGGATCATATCTGGAGCTCTAGATCTCGGATTTAGGTCCATTTTATATGGATGGAAAGGTAAGAAAAAGGCCTACAACTTTCATGAGGAGCCCAAGATTAAGAAGGCCGTTTTGAAGTCCAAAGTGAAGGAACAACGAAGAAGTCCGAAGCTGTCCTGCAGCCCAAACACTATTTAGTGTTCAGCCCATATCTTGAGTTCTAGAAGTCCAAATGACCTCATCTTTTTTTTGTTGGAAAGATGAGACAATTTCCTAGAACATTCCTAAGGATTCTGGGCAAATTATGATGTTAGCAATGACGTTTTGTTCAGACAAGAAGATAAGGATTGTCACCAAAGTTAAGATGTGGCCACCCACTCATCAATTAATTCAACAAATCAATAGTTCCAAATTTTGGCCTATAAAAGGAGGCACTTACCATGTATTAAGGCATCTTGGTTTCCAGATCAAGATCATGCTCTTGCTTTCTCTCTTTGTATTGCTTATGTTTTTGCTTTCATTAATATCAAGTTTATGCACTTCATTTCCTTTCTTTTACTTAGTTAACTTCTTTCTCATTTATGTTCTTATCTTGTTCTATCTATGTTTCTTTCTTTCATTATGTTTAGCTAAGTTAATTATGTCAAGGTGAAAAAGGGTACACTAATGGTGTAAGAATAAGTATAATATAAACTTAACATGGACCTTAACGTTGGATACTAACATGTTTTATATTTGTTATCTTGTTCACTTTTAATACTTTGCTTGTTAAATGGTTAATCTAGATTTATGTTGTATAACATTTGGTACAACAAATACTTGGTACTTTCATAGCACATACTGTATGGTATAACCGACACCTGAGCTATGAAAGGGACTTGATTTGTTGTTAACATAAGTTATAATCATGAATGTCTGCCAACATTTACAAGTATTAGCTTTATTCGACTAAGACAACTAATGTAATCATGTTAACAATTTATAATCTAATTGGAACCTCCTTTATGTGTGGTTTCCAATTGAGTAATAAGAGTTTATATTATACTTGTTTGAAGTACCATTAGTGGATCCTCTAACCTTGACATTCGTTTTTATCATTGTTTAATCCTTACATTAATCTTCAATCTCAAAGTTCTCATTAATTTCTTCATCTACTTCTATTACTACTACTACTACTATACTATTTTTTATTATTATTGTTGTTGTTGTTATTTACATTCTGTAATATATCCCTTTGATCTTCTTCATAAACTCAGTATATAGGCTGGAAACCTGTGACCCGATCTTTTAGATCATTCTCAGGTGTAACAACGCCACGTACTGAGTATTATAATTATTATTATTGTTGTTGTTGTTGTTGTTGTTGTATTGTTATTTATAATTTATACAATTAACCTCTCTATGGTTCGACCCCGGTCTTGCCGAGTTACTTATTACTTCGACACTCCTGCACTTGGGAAAAGACATCAAGCTTTTGGTCGTGTCACCGTTCAAATTTTTTCACGAGTTTCCGAAGGCTATTTTTCATGGTGTTGCGTGGAATTGGTATGACACGGCACAGCGTCCGGTCAGGGCCATTCCACCGACACGACAAGAGTATCGGTTCAAAAGTTCCGCATCTATAGATACGATCGTTGGATTCGCGCTCAAATTTTTTATCCAGTTTTTTGGAGGCTCTTTTCCATGAAGTGGCGCGGAATCGGTCCGACCCGCCGACGGCATCTAGTTGGGTCCCTTCCACCGACAGGACCAGAGTATCGGCTCAAATGTTGCATATCTATAGATTCGACCGTTTGATCGAGCTCAAATTTGTTCACGAGTTTCTGGAGGCTTTTTTTCATGGTGTTGCGTGGAATCGGTACGACACGGCACAACGTCCGGTCGGGGCCATTCCACTGACACGACAAGAGTATCGATTCAAAAGTTCCGTATCTATAGATACGACCGTTGCATCGCACTCAGATTTTTTATCCAGTTTTTTGAGGCTGTTTTCCATGGCGTTGCGTGGAATCGGTGCGACACAGCGACAACATCCGGTCGGGGTCAATCCACCGACACGACTAGAGTATCGGTTCAAAAGTTGCATATCTATAGATCAGACCGTTGGATCGCGCTCAAATTTTTTCACGAGTTTTCGGAGGCTGTTTTTCATGGTGTTGCGTGGAATCAGTAGGACACATCGATAGCATCCGGTCGGTGCCATTCCACCGACACCACCAGAGTACCGGCTCAAAAGGTCCCTAACTATAGATCCGACCATTGGATCCCGTTCAAATTTTTTCACGAGTTTCCGAAGACTATTTTTCATGGTGTTGCGTGGAATCGGTACGACATGGCACACGTCCGGTCGGGGCCATTCCACCGACACGACAAGAGTATCGGTTCAAAAGTTCCGCATCTATAGATCCGACCGTTGGATCGCGCTTAAATTTTTTGATCGAGTTTCTGGAGGCTCTTTTCCATGAAGTTGCGCGGAATCGGTCCGACCGCCGACGACATCCAGTTGGGTCCCTTCCACCGACATGACCAGAGTACCGGCTCAAAAGTTGCATATCTATAGATTCGACCGTTTGATCGAGCTCAAATTTTTTCACGAGTTTCCGGAGGCTGTTTTCCATGGTGTTGCGTGGAATCAGTACGACACATCGACAGCATCCGGTCGGGGCCAATCCAACGACACGAACAGAGTACCGGCTCAAAAGGTCCCTAACTATAGATCCGACGATTGGATCTCGTTGAAATTTTTTATCCAGTTTTTTGAGGCTGTTTTCCATGGCGTTGCGTGGAATCGGTGCGACACAGCGACAGCATCCGGTCGGGGCCATTCCAACGACACCACCAGAGTAGCGGCTCAAAAGGTCCCTAACTATAGATCGACCATTGGATCTCGTTCAAATTTTTTATCCAGTTTTTGGAGGTTGTTTTCCATGGCGTTGCGTGGAATCGGTGCGACACAGCGACATCGTCCGATCGGGGTCAATCCACCGTCACGACCAGAGTACAGGTTCAAAAGGTCCCTAACTATAGATCCGACCGTTGGATCGCGTTCAAATTTTTTCACGAGTTTTCAAAGACTATTTTTCAAGGTGTTGCGTGGAATTGGTACGACACGGCACAGCGTCGGGTCGGGGCCATTCCACCGACACAACAAGAGTATCGGTTCAAAAGTTCTGTATCTATAGATCCGACCGTTGGATCGCGCCCAAATTTTTAATCGAGTTTCTGGAGGCTCTTTTCCATGAAGTTGCGCGGAATCGGTCCGACCCGCCGACGGCATCAAGTTGGGTCCCTTACACCGACACAACCAGAGTACCGGCTCAAAAGTTGCATATCTATAGATCCGACCGTTTGATCGAGCTCAAATTTTATCATGATTTTGCGAAGGCTTTTATTCATGGTGTTGCGTGGAATCCGTACGACACGGCACAACGTCCGGTTGGGGCCATTCCACCGACATGACAAGAGTATCGGTTCAAAAGTTCCGTATCTATAGATACGACCGTTGGATCGCGCTCAGATTTTTTATCCAGTTTTTTGAGGCTGTTTTCCATGGCGTTGCGTGGAATCGGTGCGACACAGCGACATCGTCCGATCGGGGTCAATCCACCGTCACGACCAGAGTACAGGTGCAAAAGGTCCCTAACTATAGATCCGACCGTTGGATCCCGTTCAAATTTTTTCATGAGTTTCCAAAGACTATTTTTCATGGTGTTGCGTGGAATTGGTACGACACGGCACAGCGGCGGGTCGGGGCCATTCCACCGACACGATAAGAGTATCAGTTCAAAAGTTCTGTATCTATAGATCCGACCGTTGGATCGCGCCCAAATTTTTCATCGAGTTTCTGGTGGCTCTTTTCCATGAAGTTGCGCGGAATCGGTCCGACCCGCCGACGGCATCCAGTTGGGTCCCTTCCACCGACATGACCAGAGTACCGGCTCAAATTGATCGAGCTTAGATTTTTTCATGAGTTTCCGGAGGCTGTTTTCCATGGTGTTGCGTGGAATCAGTATGACACATCGACAGCATCCGGTCGGGGCCAATCCAACGACACGAACAGAGTACCGGCTCAAAAGGTCCCTAACTATAGATCCGACCATTGGATCTCGTTCAAATTTTTTATCCAGTTTTTGGAGGCTGTTTTCCATGGCGTTGCGTGGAATCGGGGCGACACAGTGACAGCGTCCGATCGGGGTCAATCCACCGTCCCGACCAGAGTAAAGGTTCAAAAGGTCCCTAACTATAGATCCGACCGTTGGATCCCGTTCAAATTTTTTGACGAGTTTCTGAAGACTATTTTTCATGGTGTTGCGTGGAATTAGTACGACACGAAACAACGTCTGCTCGGGGCCACTCCACCGACACGACAAGAGTATCGGTTCAAAAGTTTTGTATCTATAGATCCGACCGTTGGATCGCGCCCAAATTTTTAATCGAGTTTCTAATGGCTCTTTTCCATGAAGTTGCGCGGAATCGGTCCGACCCCGACGGCATCAAGTTGGGTCCATTACACCGACACGACCAGAGTACCGGCTCAAAAGTTGCATATCTATATATTCGACCGTTTGATCGAGCTCAGATTTTTTCACGATTTTCCGAAGGCTTTTATTCATGGTGTTGCGTGGAATCCGTACGACATGGAACAGCGTCCGGTTGGGGCCATTCCACCGACAAGACAAGAGTATCGGTTCAAAAGTTTCGTATCTATAGATACGACCGTTGGATCGCGCTCAGATTTTTTATCCAGTTTTTGGAGGCTGTTTTCCATGGCGTTGCGTGGAATCGGTGCGACACAGCGACAGCGTCCGATCGGGGTCAATCCACCGTCCCGACCAGAGTACAGGTTCAAAAGGTCCCTAACTATAGATATGACCGTTGGATCACGTTCAAATTTTTTCATCGAGTTTCCGAAGACTATTTTTCATGGTGTTGCGTGGAATTGGTACGACACGGCACAGCATCGGGTCGGGGCCATTCCACCGACACGACAAGAGTATTGGTTCAAAAGTTCTGTATCTATAGATCCGACCGTTGGATCGCGCCCAAATTTTTCATCGAGTTTCTGGTGGCTCTTTTCCATGACGTTGCGCAGAATCGGTCCGACACGCCGATGGCATCCAGTTGGGTCCCTTCCGCCGACATGACCAGAGTACCGTCTCAAAAGTTGCATATCTATAGATTCGACCGTTTGATCGAGCTCAAATTTTTTCACGAGTTTCCGGAGGCTGTTTTCCGTGGTGTTGCGTGGAATCGGTACGACACATCGACAGCATCCGGTCGGGGCCAATCCAACGACACCAACAGAGTACCGGCTCAAAAGGTCCCTAACTATAGATCCGACCATTGGATCGTGTTCAAATTTTTTATCCAGTTTTTGGAGGCTGTTTTCCATGGCGTTGCGTGGAATCGGTGCGACACAGCGACATCGTCCGATCGGGGTCAATCCACCGTCCCGACCAGAGTACAGGTTCAAAAGGTCCCTAACTATAGACCCGACCGTTGGATCCCGTTCAAATTTTTTCACGAGTTTTCAAAGACTATTTTTCAGGGTGTTGCGTGGAATTGGTACGACACGGCACAGCGTCGGGTCGGGGCCATTCCACCGACACGACAAGAGTATCGGTTCAAAAGTTCTGTATCTATAGATACGACCGTTGGATCGAGCTCAAATTTTTTCACGAGTTTCCGGAGGCTGTTTTCCGTGGTGTTGCGTGGAATCGGTACGACACATCGACAGCATCCGGTCGGGGCCAATCCAACGACACCAACAGAGTACCGGCTCAAAAGGTCCCTAACTATAGATCCGACCATTGGATCGCGTTCAAATTTTTTATCCAGTTTTTGGAGGCTGTTTTCCATGGCGTTGCGTGGAATCGGTGCGACACAGCGACATCGTCCGATCGGGGTCAATCCACCGTCCCGACCAGAGTACAGGTTCAAAAGTCCCTAACTATAGACCCGACCGTTGGATCCCGTTCAAATTTTTTCACGAGTTTTTCAAAGACTATTTTTCAGGGTGTTGCGTGGAATTGGTACGACACGGCACAGCGTCGGGTCGGGGCCATTCCACCGACACGACAAGAGTATCGGTTCAAAAGTTCTGTATCTATAGATCCGACCGTTGGATCGCGCTCAAATTTTTTATCGAGTTTCTGGAGGCTCTTTTCCATGAAGTTGCGCGGAATCGGTCCGACCCGCTGACGGCATCCAGTTGGGTCCCTTACACCGACACGACCAGAGTACCGGCTCAAAAGTTGCATATCTATAGATCCGACCGTTGGATCGCGCTCAGATTTTTTATCCAGTTTTTGGAGGCTGTTTTCCATGGCGTTGCGTGGAATCGGTGCGACACAGCGACAGCATCCGATCGGGGTCAATCCACCGTCACGACCAGAGTACAGGTTCAAAAGGTCCCTAACTATAGATCCGACCGTTGGATCCCGTTCAAATTTTTTCACGATTTTTCGAAGACTATTTTTCATGGTGTTGCGTGGAATTGGTACGACACGGCATAGCGTCTGCTCGGGGCCATTCAACCGACACGACAAGAGTAGCGGTACAAAAGTTCCGTATGTATAGAACCAACCGTTGGAGCGCGCTCAATTTTTTTATCGAGTTTCTGGATGCTTTTTTCCATGAAGTTGGGTGGAATCGGTCCGACCTGCCGACGACATCCAGTTGGGTCCCTTCCACCGACATGACCAGAGTACCGGCTCAAAAGTTGTATATCAATATATTCGACCGTTTGATCGAGCTTAAATTTTTTCACGAGTTTCCGGAGGCTGTTTTCCATGGTTGTTGCGTGAATCAGTACGACACATCGACAACATCCGGTCAGGGCCATTCCAACGACACCAACAGAGTACCGGCTCATAAGGTCCCTAACTATAGATCCGACCATTGGATGTCGTTCGAATTTTTTATCCAGTTTCCGGAGGCTGTTTTCCATGGCGTTGCGTGGAATCGGTGCGACACAGCAACAACATCTGGTCGGGGCCATTCCAACGACAACACTAGAGTAGCGGCTCAAAAGGTCCCTAACTATAGATCCGACCATTGGATCACGTTCAAATTTTTTATCCAGTTTTTGGAGGCTGTTTTCCATGGCGTTGCGTGGAATCGGTGCGACACAGCGACAGCGTCCGATCGGGGTCAATCCACCGTCGCGACCAGAGTACAGGTTCAAAAGGTCCCTAACTACAGATCCGACCGTTGGATCCCGTTCAAATTTTTTCACGAGTTTCCAAAGACTATTTTTCATGGTGTTGCGTGGAATTGGTACGACACGGCACAGCGTCGGGTCGGGGCCATTCCACCGACACGACAAGAGTATCGGTTCTAAAGTTCTGTATCTATAGATCCGACCGTTGGATCGCGCCCAAATTTTTAATCGAGTTTCTGGTGGCTCTTTTCTATGAAGTTGGGTGGAATCGTTCCGACCCGCTGACGGCATCCAGTTGGGTCCCTTACACCGACACGACCGGAGTACCGGCTCAAAAGTTGCATATCTATAGATCCGACCGTTGGATCGCGCTCAGATTTTTTATCCAGTTTGTGGAGGCTGTTTCCATGGCGTTTGGTGGAATCGGTGTGACACAGCGACAGCGTCCCATCGGGGTCAATCCACCGTCCCGACCAGAGTACAGGTTCAAAAGGTCCCTAACTATAGATCCGACCGTTGGATCCCGTTCAAATTTTTTGACGAGTTTCTGAAGACTATTTTTCATGGTGTTGCGTGGAATTAGTACGACACGGCACAGCGTCTGCTCGGGGCCACTCCACCGACACGACAAGAGTATCGGTTCAAAAGTTTTGTATCTATAGATCCGACCGTTGGATCGCGCCCAAATTTTTAATCGAGTTTCTAATGGCTCTTTTCCATGAAGTTGCGCGGAATCGGTCCGACCCCGACGGCATCAAGTTGGGTCCATTACACCGACACGACCAGAGTACCGGCTCAAAAGTTGCATATCTATATATTCGACCGTTTGATCGAGCTCAGATTTTTTCACGATTTTCCGAAGGCTTTTATTCATGGTGTTGCGTGGAATCCGTACGACATGGAACAGCGTCCGGTTGGGGCCATTCCACCGACAAGACAAGAGTATCGGTTCAAAAGTTTCGTATCTATAGATACGACCGTTGGATCGCGCTCAGATTTTTTATCCAGTTTTTGGAGGCTGTTTTCCATGGCGTTGCGTGGAATCGGTGCGACACAGCGACAACGTCCGATCGGGGTCAATCCACCGTCCCGACCAGAGTACAGGTTCAAAAGGTCCCTAACTATAGATATGACCGTTGGATCCCGTTCAAATTTTTTCATCGAGTTTCCGAAGACTATTTTTCATGGTGTTGCGTGGAATTGGTACGACATGGCACAGCGTCGGGTCGGGGCCATTCCACCGACACGACAAGAGTATTGGTTCAAAAGTTCTGTATCTATAGATCCGACCGTTGGATCGCGCCCAAATTTTTCATCGAGTTTCTGGTGGCTCTTTTCCATGAAGTTGCGCAGAATCGGTCCGACACGCCGATGGCATCCAGTTGGGTCCCTTCCGCCGACATGACCAGAGTACCGTCTCAAAAGTTGCATATCTATAGATTCGACCGTTTGATCGAGCTCAAATTTTTTCACGAGTTTCCGGAGGCTGTTTTCCGTGGTGTTGCGTGGAATCGGTACGACACATCGACAGCATCCGGTCGGGCCAATCCAACGACACCAACAGGAGTACCGGCTCAAAAAGGTCCCTAACTATAGATCCGACCATTGGATCGCGTTCAAATTTTTTATCCAGTTTTTGGAGGCTGTTTTCCATGGCGTTGCGTGGAATCGGTGCGACACAGCGACATCGTCCGATCGGGGTCAATCCACCGTCCCGACCAGAGTACAGGTTCAAAAGGTCCCTAACTATAGACCCGACCGTTGGATCCCGTTCAAATTTTTTCACGAGTTTTCAAAGACTATTTTTCAGGGTGTTGCGTGGAATTGGTACGACACGGCACAGCGTCGGGTCGGGGCCATTCCACCGACACGACAAGAGTATCGGTTCAAAAGTTCTGTATCTATAGATACGACCGTTGGATCGAGCTCAAATTTTTTCACGAGTTTCCGGAGGCTGTTTTCCGTGGTGTTGCGTGGAATCGGTACGACACATCGACAGCATCCGGTCAGGGCCAATCCAACGACACCAACAGAGTACCGGCTCAAAAGGTCCCTAACTATAGATCCGACCATTGGATCGCGTTCAAATTTTTTATCCAGTTTTTGGAGGCTGTTTTCCATGGCGTTGCGTGGAATCGGTGCGACACAGCGACATCGTCCGATCGGGGTCAATCCACCGTCCCGACCAGAGTACAGGTTCAAAAGGTCCCTAACTATAGACCCGACCGTTGGATCCCGTTCAAATTTTTTCACGAGTTTTCAAAGACTATTTTTCAGGGTGTTGCGTGGAATTGGTACGACACGGCACAGCGTCGGGTCGGGGCCATTCCACTGACACAACAAGAGTATCGGTTCAAAAGTTCTGTATCTATAGATCCGACCGTTGGATCGCGCCCAAATTTTTAATCGAGTTTCTGGTGGCACTTTTCCATGAAGTTGCGCGGAATCGGTCCGACCCGCTGACGGCATCCAGTTGGGTCCCTTACACCGACACGACCAGAGTACCGGCTCAAAAGTTGCATATCTATAGATCCGACCGTTGGATCGCGCTCAGATTTTTTATCCAGTTTGTGGAGGCTGTTTTCCATGGCGTTGCGTGGAATCGGTGTGACACAGCGGCAGCATCCCATCGGGGTCAATCGACCGTCACGACCAGAGTACAGGTTCAAAAGGTCCCTAACTATAGATCCGACCGTTGGATCCCGTTCAAATTTTTTCACGATTTTTCGAAGACTATTTTTCATGGTGTTGCGTGGAATTGGTACGACACGGCATAGCGTCTGCTCGGGGCCATTCAACCGACACCACAAGAGTAGCGGTACAAAAGTTCCGTATGTATAGAACCAACCGTTGGAGCGCGCTCAATTTTTTTTATCGAGTTTCTGGATGCTTTTTTTCCATGAAGTTGGCGGAATCGGTCCGACCTGCCGACGACATCCAGTTGGTCCCTTCCACCGACATGACCAGAGTACCGGCTCAAAAGTTGTATATCAATATATTCGACCGTTTGATCGAGCTTAAATTTTTTCACGAGTTTCCGGAGGCTGTTTTCCATGGTGTTGCGTGGAATCAGTACGACACATCGACAACATCCGGTCAGGGCCATTCCAACGACACCAACAGAGTACCGGCTCATAAGGTCCCTAACTATAGATCCGACCATTGGATGTCGTTCGAATTTTTTATCCAGTTTCCGGAGGCTGTTTTCCATGGCGTTGCGTGGAATCGGTGCGACACAGCAAACAACATCTGGTCGGGGCCATTCCAACGACAACACTAGAGTAGCGGCTCAAAAGGTCCCTAACTATAGATCCGACCATTGGATCACGTTTCAAATTTTTTATCCAGTTTTTGGAGGCTGTTTTCCATGCGTTGCGTGGAATCGGTGCGACACAGCGACAGCGTCCGATCGGGGGTCAATCCACCGTCGCGACCAGAGTACAGGTTCAAAAAAGTCCCTAACTACAGATCCGACCGTTGGATCCCGTTCAAATTTTTCACGAGTTCCAAAGACTATTTTTCATGGTGTTGCGTGGAATTGGTACGACACGGCACAGCGTCGGGTCGGGCCATTCCACCGACACGACAAGAGTATCGGTTCTAAAGTTCTGTATCTATAGATCCGACCGTTGGATCGCGCCCAAATTTTTAATCGAGTTTCTGGTGGCTCTTTTCTATGAAGTTGGGTGGAATCGTTCCGACCCGCTGACGGCATCCAGTGGGTCCCTTACACCGACACGACCGACAAAATCTAAAAGTACCGGCTCAAAAGTTGCATATCTATAGATCCGACCGTTGGATCGCGCTCAGATTTTTTATCCAGTTTGTGGAGGCTGTTTCCATGGCGTTTGGTGGAATCGGTGTGACACAGCGACAGCGTCCCATCGGGTCAATCCACCGTCCCGACCAGAGTACAGGTTCAAAAGGTCCCTAACTATAGATCCGACCGTTGGATCCCGTTCAAATTTTTTGACGAGTTTCTGAAGACTATTTTTCATGGTGTTGCGTGGAATTAGTACGACACGGCACAGCGTCTGCTCGGGGCCACTCCACCGACACGACAAGAGTATCGGTTCAAAAGTTTTGTATCTATAGATCCGACCGTTGGATCGCGCCCAAATTTTTAATCGAGTTTCTAATGGCTCTTTTCCATGAAGTTGCGCGGAATCGGTCCGACCCCGACGGCATCAAGTTGGGTCCATTACACCGACACGACCAGAGTACCGGCTCAAAAGTTGCATATCTATATATTCGACCGTTTGATCGAGCTCAGATTTTTTCACGATTTTCCGAAGGCTTTTATTCATGGTGTTGCGTGGAATCCGTACGACATGGAACAGCGTCCGGTTGGGGCCATTCCACCGACAAGACAAGAGTATCGGTTCAAAAGTTTCGTATCTACAGATACGACCGTTGGATCGCGCTCAGATTTTTTATCCAGTTTTTGGAGGCTGTTTTCCATGGCGTTGCGTGGAATCGGTGCGACACAGCGACAACGTCGATCAGGGGTCAATCCACCGTCCCGACCAGAGTACAGGTTCAAAAGGTCCCTAACTATAGATATGACCGTTGGATCCCGTTCAAATTTTTTCATCGAGTTTCCGAAGACTATTTTTCATGGTGTTGCGTGGAATTGGTACGACATGGCACAGCGTCGGGTCGGGGCCATTCCACCGACACGACAAGAGTATTGGTTCAAAAGTTCTGTATCTATAGATCCGACCGTTGATCGCGCCCAAATTTTTCATCGAGTTTCTGGTGGCTCTTTTCCATGAAGTTGCGCAGAATCGGTCCGACACGCCGATGGCATCCAGTTGGGTCCCTTCCGCCGACATGACCAGAGTACCGTCTCAAAAGTTGCATATCTATAGATTCGACCGTTTGATCGAGCTCAAATTTTTTCACGAGTTTCCGGAGGCTGTTTTCCGTGGTGTTGCGTGGAATCGGTACGACACATCGACAGCATCCGGTCGGGGCCAATCCAACGACACCAACAGAGTACCGGCTCAAAAGGTCCCTAACTATAGATCCGACCATTGGATCGCGTTCAAATTTTTTATCCAGTTTTTGGAGGCTGTTTTCCATGGCGTTGCGTGGAATCGGTGCGACACAGCGACATCGTCCGATCGGGGTCAATCCACCGTCCCGACCAGAGTACAGGTTCAAAAGGTCCCTAACTATAGACCCGACCGTTGGATCCCGTTCAAATTTTTTCACGAGTTTTCAAAGACTATTTTTCAGGGTGTTGCGTGGAATTGGTACGACACGGCACAGCGTCGGGTCGGGGCCATTCCACCGACACGACAAGAGTATCGGTTCAAAAGTTCTGTATCTATAGATACGACCGTTGGATCGAGCTCAAATTTTTTCACGAGTTTCCGGAGGCTGTTTTCCGTGGTGTTGCGTGGAATCGGTACGACACATCGACAGCATCCGGTCAGGGCCAATCCAACGACACCAACAGAGTACCGGCTCAAAAGGTCCCTAACTATAGATCCGACCATTGGATCGCGTTCAAATTTTTTATCCAGTTTTTGGAGGCTGTTTTCCATGGCGTTGCGTGGAATCGGAGCGACACAGCGACATCGTCCGATCGGGGTCAATCCACCGTCCCGACCAGAGTACAGGTTCAAAAGGTCCCTAACTATAGACCCGACCGTTGGATCCCGTTCAAATTTTTTCACGAGTTTTCAAAGACTATTTTTCAGGGTGTTGCGTGGAATTGGTACGACACGGCGCAGCGTCGGGTCGGGGCCATTCCACTGACACAACAAGAGTATCGGTTCAAAAGTTCTGTATCTATAGATCCGACCGTTGGATCGCGCCCAAATTTTTAATCGAGTTTCTGGTGGCACTTTTCCATGAAGTTGCGCGGAATCGGTCCGACCCGCTGACGGCATCCAGTTGGGTCCCTTACACCGACACGACCAGAGTACCGGCTCAAAAGTTGCATATCTATAGATCCGACCGTTGGATCGCGCTCAGATTTTTTATCCAGTTTGTGGAGGCTGTTTTCCATGGCGTTGCGTGGAATCGGTGTGACACAGCGGCAGCATCCCATCGGGGTCAATCGACCGTCACGACCAGAGTACAGGTTCAAAAGGTCCCTAACTATAGATCCGACCGTTGGATCCCGTTCAAATTTTTTCACGATTTTTCGAAGACTATTTTTCATGGTGTTGCGTGGAATTGGTACGACACGACATAGCGTCTGCTCGGGGCCATTCAACCGACACCACAAGAGTAGCGGTACAAAAGTTCCGTATGTATAGAACCAACCGTTGGAGCGCGCTCAATTTTTTTATCGAGTTTCTGGATGCTTTTTTCCATGAAGTTGGGCGGAATCGGTCCGACCTGCCGACGACATCCAGTTGGGTCCCTTCCACCGACATGACCAGAGTACCGGCTCAAAAGTTGTATATCAATATATTCGACCGTTTGATCGAGCTTAAATTTTTTCACGAGTTTCCGGAGGCTGTTTTCCATGGTGTTGCGTGGAATCAGTACGACACATCGACAACATCCGGTCAGGGCCATTCCAACGACACCAACAGAGTACCGGCTCATAAGGTCCCTAACTATAGATCCGACCATTGGATGTCGTTCGAATTTTTTATCCAGTTTCCGGAGGCTGTTTTCCATGGCGTTGCGTGGAATCGGTGCGACACAGCAACAACATCTGGTCGGGGCCATTCCAACGACAACACTAGAGTAGCGGCTCAAAAGGTCCCTAACTATAGATCCGACCATTGGATCACGTTCAAATTTTTTATCCAGTTTTTGGAGGCTGTTTTCCATGGCGTTGCGTGGAATCGGTGCGACACAGCGACAGCGTCCGATCGGGGTCAATCCACCGTCGCGACCAGAGTACAGGTTCAAAAGGTCCCTAACTACAGATCCGACCGTTGGATCCCGTTCAAATTTTTTCACGAGTTTCCAAAGACTATTTTTCATGGTGTTGCGTGGAATTGGTACGACACGGCACAGCGTCGGGTCGGGGCCATTCCACCGACACGACAAGAGTATCGGTTCTAAAGTTCTGTATCTATAGATCCGACCGTTGGATCGCGCCCAAATTTTTAATCGAGTTTCTGGTGGCTCTTTTCTATGAAGTTGGGTGGAATCGTTCCGACCCGCTGACGGCATCCAGTTGGGGCCATTCCACCGACACGACCGGAGTATCGGTTCAAAAGTTGCATATCTATAGATACGACCGTTGGATCGCGCTCAGATTTTTTATCCAGTTTTTGGAGGCTGTTTTCCATGGCGTTTGGTGGAATCGGTGTGACACAGCGACAGCGTCCCATCGGGGTCAATCCACCGTCACGACCAGAGTACAGGTTCAAAAGGTCCCTCACTATAGATCCGACCGTTGGATCCCGTTCAAATTTTTCACGAGTTTCCGAAGACTATTTTTCATGGTGTTGCGTGGAATTGGTACGACACGGCACATCGTCGGGTCGGGAACATTCCACCGACATGACAAGAGTATCGGTTCTAAAGTTCTGTATCTATAGATCCGACTGTTGGATCGCGCCCAAATTTTTAATCGAGTTTCTGGTGGCTCTTTTCCATGAAGTTGCGCGGAATCGGTCCGACCCGCCGACGGCATCCAGTTGGGTCCTTTACACCGACACGACCAGAGTACCGGCTCAAAAGTTGCATATCTATATATTCGACCGTTTGATCGAGCTCAAATTTTTTCACCAGTTTCCGAAGGCTTTTATTCATGGTGTTGCGTGGAATCCGTACGACACGGCACAGCGTCCGGTTGGGGCCATTCCACCGACATGACAAGAGTATCGGTTCAAAAGTTCTGTATCTATAGATACGACCGTTGGATCGCGCTCAGATTTTTTATCCAGTTTTTGGAGGCTGTTTTCCATGGCGTTGCGTGGAATCGGTGCGACACAGCGACAGCGTCCCATCGGGGTCAATCCACCGTCACGACCAGAGTACAGGCTCAAAAGGTCCCTAACTATAGATCCGTCCGTTGGATCCCGTTCAAATTTTTTCACGAGTTTTCGAAGACTATTTTTCATGGTGTTGCGTGGAATTGGTACGACACGGCACAGCGTCGGGTCGG
The DNA here is from genome assembly GCF_005239225.2 of Populus alba. NCBI lineage: Eukaryota > Viridiplantae > Streptophyta > Magnoliopsida > Malpighiales > Salicaceae > Populus > Populus alba. Next base: position 8,510,177 of record NC_133286.1, on the reverse strand, counting down.
GGCCATTCCACCAACACGACAAGAGTATCGGTTCTAAAGTTCTGTATCTATAGATCCGACTGTTGGATCGCGCCCAAATTTTTAATCGAGTTTCTAGTGGCTCTTTTCCATGAAGTTGCGCGGAATCGGTATGCCCGGCCGACGGCATCCAGTTGGGTCCTTTACACCGACACGACCAGAGTACCGGCTCAAAAGTTGCATATCTATATATTCGACCGTTTGATCGAGCTCAAATTTTTTCACGAGTTTCCGAAGGCTTTTATTCATGGTGTTGCGTGGAATCCGTACGACACGGCACATCATCCGATTGGGGCCATTCCACCGACATGACCAGAGTATCGGTTCAAAAGTTCCGTATCTATAGATACGCCCGTTGGATCGCGCTCAGATTTTTTATCCAGTTTTTGGAGGCTGTTTTCCATGGCGTTGCGTGGAATCGGTGCGACACAGCGACAGCGTCCGATCGGGGTCAATCCACCGACACGACTAGAGTATAGGTTCAAAAGTTCCGTATCTATAGATCCGACCGTTGGATCGCGCCCAAATTTTTAATCGAGTTTCTAGTGCCTCTTTTCCATGAAGTTGCGCGGAATCGGTCCGACCTGCCGACGGCATCCAGTTGGGTCCTTTACACCGACACGACAAGAGTACCGGCTCAAAAGTTGCATATCTATAGATCCGACCGTTGGATCGCGTTCAAATTTTTTCACAAGTTTCCGGAGGCTATTTTCTATGTTGTTGCGTGGAATTAGTACGACACATCGACAGCATTCGGTCGGGGCCATTCCACCGACACCACCAGAGTGCCGGCTCAAAAGGTCCCTAACTATAGATCCGATCGTTGGATCATGCTTAAATTTTTTATTCAGTTTCTGGAGGCTCTTTTCCATGAAGTTGCGCGGAATCGGTCCGACACGCCGACAGCATCAAGTTGGGTCCTTTACACCGACACGACCAGAGTACCGGCTCAAAAGTTGCATATCTATAGATCCGACCGTTGGATGGCGCTCAGATTTTTTATCCAGTTTTTGGAGCCTATTTTCCATGGCGTTGCGTGGAATCAGTGCGACACAGCGACAGCGTCCGATCGGGGTCCCTTCCACCGACACGACCAGAGTACCAGATCAAAAGTTGCATATCTATAGATTCGACTGTTTGATCGAGCTTAAATTGTTTCACGAGTTTCCGGAGGCAGTTTTCCATGGTGTTGCGTGGAATCAGGACGACAAATCGACAGCATCCGGTCGAGGCCATTCCAACGACACCACTAGAGTACCTGCTCAAAAGGTCCCTAACTATAGATCCGACCATTGGATCCCGTTCAAATTTTTTCACGAGTTTCCGAAGACTATTTTTCATGGTGTTGCGTGGAATTGGTACGACGCACAACGTCGGGTCGGGGCCATTCCACCGACACGACAAGAGTATCGGTTCTAAAGTTCTGTATCTATAGATCCGATTGTTGGATCGCGCCCAAATTTTTAATCGAGTTTCTAGTGGCTCTTTTCCATGAAGTTGCGCGGAATCGGTCCGACCCGCCGACGGCATCCAGTTGGGTCCTTTACACCGACACGACCAGAGTACCGGCTCAAAAGTTGCATATCTATATATTCGACCGTTTGATCGAGCTCAAATTTTTTCACCAGTTTCCGAAGGCTTTTATTCATGGTGTTGCGTGGAATCCGTACGACACGGCACAGCGTCCGGTTGGGGCCATTCCACCGACATGACAAGAGTATCGGTTCAAAAGTTCTGTATCTATAGATACGACCGTTGGATCGCGCTCAGATTTTTTATCCAGTTTTTGGAGGCTGTTTTCCATGGCGTTGCGTGGAATCGGTGTGACACAGCGACAGCGTCCCATCGGGGTCAATCCACCGTCACGACCAGAGTACAGGTTCAAAAGGTCCCTAACTATAGATCCGACCGTTGGATCCCGTTCAAATTTTTCACGAGTTTCCGAAGACTATTTTTCATGGTGTTGCGTGGAATTGGTACGACACGGCACATCGTCGGGTCGGGAACATTCCACCGACACGACAAGAGTATCGGTTCTAAAGTTCTGTATCTATAGATCCGACTGTTGGATCGCGCCCAAATTTTTAATCGAGTTTCTGGTGGCTCTTTTCCATGAAGTTGCGCGGAATCGGTCCGACCCGCCGACGGCATCCAGTTGGGTCCTTTACACCGACACGACCAGAGTACCGGCTCAAAAGTTGCATATCTATAGATTCGACCGTTTGATCGAGCTCAAATTTTTTCACGAGTTTCCGAAGGCTATTTTTCATGGTGTTGCGTGGAATCGGTACGACACGGCACAGCGTCCGGTCGGGGCCATTCCACCGACACGACAAGAGTATCGTTCAAAAGTTCTGTATCTATAGATACGACCGTTGGATCGCGCTCAAATTTTTTATCCAGTTTTTGGAGGCTGTTTTCCATGGCGTTGCGTGGAATCGGTGCGACACAGCGACAGCGTCCCATCGGGGTCAATCCACCGTCTCGACCAGAGTACAGGTTCAAAAGGTCCCTAACTATAGATCCGTCCGTTGGATCCCGTTCAAATTTTTTCACGCGTTTCCGAAGACTATTTTTCATGGTGTTGCGTGGAATTGGTACGACACGGCACAGCGTCGGGTCGGGGCCATTCCACCGACACGACAAGAGTATCGGTTCTAAAGTTCTGTATCTATAGATCCGACTGTTGGATCGCGCCCAAATTTTTAATCGAGTTTCTGGTGGCTCTTTTCCATGAAGTTGCGCGGAATCGGTCCGACCCGCCGACGGCATCCAGTTGGGTCCTTTACACCGACACGACCAGAGTACCGGCTCAAAAGTTGCATATCTATATATTCGACCGTTTGATCGAGCTCAAATTTTTTCACGAGTTTTCGAAGGCTTTTATTCATGGTGTTGCGTGGAATCCGTACGACACGGCACAGCGTCCGGTTGGGGCCATTCCACCAACATGACAAGAGTATCGGTTCAAAAGTTCTGTATCTATAGATACGACCGTTGGATCGCGCTCAGATTTTTTATCCAGTTTTTGGAGGCTGTTTTCCATGGCGTTGCGTGGAATCGGTGCGACACAGCGACAGCGTCCCATCGGGGTCAATCCACCGTCACGACCAGAGTACAGGTTCAAAAGGTCCCTAACTATAGATCCGTCCGTTGGATCCCGTTCAAATTTTTTCACGAGTTTCCGAAGACTATTTTTCATGGTGTTGCGTGGAATTGGTACGACACGGCACAGCGTCGGGTCGGGGCCATTCCACCGACACGACAAGAGTATCGGTTCTAAAGTTCTGTATCTATAGATCCGACTGTTGGATCGCGCCCAAATTTTTAATCGAGTTTCTAGTGGCTCTTTTCCATGAAGTTGCGCGGAATCGGTCCGACCCGCCGACGGCATCCAGTTGGGTCCTTTACACCGACACGACCAGAGTACCGGCTCAAAAGTTGCATATCTATAGATCCGACCGTTGGATGGCGCTCAGATTTTTTATCCAGTTTTTGGAGCCTGTTTTCCATGGCGTTGCGTGGAATCAGTGCGACACAGCGACAGCGTCCGATCGGGGTCCCTTCCACCGACATGACCAGAGTACCAGATCAAAAGTTGCATATCTATAGATTCGACCGTTTGATCGAGCTTAAATTGTTTCACGAGTTTCCGGAGGCTGTTTTCCATGGTGTTGCGTGGAATCAGGACGACACATCGACAGCATCCGGTCGGGGCCATTCCAACGACACCACCAGAGTACCGGCTCAAAAGGTCCCTAACTATAGATCCGACCATTGGATCCCGTTCAAATTTTTTGACGAGTTTCCGAAGACTATTTTTCATGGTGTTGCGTGGAATTGGTACGACACGGCACAGCGTCGGGTCAGGGCCATTCCACCGACACGACAAGAGTCTCGGTTCAAAAGTTCCGTATCTATAGATCCGACCGTTGGATTCGCGCTAAAATTTTTATCAAGTTTCTGGAGGCTCTTTTCCATGAAGTTGCGCGGAATCGGTCCGACCCGCCAACGACATCCAGTTGGGTCGCTTCCACCGACATGACCAAAGTACCGGATCAAAAGTTGCATATCTATAGATTCGATCGTTTGATCAAGCTCAGATTTTTTCACGAGTTTCCAAAGGCTATTTTCATGGTGTTGCGTTGAATCGTACGACACGGCACAACGTCCGGTCGGGACCATTCCACCAACATGACAAGAGTATCGGTTCAAAAGTTCCGTATCTATAGATCCGACTATTGGATCGCGCCCAAATTTTTCATCGAGTTTCTGGTGGCTCTTTTCCATGAAGTTGCGCGGAATCGGTCCGCCCCGCCGACGGCATCCAGTTGGGTCCCTTCCACCGATATGACCAGAGTACCGGCTCAAAAGTTGCATATCTATAGATTCGACCGTTTGATCGAGCTCAAATTTTTCCACGAGTTTCCCGAGACTGTTTTCCATGGTGTTGCGTGGAATCAGTACGACACATCCACAGCATCCGGTCGGGGCCATTCCAACGACACCACCAGAATACCGGCTCAAAAGGTCCCTAACTATAGATCCGACCATTGGATCCCGTTCAAATTTTTTATCCAGTTTTTTTAGGTTGTTTTCCATGGCGTTGCGTGGAATCGGTGCGACACAGCGCCAGCGTCTGATCGGGGTCAATCCACCGTCATGACCAGAGTACAGGTTCAAAAGGTCCCTAACTATAGATCCGACCGTTGGATCCCGTTCAAATTTTTTGACGAGTTTACGAAGACTATTTTTCATGGTGTTGCGTGGAATTGCTACGACACGACACAGCGTCTGGTCGGGGCCATTCCACCAACACGACAAGAGTCTCGGTTCAAAAGTTCCGTATCTATAGATCCGACCGTTGGATCGCGCTAAAATTTTTATCGAGTTTCTGGAGGCTCTTTTCAATGAAGTTGCGCGGAATCGGTCTGACCCGCCGACGGCATCTAGTTGGGTCGCTTCCACTGACATGACCAGAGTACCGGATCAAAAGTTGCATATCTATAGATTCGATCGTTTGATCGAGCTCAGATTTTTTCACGAGTTTCCGAAGGCTATTTTTCATGGTGTTGCGTTGAATCGTACGACACGGCACAGCGTCCGGTCGGGGCCATTCCACCAACGCGACAAGAGTATCGGTTCAAAAGTTCCGTATCTATAGATCCGACCGTTGGATCGCGCTGAAATGTTTTATCGAGTTTCTGGTGGCTCTTTTCCATGAAGTTGCGTGGAATCGGTCAGACACTCCGACGGCATCCAGTTGGGTCCCTTCCACCAACAGGACTAGAGTACCAGCTCAAAATTTCCGTATCTATAGATTCGAACGTTGGATCGCGCTCAAATTGTTTCACGAGTTTCCCGAGGCTGTTTTCCATGGTGTTGCCTTGAATCGGTACGACGCGGCACCGCGTCCGATCGGGGCCGTTCCACCGACACCATCAGAGTACCAGCTCAAAAGGTCCCTAACTATAGATCCGACCATTGGATCTCATTCAAATTTTTTATCCAGTTTTTGGAGGCTGTTTTCCATGGCGTTGCGTGGAATCGGTGCGACACAGCGACAGTATCCGGTCGGGGCCTTTCCAACGACACCGCCAGAGTACCGGCTCAAAAGATCCCTAACTATAGATCCGACCATTGGATCTCGTTCAAATTTTTTATCCAGTTTATGGAGGTTGTTTTCCATGGCGTTGCGTGGAATCGGTGCGACACAGCGACAGCGTCCGATCGAGGTCAATCCACCGTCGCGACCAGAGTACAGGTTCAAAAGGTCCCTAATTATAGATCCGACCGTTGGATCCCGTTCAAATTTTTTCACGAGTTTCCGAAGACTATTTTTCATGGTGTTGCATGGAATTGGTACGACACGGCACAACGTCGAGTCGGGGCCATTCCCTTGACATGACAAGAGTATCGGTTCAAAAGTTCTGTATCTATAGATACGACCGTTGGATCGAGCTCAAATTTTTTCACGAGTTTCCGGAGGCTGTTTTCCGTGGTGTTGCGTGGAATCGGTACGACACATCGACAGCATCCGGTCGGGGCCAATCCACCGACACCAACAGCAGTAACCGGCTCAAAAGGTCCCTAACTATAGATCCGACCATTGGATTCTCGTTCAAAATTTTTTATCCAGTTTATGGAGGCTGTTTTCCATGGCGTTGCGTGGGAATCGGTGCGACACAGGCGACAGCGTTCCGATCGAGGTCAATCCACCGTCGCGACCAGAGTACAGGTTCAAAAGGTCCCTAATTATAGATCCGACCGTTGGATCCCGTTCAAATTTTTTCACGAGTTTCCGAAGACTATTTTTCATGGTGTTGCATGGAATTGGTACGACACGGCACAACGTCGAGTCGGGGCCATTCCCTTGACATGACAAGAGTATCGGTTCAAAAGTTCTGTATCTATAGATACGACCGTTGGATCGCGCTCAAATTTTGGATCGAGTTTCTGGAGGCTCTTTTTCATGAAGTGCGAGGAATCGGTCCGACCCGCCGACGGCATCCAGTTGGGTCCCTTCCACCGAAATGACCAGAGTACCGGCTCAAAAGTTCCATATCTATAGATTCGACCGTTTGGTCGGGCTCAAATTGTTTCACGAGTTTCCCGAGACTGTTTTCCATGGTGTTGCGTGGAATCAGTACGACACATCCACAGCATCCGGTCGGGGCCATTCCAACGACACCACCAGAATACCGGCTCAAAAGGTCCCTAACTATAGATCCGACCATTGGATCCCGTTCAAATTTTTTATCCAGTTTTTTGAGGCTGTTTTCCATGGTGTTGCGTGGAATCGGTGCGACACAGCGACAGCGTCCGATCGGGGTCAATCCACCGTCACGACCACAGTACAGGCTCAAAGGTCCCTAACTATAGATCCGACCGTTGGATCCCGTTCAAATTTTTTTACGAGTTTCCGAAGACTATTTTTCATGGGGTTGCGTGGAATTGGTACGACAAGGCAGAGCGTCTGGTCGGGGCCATTCCACTGACACGACAAGAGTATCGGTTCAAAAGTTTCGTATCTATAGATCCGACCGTTGGATCACGCTCAAATTTTTTATCCAGTTTTTGGGGGCTCTTTTCCATGAAGTTGCGCAGAATCGGTCCGACCCGCCGAAGGCATCCAGTTGGGTCCCTTCCCCCGACATGACCAGAGTACCGGCTCAAAACTTGCATAACTATAGATTCAACCGTTTGATCGAGCTCAAATTTTTCCACAAGTTTCTGGAGGCTGTTTCCCATGGTGTTGCGGGGAATTAGTACGACACATCGACAGCATCCGGTCGGGGTCATTCCACCGACACCACCAGAGTACCGGCTCAAAAGGTCCCTAACAATAGATCCGACCATTGGATCCCGTTCAAATTTTTTGACGAGTTTCCTAAGACTATTTTTCATGGTGTTGCGTTGAATCGGTACGACACGGCACAACGTCCGGTCGGGGTCAATCCACCGACACGACAAGAGTCTCGGTTCAAAAGTTCCGTATCTATAGATCCGACCGTTGGATCGCGCTAAAAGTTTTATCGAGTTTTCTGGAGGCTCTTTCCATGGAAGTTGCGCGGAATCGGTCTGACTCGCCGACGGCATCCAGTTGGGTCGCTTCCTCCGACATGACCAGAGTACCGGATCAAAAGTTGCATATCTATAGATTCGATCGTTTGATCGAGCTCAGATTTTTTCACGAGTTTCCGAAGGCTATTTTTCATGGTGTTGCGTTGAATCGGTATGACACGGCATAACGTCCGGTCGAGGCCATTCCACCAACGCGACAAGAGTATCGGTTCAAAAGTTCCGTATCTATAGATCCCACCATTGGATCGCGCTCAAATGTTTTATCGAGTTTGTGGTGGCTCTTTTCCATGAAGTTGCGTGGAATCGGTCAGACACTCCGACGGCATCCAGTTGGGTCCCTTCCACCGACAGGACTAGAGTACCAGCTCAAAATTTCTGTATCTATAGATTCGAACGTTGGATCACGCTCAAATTGTTTCACGAGTTTCCGGAGGCTGATTTCCATGGTGTTGCCTTGAATCGGTACGACACGGCACAGCGTCCGGTCTGGGCCGTTCCACCGACACCATCAGAGTACCAGCTCAAAAGGTCCCTAACTATAGATCCGACCATTGGATCTCGTTCAAATTTTTTATCCAGTTTTTGGAGGCTGTTTTCCATGGCGTTGCGTGGAATCGGTGCGACACAGCGACAGTATCCAGTCGAGGCCTTTCCAACGACACCGCTAGAGTACCGGCTCAAAAGATCCCTAACTATAGATCCGACCATTGGATCTCGTTCAAATTTTTTATCCAGTTTATGGAGGCTGTTTTCCATGGCGTTGCGTGGAATCGGTGCGACACAGCGACAGCGTTCGATCGGGGTCAATCCACCGTTGCGACCAGAGTACAGGTTCAAAAGGTCCCTAACTATAGATCCGTTCGTTGGATCCCGTTCAAATTTTTTCACGAGTTTTCGAAGACTATTTTCATGGTGTTGCGTGGAATTGGTACGACACGGCACAATATCGAGTCGGGGCCATTCCACCGACACGACAAGAGTATCGATTCAAAAGTTCCGTATCTATAGATACGACCGTTGGATCGCGCTCAAATTTTTGATCGAGTTTCTGGAGGCTCTTTTTCATGAAGTGCGCGGAATCGGTCCGACCCGCCGATGGCATCCAGTTGGGTCCCTTCCACCGAAATGACCAGAGTACCGGCTCAAAAGTTCCATATCTATAGATTCGACCGTTTGGTCGGGCTCAAATTTTTTCACGAGTTTCCGGAGACTGTTTTCCATGGTGTTGCGTGGAATCAGTACGACACATCGACAGCATCCGGTCGGGGCCATTCCAACGACACCACCAGAGTACCTGCTCAAAAGGTCCCTAACTATAGATCCAACCATTGGATCCCGTTCAAATTTTTTGATGAGTTTCCGAAGACTATTTTTCATGGTGTTGCGTGGAATTGGTACGACACGGCACAGCGTCGAGTCGGGGCCATTCCACCGACACGACAAGAGTACCGGTTCAAAAGTTCCGTATTTATAGATCCGACTGTTGGATCGCGCTCAAATGTTTTGTGGAGTTTCTGGAGGCTCTTTTCCATGAAGTTGTGCGGAATCGGTCAGACACTCTGACGACATCCAGTTGGGTCCCTTGCACCGACATTACCAGAGTACCGGGTCAAAAGTTGCATATCTATAGATTCGACCGTTGGATCGAGCTCAAATTTTTTCACGAGTTTCCGAAGGCTATTTTTCATGGTGTTGCGTTGAATCGGTACGACACGGCACAACGTCCGGTCGGGGCCATTCCATCGACACGACTAGAGTACCGGCTCAAAAGGTCCCTAATTATAGATCAGACCATTGGTTCTCGTTCAAATGTTTTATTCAGTTTTTTGAGGCTGTTTTCCATGGTGTTGCGTGGAATCGGTGCGACACAGCAACAACGTCCGATCGGGGTCAATCCACCGTCACGACCGCAGTACAGGTTCAAAAGGTCCCTAACTATAGATCCGACCGTTGGATCCCGTTCAAATTTTTTTACGAGTTTCCGAAGACTATTTTTCATGGGGTTGCGTGGAATTGGTACGACAAGGAAGAGCGTCTGGTCGGGGCCATTCCACTGACACGACAAGAGTATCGGTTCAAAAGTTTCATATCTATAGATCCGACCGTTGGATCACGCTCAAACTTTTTATCCAGTTTTTGGGGGCTCTTTTCCATGAAGTTGCGCAGAATCGGTCCGACCCGCCGAAGGCATCCAGTTGGGTCCCTTCCACCGACATGACCAGAGTACCGGCTCAAAACTTGCATATCTATAGATTCAACCGTTTGATCGAGCTCAAATTTTTCCACAAGTTTCCGGAGGCTGTTTCCCATGGTGTTGCGGGGAATTAGTACGACACATCGACAGCATCCGGTCGGGGCCATTCCACCGACACCACCAGAGTACCGGCTCAAAAGGTCCCTAACAATAGATCCGACCATTGGATCCCGTTCAAATTTTTTGACGAGTTTCCTAAGACTATTTTTCATGGTGTTGCGTTGAATCGGTACGACACGGCACAACGTCCGGTCGGGGTCAATCCACCGACACGACAAGAGTCTCGGTTCAAAAGTTCCGTATCTATAGATCCGACCGTTGGATCGCGCTAAAAGTTTTATCGAGTTTCTGGAGGCTCTTTTCCATGAAGTTGCGCGGAATCGGTCTGACTCGCCGACGGCATCCAGTTGGGTCGCTTCCTCCGACATGACCAGAGTACCGGATCAAAAGTTGCATATCTATAGATTCGATCGTTTGATCGAGCTCAGATTTTTTCACGAGTTTCCGAAGGCTATTTTTCATGGTGTTGCGTTGAATCGGTATGACACGGCATAACGTCCGGTCGAGGCCATTCCACCAACGCGACAAGAGTATCGGTTCAAAAGTTCCGTATCTATAGATCCCACCATTGGATCGCGCTCAAATGTTTTATCGAGTTTCTGGTGGCTCTTTTCCATGAAGTTGCGTGGAATCGGTCAGACACTCCGACGGCATCCAGTTGGGTCCCTTCCACCGACAGGACTAGAGTACCAGCTCAAAATTTCTGTATCTATAGATTCGAACGTTGGATCACGCTCAAATTGTTTCACGAGTTTCCGGAGGCTGATTTCCATGGTGTTGCCTTGAATCGGTACGACACGGCACAGCGTCCGGTCTGGGCCGTTCCACCGACACCATCAGAGTACCAGCTCAAAAGGTCCCTAACTATAGATCCGACCATTGGATCTCGTTCAAATTTTTATCCAGTTTTTGGAGGCTGTTTTTCCATGTGCGTGTGCGTTGGAATCGCGGTGCGTCGACACACTACAGCGACAGTATTCCGGTCGGGGCCTTTTCCAACGAACACCGCCTAAGAGTACCGGCTCAAAAAGATCCCTAACTATAGATCCGACCGAATTGGATCTCGTTTCAAATTTTTAATCGCCAGTTTATGGAGGCTGGTTTTCCATTGGCGTTGCGTGAATTCGTGTGCGACATCACAACAGCGTTTCGATCGGGGTCAATTCCACCGTTAGCGACCAGTAGTACAGTCAAAAAGGTCCCTAACTATAGATCCGTTCGTTGGATCCCGTTCCAAATTTTTCACGAGTTTTTCGAAGACTATTTATCAATGATGTTGCGTGGAATTGGTACGACACGGCACAATGTCGAGTCGGGGCCATTCCCGGACACGGACAACGAAGAGTATCGATTCAAAAAGGTTCCGTATGCCTATAGATTACGACCGTTGGATCGCGCTCAAATTTTGATTCGATCGAGTTTCTGGAAGGCCTTTTTCATGAAAGGTGCGCGGCAAATTCGGTTCCGACCCGCCGGGATGGCAATCCAGTTGAGTCCTTCCACCGAAATGACCAGAGTATCCCGGCCCTCAAAAGTTCCATATCAATAGATTCGCACCTTTGGTCGGGCTTCAAATTTTTATTCACGAGTTCCGGAGACTGTTTTTCCATGGTGTTGCGTGGAATCAGTACGACACATCGAACAGGCATCGGCGGTCGCGGTGCACATTTCTCAACGACACCACCAGAGTACCTGCTCAAAAGGTACTCCCTTAACTAACTAGATCCACACCATTTGGGATCCCTGCTTCAAATTTTTTTTGATGAGTTTTCCGAAGACTTATTTTTCAATGGTAGTTGCGTGGATATTGCTACACGACACGTGCACAGCCGTCAGTCGGGGCCATTCATTCCACCGGACACTGGTTGACACGAGAGTACCGGTTCAAAGTTCCGTATTATAAGCATCCCGACTGTTGGATCGAACGCTCCAAAATGTTTTATGAGTTTCTGGAGCCTTTTTCCATGAAGTTGTGCGGATATCTGGTCAGAATCACTCCTGTACGAAACATCGCAGTTGGTCCCTTGCACCGACATACCAGCCGAGTACGGCTCGTCTAAAAGTTGCATATCTATAGATTACACGACGCGTTTGAAATATCGAGCCTCAAAATGTTTTTTTTCACACGAGTTTCCGAAGGCTAGTTTTTCATGGTGTTTGCGCGGTTCGCAAAATCCGGTACGAGCATGGCACAACGTCCGCGTGTCGGGGCCAATTTCCATCGACACGGACTAGAAACCTGGGCTCAAAAGGTCCCTCAATTATTAGGATACGTTGCATACCATTGGTTCTTGTTCATATGTTTTCGTATGTTCAGTTTTCTTCGACGGCTGATATTCCGCCATTGGTGTAAATTGCGCGTGAAATCTGGTGGCACAACTAGCAGGCACATACTAACGTCCGATCGGGGTCCAATCCCACCGTCACGGACCGCCAGTAGACAGGTTCAAACAGGTCCCTAACTATAGATCCCGACCGTTGGGATTCCCGTGCGTCATAAGATTTTTTTACAGAGTTTCACGAAGACTATTTTTTCATGGGTTTGCGTCGGAATTGGTACGAACAAGGCATAGCGTCTGTCAGGAGGCATTCCACCGGACACGACAAAGGAGTATCCGTTTCAAAAGTCGTATCTAATAGATGACGACCGTTTGGATGGCTCAAATTTATCCAAGTTTTGAAGGCTCTTCCATGTGAAGTTGGCGGGAATCGCCGAACCCGCTAAGGCATCCAGTTGGCGTCCCTCCACCACTTGACCAGACTCCACGTAAACCGTCTCCAAAACTTCCATACTATAGATTCAACCGCTTTTTGATCGAGCTTCAATTTTTCCACAAAGTTTCGGAGGCTGTCTTTCCCATGGTGTTGCGGGAATTAGTACGGAGCAATCGAACACTATCCGATCGGGGCCATCCATGACACCACAGAATAGTACGCCTCAAAAAGGTCCCTAACTAATAGACTCCGACCATTGGGCATCCCACGTTAAATTTTTTTTGACGAGTTTCCCAGGACTATGTTTATCAATGTGTGCGTTTTCGTGGAATGGGTCTAGAACACTCGTGCACTTAATGTCCTAGTGGGGGCCATTTCAGCGTAACACGCACAAGTAGTATCGTTCAAAAGTTTTGGTATAATCTATTGATTTCCGACACGTTGGATGTCAAGCTGCTCCAAAATGTTTTTGATCGAGTTCTTATGGAGGCTCTTTTCCGCAGTGAAGTGCGCGCGTGACATCAGGTGGGGAACCCGCCGACGACGCTAGTTGGGTTCCCTTTCCACCTACAATGAGGAGGAAGGCGAAATACAGGCTCTGAAGAAGGTTTCTTTTTTTGCCATATTCTCTTAAACAATTCCCGCGACGACCGTTTATTCGACCGCTTTTCAGGTATTTTTTTCAATACGAGGTTTCCTGGGAGGCTGTTTCCAGTGCGTGCTTGCTGAAATCAGGTATACGACACTTCTGAGGCAAGCATCGGTTCGGGGCCCAATTCCACCGACACCGCCATGTACGGACTCAGAAAGCGTCGCCTAACTATAATCCGACCACTGGATCCAGTTCAAATTTTTTGACGAGTTTCCGAAGATCTTATTATTTCAGTGTGTTGCTGCCATGAATTGGTACGACACAAAGACATGGCTGTGGTCGGGTCGGGGCCCATTCCACGACACGACAAGAGGTCCTGTGTTCAAGAATTCCGTATCTATATTATATTCCTGTATGGATCGCCGCGCTCCAAATTTTTTATCTGTTTTTTTGGATGCTCTTCCCATGAAGTTGCGCGGAATCCGGATCGCAACGACCCTCGCCGATGGCATCTAGCTAGGTTTTCCCTCTTCACACGACATACCAAGCAAGCCGAGGCTGTTTATCGGCTCTCAAAGAGTGGCCAATCTAGTAGAGTTACAACCGTTTTGACAAACTTGCGCAAAAATTTGCCACGAAGTTTTCTGTGCGGAGCTTGTTTTCTCCAATGGGTGTTGCGGTGAACTCAGTACGAACACAGACAGCATCCAGGTCATGCAATTCCAACGACACCACCAGAGTACCGGCACTACAAAAGGGTCCCTTCTACTATAGATGGTCCGCCACCATTGGGGTTGGGGGCCGTTTCAATTTATGACGAGTTCCGAAGATTATGTTTTCATGTGTGCGTGGCATGATGGGTACGACACGGCATAACGTTCCGCCGTTTGGACCATTCCACCGACTGCGAGACAGTCATCGTTTCAGGAGTCTGTATATTCTTATAGGATCGGACGTTGAGATTCGCGCTTAATTTTTATTGATCGAGTTTCTGGAGGCTCTTTCCATGAAGTATGGCGCGACGATCAGAGTCTAGATTCGACCCGCCGAACGACAAATCCAGTGGTCTTTCACACGACATGAACTTAGATACTAGGCTTCATAAAGTTGCAGTATCATATAATTCGACGTTTTAATCGAGCTCAAATTTTTTCACGAGTTTCCGGCGGCTAGTTATTTTCAAGGTTTTGCGTGCGAATCAATCACGACCACAGTCGACAGCATCCCGGTCGGGGCCATTCCAGCGACACCCACAAGAGTAAAAGTACCGGCTCAAACGTCCCCTCTTATAGATCCCGACCATGCTGGATTCACGTTCCATAAATTTTTTGATAGTTTAACCGAAGACTTTCTTTTCGCATCTGGTGTTGGCTGGAATTGTACGACACGAACACAGCGTCGGGTCGGGGCCATTCCCACCGACACGCATAGATGTAGCGGTTCAAGAGTTCCGTAATCTAAATCCGACCTGTTGGATCCGCGTCCGCATATATTTTTATCGAGTTCTGGAGGCTCTTTTTCCATGATAGTTTTGTGTGGTAATCGGTTCAACCCACTCCGACGAACAATCCAGTATGGGTCCCTTCCACGGAACATTATCCCAGAGTTACGGAAGGGTTCCAAAGAGTGCCATATAACTATTATAGATTCGTCCCGTTGAGAGTGCGCGTGCTCAAATTTTTACATACAGTTTCGGAAGTGCTGTTTTCCAATAGTTGTTGCGTTGCGTTGACATGGTAAGAGCGGCCACAGCGTCCGGTCCGGCGCCATCTCTACCGACACGATAAGAGTATCGGTTCAAAAAGTTCCGTATTCTTCTAGATTCGACCCTCTGGATCCGCTTTTAAATTATATATCCGTATTCTGGGAGGCTCTTTTCCCATAAGTTGCGCGAAAATACGGTCGGATTTCGACCCGCGCGTTTACGGCAATCCCCAGTTGGGTATCCCCTTCCACTAAACTTGACCATGAATACCAGCAGCACAGGAAAGTTGGCAACATCTATAGATAGAGATAGAACCGAATGACAATGAGCGAGCTCAAAATTTTTCAGCGAGTTTCCGTCGGCCTATTCATGGTGTTGCATGGAATCGTTACGACGACGGAGAGCCACAGGTCCCGGGCGTGGCCATTCCACGACACGACAGAGAGTTCAGTTCAAAGTTTCGTGTATGATGACGACCGTTGATCGCCGCGTAGTGTCTATTTTTTTATTCCATACTACTTTTTTTCATTTTTGGAGACTCGTTTTCCAAGAAGTATGCGTGAAAGAATCGGGGCCGACAGCGAGAACCGAACGAACGTACGATGCGGGGATTATATCAACGGCCGAGCGCACGGCCAGAGTAACAAGGTACAAAAAGCAGCCCTAACTATAGATCCGTACCGTTTGATCGCGCTTAATTCGTTTTTTCTATTCGGCAAATTTGTGGAGGCTCTTCTTCAATAAGTTGGTGCGAGATGTCGGTAGGACACGCGACGCATTGCCAGTTGGCTACCACCACACGACAAGATACCGTCAAAAATTGCATATCTATCTTTGCAAATTCGCGACCTATTGATCCGATCCGACCTTTGGGTTGATCGGCGGTGCAAAGGGAAATGATGTCTTGATCACGGAGTTTCCGGAGACCATCTTTCCATTATTCCTTGCGTGTGAATGTTACGACCATCTCGACAGCCATCCGGTCGCGGCCATTTCCACGTGAGTTACACCAGTATGTAGCTGAAAAGGTGCCCTGAACTAGTTAAATCCGAACTGTGACCCGTTCAAAGGTTTTTTCAACGGAGGCTATTTCGGAGGCGTCTTCCCTGGCGATGCGTGGAATTGGATTGTTGCGACAGTGCACACAGTCGTCGATCGGGGTGAACAACCCGACACGACCAGAGTGGAACATGGTTACAAAAGGTCCCTAACTATGATTCGACCGTTGGATGCGCCGCTCAAATTTTTATCTAAGTTTCTGGAGGTTCTCTTTTCCATGATGTTTTGAGCCGGAATCGCGTACGACACCCGACGAACGGCAGATGCATCCAATGGTCCTCTACACCGACTTGCCGGTTTCCCACCACCGACCCAGATTCTATGCACCGACCAGCAAGTACCGGCTCAAAAGTTGGCCATATCTATAATCATCCCGACGGGTGTGTGATTCGGCCGCTCAATATGTTTTTCACGAGTGTCCGAAGGTGGATTTTTTGTAATGTTTAGCGTTGATTTATGGATGAGTTGGGAAGACACACTGCTCCATACGGTCACACTCGCATGCTTGCCGTCGGTCGGGCATTACACCGTCTCAGACCACATCTAAAGAACCGGCTCAAAATGTCCCCTAGCATAGGCTCCCGACCTATGGATCTCCCCGTTCAATATTCACGACTTTTCCTGGGAGGCCTGGTTTTCCATGCTGTTCGTGGGAAATCGTAGTGCATCGACACAGCGACCAGGCAGTCATCCAAATTCGGGGGTCAACTCCAACACCAGGACAGACTACAGCCGTCTCAAACAAGGTTCCCCCTTAAACATAGAGAGATTTTCCGACCGTTCTACTTGAGATCGCGCCTCATCAAATTGTGTTTTTTGCCAGTTTCTGGAGTGCTATTTTTTTTCCATAAAGTGTGGCTGAATTGGTCTCTGAACCCTGCGCCGACGGCATCCCATTTGGCGTCCTTTTCCATCTGACAGTACTCAGAGTATCACGCTACCGGCTCAAATGTTTTGGCATATCTTATAGATTCGAACCGTTTTATCTGCGACTCAAGAATTTCTTCACGAGTTTCCGAAGGCTAATTTTTCATGTTTGTTTTGTTTGGGGTTGTTGTTGGGTTGCGTGTGAAGCGGTTAGGACAAGAGAGACGGCCAACGATCAATGATTGTGTCGGGGCCATTTCCACGACCGAACGACGACAAGTGCTATCCGTTCAGTAAAGTTTTGCTCGTATCTAAAGATACGACCGTGTGGATCCAGCTCAAATTTTAGGCCAGTGTTGTGGAGGGGCTCTTTTCCAAGAAGTATGCGTAGAAATCGGTGCGGACACATTGGCAGACAGCGTCCGATCTGGGTTCAAATTCCACTGAACAAGGACCAGAGTACATGTTCAAAAACGTCCCAAACTATAGATGCTGACCGTTTTGATCGCGCTCAATTTTTTATCCAGTTTCTGGTAGGCTCTTTTTCAATGAAGTTTGAGTGGAATCGGTACGAACAATGCCGACGCACAAATATCCGTTTGCTCCTATACACCGACAAGACAAGTAGTACCCGCCTCAAAATGTCACTAAAACTATAGATACCGACCCTTGATCCCGTAATATTTATTTCACTGAGTTTCGCCGGAGGCTGGTTTCGCATGGTGTTCCAGTGGAAATCAGTACTACAAATCGACAGCCTATCCCGAGTCGGGCTTTATTCCAGGTCGACACCACGCAGTTCATCGGTTGAGTACCGGCTCAAAGGTCCCAAACTATAGATCCCCGATTGCCCAATTGGAAATCGTTCAAATTTTTTCACGAGCGAGTTTTCGATATGCTATGCTTTTCATGGTGTTTGGCGTGGATCGCGTACGACATCGTGCACAGCGTCCTCGGTCGCGGCGGGCCAATCCCCACCGACACGACCAGGAGTATGATTCAAAAGTTCCGTATCTATAGAGATTTCGACTGTTGTAGATCGCGCTCAAAAGTTGTTTTTTTCCAGTTTTTCTGGAAGGGCTCTTTTCGCATGAAAGTTTCGGCGGGGAAATCAGGTAGCACGCACGCCACGGCATCCGGCTTGAGTCCCTTACAACCAACCACGACAGAGAGTACCGCCTCAAAAGTTTGGCAATATCTTATTTTTATCGACCGTTTGATCGCGCTAAATATTTTTTCACGAGTTTCCGGAGGCTTGGTTTCGCATGGTGGTGGTTGGCGTGGGCAATTGGGTAGACGGACACGGCACACAGCGACCGGTTAGGGCCATTCCCCTACCGACACGAAGAGGTAAACATTTCAAAAGTTCTGTATCTATAAATACCGACCGTATGGATCGCGCGTGGTAAATTTTTATCCAGTTTTGGAGGCTCTTTTCCAAGAAGTTGCGTGGAACGGTGTGACACGGCGACAGCGTCCGATCAGGGCCAATCACCAACACGACCAGAGTATTGGTTCAAAAGTTCCGTATCTATCATCCGACCGTTGGATCGCGCACAAATTTTTTTTATCCAGTTTCTGGAGCTCTTTCCATAAGTTTGCGAAGGAAATCAGTACGACACGCCGACGACATCCGGTGGGTCCCTTACACGACACGACAAGATTACCGCCTAAAGTTGCATAATCTATTGAATCCGACCGTTGAGCGCGCTCTAATTTTTTCACGAGTTTCCGAAGCTGGTTTCGATGGTGTTGCGTGGAATCGGTACACACATCAACAGCCATCGTCGGGGCCATTCCACCGACACACAGAGTACCGGCTCAAAAGGTCGCCAACTATAGATCCGACCGTTGGTGCCGTTCAAATTTTTTCAACGAGTTTCTGGAGGCTTTTTCTATGCAGTTGCGTGGAATCGGTAACGACACGCGACGGCATCTGGTTGGGTCCCTTACACCGACACGACAGAGTACGCCTCAAAAGTTGCATATCTATTCATCCACCGTTGGAGCGCGCTCTAATTTTTCACGAGTTTCCGGAGGCTGTTCTCCATGGTGTTGCGTGAATCGGTACGACACATTGGCAGCATCCGGTTCCGGGCGTTCACGACACACCAGAAGTACAGGCTCAAAAGGTCCCCTAACTATAGATCCCGATCGTTGGATTCCCGTTCAAATTTTTTTCACGAGTTTTCCGCAGGCTCTTTTCTATGCAGTTGCGAGGAATCGGACGACACACCGAAGGCATCCGGTTGGGTCCCTTGCACCGACACGACCACAGTACCGGATCAAAAGTTGCCATATATATAGATCCGACTGTTTTGATCGTGCTTAATTTTTCAAGAGTTTCCGGAGGCCTGTTTTCCATGGTGTTGCGAGGATCGGTACGACACAATCGACAACATCCGATCGGGGCTATTTCACACCGACACCACCAGAGTACCCGCTCAAAAGCTCCCTAACTATAGATCCGATCCTTGGATCCCATTCAAATTTTTTCACGAGTTTCACAGGCTCTTTTTCCATGCAGTTTCGAGGAATCGGTACGAACACCGACGGCATCCGGTTGGGTACCTTGCACCGAACGACCAAAGTACGGCTCAGAAGTTGCCATATCTATAGATCCGACTGTTTGATCGTGCTCAAATTTTTCAGTAGTTTCAGGAGGCTGTTTTCCATGGTGGTGCGAGGAATCGGTACGACATATCGACAGCATCCGGTCGGGGCTATTCCACCGACACCACCAGAGTACCCGCTCAAAAGCTCCCTAACTATAGATCCGACCGTTGGATCTCGCTCAAATTTTTTCACGAGTTTCCGGAGGCTATTTTGCCATGGTGTTGGCGCTGAATCGATACGAACAGCGATAAGCGTCCGTCGGGCCATTCACCGACAGACCAGAGTATCTGTTCAAAACGTTCTGTATATATTAGATCGACCGTTGTATGGCTAAAAATTTTTTTATCCAGTTTTCTGGAGGCTCTTTTCCATGAAGTTTGTGCGGAATCGGTACGACACGCGACGCATCTGGTTGGGTCCCTTACACTGACACGACACAGTACCGGCTCAAAAGTTGTATATCTATAGATCGACTGTTTGATCGGCGCTCAAATTTTTTCATGATTTCGATGCTGTTCTCTATGGTGTTGCGTGGAATCGGTACGACACATCGACAGCATCCGGTCGGGGCCGTTCCACCGACACCAACACAGTACCGGCTCATAAGGTCCGTAACAATAGATCAACCTGTTGGATCCCGCTCAAATCTTTTCACGTGTTTTTGGAGGCTGTTTTCCATGGTGTTGCGTTGAATCGGTACGACACATCGACAACATCCGGTAGGGGCCATTCCACCGACACCACCAGAGAACAGTTGTAAAGGTCCTAACTATAATCGACCGTTGGATCGTGCACAATTTTTCACGGAGTTTCCGAGTCTGGTTTCCATTATGTTGGCGTTGACTCGGTACGACCATTCGACAAATCCGGTTTGGGGCTATTCCACCACACCACTAGAGTACCGGGCTCAAAATGGTGCTAACTATAGATCCGACGTTGGGTCCCTTTGAAATTTTTTCACGAGTTTCCGGAGGCTATTTTCCATGGTGTTGCGTGGAATCCGTTCGACACAACGATAGCGTCCGGTCGGGGCCATTCCACCGACACGACCAGAGTATCGGTTCAAAAGTTCCATATATATAGATCCGACCGTTGGATTGCGCTCAAATGTTTTATCCAGTTTCTGGAGGCTCTTTTCCATGAAGTTGCACGGAATCGGTACGACACGTCGACGGCATCCGGTTGGGTCCCTTACACCGACACGACTAGACTACCGGCTCCATATCTATAGATCCAACTGTTTGATCACGCTCAAATTTTTTCATGAGTTTCCGGAGGCTGTTCTCCATGGTGTTGCATGGAATCGGTACGACACATCGACAGCATCCGGTCAGGGCCCTTCCACCGACACCACCAGAGTACAGGCTCAAAAGGTCCCTCACTATAGATCCGATCGTTGGATGACTTTCAAATTTTTTCATGAGTTTCCGCAGGCTATTTTCCATGCAGTTGCGAGGAATCGGTACGACACGCCGACGACATCCGGTTGGTCCCTTACACCGACACGACCAGAGTACCGGCTCAAAAGTTGCATACCTATAGATCCGACTGTTTGATCTCGCTCAAATTTTTTCATGAGGTTCCGGATGTTGTTTTCCATGGTGTTGCGTGGAATCGGTACGACACATCGACACCATCCAGTCGGGGCCATTCCACCGAGACCACTAAAGTACCCGCTCAAAAGGTCCCTAACTATAGATCCGACCGCTAGATCCCGCTCAAATTTTTTAAGGAGTTTCCGAAGGCTATTTTCCATGGCATTTTTTGCGTGGAATCGGTTCGACAACAGCGATAACGTCCGGTCGGGGCCATTCCACCGACACGACCAGAGTATCGATTCAAAAGTTCCGTATATATAGATCCGACCGTTGGATCGCGCTCAAATTTTTTATCCAGTTTCTGGAGGCTCTTTTCCGTGAAGTTGCGCGGAATCGGTATGGCACGCCGACGGCATCCGGTTAGGTCCCTTACACCGACACGACTAGACTACCGGCTCCATATCTATAGATCCAACTGTTTGATCGCGCTCAAATTTTTTCATGAGTTTCCGGAGGCTGTTCTCCATGGTGTTGCATGGAATCGGTACGACACATCGACAGCATCCGGTCAGGGCCCTTCCACCGACACCACCAGAGTACAGGCTCAAAAGGTCCTAACTATAGATCGATCGTTGGATCCCGTTTCAAATATTTCACGAGTTTCCGCAGGCTATTTTCCATGCAGTTGCGAGGAATCGGTACGACACGCCGACGGCATCCGGTTGGGTCCCTTGCACCGACACGACCAAAGTACCGGCTCAAAAGTTGCATATCTATAGATCCGACAGTTTGATCGTGCTCAAATTTTTCATGAGTTTCCGGAGGCTGGTTTCCATGGTGTTGCGTGGAATCGGTACGGCACATTGACAGCATCCGGTCGGGGCAATTCCACCGACACCACCAGAGTACCCGCTCAAAAGGTCCCTAACTATAGATCCGACCGTTGGATCGCGCTCAAATTTTTTCACGGGTTTCCGAAGGCTATTTTCCATGGTGTTGCGCGGAATCGGTACGACAAAGAAAAAGCGTCCGGTCGAGGCCATTCCACCGACTGGACCAGAGTATCGGTTCAAATGTTCCGTATATATAGATCCAACCGTTGGATCGCGCTAAAATTTTTTATCCAGTTTCTGGAGGCTCTTTTCCATGTAGTTGTGCGGAATCAGTACGACACGCCGACGACATCTGGTGGGGTCCCTTACACCGACACAACAAGAGTGCCACCTCAAAAGTTGCATATCTATTGATCCGGCCATTTGATAGCGCTCAAAGTTTTTCACGAGTTTCTGGAGGCTGGTTTCCATGGTGTTGCGTGGAATCGGTACGACACATCGACATCATCCGGTCGGGGCCATTCCACCGACACCACCAGAGTACAGGCTCAAAAGGTCCCTAACTATAGATCCGACCGTTGGATCCCATTCAAATTTTTTCTAGAGTTTTTGGAGGCTCTTTTCCATGCAGTTGCGTGGAATCGGTACGACACGCCGACGGCATCCGGTTGGTCCCTTACACCGACACGACCAGAGTACCAGCTCAAAAGTTGCATATCTATAGATCCGACTGTTTGATCGCGCTCAAATTTTTTCATGAGTTTCTGGATGCTGTTTTCCATGGTGTTGCGTGGAATCGGTTCGACACAGCGATAGCGTCTGGTCAGGGCCATTCCACCGACACGACCAGAGTATCGGTTCAAAAGTTCCATATATATAGATCCGACTGTTGGATCGCGCTCAAATTTTTTTTCCAGTTTCTGGAGGCTCTTTTCCATGAAGTTGCGCGGAAACGGCTCCATATCTATAGATCCTACTGTTTGATCGCGCTCAAATTTTTTCATGAGTTTCCGGAGGCTGTTCTCCATGGTGTTGCGTGGAATCGGTACGGCACATTGACAGCATCCGGTCAGGGCCATTCCACCGACACCACCAGAGTACAGGCCCAAAGGTCCCTAACTATAGATCCGATCGTTGGATCCCGTTTAAATTTTTTCACGAGTTTCCGCAGGCTATTTTCCATGCAGTTCCGAGGAATCGGTACGACACGCTGACGGCATCCGGTTGGGTCCCTTGCACTGACAGGACCAAAGTACCGGCTCAAAAGCTGCTTATCTATAGATCCGACTTTTTGATCGTGCTCAAATTTTTCATGAGTTTTCGGAGGCTGTTTTCCATGGTGTTGCGAGGAATCGGTACGACACATCGACAGCATCCGGTCGGGGCTATTCCACCGACACCACCAGAGTACCTGCTCAAAAGCTCCCTAACTATAGATCCGACCGTTGGATCCTGCTCAAATTTTTTCACGAGGTTTCGGAGGATGTTTTCCATGGCGTTGCGTGGAATCGGTACGACACATCGACAGCATCCGGTCGGGGCCATTCCACCGACACCACCACAGTACCGGCTCATAAGGTCCATAACAATAGATCCAACGGTTGGATCCCGCTCAAATCTTTTCTCGTGTTTTTGGAGGCTGTTTTCCATGGTGTTGCGTCGAATCGGTATGACACATCGACAACATCCGGCAGAAGCCATTCCACCGACACCACTAGAGAACTAGTTGTAAAGGTCCCTAACTATAAATCCGACCGTTGGATCGTGCACAAATTTTTTCACAAGTTTCCGGAGGCTGGTTTCTATTATGTTGCGTTGAATTGGGTATGACACATTGAAACATCCGGTCAAGGGCTATTCACCACCACCAGAGTACCGGCTCAAAATGTCCCTAACTATAGATCCGACCGTTGGGTCCTTTTCAAATTTTTTCACGAGTTTCCGGAGGCTATTTTCCATGGTGTTGCGTGGAATCGATACGACACAGCAATAGCGTCTGGTCGGGGCCATTGCACCGACACGACTAGAGTATCGGTTCCAAAAGGTTCCGTATTTTATAGATCCGACCATTGGATCGCGCTCAAATTTTTTATCTAGTTTCTGGAGGTTCTTTTCCATGAAGTTACGCGGAATCGGTACGACACGCCAACGGCATCCGGTTGGGTCCCTTACACCGACACGACCAGAGTACTGGCTCAAAAGTTGCATATCTATAGATCCGACGGTTTGATCGCGCTCAAATTTTTTCATGAGTTTTCAGAGACTGGTTTCCATGGTGTTGCGTTGAATCGGTAGGACACATCGACAGCATCCGGTAGGGGCCATTCCACCAACACCACTAGAGTACCGGTTGTAAAGGTCCCTAACTATAGACACTACCAGAAATTCGCTAAATACCAACGGACATACCGACGGAATTTTTTTTGTCGGTAATTTTCGGCCGAAATCACCGACGGAAAATATTCGTCGGTAATTAGGTCGGTAATTACCGACGGAACCGACCTAATTACCGACCGAAAATTCAGAATTATTGAAAAAAGGGCGGGCAGTGGCGCGGGGGTTTTGGCGGGTGATTTTTCCGACGGAATCACCGACGGAATTAAAAACTGGGGCCCGTACGCGTGATGGGACCTGTTCACCGTCAAACAATACCGACGGATTTGGAATGCCAGATCCGTACCGGTGACGTGACCGGTGCACCGTTAAAAATACCGACGGAATCACCGAGGGATTTGAATAGCAGGTCCGTGCGGTGACGTGTCGATTGCCCGTCAGAATTACCGACGGTTTTTGCCGACGGATTAACCGACGGAATACAAACCGTCGGTAATTCCGTCGGCAAAAGTGAATATATGGCCACTCTGCCGACACTCTCCTCCCCCATTTCTCCTTCTTCTTCCTAATCCTAACCCTCCCCATTTGCAAAATAACCAGCCCCCCCTCGCCCCAAAACAAAAATCTTTCTCATCTCAGCACAACAAGTTGTATTTGTTTTGTGGTCACAGCATCCGTGTTCTGATTTACCGACGGATTTTATCATTTTTTGTAAGTAATTCTATCTTTTAAAATTTTAACATTTAAATGTTAATTTTATTGTTTTTTTAGTATATATTATATATATATTTTTAGTAGATGTACATGTTTTATTGTTATTTGTCTCAACAAACTTGTAGTATATGAATGTATAATTTTATACTTGTTAATGGTTTGTTTTAGATTTTGTAAGATTGTATTTGTTTGAAAATTGTTAAACTTAATTTGTAGAATTACCCGAATTACATGTTGTGTTTTGAAATAATTAAGAGCTTGCTTAATTAATGGGTCCTTTTATAGAGGTTCGATAGAAGTCATGGATGATCGTTCATGGATGTATCTAGATTCACCCCAAGGATTGGCGGAGGATGGATTATTGTAACGGGGTTAGGGTTTTATTAATTTCGGCAACATCTATTCCCAGAAATTTTACTGGAGGCAGTATTAGGTGTCCATGCAGAAAAGTGTCAAAATAAAAAGTATCTGCATCCAGATGTTGTAATGATGCATCTTCTACACAAAGGGTTTGTGGAGGATTACGAGTGTTGGTATGGCACATGGAGAGGTATTTGTTAGTAATAGGAGAATGGGAGAAACGGTGGTTGGGTTCAAATTCTAGTGCTAGCAACGTGCATGAAGCGGCAAATGACAACACTAATCCTTACAGAAACATGGTTATGGATGCAATGGGAAATGAATCAAGATAATGTCAATCAATGTCCAATCGTAGAAGAAGAACCTAATGCAGAGGCAGCTAGGTTTTTTGATTTGTTGAAAGATTCTGACGAACCATTATGGGATGGTTGCACAAACCACAGTAAATTATCGGCTGTGGCACAGGTGTTCACCATCAAGTCAGATCACGGGTTAAGTGAGGCCGGGTATGACAAAATTATTGATTGGGCAAGAAGCATTTTACTAGAAGGGAACAGGCTCAAAGAGAACTTCTATGCTGCGAAGTCCATGATGAAACCCCTCGGTTTAGGATACCAGAAAATTAACATGTGCCTAACTTCTGCATGTTATAGTACCTTGAAATGCCTGTGATGACCGAGTGCATGACATGCGGGCATTCCCGTTACAAACCCAGAACTGGCAGGGGGAAGACTCTAAGTGGCATATAAAAAACTTAGATATTTCCCGATCACACCAAGACTGCAGAGGTTATTTATGTCACAAGGACTGCTGAGCACATGACATGGCACCAAAACACACGATGCCGTTGATGGTGTGATGGTGCATCCTTCTGACGGCGAAGCGTGGAAACGCTTTAACAGTGTTCATCCGGACTTTTCTGCTGAATCAAGGAATGTTCGACTTGGTTGTGTACAGACGGGTTCAACCCATTTGGGTCATTTGCTGCTCCCTATTCTTGTTGGCCGGTCATTCTCACAGTTTATAACTTGCCACCGGGAATGTGTATGAGGCCGGAGTTCAATGTTTCTATCTAACTGTCATACCCGGTCCAAGCAGCCCGGGGCGGAATATAGATGTTTGTCTTCGACGTTGATAGATGAGCTGGCGCAGTTGTGGTCCTCCGGATCTCTGACTTATGATATATCGAGGAAACAAAATTTCCTTATGAGGGCGGCTTTGATGTGGACTATCAGTGATTTTCCAGCTTATGGAATGCTTTCTGGTTGGAGCACGCATGGGAAACTCGCATGTCCATACTGCATGAAAACAACAAGGCATTCACGCTAGCAAACGGAGGTAAAGCTTCTTTTTTTACTGTCACCGTCGCTTTCTTGCCACTTAATCACAAGTTCAGAAAAAACAGAAAAGATTTCTTTGTTGGTAGAGTTGAAAAAGATGTTGCATCCCCGCGTCTTTCTGGTGAAGAATTGCATCATGTTGTATCAGAGTACAGTGACATTGTGTTTGGCCTTCAATCAGGTAAGCAAAAGTTTCCTGGTTTTGGTTTGACCCATAATTGGGTAAAGCGAAGTATCTTTTGGGAGCTTCCGTATTGGAAGACTAATCTTCTCCGCCATAACCTTGACGTCATGCACATCAAAAAGAACGTGTTTGAGAATATTTTCAACACCGTCATGGATGTGAAGGGGAAGACAAAGGACAACATGAAGGCTAGATTGGATATAGCTTTATACTGTAACCGTAAAAATATGGAGTTGGTTTATGACGAGTCACGGGTTGCAAAACCAAGGGCAAGCTTCGTGTTAGAGAAAAACGCACAACTGCTAGTCTATAAATGGCTTAAGAGTCTGCGTTTCCCAGATGGACATGCATCGAACATATTAAGGCTTGTTAACATAGAGGACTGCAGATTGTATGGAATGAAGAGCCATGACTGCCAAAAGGAATATGGGATGCACTAACGAAGATCAGTCATTTCTTCAGAGATATATGCTCCAGCAAGATGAATGTTGAGCACATTGAGATGCTTCAAACGAATATCATCGAGACACTATGCAAACTTGAGATGATATTCCCTCCTTTATTTTTTGACTCAATGGAGCATCTCCCTATACATCTACCGTTCGAGGCAAAAGTTGGAGGACCGGTCCAGTATAGATGGATGTACCCATTCGAACGGTGAGATATTACAGTTGCAATGGGATTCATATCTTAAAGTATTTTCTAATGTTTTTCTTATTTGAAAATACTTGAATTGTACTTCAATGCAGGTACTTGTTTTTAATCTAAAAAAAAGGTTAAGAACAAGGCGCATGTTGAGGGCTTCGATATCTGAGGCCTATATTGTTGAAGAGATATCAATATTTATCTCGTACTATTTCGAACCTCATCTGAGAACAAGAATCAATCGCGTTCCACGGCATGACGATGGCGGTGAAGTGCCTTCCAGTGGGAACTTGTCAATATTCTCCAATACTGGACGACCACACCTAAAAATGCCGTAAGAGGAAGATATTTGTCGGAAATAGAATTCAAACAAGCACACAACTATGTTCTATTTAACTGTGATGAGCTGAGACCATTTATTCAGTAAGTCTATATATGTGTGTAATAGTAATTAAACTTTGTCAGTAATATACTGTTAATTATATATTGTAATATCATACACTCATTATCACTTGCAGGCAACATCGACAATATTTGCTCTCCAATAACTCACAGCTGACCGAATCCCAGATCTTTCAATTACAAGATGAAAATTTGCCACATGGTTCAGAACACATGTAAGCACTATCACAAACTCATTCTAACGTATGCATGTCATTACGAGATTCTCGTTCATTTACCGTGTATTGATGTACATTTAATTACATATATTTACAAGGTTTATCAAATGGGAAGGAGTGCACCCAAGTCATTGTCTTCACTAAGCCTCGGCCCTGAAAGAAAAGTTAGGTGCTACAACGGGTATTTTGTCAATGGATATGTTTTCCATACTGAAGAATACGGGCAAGGAAGAAAGACATACAACTGCGGTGTTTGTGTTAAGGGATCCACAAGTAGCCAGTTAGAAGTTGACTACTATGGTAGATTAGAAGAGGTCGTCGAATTGCAATATCATAGCGAGCAGAATAAAGTGTTTTTATTCGAATGCTATTGGTATGACACGACGGACAGAGGAATCAGAGTTGATCCGCACCATGGTCTGGTCGAAATCAACTCAAAAGGTAGACTCCACAACATAAACGATGTCTTTGTTTTCGCAAAGCAATGTCAACAAGTTTATTACACATACACCCCTTCATTTAGAAAGGATCGTTCAAGAGTTGATTGGTTGTCCGTTTTAAAAACGAAACCACGGGGTCGTGTCGAGGTTGTTCAGGATGAGAACGAAGACACAAGTGTGCGAGATGAAGTCTTTCAAGTTCGTGAGTTGGTTGAACCATATCGAGTTGCTCCTTCGATTGAATTGGAAGAAAATTCAAATTTTCGAGTTCTCGATGATAGTCTTGTTGATATTGACGGAGAGGAGTTGAATGTTGTTCTCAGCTCTAGCGGACAAGCAAATGTCGATGAAGAAGATGATATCCATATTGAAGATTGCGATGAAGATGATGACAATTCAATTGACGAGGAGGAAGAAGAAAATTCCGACTAATTATGAAAATGAAGCCCTATGTAAAAACATTTGTCTCATGTAATTTAGATTATTGATGATGTATTTTGTAAAACAAAATATTTACTGTTTAAGCAATGTGGTTATTGTGTTTATGTGATGGACAGTTTATCAGTTAAGTTTCTGCAGGAAGGTAAATAGGCAATACAAAGACAACCTTTCCTGCATCATGCAATCTTACCGACGGATAGTGATCCGTCGGTATCTCACAGAGAGTTTGAAATTAATTCGCGAAATGCCACCACCACCGACGACATTACCGATGGCTTCACCGACACATACACCGACGGATTCTAGTCCGTCGGTATCTCACAGAGAGTTCGAAAATATTTACAACAAAATGCCACAATCACCGACGTCCATACCGACGGATAATTATCCGTCGGTATCTCACAGAGAGTTCGAAAATATTTACAACAAAATGCCACAATCACCGACGTCCATACCGACGGATATTTATCCGTCGGTATCTCATAGAGAGTTCGAAAATATTTACAACAAAATGCCACAATCACCGACGTCCATACCGACGGATAATCATCCGTCGGTACCTCACAGAGAGTTCAAAAATATTTACAACAAATGCCACCAACACCTAATTACCGACGGAGTAGGTCCGTCGGTAATTTGTCGGTTACACATATTACCGACAAAATTACCGACGGACCGCGCGTTTTCCAAAGTGCGTTAATTGCGCCTCTGAACTTGTCAGATTACCGACGGACTACGAAAAATTTGGAGGGCTTTTAAAAATTCAGAGCGAAATTCGAAAAATACCGACGGAATTTTTACCTGTTACCGACGGAATTTTACCCTTTTACCGACGGAGGTGAAGTCCGTCGGTAAAATTGACCTATAAGTTCCAGCCCCGCCGCTTCGCCTCATTTTTTCTTCTTCTCTCCGCCGCTTCGCTTCTCCTCCGTTTTTCACCTTAGATTTTTCATTTTTTTCACCTCAATCCTTAAACACTTTCACCTTTAATCTCTAGCAAGATTTGGTGTTGTAAATCTTCATTATATTAAAAGGTATGTGTTTTTTTTTCTAATTTATTTTATTTTATTTTATTTTTAGTTGTTTTTATTTTTGTTGTGTTGGTGTTTTTTTGTTGCAATGTAGATAAAGTTTTGAATTTGACACATTATTAAGGTATGTATATTTCGTTCCTTTTTTTTGGAATTTTTTGAATTTGTTGAATATTTATGAATTTAATTGTTGAATAATTGAATTTAATTGTTAAATTTATTGAATATTTTTTGTTGTTGGTGTTGTTAGAATTGTTATTAGTTAATTTAACTTAGAATTAGTTAAAGTTGAATATTTGAATATTTTTTGAATATTTTTTGAAATTTGTTGAATATTTGTGAATTTAATTGTTGAATAATTGAATTTAATTGTTTGAATTTATTGAATATTTTTTGTTGTTGTGTTGTTAGAATTGTTATTAGTTAATTTAACTTAGAATTAGTTAAAGTTGAATATTTGAATATTTTTTGAATAATTTTGAATTTGTTGAATATTTGTGAATTTAATTGTTGAATTTATTGAATATTTTTTTTGTTGTTGTGTTGTTAGAGAATTGTTATTAGTTTAATTTAACTTTAGAATTAGTTAAAGTTGAATATTTGATATATTTTTTTGGAATTTTTTGAATTATAATTGTTAATGTTGAATTGTAATGATTATTTGTTGAATTAATTTGTTGAATTTATTGAATATATTTTTTGTCATATTTTTTTTATTTGTTTTTGAATTTATTGAATTGTAAGGATTAATAGTTGAATATGTTGGAATAATTAGTATAGATTGGTTCGATTGGTTGTGGCTATTGTTAATATTTGCAGGTTTGTGGATTTGGGTAGTATCCAGTATAGGGGAGGTGCTGCCATTTTTTTTAACTTTTGAATTTTATTATAACAGTTATTAATATAAAATTGTTTAGATGCGCAAAATGAAAACCAGAGCTGGTCGTCTAGTCGAATCAAGTTCGTCTAGCAGCGATGATGATGTTTCCTTAGGTGCCTCTCAAGAAGAGGCACTACACCACCTGCCGCCGTCAACCGATGCTGCCTCTTCCAGCGATGTTTCACATCGCAGACGCGGCATGCCTTCGAAGCGAATCAATTTACCCGCCAGTTCGAGGCACAGTGGAAGGACGATCTTTCAATGTAAGTTTGTTATGTTTTAGTTTTTTTTTTTATATAAAATAAAACAAATTTAAAACATATTTATGAAGTAATCACAAATTTAATTTCTTTCTTTTCAGGTTCACAAACATTGAGGCCGCTCCGATTAATATCATCGGCGTTTAAAGCGTCGATGGAGATTCCATTTGTTTCAATGGAGTCAGATATCCAGACATCCGAATGGATGCCTCAATCAATGCATGGTTTCATAGATTTGAGGTTCGTGTTAATATATAATTTTCAGCTTATTTCTAATAATTCAAGTTATAATTGTAAATAATTTATTAACATTTTTAAAAGATTATTTTTTTTATATACAACATCGATTCTGCTGGGACGAGAACATGACAGTGTTGTGAGGAGGGTGTGGGAAAATCACGCGGCAATTAGGTAACATCGAAAACAATACGACTTTTTTTTACATAATTATTTATGTTTTGAAATGTAATTTTTTCGTGCGTGAATTAGGTTGCGTATTTTTGGTATGACGCCCAGAAAAAAGCAAAAAAAAAAACAGCGAGGATAAGGGGTTACAAGGCTGGAACGATATTGTGGTTTGGAGGGATTTTCAAACCAATATACATCCCAGAAGATATATGGCCGCACTATCTTCAGCACGTGACGTCTGAGCGGTTCACTCGACGCTCACAGTCCGGTGCCGGCAACGGAATCGGCAAATTCATGCTCGGTACAACGCACACCGGCGGCTCCGTTTCGTTTGCTGCACATGCGAAACGGATGGTAAGATTAATTTAAATGAAATATATCGTTCAATTAATTTGTTGTTAATACATTTGTTTCATTATATATAGGCTACGTCTCTTGGACGTGAGCCGAGCCCTATGGAGCTGTTTGTGGAGACGCACGTGCGGAGTCATGACCGCCAAAAGGGGACGCAACAGTTCGTTGACAACCGTGCTCAACAATTTGTGGTGTGTTTGTTCAACCATTTTATTTTATAAGTTATTATCATGTTTATTGAATTGAATATGATTTTTTTTTTCAGGAGACCTATAATAATCGGTTGAGGGAGAGATACGGGGATGATCCTTCGACCCATCCGGAATTCGATCCGGATTTGTGGATGGAGGCTGGATCGTCGCTGCCAAGTTGCGGTTGACCGGTACTGCTTCAACCGGTGGGAGCTCCCAATCTGTATCGAGCTCCCAATCTAAGGAGTTTGTGGCCTTGCAGCAAAGGTGCGACCACCTATCAGAGGCGTACACACAACTCA
Source organism: Populus alba (assembly GCF_005239225.2). Lineage (NCBI taxonomy): Eukaryota > Viridiplantae > Streptophyta > Magnoliopsida > Malpighiales > Salicaceae > Populus > Populus alba. The sequence goes on along the minus strand of NC_133286.1, from coordinate 8,477,832 downwards.
AAGAAGAGCAAAGATTGGCGAACGAACAACACAGATTGGCGGACGAACAACGCAGAGCAGAGTCTGAACAACAAAGAGCGGCCTATGAAGAGCTTCGTCAAGTGGTCATGAACATGACACAAGGTGGAACATGTGCGCCTAATCCTTTTTGGCCGCCTAACCCCCACCCTCCTCCTCCTCCTCCTCCTCCACCTTTATATTAATTGTTTTTTTTTAAAAACACATTCATTTTGTAATGAATATTATTTAACTTTGAGTTTTTGTTGCTTAATATAAATTTTATTTGCATAATTGGTTTGTATTACTATTAATTTATATTATTTTTTCTAAATAATTAAAAAAAATTACACAGGGATTTACCGACGGAAAAATCCGTCGGCATTGGACACCCATCACCACATATTCACCGACGGAAATAATCTGTCGGCATTGGACAGTGTCTGCGGTATTCCATCCCATCACCGACGAAAATAATCCGTCGGTATAAAAATACGACGAATTTACAGACGGATTTATTCGGTCGGGTAATATGAAATTCACCGACAAACTTTTGCGCCGACGGATATAGTCCGTCAGTATTTACACATAACCGACACGAAAAATATTCCGTCGGTATATCCCAAGCGGGATAACTTTTTTTTTTTGAGCGCGCGACGGTCCGTCGGTAAAACCGTCGGTAAATGTTTTTTTGTATTACCGACCGATCTATATAGCGACGGATATGTGGAATCACCGACAAAAAGTTATTCCGACAGGAGTATTCACGTCGGTAAAATAAAGTTCGCGTAAATTACGTTACCGACGAAACGTTCTATTCACACACCGACGGAATCATTTCCGTCGGTAAAACTGTGGAAATTCTTGTAGTGAGATCCGACCCATGTGGATCGTGCGGCTCAACAAATTTTTTATCTCCAGTTTCTGGCAGGCTCTTTTCCATGAAGAAAAAAAAATAAAAATTGCTTGGAATCGGTATGGACCCACGCCGACGGCATCCGGTTGGGTCGCCTTACACCATACACGGGACCAGAGTACCAGCTCAAAAGTTCCGTATCTATAGATCTGGACCGTTTGATCGCGCTCAATTTTTCATTGAGTTTCTAGAGGTTGTTTTCCCAATGGTGTTGCTGTGGAATCGGTACGACACATCGACAGCATTCGGTCGGGGCCATTCCAATAACAGCACCAGAGTACCGGCTCAAAAGGTCCCTAACTATAGATCCGACCGTTGGATCCCGTTCAAATTTTTTCACGAGTTTCCGAGGGCTATTTTTCATGGTGTTGCGTGGAATTGGTACGACACGGCACAATGTCCGGTCGGGGCCATTCCACCGACACGACAAGATTATCGGTTCAAAAGTTCCGCATCTATAGATCCGACCGCTGGATCGTGCTCAAATTTTTTATCTAGTTTTTAGAGGCTCTTTTCCATGAAGTTGCGTGGAAGCGGTGCGACACGGCGACACCATCCGATCGGGGCCACTCCACCGACACGACCAGAGTATCGGTTCAAAAGTTCCGTATCTGTAGGTCCGACCGTTGGCTCGCGCTTAAATTTGTAATCCAGTTTCTGGAGGCTCTGTTCCATGAAGTTGCGTGAAATCGGTACGACACGCAGACGACATCCGGTTGGGTCCCTTACACTGACACGACCAGAGTACCAGCTCAAAAGTTTTGTATCTATAGATTCGACCGTTTGATCGCGCTTAAATTTTTTCACGAGTTTCCGGAGGCTGTTTTCCATGGTGTTGCGTGGAATCGGTACAACACATCGACAACATCCGGTCGGGGCCATTCCACCGACACCACCACAGTATCGGCTCATAAGGTCCATAACTATAGATCCGACCGTTGGATCCCGCTCAAATTTTCTCAAGAGTTTCCGGAGGCTATTTTCCATGGCGTTGCGTGGAAGCGGTTCGACACAGTGATAGCGTCCGGTCGGGGCCATTCCACCGACACGACTAGAGTACCGGCTCAAAAGTTCCGTATCTATAGTTCCACCGTTGGTTCGCGCTCAAATTTTTTATCGAGTGTCCAAAGGCTCTTTTCCATGAATTTGGGATGAATCGGTACGACACGCAGACGACATCCGGTCGGCCCATTCCACCGACACGACGAGAGTGCCAACTCTAGATACGACCGTTGGTTCGCGCTCAAATTTTTTCACGAGTTTCCAGAAACTGTTTTACAAGGAGATACATAGAATTGGTACGACACGGCGACAGTGTCCGGTAGGGTCCCTTCCACCGACACGACCAGAGTACCGTCTCAGGAGGTCCATAACTATAGATACGACCGTTGGATCCTGCTTAAATTTTTTCTCGGGTTTCTAAAGGTTGTTTTCCATGCAGTTGCGTGTAATCGGTACGACACGCCGACGGCGTCCGGTAGGGGCCTTTCCACCGACACGACCAGAGCACCGACTCAAAACGTCCATAACTATAGATCCGACCGTTGGATCGAGCTCAAATTTTTTCTCGACTCTCCGGAGGCTATATTGCATGGAGTAGCGTTGAATCAGAACGACACGGCGACAACATCCGGTGGGGGCTATTTCACCGACAAGACCAGAGTATCGGCTCAAAAGTTCCATATCTATAGATCCGACCGTTGGAGCGCGCCGAAATTTTTTCACGAGTTCCCAGAGGCTGTCTTCCATGGAGAGCATTGGAATCGGTACGACACGCAGATGTCATCCGATCAGGGCCATTCCACCGACACCACTAGAGTACCCGCTCAAAAGGTTGATAACTATAGATCCGACCGTTGGATCCTGCTCAAATTGTTTCACGAGTTTGCGGAGGATGTTTTCCAAGGTGTTGCGTGGAATCGGTACGACACGTCGACCGTGTCCGGTCGGGTCCCTTCCACCGACCCGACTAGAGTACCGGTTCAAAAGGTCTATAACTATAGATCCGACCGTTGGATCGCGCTCAAATTTTTTCACAAGTTTCCAGAAGTTGTTTTACAAGGAGATACATAGAAATTGGTAACGACACGGCGACAGTGGTCCGGTCGGGGTCCCTTCCACCGACACAAACCACAGGTACCGGCTCTTACAAGCGTCAATAAAACTATAGAGATACATACCGTTGGGCAACGCGCCGAAAAAATGTAAATCATCATTTTGTTAGAGAATTTTTTCACGACCGCTCTAATCCCATGGATGGCCTGCATCCATTCGCTATCTCATGGTAGATGCTTGGGGAATCGGCGTCAAGACCGATTGTCATCCGGTCGGATGGCCATTATCCACCGACGACGTCAGCCAGCCAGTACCAACCTAGCTCTAAAAGGTTTTCCATTAACTTAAAGAATATCCCCAACCCACCGGTGAGTTCCCTGTTCAAAAATGGTGGGTTGGTCGGTGGAGTTTTCCGGTAGGACGCCTGTGTTTCGTCCATTTTGTACCATTGATTAAACATACCTTTGAATAAAAATATTTGGAATGCGTGAGGGAATCCAAGCGATGTAACGACAACGTGACGAACAGGCGTGACCGTGACTCCGTGTGGTTAGTTCAGAGCTACCCGACCAGTCCGTTCACATCTCCTTGGTAAAGACAGCGATCCCACGACCTCTGAAAAGAGTGAGCGCCACCAGGCGAGATTTCAGATACAAACTCTTTCGGGTCCGACATCGAGTAGGCGCCATCGACTAGTATAGGTAACCCCAGTTCCGTGAGACCCAGTAAGTTGTTCCGTCGATACCTCTCAAGATTGACCGTTGGTCCACCGCTCAAATTTTTTTTCACGAGTTTTTCCCGGAGGCCTGTTTTCCACGTGTTTGCACATTGAGACGGAATCGATCGGTACGACACGGGAGACAATGTCGTTCGCGGGCCATTCCACACCGACACCACCAGAGTACACGTGCAAAAGCTTTCCGATAATCCTGATCAGCATTCCGCGCGACATCTTGAGCGGACAGAAAGATCGCGCGCGGCTCAAAAATTCTTTTATCGATGTGTACCAGACGCTCTCCTTTCCATGAGATTTGGGCTGAATCGCGTACGGATCACTGCATTAGACGGCATCCGGGTCGGGAGGCGGGCCCCATACCCACTTTTGCTGTTTGCTACGATCAGCAGCGCCGAAACCCATAAGTTTCTGTACTGTATCTATAAATTTCCGGCGACCGTTGGATGGCGCTCAAATTTTTTCACGAGTTTCCAGAAGCTGTTTTACCAAGGAGATACATAGAATTTTGGGACACTAACACGGCGAACAAATTGCTCTTGGTCGATGGTCCTTCCACCGCCACACGTACCACCGCGAGTCGACTCGGCTTCAAAAGGGATCCATACTATAAATTACTTACCGTTGGATCCCCAGCTTTAAATTTTTCTTTGGTTTTAAAGGTTGTTTTACATGTAGTTGCGTGTAATCGGTACGAACACGCCTACGGCGTCCGTTGCGTCGGGGCCATTCCACCGACACGACCAGAGCACCGGCTCAAAACGTCTATAACTATAGATCCGACCGTTGGATCGCGCTCAAATTTTTTCACGAGTTTCCAGAAGTTGTTTTACAAGGAGATACATAGAATTGGTACGACACGGCGACAGTGTCCGGTCGGGTCCCTTCCACCGACACAACCATAGTACCGGCTCAAAAGGTCCATAACTATAGATACAACCGTTGGAGCGCGCCGAAATTTTTTCATGAGTTCCCAGAGGCTGTCTTCCATGGAGACGCATGGAATCGGTATCACCCAACGATGTCATCCTGTCGGGGCCATTCCACCGACATCACCAGAGTACCCGCTCAAAACGTCCATAACTATAGATCCCACCGTTGGATCCTGCTCAAATTGTTTCACGAGTTTCCGGAGGATGTTTTCCATGGTGTTGCGTGGAATCGTTACGACACGTCGACAATGTCCGGTTAGGTCCGTTCCACCGACACGACTAGAGTACCGGCTCAAAAGGTCCATAACTATAGATTCAACCGTTGGATCCTGCTCAAATTTTTTTGCGAGTTTCCGGAGGCTGTTTTCCACGGTGTTGCGTGGAATCGATACGACACGTCGACAGCGTCCGGTCGGGGCCATTCCACCGATACGACTAGACTACCGGCTCAAAGGTCCATAACTTTGGTTCCCGCTCAAATCTTTTCACGAGTTTCTGAAGGCTGTATTCCATGGAGTTGCTTGGAATCGGTACGACACGCCGACGACGTCCGGTGGGGGCGATTCCAACGACACGACAAGAGTACTAGCTCAAAAGGTCCATAACTATAGATCCGACTGTTGGATCACGCTCAAATCTTTTCACAAGTTTCCGGAGGCTGTGTTCCATGGAGTTGCGTGGAACCGGTACAACATGCCGACGGCGTCCGGTCGGGGCCATTCCACCGACATGACCAGAGTATCGGCTCAAAACGTCCATACTTATAGATTCGACCGTTGATCGCGCTCAAATTTTTTCTTTAGTTTCCGGAGGATGTTTTCCACGGTGTTCCGTGGAATCGATATGACACGTCGACACCGTCCGGTCGGGTCCATTCTACCGACACGACCAGAGTACCCGCTCAAAAGGTCCATAACTATAGATCGACCGTTTGGATCCGCTCAAATTTTTTCACGAGTTTCCGGAGGTTTTTTTCCATGGTGTTGCGTGGAATCAGTACGACATGGAACAACGTCCAGTCGGGGCCATTCCACCGACACGACTAGACTACCGGCTCAAAAGTTCCGTATCTATAGTTTCGACTGTTGCATCGCGCTCAAATTTTTTATCAAGTTTCTAGAGGCTCTTTTCATGAATTTGCACAGAATCGGTACGACACGCCGACAACATCCGGACAGGGCCATTCCACCGACACGACCAGTGTGCCTGCTCAAAAGTTCTGTATCTATTGATCCGACCAATGGATCGTGCTCAAATCTTTTCACAAGTTTCCGGAGGCTGTGTTCCATGGAGTTGCGTGGAATCGGTATGACACGCCAAAAGCGTCAGGTCGGGGCCATTCCACCGTCACGACCAGAGTACCGCCTCAAAAGGTTCATAACTATAGATCCAACTGTTGGATCCCGCTCAAAGTTTTTCACGATTTTGCGGAGGCTATTTTCCATGGTGGTGCGTGGATTCGGTACGATACGTCGACAGCGTCCGGTCGGGGCCATTCCACCGTCACGACCAGAGTACCGGCTCAAAAGGTCCATAACTATAGATCCAACCATTGGATCCTGCTCAAATTTTTTCACGAGTTTCCGGAAGCTGTGTTACAAGGAATTGCGTGGAATTGTATGACACGGCAACAGCATCCGGTCGGGGCCATTCCACCGACAAGACTAGAGTACCGGCATAAAAGTTCCGTATCTATAGATCCGACCGTTGGATGGCGCTCAAAGTTTTTCACGACTTTCCGGAGGCATTTTCCATGGTGTTGCGTGGAAGCGGTACGACACGTCGATAGCGTCCGGTCGGGGCCATTCCACCAGCACGACCAGCATACCTGATCAAAAGGTCCATAACTATAGATCCGACCGTTGGATCAAGCTCAAAGTTTTTCACATGTTTCCAGAGGCTGTTTTCCATGGTGTTAAGTGGAATCAGTACGACACGGAATAATGTCTGGTCGGGCCATTTCCATCCGACGCGTCTAGACTACCGGCTCAAAAAGTTCCGTATCTTATAGTTCAGACCGTTGGATCGCGCTCAATATTTTCACGAGTTTCCGGAGCTGTTTCCAGGGAGGTGTGAAGAATCGGTACAGCACGCATACGACGTCCGTTCGGGGCGATTCCACAGAAACGACCACAACACCGTCTCAAACGGTCCATAACTTTCGATACGATCGTTGGATCCCGCTGAAATTTTTCCTCCGGTTTCTAAATGTTGTTTTCCATGTAGCTGCGCGGAATCGGTACGACACTCCGACGGCATCCAATCGGGGTAGGCCACCGATACGACCAGAGTACCGGCTCAAAAGGTCCATAACTATAGATCTGACCATTGGATCCCACTCAAATTTTTTCACGAGTTTCCGGAGGCTGTTTTCCCTGGTGTGTGTGGAATCAGTACGACACGGAACACCATCCAGTCGGGGCCATGCGACACGACTAGACTACCGGCTCAAAAGTTCCGTATCTATAGTTCCGACCGTTGGATCGTGCTCAAATTTTTTATCAAGTTTCTAAAGGCTCTTTTCCATGAATTTGAGTGGAATCGGTACGACACGCCGACGGCATCCGGTTGGGGCATTCCACCAACACGACCAGAGTGCCGGCTAAAAAATTTTGTATCTATAGATCCGATCGTTGGATCGTGTTCAAATTTTTTCATGAGTTTCCGGAGGTTGCGTTCCATGAAGTTGCGCGGAATTCGTACGACACGCCGACGGCGTCCGGTCGGCGCCATTCCACCGACACGACTAGAGTACCGTCTCAAAAGGTCCATAACTATAGATACGACCGTTGGATCCTGCTAAAATTTTTCCTTCGGTTTCTAAATGTTATTTTCCATGCAGTTGCGCGGAATTGGTACAACACGCCGATGGAGTCCGGTCAGGGCCATTCCACCGACATGACCAGAGTACCGGCTCAAAAGGTCCATACCTATAGATCCGACCATTGGATCCTGCTGAAATTTTTCATCTGGTTTCTAAATGATATTTTCCATGCAAATGCGCGGAATTGGTAAAACACGCCGACGGCGTCCGGTCGGGGCCATGCCACCAACACGATTAGAGTACCGGCTCAAAAGGTCCATAACTATAGATGCGACCGTTGGATTGCTCTCAAATCTTTTCATGAGTTTTCGGAGGCATGTTTTCCATGGAGTTGTGATGAATCGGTATGACACGCCGATGTCGTCCGGTCAGGGCCATTCCACCGACACCACCAGAGTACCGACTCAAAAGGTCCATAACTATAGATCCAACCGTTTGATCCCGCTCAAATGCTTTCACAAGTTTTCGGAGGTTGTTTTCCATGGTGTTGCGTGGAATCGGTACTACACGTCGACAGCGTTTGGTCGGGGGCATTCCGCCGATAAGACTAGAGTACCGGCTCAAAAGTTTCGTATCTATAGATCCAACCGTTGGAGCGTGCTCAAATTTTTTCACGAGTTCCCAGAGGCTATCTTCCATGGAGTTGCGTGGAATCGGTACGACCCGCCAAAGGTGTCCGGTCGAGGCCATTCCACCGACACGACTAGAGTACCGGCGCATAAGGTCCGTATCTATAGATCCGACCGTTGGAGAGCACTAAAATTTTTCACGAGTTCCCGAAGGCTGTCTTCCATGGAGATGCATGGAATCAGTACTATGACACGATCAAAAGATTATTGTCTTATCCTAAGTGCAAGAGTGTTGAAGTAATAAACAACCCAACAAGACTGGGGTCGAACCATAGGGAGGTGAACTATATAAAATTGTAAACAATAAATAAAAATGAGTTGAAGAGAACTTTTGAGATGTGATATTGATGTGAGGATTAAACAAGGATAAAACAATTATCAAGGTTAGAGGATCCACTAATAGTATTTCAAATAAGTATAGTATAAACTCTTTTTATTACTCAACTGTAAACCACACACAAAGGAGGTTCCAATCGGATTATAAATTATTAACATGATTATGTTAATTATCTTATTTGAGTAATGCCAATACTTGTAAATGTGGTCAGGTATTCATGGTAATAACTTATGTTAACAACAAATCAAGTTCCTTTCATAGCACAAGTGTCGGTTGTACCATACTTGTGTAGGCTATGAAAGTGTCAAGTATTTGTTGTACAAAAACACAAATCTAGATTAATCATTTAAAAAATACAAAACATGTTAGTACCAAACATTAAAGTCCATGTTGAGTTTATATTATGCTTATTCTTACACCATTAGTGTACCCTTTTCACCTTGACAAAATAAACTTAGCTAAACATAATGAAGATGAGAAACATAAATAAACAAAATAAAAACATAATAATGATATACATTAACTAAGTAAGAAAAGAAAATGAAAAAGCATAAACAAGAGATTAACATAACATTAAATAAAACTTGAACATTACAAAATAAAAGGAGAGTAAGAGTAAGATCTTGATATGAACAACCAAGATGCCCAAATTCATGGCAAATGCCTCCTTTTATAGGGTAAAATTCGGAACTATTTATTTGATGACTAATTATTGAGTAGGTGGTCACCTCTTGACTTGGTGACAATCGTTATCTTCTTATCTAAACAAAACATCATGTTAACATCAAAATTTGAACAGATAGTCTCATGCAAGTTCTGGGCATTTTTCTCCTCTTTCCAAAAAAACAAGAATGCGCTTATTTGGACTTCTAGAACTTGAGATATGGGTTGAACACTAAACATTGTCTGGGCTGCAGGACAGATTCCGACTTCTTTTTTGTTGCTACAATTTGAACTTCAAAACGACCATTTTGAATCATGGACTCTCATAAAAGTTTTATACCTATGTCTTAACTTTCTATACATATAAACCAGATCAAAATCCAAGTTCTACAGCTCTATTTATGATCCAATAACTGATTGGTGTTCCAATTTGAATTAAACCAGCATCTCTTCTTTAAGCTTAGCTCTCTCTTTGTCTTTTCACTTTCAATAGTTAAACACATCAATCAATTCTTTAAATTGTGAGATATGCATGCATTTAAAATTAGCATTTACCATAAATTAAAGATATCTTATGTTATCGTATCTACTATTATAAAACATGCTCAAGTTAGGAAATTTAATGATCCTTTAAGTGCAATATGATGATATAAAACCTTGATAAAAATGCACTTTTAAGTACCAATCACACCCCCAACTAGCTTATTACTAGTCCCTAATAATCAAAGCATTCAAACAATTTGCGACATTCAAAAGTAAGGCATTCATCATTCAACTTCTATTAATCTATTCAAATAAACAAACTCTCATTAAATTTATATATCTGCTCATTTTATGATTATTATTATTATTATTATTATTTAGTAACTTGAAACACAACGCATCCTTAACTCATGTAACGAGGTTTAAGCTAATGACTCTTAAACTAGTTGGTCTTAGGGCATTAAGTGTTGAGACACCCCTTTGAGCTTAGTAACTCGGGTTACAGATACTAAAATATAGATAGTGCAATGTTTGATTTCCTTAAGCTTTCTCCTCAACCCATGTAACAAGCATTGCGCTAATAGCTCCCAAGTCAGTTGACTTTAGGGTACAAGGTGTTAAAACACCCCTTCGGGCTTAATTGCTTAAGTCAAGGAGGCTACGAGACAAAACTTATCTACTTTTTTATTTATTCATTTTATTATCAATTTGTTTTTTGTTTTTCTTTTTTTTTGCAAATTATATATTATTTCATTCCCCTTAGTTGTTACCTTTAACAAAAAAATATCAATAATATAATAATCCAATGTGCAACCCACAATCATATGTTAAAGTGTGTGATACGATCCAGACAAGGTTAAATTCGGATTTTGACATTAAATGTGCAACTGTCCAGTTTTACAGCAAGAGTCATAATTCTCAATCTTACCATTGGATCTGGCTGAAATTTTACGTGGAGGCTCCTGACATGTTTTCATACCTTGGGTTAAAATATCATGTCAATTGGAGTTCGGAAAGGCATATGATACGGTTCAGCCCTGTGATACGACCCAAGTAATGTCAGATTTGGATTTTGGCGTAAAAAGCGCAACAATCCAGGTTTACGGCAACAATTGTAATTCTCAGTCCGACCGTTGGATCGAGCTAATATTTTATGTGGACTCTCCAGACATGTTTTACTACCTTGGGTTAAACATTCAGGTCAATCAGAGTTCGGGAAGGCACCGCAATACTGCTCCACACAGGATGTACGAATTTTGTTATTTACTTCCATTTGACTTGTGGACTTCCTATTTGGTTAGGATTCTTTTCCTACAAGGATGTGGCAGCTGGTTTTGGGAATTTCTTAATTCCACAAGGATCTTTAATGAGCTGCAATATAATCTACAAGTGTGGCAATGATTCATTAATGTTTCAGAATCCTTTTCTTATAAGGATTTCTTAGTCATCCTAGCTGCATAAGGAAAGAAGGGCTGGTGGTATTTAATGACAGATTAGTTATTTTTATTAATTTCTTTCATGTTTGGGCTTAATTAAAACTTTGTTTTGAGCTAGGGTCCAAGGCTTGTTTGGATCAGGTTTGGGCTTTTAAGTTTAGGGTTTTGGGCTAGTTTTGAGTGGACCTCATATAAGTCTACATAAGGGGTCCATTAGGGTTAATTTTTCAACTATTTAAACTCATGTAAGCCATAATTTTGGCAGCTTTGATGAATATTATTCTGAATTTTTTAGTTTTAACGTGTGAGAGTGATTCTTGCATTCTCCAGTTCTTGAACGAACTGAATCTGACTTATCAAAGATTAACTGGCTTTGTGGCGTCATTCTACTCATTCCAATAGTGTTGGTGCCTTGGGGCAGGTTTCCATCTCTTATCAAACCTCTTTTAGCTTTCCAGGATCAGATCTCAATCTTGATTGTGGGTTGTGTGACCACGTGATCACGAGGTTCGCATCAGCATCCAAACACGGGTCAACAGAGGTTGTATGGGTTTTGTTATTTACTTCCTTTTGACTTGTGGACTTCCTATTTGGCTAGGATTATTTTCCTAAAAGGATGTGGCAGCTTATTTTAGGAATCTCCTAATTCTACAAAGATCTTTAATGGGCTGCAACATAGTTTCCAAGTGTGGCAAGGATTTATAAATGTTTCAGAATCCTTTTCTTATAAGGATTCCTTATTCATTCTAGCTATAAAAAGGAAAGAAGATTTCAGAATTAATTCCACCTTCAGATTTGATTCTCCTAACTTATATAGGACTTCTAAAGGGCAACAAATATGATCCTATCATATTTAGGATATTAAAATCGGATTTATTTATTTTATTTTTATTTTCTTATTAGTTTATGGTTTATTTATATTATTTGGATTTAATTGTAAGTGGGCATCATATAAGTCCATATAAGGGGTCCATTAGGGTTTCTTTTAGTTTGAAGTCATTATAAATAAAGGCATAACCAAACAAGGTTAGACAATTCAGATTAAAAAAAACTTATTGTTTGCCGCACTTTGTGTGTGTGTGTGTTGGTGAGATAATCTCCCTTCCATGGTTCTCTAAAGAACTGAAAATGACTTATTGAAGAACAACTGTCTTCGTGGCGTCATCCTTATACTTCTCGTTCACGAATCAATATTCGTTGGGTGGGGGTCTCTGTTTTCAATAGTGCTGGTGCCTAGATACATCATTGTGTCACACTCCTATCAAACCTGATTTACTTGGCTTTCCGGGAATTGGTGTCTTTGCGTGTGGGTTGCATGACCATGTGATCATGAGGTTCGCATCAGTGTGTGTGTGTGTGAAAATGAAGGTTTAAGAATTCTTGTTAAATGAGTATATGGGCAGAATCAAGTAATAACAATGCGAGAGTTTGTAAAGCTGAATGTTTTAAGAAGTGTTATAATAGACCTTGATAAGCATGTTTACTAAGATGTGTCTCACGAGTCGATAGAATTCCTCCTTACAATAACAGTTTTGTTAAATGGTTTTAATAACAACAAAAAGTTAGTTTCTTTTTTAACTTACAACTACAAACCTTTTCCCCTAACTAAAATGAGACAGTGTCCTCAATGTTTTAAGGTAGAGTATAGAAGACATCACCTGAAGTAACAACTACTAACAAGCCTGAAACACACTTAAGAAATAACAAAACATAAATATTATGCTATTAATAAAACCAAAAGACACAAGTTCTTACAAACTAATGCTCAAATCTAATATAAGCTTTTTACGGCTTTACTTATTTGACTAGTCTATTCGACTCATGGAGGAATCAATTACAAGGATGAAAGATTGCAATTGACTAATCAGTTGTTCCGTAGTAGCACAGAGATTATGATTTGTTGTGGCGAAGATGTTAGAAAATTATGTTCCATAACATGATCAAGAAAAGACAACAGGTTATCATAAAAACCATTAACATTTAGCAAGCCTATATGTTTCTGATGAATGTTCAGTTTGGCTCAATAGGAAATATGAAATATCTCTTCTAATATGCTCAGACCACCTGGTAAGGCAATGAAGGCGTCAACATGATCAAACATTTCATTCATTCGTTTAGACATTGTAGAGACTTATAGTTTCTCTCCAACTGTTTTTTCGATGATATCCACTTTGGCTAAAGCTTTAGGAATGATACCCAAAACTTGACTGCCTCCTAAAAATACAATTGTTGTCACACTCCACATTAACCTAAGGTTGCCTCCCCCATACACTAAATGAATCTTTCTCTCAGCTAGTACTTGACCAAGATGATTTGTTGATTCTAAATACTTATTTTCTTTCCTAGGACTAGATCCATATAAAACACAAATATTTTTTATTTGATGACTTGAGGAACTTGCCATTTCTACACATTTCTATATCTGTTAAATGTATGGGTTGAGTAGAAATGAAGGGAAGGAAGATAAGATTTTATAGATGAGAAATTGAAAATGCAACCATACCATCTATATGTAGGCCAACTAGAGTCTCACTCTCTCTCTCTTTTCCAGAACATGTGTATGTATAAGTAGTTATGATTGTGGCTCACATCTTCCCTTGGTTTTACATCCAAGAACGGTTTAAACACCCTCTATGGGTCGGGGATAAGCTTCCCATCCTGTTTTTTTAAAAACTAACAAATAGGGTCCTTTTTAGTCAGATTCCCAAGACTAAGTTGATCATGTTCTTTATGAAAATGAGGCCATAAATCATGAATTGTACTATGCACATCTCCACTATGATGCGTCTTAAGAGTCAATAGAAGATTATCTAAAGACTCCCCATGTTTTGAAATAAATCCTAACTTTTGACAATTTTCACATGTTTTGCAGAATGCACGTGTCTTTAAACATGGTGAGCCAATAAAATCCACATCGTAAGATTTTTGTAGTCGTCTTCTTTGACAAAAAATGACCCCCACATACCTTAGAATGACAAAATTTAATAACACTACTTACCTCATTTTTTGGAATGCATCTTCAAAATATTTGATCAGGACAATATTTGAATAAATAAGGGTCATCCTAATAAAAGCTATTCACTTCGTTCAAAAACCTTCTTTTGTCTTGGGGTACTCTGATTAGTACTTAAAAGTGCATTTTTATCAAGGTTTTATATCATTATTTTGCACTTGAAGTATCAATAACTCCTTAACTAAAGCATGTTTTATAATAACATACCTAATAATATAAGATATCTTTAATTTATGGTAAATATTCATCTTGAATGAAAGCCTATCACATAAATGAAAGGATTGATTGATGAGTTTAAGTATTGAAATTGAAAGGACAAAGAGAGGGTCAAACTTAGAAAAGAGATGTTGGGGTAGTCCAAGCTGGAATACTGTTCGGTAATTGGGTCATATCTCGAGTTCTAGATGTCTAAATGACCTCAAAGTTTTGGAAACATTTGGTAAGACATAGGCCTACAACTTTCATGTGGAGTCCAAGATTTAATAAGGCCATTTTCAAGTCCAAATTATAGCAACAACGGAGAAGTCCGAATTTGTCCTACAGCCCAAACACTATTCAATGTTCAGCCTATATCTCGAGTTCTAGAAGTCCAAATGACCTTAATTTCTTTTTCTTGGAAAGATAAGATAATTTCCTATAACTTTCATGAGTATAGGTGGTTCCAGTTCTGATGCTAGCAATGTGTTTTATTCAGACAAGAAGATAGGGATTTTCACCAAGTCAATAGTTGGCCACCCATTCAACAATTAGTCATCAAATCAATAGTTCCAAATTTTGGCCTACAAAAAGAGGCATTTTCCATGCATTTAGGGGCTTGGTTGTTCAGATCAAGAACTTATTCTTGCTCTCTTTTTTTATATATATTTTTTAATTCTTAAGTTTTGCTTTCATTAATATCTTCTTTATGCTTTTCATTTCCTTTCCTTTACTTAGTTAACTTTTATCTTATTTATGTTCTTGTTTTGTTTATTTATGTTTCTCTTCTTCATTATGTTTAGCTAAGTTTATTATGTCAAGGTGAAAAGGTTACACTAATTGTGTAAGAATAAGTATAGTGTAAACTCAACATGGACCTTAATGTTTAATATTAACTTTTCTTATCTTTTTATCTTACTAATTCTTAATACCTTACTTGTTAAGTGGTTAATCTAGATTTGTGTTGTATAACACTTGGTACAACAAATGCTTGGCACTCTCATAGCCCAACCGTATGGTATTACCTACATCTGTGCTATGAAAGGAACTTGATTTGTTGTTAACATAAGTTAGCATCAAGAATTCCTAACAATATTTAAAAGTTTGGTGTTACATAAATAAGATAATTAATATGATCAT
This sequence comes from Populus alba, assembly GCF_005239225.2. Taxonomy (NCBI): domain Eukaryota; kingdom Viridiplantae; phylum Streptophyta; class Magnoliopsida; order Malpighiales; family Salicaceae; genus Populus; species Populus alba. Next base: position 8,462,479 of record NC_133286.1, on the reverse strand, counting down.
GTTAACAATTTATAATGAGCTATTAATGACAAATCATCCGATTGGAACCTCCTTTGTGTATGGTTTCTAGTTGAGTAATAAGAGTTTATACTTTACTTGTTTGAAATACCATTAGTGGATCATCTAACCTTGACATTTGTTTTTATCATTGTTTAATCCTTACAGTAATCTTCCATCTCAAAGTTCTCATTAATTTCTTCCTCTTCTCTCTTTTTTTTTTTTTACTTCTACTAATATTATTATTATTATTTACATTGTCGGTGCCTTTCTTGTCCTTGATTTCTTCCTAAGAATAAATCATTTGCAATTCTTCAGATTCATCAAACTTAGTTTCACTGGAAGTAGTTTCAAATTGATCATAAACTAATTTTTCAATGAAGTCTACTTTTTGTAAATCATTCTCATCTCCAAGTTGCTTGCAAATGTTAAAAACGTTCATCTTCAATATCATGTTTTCAAAAGATAACTTCATCAGTCCATTCCTACAATTAATCAATGTATTAGAAGTTGCAAGAAATGGACGTCCTAAAATAACTAGAATTGAATTACATGCTTCAACATGTTGTGTATCCAAGACAATAAAATCCATAGGATAAATGAATTTATCAACTTGTACTAACACATCTTTAATTATTTTCTCTAGGCACTTTTACAGATCTATCATCAAGTAAATGAGTTACAGAAGTTGGTTTTAACTCACTTAGATTGAAACTCTAAAAAAATAAATATGGTAGTAAATTCACACTAGCTCCAAGATCAAGTAAAGTTATTTCAATTTTATGTTCTCCAATAAAACAAAAAATTGTAGGACAACCATGGTCTTTATATTTCAAAGCATTATTGTTTTGAAGAATGACGCTTACATGTTCGGTTAAAAAGGCTTTCTTTTTCACATTCAGTTTTCTCTTTGACACGACTAAAAGATTGATGACTTCTCCCTATTGCAGGAGTGTCGAAGTAATAAATAACCCAACAAAATAGGGGTTGAACCATAAAGAGGTTAGCTATATAAATTATAAATAACAACAACATAATAATAATAGTAGTAGTAGTAGTAGTAGTAGTATTAGTAGTAGTAATGATAGTAGTATTAGTAATAATAATTGTAAGAATAAAGAGAACTCTGAGATGTAAGATTAATGTGAGGATTAAACAATAATAAAAACAAATGTCAAGGTTAGATGATCCACTAATGGTACTTCAAATAAGTATAGTATAAACTCTTTTACTCAACTGGAAACCACACACAAAGTAGGTTCCAATCAGATTATAAATTGTTAACATGATTACATTAATTATCTTATTCGAGTAATGCCAATATTTGTAAATATTATTAGGTATTCATAGTGATATCTTATGTTAACAACAAATCAAATTCCTTTCATAGCACAGGTTTAGGTTATACCATACGGTTGGACTATTAAAAGTGACAAGCATTTGTTGTACCAAGGGTTGTTTAACACAAATTTAGATTAACCATTTAACAAGTAAGGTATTAAGAGTGAGCAAGTTAATAAATATAAAACATGTTAGTATCAAGCATTAAAGTCCATGTTGAGTTTATACTATACTTATTCTTACACCATTAGTGTAACCTTTTCACCTTGACATAATAGATTTACCTAAACATAATGAAAGAAAGAAACACAAATAAACAAGATAAGAACATAATTATATAAATAAAGGAAAGGAAATGAAAAGCATAAATAAGAGATTAATGTAACATAAAATAAAACTTAAACATTACAAAATACAAAGAAAGAGAGCAAGAGCATGATCTTGATCTGAACATTAAGATGCCTAAATGCATGGCAAATGCCTCCTTTTATGGGCCAACATTTGGATCTATTGATTTGATGAATAATTGTTGAATGGGTGGCCACATCTTGACTTGGTGACAATCCTTATCTTTTTGTATGAACAAAACATCATTGCTAACGTCAGAATTTGAACCACCTTTACTCATGAAAGTTCTAGGAGATTGTCTCAGCTTTCCAGAAAAAACAAATTAATGTCATTTGGACTTCTAGAACTCAAGATATAGGCTGAACACTGAACAGCGTCTGGACTGTAGGACATATTCGGACTTCTCCGTTGTTGCTATAATTTGGACTTGAAAACGACATTTTTAAATCTTGGACTCCACATGAAAGTTTTAGGCCTATATCTTATCTTTCCATCCAAATAAAGCAGACCTAAATCTGAGATCTACAGCTCTAGATATGACCCAATTACTGAACAATGTTCTAGTTTGGACTGAACCATCATCACTTTTCTAAGCTTCACCCTCTCTTTATCCTCACAATTTTAGTAGTTGAATTCATCAATCAATCCTTTGATTTATATGATAGGCCTATATTTAAGATGAACATTTACCATATATTAAGGTATCTTATAGTATCAGACTTGTTATTATAAAACATGCTTTAGTTAAGGAGTTATTGATACTTCAAGAGCAAAATGATGATATAAAACCTTGATAAAAATGCACTTTTAAGTACTAATCACCCTCCCAACCAGCTTATTAATAGTCTTTAGTAATCAAAGCGTTAAAATAGAAAAATAATTTGCAAGTTCCACAAAGCAAGGCATTCATCATTCAACTTCTATTAATCTATCCAGATAAACAAACTCTCATTAAATTTATATTTCTGCTTCATATTTCTTAAACAAGATATTAATAAACCTTCTTTTTATGTGCTCAATGTATGAAAACATAGATGATGAGGCTTTTGTTGGAAAGAAAACAATATTATGTTCTAATGTTTAAGGTTAACTTCCTTAGGTAGAGATTATTATTATTATTATTATTATTATTATTCTTTTTCTTTTTATTATTATTTATTTATATACACATACAACTTAAAACACAATGCATCTTTAACCCAGGTAACGAGTTTTAGGCTGATGACTCCTAAACCAGTTGGTCTTAGGGCATTAGGTGTTAAGACACCCTTACAAGCTTTGTAACTCGGGTTGCAGATACTGATACGTAGATAGTGTAATATTTGATTTCCTTAAGCTTTTCTCCTTAGCCTATGTAACAAGCTTTGGGCTAATAGCTCCCAAGCCAGTTTACTTTAGGGTATTAGGTGTTAAAACACCCCTTCAAGCTTAATTGCTTAGGTTAGGGAGGCTACGAAACCAAATTTATCTACGTTTTTATTATTATTAATATTATCAATTTGTTTTTGGCAAATTATATATTATCCCTTTTTCTTAGTTATTACCTTTAACAAAAGAACATAAATAATGTAATAATCCAATGTGCAACCCACAATCATATGTTAAAGTGTGTGTGTGAAAATGAAGGTTTAAGAATACTTGTTAAATGAGTATATAAGAAGAATCAAGTGATAACAATGCAAGAGTTTGTAAACCTGAATATTTCAAGAAGTATTCTGATAGACTTTGGTAATGATACTTACTAAGATGCATCTCAAGAGTCAATAAAATTTCCTCCTTACTCTACTATCCTAATAAGAATACTTACTAAGATGCGTCTCAAGAGATAATAAAACTGACTCCTTATCTACCATCCTAATAAAAATTTTGTCAAATGGTTTTAATAATAGCAAAAACAATTAGTATGTTTTTTTTTTAATGTCAACTACTACCCTCCGCCCCAACTAAAATGAGACATTGTCATCAATGTCCTAAGGTAGAAAGATAGAGTATAGAAGACAGCACCTGAAACAACAAATAATGACAAAAATGAAACACACTTAAACAAATATAAGAAGTAACAAAATAAAATAATATGTTATTAATAAAACCAAAAGACACAAGGTTTCACAAATGAAGGCTCAAATCTAATCTAAGCTTTTTATGACTTTTCTTAGTTGACCAATTTAGGCGACTCATGCAAGGATCAATGACAAGGATGAAAGATTGTAGTTAGTCAATCAATTATTCAGCAGTAGCAGTAGAGATTATAATTTGTCATGCCAAAGATATTAGAAATTCCTGTTCTACAGCTTGATCAAGAAAAGACAATGAATTATCATAGAAACCATTAACATTTAACAAACTTATAGGTTTATAGTGAATGTGCAGTTGGGCTCAAGAGAAAATATGAAAGATCTCTTCCAATGTGTCGAGACCACCTGGTAAGGCAATGAAGGCATTGACATGGTTAAACATGGCGTTCAGTCGATCAAACATTGTGGGGACCTATAGTTTCTCTCCAATTGTTTTTTCAATGATATCCTCATTTGCTAAAGCTTTGGGGACAACCCCCAAAACTTGAGTGCCTCCTAAACATGCAGCTATTGACACCCCCCATTAACCCAAGGCAGCCTCCACCATACATTAAATGAATCTTTATAGCAGCTAATACCTGACCAAAATGATTTGCTGATTCTAAAAACTCTTTTTCTTTCCCAGGATTGGATCCACCGAAAACATAAATATTTCTTATGTGATGACTTGAGGAACTTGCCATTTCTACACACTTCTATATTTGATGAATGTATGGGTTAAGTAGAAATGAAAGGAAGGAAGAGAAGAATTTATAGATGAGAAATTGAAAATGCAATCATACCACCTATATGTAGGCCAGCTATTGTCTCACACTCTCTCTCTTTATTTATTTATTTTGACAAAGCATGTATGTACAGGTAGTTGTGATTGTGGCTCACATCTTCCCTTGGTTTTACGTTCAAGAACGACTTAAACGCCCTCTATGGGTCGGGGATAGGCTTCCCATCCAGTTTCTTAAACACTAGCAAACATGGTCTTTTTTAGTCAGATTCCCAAGACTACATCGATCATGTTCTTTATGGAATTGTGGCCATAAATCATGAATTACACGATGCACATCTCCACTAGGATGTGTCTCAAGGGTCAACAAAAGATTATCTAAAGATCCCTTACTCAAGCCATCCTTAATGAATTGTATTTTATCTTCATGGTTTAGAGATACCATTCCTAAAGAACGACATGTCACATTACAAGTCTATCTAGCACATCTGTGACAGACTTTTAGTCGTTTGCATGACATTTCTTTGCAAAAGTGCTTTTACCTGTTCCAGGCATGTGTGAAATGAAAGAATTGGAGGACTTATATGATAATCGAAACTTTGCTAGGAAATAAATGGAGTCGAGAATTATAAAGTAAGACTTTTTGACCAACATTGAATGTTTTTCTCTGTATTTTCTTGTCATGAAACTCTTTGATTCTTGCTTTATGAATTCTTGAATTGTCATATGCATCATTTCTTATTTCCTCAAGCTCATTTATTTGCAATTTTCACAGCTGACTAGCATCATCAAGGTTTGAATTGAAAGCTTTAATAGCCCAATAAGCTTTATATTCAATTTCCATAGGCAAGTGACAAGGTTTTCCATAGACACTAGGTGACATACCTAATGATGTTTTATAAGCAGTTCGATAAGCCCAAAGTGCATCATTAAGTCTCAAAGACTAGTCTTTCCTATTAGGGTTCACTGTTTTCTCCAAGATCTGTTTGATCTCCCTATTAGCAAGCTCTACTTGATCACTTGTCTGAGGGTGATAAGGGGTGGCAACTTTGTGTGTGATTCCATATTTCTTCATTAAAGAATAAAATGGCTTATTGCAAAAATGTGTTCCACCATCACTTATCATGGCTTGAGGGATTCTAAATCGACTCAAAATATTATCTTTCAAAAACTTTATCACTATTTTATGATCATTGTTTTGACTTGGAATTGCCTCTATCCATTTTGAAACATAATCTACTATGACTAATATGTACACGAAACCAAATGACGGAGGAAATGGACCTATGAAATCTATAACCCAACAGTTAAAGATCTCAATGACAAGAATATGATTTAAAGGCATCATGTGATGTTTTAAAATACATCCCAACTTTTGACAATTTTCACAAGTCTTGCAGAATGCATGTGAGTCCTTGAACATGGTGGGCTAGTAAAATCCACTTTGTAAGATTTTTGCAATTGTCTTTTTTGACGAGAAGTGACCCCCACATGCTTCAGAATGACAAAATTTAATGATAGTACTTACCTCATTGTCAAGAATGCATCTTTGAAATATTTTATCATGACAATATTTAAATAAATACGAGTCATCCCAATAAAAGTTCTTCACTTCGTTCAAGAACTTTCTTTTATCTTGGGTACTCCGATGAGCTGGCAATTGTCCTGAAACAAGAAAATTAACAATATTAGCAAACCAAGGCATACTAGAAACGAAAAGTAAAGATTCATCAAGAAAGTAATCATCGATTGGTGTGATGTCAGATTTCAAATCTATTGTCAATCTTGACAAATGATATGTGACAACATTTTCGATGTCTTTCATGTCTTTGATTGTGATATCAAATTCTTGAAGTAACAAAATTCATCGCACCAATCTAGCCTTAGAATATTTCTTAGAAAGAATATATTTCAATGCTACATGATCACTAAAAATAACAACAGGTGAGCCAACAGGATAAGACCTAAATTTATCACATGCAAATACTACTGCAAGTAATTTGTTTTTAGTGGTGGTGTAATTCATTTGAGCACTATTTAAAGTTTTACTTACATAGTAAATCACATAAGGTTTCTTATCTTTTCTTTGTCCTAAGACAACATCATCGGCATAATCACTAGCGTCACACATTATTTTAAAAGGTAATGACAAATCAGGAGGTTCAATGACAGGAGCAGAAGTAAGCAAGTTTTTAAGTTTAACAAAGGCTTTTTCACAATGTTCAGTCCATTCAAAAATATTATCCTTTGTTAGAAGGTTACTCAAGGGCTTAGATATCACACTAAAATCTTTGATGAATCTTCTATAAAAACCAACATGTCCTAAGAATGATCTAACATGTTTAACAGATTTTGGTGTTGGTAAGTTGGCAATTAACTTGATTTTAGATTTGTCAACCTCAATTCCTTTCGATGAAACAATGTGACCAAGTACAATGCCGTTTGTTACCATAAAGTGATATTTTACCCAATTCAGTACAAGATTCTTCTCTTCACACCTGCTCAAAACCTTTTCTAAGTTAGTCAAACAATCATCAAATGAATCACCAAAAACAGAAAAATCATCCATAAAAATCTCAAGAAAGCGTTCAACCATATCATCGAATATGCTAAGCATGCATCTTTGAAACGTGGATGGTGCATTACATAATCCAAAAGGCATCCTTCGATATGCAAAAGTACCAAATGGACATGTGAAAGTAGCCTTCTTTTGATCTTCCAATGCAATTTTAATTTGATTGCAACCTGAATAGCCACTAGGAAACAATAAAATTCATGACCTGGAACTCTTTCTAGGATTTGATCCATGAAAGGTAAAGGGAAATGATCTTTTCTAGTCATTGAATTAAGTTTCCTATAATTAATGCACATATGCCAACTAGTAATAGTCCTAGTTGGAATTAACTCATTTTTCTCATTGTTATCACAATGACTCCAGACTTTTTGGATACAACTTGGGTAGGACTTACCCATTTGCTGTCAGAAATAGGATAAATTATTCAATTATCTAAAAGCTTAATGACTTTATTTTTCATTACTTCTTTCATATTAGAATTAAGCCTTCGTTGCATTTCTCTAGAGGGTTTATCATTTTCCTCCAAATAAATCTCGTGTGTGCAAATCAAAGGGCTAATTCCTTTTATGTCAGCTATGGTCCATCCTAATGCATTTTTGAGCATTTTCAGAGTGTGTAATAACTTACCTTCTTGATGTGCATTAAGTTTGGAAGAGATTATTACCGAAAAAGTTTCATCTTCTCCTAAAAATGAGTATTTGAGATTAAATGTTAACGTCTTCAAATTAGGTTTTGGTGGTTGAACACTTGAAGGTATGGCCTCAATTGATCTTGGTGGCAATTCTTCAATTTGTGGTCTTCAATTACATGCCTTTGATTTTTCCTGAAAATAGACTATTTGCAAATCATTAGATTCATCAATCTCAGTTTCACTGGAAGTTGTTTGAAATCGATCATGAACTGTTTTTTCAATAAAGTCCACTTCCTGTAAATCATTATCATCTCCAAGTTGCTTGTAAATGTTGAAAATATTCATCTCCAATGTCATGTTTCCAAATAATAGCTTCATCAGTCCATTCCTACAATTAATCATTGCATTAGAAGTGGCAAGAAATGGATGTCCTAAAATGACAAGAATTGAATTACATGCTTCAACAGGTTGTGTATCCAAGACAACAAAATCTACAGGGTAAATGAATTTATCAACTTGTACTAACACATCCTTAATTATTCCTCTAGGCACTTTTACAGATCTATCAGCACGTAAAAGAGTTACAGAGGTTAGTTTTAACTCACCTAGATTAGACTTTGAAAGACTGAATATGGAAGTAAATTCACACTAGCTCCAAGATCAAGTAAGGTCTTTCAATTTTATGTTCTCCAATAAAGCAAGAAATTATAATACAATTAGGGCCTATATATTTCAAAGCATTATTGTTCTGAAGAATGACACTTAACGTTCAGCTAAAAAGGCTTTCTTTTTCACATTCACTTTTCTCTTCACAGTGCATAGATCTTTCAAAAATTTAGCATAGGAAGCATCTTGTTTAATAGCATCCAACAAAGGTATATTAATCCTTACCTGTTTGAAAGTTTCAAAGATTTCAGAGTTGTGATTGACTTTCCTTTGTTTGGTCATGGCATGAGGAAATGGGAGTGCTGGCGGGGAATCACCATTTTCTTTGCAATGTTAAGGTTCAACCTTTTCCTTACCCTTAGAGATAGACTCATCATCTTTCTCACAAGGTTCAAGAGTGGGTTTTTCAATAACCTTACCACTACGAAGAGTGATGACTGATTTTACTTGATCTATGTGTTGGCTTCCAAAACTACTTGCATTTGCATTGTATTGCCCCTTTGGATTTTGTTGTGGTTGAGATGGAAACTTACCTTTCTCTTGAAAACTGAGAGCAAATGTTAACTTTGCAAGAGTATCTTTAAAATCTGTCATGCTTTGAGCAAGTTGAGTGTTGATTGTCTCCTGCTTTTCAATGAATGCATGCAATGTTTCATCAAGATTTCTTCCAGGAGGGGGAGCATAAGGAGGTGCATATTCATGAGAATTTTGGAAATTATGGTATGTTTGAAAAGGTGGCTGTGAAGTTTGTGCATTGTTGCTATCACTCTTCCAACTAAAATTAGGGTGATTTCTCCAACCAGGGTTATATGTTTGTGAGTATGTGTTATGCTTGGGCCTTTGGAAACTGTTTAAAGCATGAGCTTGTTCATGGAGGCATTTCCTAAAAGAAGGCAAAGTTGGACAATCATTTGTTAAGTGTTCATTGGTTTCACAAATTTGACACACAATGTCTTGAACAGATTTTAATTGATCACTCTTTTTCAATTCAAGTGCTTCAACTTTTCTAGCTAAAGATGCAAACTTGGCTTAGAGGACATGATCTTCCCTAAGGTTGTGCATACCTCCACTAGATGTATGAGGTTGAGTTTTACTTGGTGCCTCATAAGTACCTGTGGTGTCCTAATTTTGAGCATTTTCGGCTAGCTAGTCTATGTACTCCATTACTTCATTAAGGTCTTTATCTTCAAAAGTTTCATTGCACATCAATTCAACCATTTGCCTATCTCTAGGTGTTAACCCTTCATAAAAATGTGAAACCAATCTCCATGTTTCAAAACCATGATGAGGGCAAGTATTAAGCAAGTCTCGATACCTATCTCAATATTGGTAAAATGTTTCTCTTGGCTTTTAAGTGAAAGTGATGATTTGTCTTTTAAAAGAGTTTGTTATATGAGACGGAAAAAACTTCTTTAAAAATTGTTGTTGCATTTCATCCCAAGCACGAATAGATCCTGGTCTCAAATTTTATAGCCATGGTTTAGCTTTATCTTCTAATGAAAAATGAAAGAGCTTAAATCTAATGATGTTCATGCTACAATTTGAGTCATTATAGGTGTTACAGACCTCCTCAAATTCCCTTAAATGCAAGTATGGATTTTCTAGGTCTAAGCCATGAAAAGAAGGTAAAAGCTGAATAATGTCTGGCTTAAAATTAAAATGAGATGCATCAGGAGGGAAAACTATGCATGAGGGTGCACTTATTCTTATGGGATTCATATGGTCTCTAAGTGTTCTCACACGGTTATTCTCATTATTCTTATTATAAAGCGATTGGTTATCTTCTTCGACCATATTTTCTGAAAATAATGAGGATACCCTACAAAGTCTACCACTTAATGTACGTGACCAAACTCTCATGCACGTGTAAGAAGAGAATAAAAGGAAGAAAAGAAAAAAGAAGAAAAAGAAACAAAACAAAACAAAAGAAACAAAAGTTAGATAAAATGAAAAGTAAAAAGAGAAAATAAAATAAATATTATAATTTATACAAGAATTTACCTGACCAGGAAAGGCGCCAAAAACATGACACAACCAAAAGATTGATGTTTTTTTCCAAGTGCACGAGTGTCGAAGTAATAAATAACCCAGAAAAACCGGGGTCGAACCACAGAGAGGTTAACTATATAAATTATAAATAACAACATAACAACAACAACAATAATAACAATAATAAAGAGGACTTTGAGATGTATGATTAATGAGGATTAAACAATGATAAAAACAAATGTCAAGATTAGAGGATCCATTAATGGTACTTCAAAAAAGTATAATATAAACTCTTATTACTCAACTGGAAACCACACAAAAAGAAGGTTCCACTCAGATATTAAACTGTTAACATGATTACATTAATTATCTTATTCGAGTAATGTCAATACTTGTAAATATTATCAGGTATTCATGGTGATAACTTATGTTAACAACAAATCAAGTTTCTTTCATAGCATAGGTGTAGGTTATACCATACAGTTGGGCTATGAAAGTGCCAAGCATTTGTTGTACTAAGGGTTGTTTAACACAAATCTAGATTAACCATTTAACAAGCAAGGTATTAAGAGTGAGCAAGTTAATATAAAACATGTTAGTATTAAACATTAAAGTCCATGTTGAGTTTATACTATACTTATTCTTACACCATTAGTGTAACCTTTTCACCTTGACATAATAGATTTAGTTAAACATAATGAAAGAAGGAAACATAAATAAACAAGATAAGAACATAATTATATACATAAAGGAAAGGAAATGAAAAGCACTAACAAGAGATTAATATAACATAAAATAAAATTTAAACATTACAAAATACAAAGAAAGAGAGCAAGAGCATGATCTTGATCTGAACACCAAGATGCCTAAATGCATGGAAAATGCCTCCATTTATAGGCCAAAATTTAGAGCTATTGATTTGATGAATAATTGTTGAGTGGGTGGCCACATCTTGACTTGGTGACAATCTTTATCTTCTTGTATGAACAAAACATCATTGCTAACGTTAGAATTTGAACCACCTTTACTCATGAAAGTTCTAGGAGATTGTCTCAACTTTCTAAGAAAAAACAATTGAGGTCATTTGGACTTATAGAACTCAAGATATGGGATGAAAACTGAACAGTGTCTGGGCTGCAGGACAGGTTTGGACTTCTCCGTTGTTGTTATAATTTGAACTTGAAAATGGCCTTTTTAAATCTTAAACTCCACATGAAAGTTTTAGGCCTATGTCTTATCTTTCCATCCATATAAAGTAGACCAAATTTGAGATCTACAGCTCTAGATATAACCCAATTACCAAATAGTGTTCCAGTTTGGACTGAACCAGCATCACTTTTCTAAGCTTCACCCTCTCTTTATCGTCACAATTTCAGTAGTTGAAGTTATCAATCAATCCTTTGATTTATGTGAGAGGCCTGCATTTAAGATGAACACTTACCATATATTAAGGTATCTTATAGTATCAGACTTGTTATTATAAAACATGCTTTAGTTAAGGAGTTATTGATACTTCAAGTGCAAAATAATGATATAAAACCTTGATTAAAATGTATTTTTAAGTACTAATCACTCTTCATAGTGCACAGATCTTTCAAAAACTTAACATAAGACAATACCTATTTAATAGCATCCAATAAAGGTATATTGATCCTTACCTGTTTGAAAGTTTCAAAGATTTTAGAATTGTGATTGATTTTCCTTTGTTTGGTCATGGCATGTGGAAATGCAAGTATTGGTGGGGAATCAGTCTTTTCTTTGCAATGTCAGGTTCAACTCTTTTCCTTACCCTCAGAGATTAACCCATCATCTTTCTAACAAGGTTCAAGACTAGATTTTTCAATAACATTACCATTGCGGAGAGTAGTGACTGATTTGACTTGATCCATGTGTTGGCTTCCAGAGCTATTTGATGTGGTTGAAATGGAAACTTACATTTCTCCTGAAACTTGAGAGCATATATGAACTTTGCAAGAGTATCTGTCAAATCTGCCATAGTTTGAGCATTTTGAGTGTTAATAGTCTATTGCTTTTCAATGAATGCATGCAATGTTTCCTCAAGATTTCTTCTAGGAGGCGGAGCATAAGGAGGTGCATATCCATGAGAATTTTGAAAATTATGGTGTGCTTGAAATGGTGGCTATAAAGTTTGTGCATTATTATTACCACACTTCTAATTAAAATTTGGATGATTTCTCCAACTAGGGTTATACATTGCGAGTATGGATTCTGATTTGGCCTTTGGAAATTGTTTAAAGCATTGGCTTGTTCATGAAGACATTCCTTGAAAGAAGGCAAAGTTAGAAAATCATTAGTTCAATGTTTATTAGTTTCATAAATTTGATACATAATTTCTTGAACAAATTTTAATTGACCACTCATTTTTAATTCTAGTGCCTCGACTTTTCTAGCTAAAGATGCAAATTTAGCTTGGAGGTCATGGTCTTCCTAAGGTTGTACATACCTCCACTAAATGTACGAGGCTGAGTCTTACTCGATGCCTCATAAGTACCTGTAGTGTCCAAATTATAGCATTTTCAGCTAACAAGTCCATGTATCCCATTGCTTCATTAGGGTCTTTATCTTCAAAAGTTTCATTGCATATTAATTCCACCATTTATCTATGTTTAGGTGTTAACCCTTCATAAAAGTGTGAAACCAATCTCCATGTTTCAAAACCATGATGAGGACAAGTATTAAGCAAGTCTCTATACATATCCCAACACTGGAAAAATGATGCGAACCTCGTGATCACATGATCACGCAACCCACAAGCAAAGACACCAATTCCTAGAAAGCCAAGTAAATCAGGTTTGATAGGAGGATGACACAATGATAACTTGTACCTAGACACCAGCACTATTGGAAATGGAAAACCCCACCTAACGAATATTGATTCACGAACGAGAAGTATAAGGATGATGCCATGAAGACAGTTGTTCTTCGATAAGTCGTTTTCAATCCTTTAAAGAACCAAGGGAAATTATCCCACCAACACACAACAAGTGCCACAAAGAAGTTTATTGATCTAAAAATTTATGTAACCTTACATACTGGTTATGCCTTTATTTATACTAACTCTAGACTTAAAGAAACCCTAATGGACCCCCCTTAGGTGGACTTATATAAAGCCCATTTACAATTGACCCAAATAAGTAATAATAACCCAAAAACTAAGAAGAAAATAATAAAAATCCAAAAATTACCATCCTAAATATGCCAGAATCAGATTTTTCACCCTTAAGAAGTCCAACATAAACTAGGAAAAATTTGATTTCGAAAATTTGCATTGCTGCCCCCTTTGATGACCTTGATTAGCTTGGATTTCCTTGTTTAACTTGGACAAATAAGAAAACAAATTTCCTCCTTTGTTGCTAATTTAATTACTTTCCTTCCTAAGTTAGAAAAAAAACATTAAATAGTCGTCCCCTCGTTAGGAATAAGATATGGCCAACTTCCTTACTTAATTAGGAGAATAAATTACTAACTTTTTATTCTTGTAGCGTTAGGAGAAAAACAAGCCTAACAAGGATGGTATTGGGCCGGACACATCAACCCCTTGTTTCACATGAATTGGGCTCTTCTTGAACCTAAACTAGATAAATTAAAGGTTGTCCTTCATGCTCTTTAAATGTCCCAAACCCCTCTAGGTCCATTTTGCTCCATATGTTCTGAACAAACTCATTCCATGCTTCTTTAAGCTTCTTTTCCCTAGCTCTTGTGATTGGCCCAATTGGCACCTCCAATGGGCCATTGGCATGATTACGCTTGGTGTTAGGTTGATCCGCATTGTATCCCAAGTGCAAGAGTGTCGAAATAATAAATAACATGGTAAGACCGGGGTCGAACCAAAGGGAGGTGAACCATATAAAATTGTAAACAATAAATGAAAAGGAGTTGAAGAGAACTTTTGAGATGTGATATTGATGTAAGGATTAAACAAGAATAAAACAATTGCCAAGGTTAGAGGATCCACTAATGGTATTTCAAATAAGTATAGTATAAACTCTTTTTATTACTCAACTAGAAACCACACACAAAAGAAGTTCCAATCGGATTATAAATGATATGGTTTAGCCATGTGATACGACCCAAGTAAGGTCAAATTCGAGTTTTGGCATAAAATGCACAACAGTCCAAGTTTACGACAACAATCATAATTCTCAATCCGATCGTTGGATTAGGCTACAAGTTTACGTGTAGTCTCCAGACATGTTTCCTACCTTGGGTTAAAATTTCAGGTCAATCGATGTTCAGGATGGCATTGCAATACTGGTCAACAAAGGTTGTACGAATTTTGTTATTTACTTCCATTTGACTTGTGGACTTCCTATTTGATAGAGATTTTTTTCCTACAAGGATGTGGCAGCTGGTTTTGGGAATTTTCTAGTTCCAAAAGGATCTTTAATGAGCTACAATATAATCTCCAAGTGTGGCAAGGATTCATTAATGTTTCAAAATCCTTTTCTTATAAGAATTCCTTATTCATCCTAGCTACACAAGGAAAGAAAAGCTAGTCTTATTCATCCCTTTGGAGAAAGGTCAGATTCTGGCTCAAGCTTTACAGCAATATGACTTCCTTAAGTAGAGCCACCAGGGTTCTACAAAACAACAAACAAGGGCTTCAGCCGAGAATGAGAAGAGTATCCCTTGTTGTGCTTGTGTATTTGATTTGGGAGGAAAGAAACAAGAGAATTTTTGAAAGCACTAGTAAATCAGTTGAGGCTGTTTTCAGAAAATTTCAGATACTATTTTACACTATATTGTATTTTCATGAAAAAAATCACCTGGCTTACAGTGTTGCATTCTGATTGGATTGATTGGGGTAGATTAACGTGCATGCATGTTTATCCTGTCCCCACATGGTCTAGCTTCTGTTCCTCGTTCATTCATGGGGTTTAAGAAGTAAGTAGCCGATGTTCTCATTGTATGATTGTTGTTTTGCCTTATGGATTTGATATTTGTTCGAGGGAGTCCGTTCCCTTTGATTCTAGGTTGATACAGGGAGTCTGTTCCCTTAATTTGTTTCTATTTAGTAAGCTTGTCTTGATTATGGTTTGTACAAGGGAGTTTGTTCCCTTTTGCCTTCTAACCAGCAAGCTTTTCTTGCTTTTGTTTTAGAAAAGGGACTTCGTTCCCTTTTCCTTGTATTGCTGGTCTCCAGCTTCTTTTTGATCTATACAATTCTTACATTTGATCAAAAAAAAAAAAAAAAAAGGCTAGTGGTATATAATGACAAATTAGTTATTATTATTATTTTCTTTTATGTTTGGGCTTAATTAAAACTTTGTTTTGAGCTAGGATCCACGGCTTATTTGGATCAGGTTATGGGTTTTTCAGTATAGGGTTTTTAGGTCAGTTTTGTATGGGGTCAGTTCAACCCATAAGGTTACTTTTAAGAACTTTTTAAACACATGTAACCTAAATTTTGGAGCTTTGATGATTATTACTTCTGGATTTTTCAGCTTTAAAGTGTGAGAGTGATTCTTGCATTCTTCAGTTCTTGAACGAACTGAAATTGACTTATCAAAGGTTAATTGGCTTTGTGGTGTCATTCTAATAGTGTTGGTGCCTTGGGGTAGGTTTCTATTGTGTCACACTCCTATCAGACCTATTTTAACTTTCTGGGATTAGATCTCAATCTTTTAGTGTTATTTTTGCATAAGTTGTTATTAGAGCTAAGCTCTAAAATAAGGTCATATCCTTATGTTATTTTCGTTTTTTTAGTGTTCCTTTAAGTTTTTTAGTGTTTGTGTCCATCTTGTTCTTCGTGTCTGCGTAATCTAAGAAAAAAGAGGTTATATTTCATTTTGTTACTGTCTCTAATCATATCAGTATATTAAAAAGAAAAAAAAACAGAGAGAGAGAGAGATTAGTTGAAATTTGAAGGATCATTTAACTTTTGCCACAGAAACACAACTCTTGGTGAACCATAAGCAAACCAACTCAAAATGAATTGAAAATTCATATTTAATCTATTGGGGGTGAGATTGCATCATATGTCTAATATGGGCTTATTCTAATATTGTTTGCTTGAGGTTTTAATTTGCGGTTCAATTCTGTAGTAAAAACACTACTCTTAGTGAACCATAAGCAAAACACCTTATAATCAATTGAAAATTCATATTCTATGTATTGGGGATGAGAGCGCAGCACATATTAAATTTGGGCTTATTTTGATATCGGCTTTTAGAGGTTCAATTCTGCCGCAAACTGATCATACAAAGGGTTTTGGTACCTAGACATAATATAACGCCCTATAAAGTTGGATTTGTTATTTGTTTGGTATTAGAATACTATATATTAAATTCGAGGTCATTTGGATATCGGTTTATTTAGGTTCTCGAATTGGATCTTGTTTGGTCGTAACGGGCCTGTTTGGTGTTATCTTTCAAAACTTGTTTTGTTTATGTTGATTTTGTTTATGCCATCATACTATCATCATATTTTTATATTTGGTTATTGTTTGAGTTATTTTCATCACTTTCGCATTTGTTTGTTTTTTTATAAGTTCTGGTCCAAATAAAAGTCAGATTCATAATCTCGAGTTTAAATCAGTGTTCTTCCTGTTATAAACTCTAGTCTTGTCATCTTCTTGTTTTTTTTTCCCTATCTATGTCATGTATTCACCAAGGGAGAGGGAAAAAAAGAGGATTATAGATCAATGATGCGAAAAACTAAGCCATGGTTTGGGGGTTTTAGAACAAGAAGTTGATAAGTGTAGAAGATTATTTTATGATCTTCAAGCTTCATGAGAAAAAGAGGTACAATGCCAATAGAATGAAAGACAAAGGAGATTCGTTGTGGTTATCATTCAAAAGTATGTATGCAAGTGGTTAGTATGGTGTGCTTATTTGAAATTCTTGTCAATCACAACTTATATACAGTGTTGTTGGAAAAAGGTGTTAGTAATAAGGGCATTCCAAAGGCTTAACCAAAAGGCTACTGAAGTCGCTACTAATCCTATTCAAGATTCGAGGGTGAATCTTCTTGAAGAGGGAGGGAATGATACTGTTCAACCATGTGATACGACCCAAGTAAGGTCAGATTCGGGTTTTGGCATAAAATGCACAACAGTCTAAGTTTACGACAACAATCATAATTCTCAATACAATCGCTGGATTGGGCTAAAATTTTATGAGTCTCTAGACATGTTTTCCTACCTTGGGTTAACATTTCAAATCAATCGGAGTTTAGAAAGGCACTGCAATATCAGTCAAAATAGGTTGTACAAATTTTATTATTTACTTCCATTTGACATATAGACTTCCTATTTGATTAAGATTCTTTTTCTACAAGGATGTGGCAGCTGGTTTTGGGAATTTCCTAGTTCCACAAAGATTTTTAATGAGTTGTAATATAATCTCCAAGTGTGGCAAGGATTCATTAATGTTTTAGAATCATTTTCTTATAAGGATTCCTTATTCATCCTAGCTACACAAAGAAAGAAGGGCTCATGGTATAAATGAAAAATTAGTTATTTTTATTATTTTCTTTTATGTTTGGGCTTAATTAAAACTTTTTTTTGAGCTAGGATCCAAGGCTTGTTTGGATTAGGTTATGGGCTTTTCAGTTTAGGGTTTTTGGGTCAGTTTTGCATAGGGTCAGTTCAGCCCACAAGGGAGATCCATTAGGGTTACTTTTAAGAACTATTTAAACACATGTAACCTAAATTTTGGAGCTTTGATGATTATTACTTCTGGATTTTTTAGTTTTAACGTGTAAGAGTGATTCTTGCATTTTTCAGTGCTTGAACGAACTGAAACTAACTTATCAAAGATTAACTGGCTTCGTGGCGTTATTCTACTCCTTCCAATAGTGTGGTGCCTTGGGGTAGGTTTTCATTGTGTCACACTCCTATCAGACCTCTTTTAGCTTTCCGGAATCAGATCTTAATCTTGATTGTGGGTTGCATGACCACATTATCAAGAGGTTCGCATCAATAAATTATTAACATGATTATGTTAATTATCTTATTTGAGTAATGCTAATACTTTGTAAATGTGGTCAAGTATTCATGGTGATAACTTATGTTAACAACAAATCAAGTTCCTTTTATAGCACAAGTGTCTGTTATACCATACAATAGGCTATGAAAATTCTAAGTATTTGATGTACTAAGGATTGTGCAACACAAATCTAGATTAATCATTTAACAAACAGAGTATTAAGAGTGAGTAAGATAACAAATACAAAACATGTTAGTATCAAACATAAAAAGTCCATGTTAAGTTTATATTATACTTATTATTACACCATTAGTGTACCATTTTCACCTTGACAAAATAAACTTAGCTAAACATAATGAAGATCAGAAACATAAATAAAAAAAAATAAAAACATAATAATGATATACATTAACTAAGTAAGAAAAGGAATTGAAAAGCATAAACAGTAGATTAATATAACATTAAATAAAACTTGAACATTACAAAATACAAAGAGAGTAAGAGCAAGAGCAAGATTTTGATCTGAACAACTAAGATGCCCAAATTCATGGCAAATGCCACCTTTTATAGGCTAAAATTCATAACTATAGATTTGATGATTAATTATTGAGTAGGTGGCCACCTCTTGACTTGGTGACCACCATTATCTTCTTGTGTTCACAAAACGTCATTGCTAACATCAGAATTTGAACAGATAATCTTCATGAAAGTTCTGGGCATTTGTCTCCTCATTCGAAGAAAACAAGAATGAGCTCATTTGGACTTCTAGAACTCGAGATATGGGCTGAACACTAAATAGTGTCAGGGCTGCAAGACAGATTCCAATTTCTCTTTTGTTGCTACAATTTGAACTTGAAAATGACCTTTTTGAATCTTGGACTCTCATGAAAGTTTTAGGTCCATGTCTTAGCTTTCTATCCATATAAACCAGACCTAATTCCAAGTTCTACAGCTCCATTTATGATTTAATAACCGAATGGTGTTCTAGTTTGAATTGAACCAACATCTCTTCTTTAAGATTAGCTATCTCTTTGTCTTTTCGCTTTCAATAGTTAAACACATCAATCAATCCCTTAAATTGTGAGATATGCCTGCATTCAAAATGAGCATTTACCATAAATTAAAGATATCTTATGTTATGGTTCTTGCTATTATAAAAACATGCTTAAGTTAGGGAATTTAATGATACTTTAAGTGCAATATGATGATATAAAACCTTGATAAAAATATACTTTTAAGTATTAATCACACTATGTCATGATCGGGGTGGCAATATGATCTCAACAATTTGAACTGCTTTAGTCATGTATAGAAGATCTTAGATTCACGGGTTCTAGAATCACCTGGACTAATCAACAATGTAACAATACTATCTTAAAAAAGTTGGATCAGGTTCTTCTTGTTAATGTCCAATGGAATTGCAATTTTATAGGTTCAAAAACTTGTTTTCTTCCCTTTGGAATCTCAAACCACTCTTCTATGTTAGTTAAGTTGGCGTGTTTGCCTAAAAGGAAGATTTCATTCAAGTTAATTTTTGGGTCTATCATCCTCTCTTTCTCCCCATGACTTTCGAGACATGGTGATGCAAACATCAGTGATCACGTGGTCATGCAACCCACACACAGACACTAATTCTCGAAAAGCCAAGTAAATCAGGTTTGATAAAAGTGTGACACAAAGATAACTTATACCTAGGCACCAACATTATTGGAAACGGAAAATCCCCACCCAACGAATATTAATTTGTGAACAAGAAGTATAAGCATGATGCCACGAAGACAGTTGTTCTTTGATAAGTCATTTTTTCAGTTCTTTAGAGAACCATGGAAGGGAGATTATCTCACCAACACACACACAAAGTGCGACAAACAAGAAGTTCTAGTAATTTGAATTGTCCAACCTTACATTTTTTGTTATGTCTTTATTTATACTGACTTTAGACTTAAAGAAACCCTAATGGACCTCCTTTAGGTGGACTTATATGAAACCCACTTACAAATGACCCAAATAAGTAATAATAACCCAAAGACTAAGAAGAAAATAATAAAAATCCAAAAATTATCATCCTAAATATGCTAGAATTAGATTTTTCACCATTAAGAAGTCCCAAATACACTAGGAGAAATCTAATTTGGAAAATTTGTGTTACTTTTCCCTTTGATATCCTTGATTAGCTTGGATTTCCTTTTTTAACTTGGACAAATAAGAAAACAAATTTCCTTGTTGATTTAATTACTTTCCTTCCTAAGTTAGGGAAAGCATTAAATAATCCTCTCCTCTTTAGGAATAAGATTTGGCCACCTTTCTTAATTAGGAGAATAAATTGCTAACTTTCTTTCCTTGTAGCTAGGATAAATAAGAAATCCTTGTAAGAAAAGGATTTTGAAACATTTATGAATCCTTGCCACACTTGGAAACTATATTGTAGCCCATTAAAGATCCTTGTAGGGCTAGGAGATTCTCAAAACAAGTTGTCATATCCTTGTAGGAAAAGGATCCTTGTCAAATAAGAAGTCCACAAGTCAAAAGGAAGTAAATAACAAAATTCATACAGCCTATGTTGACCCATATTGAAATTCCTTCCTGACTCTGAGTAACTTGAAATTTGAACCCAAGATAGGAATACATGTTAGGAGACTCTACGTAAAATTTCAACTCAATCCAATGATCGGATTGAGAATGCTGACAGTTGCCGTAAAACTGGATAGTTGAACATTTTACCTCAAAATCCGAATTTGACCTTTCCTGGATCGTACCACATAGTGTGAGGAGGTCAAGGGCATAGCCATGTATGTTTTAACAACAAATTGAAAAAATTTAAAGGGGCTTTGAAAGAGTTTAATCTTAAGTACTTTGGTAAGATTTCGAAGAGGATGTTATAAACTAAGTAGAAGATGGAAGAGGCTCAATGTTGAAGCAATGAGAATCTAGTCTCCAAATCGCAAGAGGTCCAAGGCTGCTGTCACTGAACCCCCAGGTCTATTTCCTATCGTTCTGCAGCTGTGGCTACAGCACCTATAGCCCCCCTCAACAGGCAATACATCACCCGAAGCAAAGCAGCTGCCATTAGGCAATCTAAGGCTCCTGCTGTCCAATACCATCATCGTTCAGATGATCCTTCATTGCTCTGCTGATGTTCTATTCATACTTGTTTGGTAGGGTCCCTTGGCTCCTACCTATGTATTTCGGTTGGCTTGAAGGCCTTGTGGTCATTCCTGGCTGTGAAGTGTGGCCCACTTTTGATAAATGTGTTTGTTTGATGAGCTTGATTCCTGGTTGGCCACTGTTGCTGTGTTTTTTTGTTTTCTGCTGCTGTCTGGTCTGCTTGACCAGGTCCATGTTGGCTACTTATATTTGTTTGGCAGGGTTCCTTGGCTCCTGTTTGTTTTTTTTGGTTGGCTTGAAGGCCTTGTGGTTTTGTTTAGTTGGCTTACTGAGCTGCTGGCTGGTCTGCTATTTTGTCCTGGAGCTCCTTTTGGTGCTAGCTGATTTGATGTTTTGCTTGTTATTGGCCGGGTCCATACTGGATGGCTAGATTATGGTTGTGGGTTTGTTGGTTGAGTGATCTTTTCCAGCTTGTTAGAAGCAGGTGCAGAGGTGCTTGGGTGTTTCTCCCTTGTTCTGCTGGTTTCCTGTTTGGTTTAATTTCTCTGGAGAGCCTGTTCCCTAGTTTATGGCTTCAATGATGTTTTGTTCCTGGCTTCTCTCGCTAGGGATATGATGCTGCTTGTTATCTCTCCCTCGGTTAGTTGGCCTAGCCGGGGGTGTTTGGCTTTTTAGAAGGTCTGGGCATGTAGGTTGTTCATGCTATTTGGTTTATACCTGCGTTAGTAGGATCAGGGGAGCTTGTTCCCTTTTTTGATTTTCAGCTTGTATTATGATGCTACTCAGTTTCTATTTCCTATGGGGAACTTATTCCCTATTTGAATTTCTGTATATATTCTGAACAATGCTGGTTTCCAGCTTGTATTGCAAGTTCGCCTTACTCTTTTGATCTAATACATTACTTACATTTGATTTAAAAAAAAAACAAATCCATAGAATTGAGCCTATTCTTGTAAAGGAGTATGTAAGGCTGGCAGATGCAAAGGAGAGCTTCCTTAGGCAAAAGTCTCGGCTGCAATGCTTGAATTTGGGGGATAAAAACTCAAAATTCTCGTCAATTTAGTGAAAGGTTTTCATAGTCACAATAGAGAGCTTCCTTAGGCAAAAGTCTCGGCTGCAATGGTTGAATTGGGGGATAAAAACTCAAAATTCTTGTCAATTTAGTGAAAGGTTTTCACAGTCGTAATATAATTCTCTGTATGCATTATGATAATGGAATGTGTCTACCAAATGCCAGGGAGGTTAATGATATTATTGTGAGTTATTTTTAGAAGATTTTGGGGGGTTTTAGTTCTAATATAGTTCTTGATTCTTCTATACTTTCTAGGGCTCTCCCTAGAAGATTATCTCTCTTTCAAAGTACATCCCACGACACTCCAATAGCCAATGAAGAAATACAAAAGACCATTTTCTCTCTTAAGGACAATAAGGCTCCCTGTCCAGATGGTTTCAATGTAGGTTTCTTTAAGAAATCTTGGAATCTTGTTGGCCTTGACACTATTAATGTTATCTGATCTTTCTTCTCTTCTGGCTTCTCAAGCAAGTAAATGCTACAACTATATCTTTCATCCCTATAGTCCTTAACCCATCATAGGTCTTAGACTTTTGGTTAATCTCTTATTGTAATACCATTTACAAATGCATTGTCAAGGTCATCGTTAATAGAATTAAAGGAGTATTGCAAAAATTTGGTTGGGCTTTTCCAATCGGCTTTTGTTAGGGGAGAAATATAAGTGATAATATCTTACTTTAACAAGAGCTTCTTCATAACTATCACAGAAATGGGGGTTCTTAGATGCTCCCTAAATGTGGATCTTAAGAAAGCTTATAACTCAGTAAGATGGGATTTCTTATTAGTTATTCTACAAATGATTGGCTTTACTTCTCTGTACGGTTAATTGGATTGGTGAATGTATTTCTACTACTAGATTCTCAGTCTCGATCAATAGAGAACTCCAAGGTTTCTTTGTTGGTTCTAGAGGTTTAGGACAAGGTGGACTATCACCCTATCTATTTGTTCTTCTTATGAAAGTTCTCTTGGGTTGGGTCAAATGCCTAGACATTTTGATTTTAGGTTTCATTGCATCATGAGAGGGAGGAAATTGCTCATTTATGCTTCGTTGATGATTTGATGATCTTTTGTAAAGCGAAAGTGGCCTCAGTTTCTTTGGTTGGGAATTCTCTTAATCAATTTCAGGTTGCTTTAGATTTATCACCTGACCCTAATAAGAGTAATATATTCTTGTGTGGTGTTGCTCCAAATACAAAAATGCAGCTTTTCGGTGTTCTCGGGTACAAGGAAGGAAAACTACCAGTTAGGTATTGATGTGCATCATGGGAATTATAATCCATCTCATAAAGCTAAATCTAATATACAAGAGAATTCAGATGGTCTAATGATAAGAGCGAGAGCGAAACAACTACAATGGGCCTTGACGAATCAAATTGGAATGATTGAAGCTGTGTTGGAGTTAAAAATTAGCAATCAGTTTGAAATTGGTTCAAGGGTGCTTATTTGCCTACAATAGAAACTTGGAGATAGGAAAAACCCTTAATGGTTCTTTTGATGCTGGGCTACTTCAATTTGGATTGATAATGCAAATAAGTGAAGGAATTGATGTTGTTTATAGTTAGAATAGTAGATAAATTTGAACCTGAATTTGAAGTCATCCATTGCATGTGATAACAAGACTTATTTAGGTGAAAGTCAAGTTCAGAACGTGATCTTTCTAGATTGTCCAACCATGATTGCATTGGACTTTTGTGTAAAAAGTTATAACTGTTTTAAATTTGGTGTACTTATATTTCAAAAAGGTAAAAAAAAAAAAAACGTTTGTTAGTTAAATTTGTCTAGTTACTTTATTAAAAGCCTAGGTTTAAAGCTTGACTTTTGCCATGTTGAATTTTCCTAACTTTGAAGGGATGTTCCAATTATAAATATAGTATCAGAATATGTAATAAACACTTTTGGCCAAGATTTGAAACTTAATTCAGAGAATTAAGAATTGTTCTTCCAAATTGATTTTTTGAAGAATCCTAGATTGATCTTTGTGGCATCCAGATTGACTTATCAAAGTATCATTCTAGTCTATCCTCCATCTTATTTACCATAAAATCACTATAATCCAACCAAATACCAAATGAAAAACAACACATCTAGACCCATCCTTCATCCATTTTTGTTAGAATCATTGTTGTCGATTTTTGAATCATTCACGACACATCATTTGGTATTAGAGCATCTGTTGCGATCTAAGGCAGGAGCCAAAAAGAAGAAGAAGAAAGGTTTGTTGGAATTGAGGTTGATAAACTTAATTATTGCTGGAGATAAAGAACATTTGCCAAGAGGGTTAAGTTTGGAACAGGCACAAGTTATGGGCTTACAACGATCTCATGCTAAGATTCGAGATGAAATGATTGGAATTCATGAACAGTTGAATACCCTTATGCAAATGATGCAAAAAAATAATTTGCACTTAGGGTGCCACGAAATGATATTATAGAAGCTGACGAAGATCCAAATAGGGATGATGAGGTTGACAATAGGGTCAGAACAAGAAGGTAGAATTATAATCCTCCTAATGGTCTCAAACTTAAGATTCCACCTTTTAGAGTAATTAGTTCACCCGAGGAATACTTGGAGTGGATTCAGAAGGTTGAAAAGGTGTTTGAATGGTATGAATATTCTGAAGAAAGGAAGTGTAAGGTGGCAGCACTTGAGTTTACGGATTATGCTCTTTTATGGTAGGAAAATTTAAAGATTCAGAGAAGGGATGGAGAAGAGGAGATTACAACATGGGCAACTATGAAAAGAGTGATGAAGAAGAGATTTGTTCCTGGTTAATATAAACAAGAGCTATACATCAGACCTTAGACTTTGCGACAAGGATCTTTGATTGTGGAAGAGTATGTGAAAGAGTTTGAGTTGCTGCTGATTCGATGTGAATTGATGGAACCTCAAGAGCAAACAATAGCTAGATTTCTTGGAGGGTTAAGGAAGGATATAGGTAATGTTGTTGAATTACAGTCTACATTTTCCTCGAGGAAGTTATAAAGCTTGCAACCCGAGTAGAGAGGCAGCAGAGATGAGGAGGTGTCCCAACTGGTGTAACTACGTCAAGCACGACAAGGGCTGTTTCTACGCCTACATGAACATGGAGCACACCTAAACGAGATGAGAAGGTGGAGTTTAGTAAAGGGAATGCCAATTATAATTCTTTGAAGGGAAAGGAGAAGGTGACAGAACCTCAACATCCTAGGAGGTCTCGGGACATCAAGTGCTTAGGATATGAGCACATTAACTTCAAAATGTCCAAATAAAAGGGTGATGATTTTTGCATGGGATCCATGGAGAGCTAATGAGTGGAAATGAGGTGGAAGATGAGGTTGAAGATGAAGATGAGGTACAAGTGGCTGAACAAGAAGAGGATTTTGAACTAGTGAAGGGAGATTTGTTGGTTTGCAACGGGTTCTAAATGCACAAATTGACATTAGTGATGAGCAACGCGAGAACATCTTTCATACTCGATGTCAGATTCGAGATAAGGTGTGTGGGATGATCATTGATAATGGAAGTTGCACTAATGTTACGTCAACTACCTTGGTGGAGAAATTGGGTTTAACTACCCTTCCACATCCCAGGCCGTATAGTTTGCAATGGCTGAATGAGAATGGGGAGACTTAGGTGACAAAGCAAGTCCATGTACCTTTTTCCATTAAAACCTATCACGACAAGGTTTTGTGTGACGTTGCGCCAATGTCAGCTAGCCATTTGTGGTTGGGTCGTCCATGGCAGTTTGATATGGATGTGACCTACAATGGACGAAAGAACACTTATTCTTTTATGCTAAATGGAAAGAAGGTGAACTTGTTACCATTAAGTTCTCAACAGGTTAGAGAAGATCAATTACAAAGCCAACAAAAGGAGGTGACAATCATGTAAGGGCCTATTGTTTAGCTCAAAAAAGAAGACATCAAAACAAGCATTAGCCACGATAGGGGATTGTTTTCATGGTCTGGGCAAAGCAATTACTACAAGTAGAAGGATTGGACTTACCAAGACAGATTAAGGAATTACTTGAAGAATTTGAAGATGTGTTTCCAAATGAATTTACCTAAAGGGTTTACCACTTATTCGTGAAATTGAGCATCAAATTGATTTGGTGTCGGGAGCTTCACTTCCTAATAGACCAGCATATATATGTAATCCAGAGGAAGCGAAAGTGATTCAAAGGCAGGTCGGTGAGCTCTTAGAGAAGGGCTTATGTGCGAGAATCACTTTAATCATGTTCCGTACCTACTTTGCTTATAACTGAAGAAAGATGGTACCATGAGGATGTGTATGGATAGCCGCGCTATCAATAAAATAACAGTTAAGTATCAATTTCCAATACCCAGACTTGATGATTTGCTTGATGAGTTGCATGAAGCTGCATTGTTTTCTAAAGTCGATTTGATGAGTGGTTATCACCAAATTAGAATGAAAGAGGAAGATGAATGGAAAATAGTATTTAAAACTAAACTTGGGTTATATGAATGGATGGTAATGCTGTTTGGGTTATCTAATGTGCCTAGTACATTTATGAGGCTTATGAGTCATGTTTTGAGGAAGCATATTGGGTTGTTTGTTGTAGTATATTTTGACGACATCCTGGTGTATAACAAGACCTTTAATGATCATGTGAAGCATCTTAGAGTTGTGTTTGAGACTTTGCAAGATTCTAAGTTGTATGGGAAACTCACAAAGTGTTACTTCTATAAAGAAAGCGTCGTGTTTCTTGGATATCTTATCTCTAGCAAGGGAGTTAGGGTTGATGAGGAGAAAATTGAGGCAATTCGAGACTTGCCAAAACCTGCTAGTATCGCTGATGTGAGGAGTATCCATGGTTTAGCTTCTTTTTACATGTCATAACCCATTTTTTGGTTATTCCCCAAATTCACTTTTTCTCTTCCAAAAAATCAAAAAAAATATTAGAACTAAAAAAAAAAAAAAATCCAAAAATAATAACAATAAGAAGCAGATGTTATAGTGCTAGAAAATGGCTAGAAGTTGGTTGAGGAGGCTCAAAAATTCAAAAGATTAAATTTGACTGTATATTTTTTACAGATGGAGAGCCCTGTTGATAAACAAAAATTCAATTCGAGGAAAAAAATCCAAAATTAGATGTTTATGGACTTAATTAAATTTTATTGGAGGTTTAATTGAATTTATATAGGGTTTGATAATAAGAAAACTTGATTTTTAAGTCAATTTAGGCTTTAATTGGAAGAAATTAAGGTTTTTGGGTCAAAGTAGAATTTTTTAGAGTTAATTTGGTCAAATCAGGGGTTTAATTGCATAGATATTAAAGTTTGATGGCCAATTAGGGACTTGATTGAAGAAATCCAAAACCAATGACCAAATTGGAGAAGGCGCCTAAATAAAGGGACTAAAAGTGACCATATCAAGGGTCAAATTGAATAAATTGGAAGTTTATTGATCATTTAAGGGTCAAATTGAATAAATCCAAAACCAATGACCAAAGGGAAAAATGCGCCGAAATCTAAGGTTGAAATTGAAGTTCTTCATGGGTAAAATTAAACAAAATTAAAAGTTTGAAGCCAATTAGGGGTGTAGATAGAAATAAATCACAAATTGAAGGACTAAATTGTAAGGTACTATTCATCTTCTTCTCCAGCAAGGATGGTTGGGTGGCCACTTTCCCAAGGCATTTGGCACCTCATTTCATCATGAAATTGGAAGAAACGTACATGCAAGCGATCCTGTAATACCTGACTACACACGCTAGCGTAAGCCGTTCGGGCCGATCGAGGGTGGACGATCACCGTGACACCGCACACGTGTGACACTATAAGCGATTTGTGAAAGACTTCAGCTTTATTGTTGCTCTTATGACAAAATGCTTGAAAAAAGGGAAAGAGTTTCAGATGGAGTGAAGAGGCGCAAATTAAGGAAAAGTTGTGTACTACTCCAGTTTTAGCACTTCCAGACTTTGCTAAAACATTCGAAATAGAGTGCGATACTTCTGGAGTTGGAATTAGGGCTATTTTAATGCAAGAAAAAAGGTCAATTGCATTCTTCAGTGAAAAGTTAAATGGAGCACGTTTGAACTACTTTATTTACGACAAGGAGTTCTATACTTTGATTCGGGCTCTAAAGGTATGGCAGCACTACTTGTTGCCTAAAGAATTTGTTATACATACTGATTATGAATCCTTAAAGTATCCTTAATAGGCAAAGCAAGCTGAATCGAAGACACGCTAAATGGGTGGAGTTTATGGAGTCATTTCCTTATGTCATAATGTACAAGAAAGGGCAAGTTAATGTGGTTGTTGATGCTCTTTCTAGGAGGTATGCACGGATCTCTATGTTGAATGCAAGGCTGATGGGTTTTGAACAAGTGAAGGATCAGTATGCCAATGATTCCTACTTTGCTAATGTGGTTGCCGAATGTGCAAAGGAAGCTTGTGATGAGGTCTTTATGCATAAAGGTTACTTGTTCAAGATGGGCAAAATGTATATTCCTTCAGGTTCGTTATGGGAGTTGCTTGTGTGAGAGGCTCATAGTGATGGTCTTAGTGGTCATTTTGGGGAGAAGAAGACTTATGAGCTGCTAAAAGAACATTTTTTTTGGCCCAGTATGTTACGGGATGTACACAAGGTGATTGAAAGATGTGCTATTTGCAAGAGAGCTAAAGGTAAAGAGAATGCATATAGACTATATATGCCATTGCCTATTCCAGAGCAACCATGGATGGACATTAGCATGGACTTTGTACTTGGATTACGAAGAACACAATGTGGGAAAGATTCAATAATGGTGGTGGTTGATTGATTCTCCAAAATGTGCCATTTCATTCCTTGTAACAAAACTGATGATGCAGTACATGTTGCTGATTTGTTCTTTCAAGAGATTGTTCGTTTGCATGGAGTTCCTAAGAGCATTGTCTCTGATCATGATACAAAGTTCTTAAGCCACTTTTGGAAGACTCTTTGGAGGAAACTTGGAACGAATTTACTTTTTAGTACGACATGTCATCCACAAACTGATGGAAAAAATGAGGTTTGATTACATATTGAGGAGAAAACGACAAAGTATGCTAAACAAGCTAACAAGGGGCGAAAGATGGTTAGGTTTGAACCTGGAGATGTTGTTTGGATTCATATTAGTAAGTGTAGATTTCCAAGCAAACGTAAGTCCAAGTTGATGCCAAGAGCTGATGGTCCATTTTGGATTATAGAGAAGGTGAATGACAATGCATATAAGGTAGATCTTCCTGATGATTACAACGTATCAGCTACTTTTAATGTGAAAGACTTGACTCCATACTTGGATGATGATGACGATTATGATTTGAGGACAAATCATTATCAACCTAGGGCTGATGATGTGCATCATGGGAATCATAATCCACTCGTAAAGCTAAATCTAATATGCAAGAGGATTCAGATGGTCCAATGACAAGAGCGAGAGCGAAACAACTACAACAGGCCTTGACGAATCAAATTGGAATGATTGAAGCTGCGTCGAAGTTAAAAATTAGCAATCAGTTTGAAATCGGTTCAAGGGTGCTTATTTACCTACAATTGGAACTTGGAGATGGGAAAAGTCATTAATGGTTCTTTTGATGCTGGGCTACTTCAATTTGGATTGATAATGCAAATAAGTGAAGGAAATGATGTTGTTTACGGTCAGAACAATAGATGAATTTGAACCCAAATTTGAAGTCATCCATTGCATGTGATAACAAGACTTATTTAGGTGAAATTCAAGTTCAAAACATGATCTTTCTAGATTGTCCAACCATGATTGCATTGGACTTTTATGTAAAAAGTTATAGCTGTTTTAAATTTGTCTGCTTATGTTTCAAAAAGGTAAAAAAAAATGTGTGTTAGTTAAATTTGTCTAGTTACTTTATTAAAAGCCTAGTTTTTAGGCTTGACTTCTGTCATGTTGATTTTTTCCCTAACTTTAGAGGGATGTTTGAATTATAAATATAGTATCAAAATATGTAATAAACACTTTTGGCCAAGATTTGAAACTTAATTCAGAGAATTAAGAGCTGTTCTTCCAAATTGATTTTGTGAAGAACCCTACCTGACTTATCACTCTTCAATCACAAAAAGTGTGGCGTCGAAATCCTAGATTGATCTTTGTGGCATCTAGATCGACTTATCAAAGTATCATTCTAGTCTATCCTCCATCTTATTTACCTTAAAATCACTATAATCCAGCCTAAATACCAAAAGAAAGACAACACAAGACTCATCCTTCATCCATTTTTGTTGGAATCATTGTTGTCGATTTTCGAATCATTCACAGCACATCAAGAATCTTGGTGTTCCTCTTATTACTTCAAAGCTTTCTGCCTATGATTGCTCAATTTTAGTGGATTGAATCTTGGCTAAAGCTAGGAGTTGGTTGAACCGCCATCTTTCTTATACGAGTAGACTTTAACTTCTCAATTTCATCCTCTTCTCCATTCAAGTGTATTGGTCTTGTCTCTTTATTCTTCCCAAGGCTGTTATGGAGAAAAAAACCTCTTTACTAAGGTCTTTCATGTGGAAGGGTAGTGATATTTCTTATGGTAATGCAAACGTTGCATGGGATACTATCTGTTTGCATGTGAAGGAAGGGGGTTTGGGTGTCAAAAATCTTGAATTATGGAACCAAGCAGCAATGGTTAAAGCATTTATGGTCTATTTGTAATCCGGCAAAATCTATTTGGTCTTAATGGATATCTTCTTATTTGTTACAAGGTATGAGTATTTGGGAGATTCCTTTCCTTGGAAATTGTTCACGGAGCTAGAGAAAGATTCTCGGTTTGCGTGGTGTGGTTAAAAAAATTTATCTACTTTCGTGTTGAGGATGAGCATTCTATTTCTCTATGGTTTGATAATTGGCATCTGTTGGGCCTTTTGGTGGAGTTCTTTGGGGATAAGACTATTATTGATTTTGGTTTAGGAAGGGATGCACAACTGAGTTCTATTATTGCTCGTAAAGAGTGGATTTGGCCACCTTCTAGATCCCCCGAATGGATTGTGCTCATTCAATGTGCTCCTTCTTTTCTATCGAATGATGGTAGGAATGACCTATTATGATGGAATGATGCTCCAAAGGATATGTTCTCTATTGGTTGTGCTTGGAATGACCTATTCGTCCTATTCAAGACAAAGTTGAGCGGTGGAAACTTATTTGGCAGAAACATGTTATTCCACGATTTTGATTTATCTTGTGGATTGCTATTTATAATGCTCTCTCTACTCAGAATAAGTGATGCAATTATATTATTCCATAGTTTCACCAATATTTAACTAGTGTTTTGCCTATGTTTTATATATATAATGCTTTAATATTCGTTGTTTTATATTTTAAAGGCACTTTTGGATGAAAGATGCAAAAAAGAGTAAATTGGAGGTAATTGACATATTTGACCTTTAGTCGATGTTTTGTGCAAAGCATGAGCTCTAGAGGTCAAAATGAAATGATTCTGGTGGCATTAAAAAGCTAACATCTATACCTTTCTGTACATCAAAGGAAAGAA
Organism: Populus alba; assembly: GCF_005239225.2. Lineage (NCBI taxonomy): Eukaryota > Viridiplantae > Streptophyta > Magnoliopsida > Malpighiales > Salicaceae > Populus > Populus alba. The sequence goes on along the minus strand of NC_133286.1, from coordinate 8,430,537 downwards.
AATAAAATAGGTAAGAACATGGAAATCTCGCAATTTGCCAATGTTGACCTTTGGTCATTCTGACTTGCATATCTGGAGCTACAAAAGTCCAATTGATGCAAAATAATTTTTTTTGGATTCTTGACTCAAAGGCCTATCAACGCTCCAAATTTCAGTAAAAAATAATGTCATACGAGGGAGATATGATTTTTCAAAGATGATAACTGAATTCTGCCAGCAAACAGGTTTTGTGAAGAAACGAGTTCAAATTACATTTAGAAGCATCTAAATCGATATACAAGTTTTTATTTCACCAATTTAGCTCCTCTAAGTAAAATCTTGAAGATTTCATGTAAGGCTATTTCTCCTTTGTTAGGAAAATAGTTATTAAAGTACTTAAATATAAACTGTCTACTTAAGGGAGGACTATTTTGTAAAATAGAGACTAGGTTTTCCTAGGATATAAAAAGAATGAGAGAAGAGAAAGGGGGCAGCCAACCAAGGGGAGAAAAACGTCCCTCTACTCTAAGAAACCCAAAATCATGCATTCCTCCTTTTTTTTATTAGTTGTTCAACAAACATGCAAGGCTAAACTCGTTTTCTTGGTTACAAGGACACGGAAACCTTCGGATTTCAAGAACTGTGAGATTTATTTTACCTTTTCTTTTCAGTTTATATGATGAATATGTTTGTTCTCCTATGCTTATTTTTTCTATGATTGTTTATTTTAATTGCTAGAGCGGACTCCAAGTTATATTTTAGACAATCTATTGCTAAGTTTGATATCAAAACTGAAGTTGTGATATATGAACTTGTGAAGCAATCGAGTTTAATAATTGTGGCGGATCTACATTATTAATCTTAGGGAGAACATTCAATCAAATCATATATAGACTGCAGACAGTTATGTTTTCTTGATTAATCAACTTATTTAGTTCTTAAGGCTGCCATTGAATTAAATTACTAGTGCGGACACTGTGGTTGTTTGATGGTTATGGTTAGTTATACGGCGAATCCGTTAACTAACAATTGTTAAGAAGAGATAAATATTCAAAATATAAATTGATGTTTCGTTTCCATGATCAGTTTTGATTTCTATAGGTGGATGTGTGCTTGCGACCAAGGTTTGTTCTCTTGATAATTTTTTGATTTTATTAAATTTTGTTTGATAGTTTTCTGTTTTCTTTTACTTTAGCCTAGATAACGTCCAAACTGTAAACCCTCTAGGCGAAAAACTATAAATTGACTAATTTCATGTAAAACAAAAGGAAAAAAATTTATAACTCTTGATTGGGTTATCAGAAAATTCTAAACATTTACGTGGAGCCTTCTAATATGATTCCTTAGCTTGGGTTAAAATTTCAGAATTTTTAGAGAAATTCTGAAATTTGAAGAAAAATCACAATTTGACTAGTTTTACGTTATTGGACGTAATTTTAAATCCGACCATCAGATTGAGCTGAAATTTTATGAGGAACCTTAAAATATATTGAATAAAATCTGGTTAAAATTTTAGAATGAACGGAGTACGGTAGTGCTATCAAAGAATAAGGACCGTCAAATGGAAGCAAAAAGACTCATTAAGGGTAAAATGGTAATTTACCATTAAAAAAAAACAAGTCAGCCCCTTTTCTATTATGAACTGCTGACTAGGCAGTAACAAATGGGAAGAAAAAAAAATAGAGAGAGAAAATAGGAGAAAAACGTGAGAAGTTAAGAGAAAAACAAGAAAAAGTGAGCGAGAGCTTTGAAACTTGTAAGATTGAAAGACTTTGACCATTAAATTAAGGAAGAATCAAGTGAAGGAAGATATAAGAAAGGTGAGGAGGGCTGGACACACTAGTAGGAGAAGAAAAGTTGGGAGAACTTAGATTGGTAAGCATGAAAAGCTTAGATTCTTACTTGAATGAAGTGTTTTTGGGTCTATTTGAGTAAGTTATCAAACAATGACAATTAAATTTTATTTAATTTCTCATAATCTTGATTTTTTAAAATTAGGGTTCTTATGAGAATTTAGGGATTTTGAGAAAACTAGTAAACATGATGGAATTGAGGTAGAATAGTGTAGAAATAGTGAATGTAAGTAGTAATTAAGAAACAAATTGAATAATTTTAAAGAAAAGAACTTGTGATTAAGGATGAGGAAATATAGGAATGAGGTTTTGATTGTTTTATGTTTGAGAAATGATGTTCTTTATCTTATTTGAAGTATTTAAAATATAAACAAGTGGAAAAAAAAAACATCATAAGAATGGGAAAAGAAGGAATAAATAAATAGTAGGAAAAGTTCATGGGAGAATTCTTTAAGTGAGTTAAAAGAAGAAAATTGATTAAAACTATATATTGAAAATGAGGTGATAAATGAATGAAAATTTTGGTGTAAACCCCAATTAAATAAAAGATATTACGCGCTTTAAATTTAGGCACATAGGAGAAATGATAATGGATTAATAATGTAGTGCAATCTGATTGATTCAGGAGTTGTACCGGGAGCAGGGCATCAGGTAGGAGGAGTTGGGCCATCCCGAGCAGACGGTAAGTGATTCATCACTTTCTTTTAAAATTCAAGGTTTCATTATTAGTTATGAATTGTTTATGACATGTTGATATGAAAGAAGTAGATGAAGAAACTGTTAGTTTGTATGAATTACTGGTCAGTGTAGAATTACCGATTGGTATGGAATTACCGGTTGTATTGGCTATTGATAGAAAATAGCCAGATATTGGGTAATTCATATGGAATTACTGGGTATATTGGCTATTGATAGAGAACAGCCAGATGTTGGGTAATTCGTTTAGAATTATCAATTGTATTGGCTATTGATAGAAAATAGTCGGATGGAATTACTAGGTTGTATAGGCTATTGATAGAGAATAGCCGGATGTTGGGTAATTCATATGGAATTACCGGTTTGATAGTTAGCTATTTAAGAAGGTTAGTCGGGTTTGAGGTAAACTTTGTGAATTATCAAATTAAGAATTAAGCAATGAGTGTTGGTCACAAAGGTCCTATAAGTAAAGGATTAATAAATTATGAATGGGTTATTAATGTTGATATATAGTAAGTTGGTGATGAAAAAAATAAATAAATAATTTGATATAATTTGAAGACTTGTGAACATAATAGCTTTATAATCTTTAATGTGTTATCTTCCTTATTTCTTATTAATGTTATGTATACAGGTTTTTCACAAGGTGATGTGGAGCATTAAAAATGGGCTTTGTGTTTTAATGTGTTTATTTTGTGGGATGTAATATATTTGCTTTATATGTAATTTATATGTAATTTGTATTATATGGAGATTGTAATATATATATATATCCTGAATATGTTTTGCTTTTGGTACTTGTACATTTAAAATGTATGAGTAAGGAACTAATATTATTAAACTAATCAAAAAGAATATTTAGTAATTATAATCCTTCATGTTTAGAAGATGAATGCATATTAATGTAATAATTAGTTCAATATGAATCTTTTGAGTTTATAATTGTTTGTAGTTAATGTGTTATTTGTTGATGATGTAAGGTTGAGAAAATACAATGAAGTATAGTTATGTGAAATATATTTGATGAGATTGGGATATGATCCAGGATGGTTGGATCAAAGTGGAAGTTATGAGTATTATGATTAAATGAAGTCTAGTCGATAACTTGGTAACATCAGAAAACAAAGGAAACTCTATCAAAATGTTTTTTTAAAAAAATCCCATAATCTTAGACATACTATTCAATACTTGATATTAGTAAAGAAATGTTTGAGATTTCATGACATTATAATTTGAGGATGTTACATTTTGGTATCAGAGCGGGTTAAGGTTCAGGAGACCATCATTAACGTAAAAGAATATTGTTTCAGGATGGTAAGTACACAGCAAGAAGCCAGGGCTGACTCGTCACCAGCGAGGGACGAGCGTTTAGTTGAGACAGGAGATAGAGGACTAGAGGGAGATCCTCTAGTAGATACGGCATCTTTTGTGCCAGCTGTGTCAATGCAATCTGGACAGGGAGAGTCATCAGGACTTCGAGATGAATAGGGGACTTGGAGATGGGCAGGGGACTCAACCCCCACCAATAGTAGCGCCTGCAGCACCCCCTGTGGCAGCACCTCCACTATACCCAGATCCATCTTATTTTGCGCAATTGGTTCATGCAGTGATAATAGAGATGTCGGGACCATTAAGTACTACTTCCAGGGATACTGTGGTCAATTTAGTTCGATGGGTAAAAAGTTTGAGGGAATTAGGTTGTGAAGCATTTATGGGAGAGGAAGATGCTGAGATAGTTGGCCGATGGTTACGAAAGATAGAGAGGTCTATGGATCAGATAGCAGTACTAGTAGAGCTTTGGGTGAATTGTGCGACTCAGCTGTTATCAGACATAGCTCAAACATGGTGGGATATTGTTAAAGAGAGACAGGCTACTGAGACGCTTAGATGGAGGGATTTTAGGACAGAGTTTGAGAACCAATATTATTCCTGCCAACATCGAAAGATCAAGGAACAGTCTTCTTGGCTCTTACACAGGGAGATATGAAAGTATTGGAATATGAGAGGCGGTTTCAGGACCTCTTTATGTTTGCTTCTGTTTATTTACCGACTGAGCAACATCGGATCGAGAGATTTCGAGATGGACTCTGACAGGAGCTGAGGATGGAATTAGCTGCTTTGTAGTTTTCGATAGTGAGGGATTTTATGGTGGCCGCTCAGTCTCTAGAGGTCGTGGTTGCTGTAGGGCGGCGAGAAGGTGATGGACAGGGTATTATGGGAGCAGAAAAGCGTAAAGAGCCTGAATTGTTTACAGGGAGATCTCCTTTTCAAAAAAAAGGAAAAGAAAGACATTTTGGTCAGTTTAGAAAAAAAGGGAGGAAATTTTGGATCAAGGGGTACATCGAGTAAACCTGTGCAGAGCTCACACGGAGGGCGGTCACGCCCACAAACTAGCTTACCAGGAGGAGTCACAGAGGGCTCTAGGATGACTACTTATCCCTTGTGTGTGAGATGTGAGCATAGACATCCTGGAGATTGTTCGGCTACATCTGGTAGATGTTATATATACAGACAGGAACATAGATGGAGGGATTGTCCCTATCTAAATGCTGCATGTTATCATTGTGGAGAGCCTAGGCATCGTAAGAGGGAGTGTCCTCAGAGGACTATGGGGCAGATGCAGAGACAAGGTTTTTTAGTATAGAGTCAGCAACAGTTTGTAACCGTGGACAGGCCGGGTAGACCCGCCTAGTCTGGGACTAGTGTCGTTCGAGGCCGACCTCGAGTACAAGGAGGGGAAGTTCAAGGGAGAGTTTTCCGTATGACTCAAGAAGATATAAGAGCTGCCACTGATGTTATTGCAGGTACTTTACTGTTAGAATCTCAACATGTATATACATTGATTGATCCTGGTGCTACCTATTCCTTTGTAGCTAGAAAATAGGAGGATAAATTGAAAGTGCAGCCTATGAGAGTGGAAAAAGGGGTAGTAATTGGTACACCTCTAGGGGAAACTATACTTATTGAGTATGTTTACAAGGGTTGTCGGGTAAGAATATGAGATATTGAAATGAGGGTAGATTTGTTACCATTAGACTTGTATGATTTTGAGATGATCTTGGGAATGGATTGGCTAGTAACTTACAGAGCCCAAATAGATTGTTTTACTAAAACGGTAACTCTTCAGGATGAGGGTGGTAGGAAGGTTAGAGGAGAGAGAAATGCCATACCAAATAGTATAATTTCGGTTGTGACGGCTAGGAAACTATTAAGAAAAGGATGTACAACTTATCTTGCCTATGTAATAGATTTGAAAAAGAAAGAAATAGAGTTGGATAAAATACCTGTAGTAAGGGAGTTTCCAAATGTATTTCCAAAGGAATTACCCGGGTTACCACCTGAGAGAAGTAGAAGTTGCAATAGAAACATTGCCTGGAACTACATCAGTAGCTTAGGCACCGTATCAAATGGCGCCTGCAGAATTGGTGGAATTAAAAATACAATTGCAAGAATTGCTACATAAAAGGTTTATTTTCCCTAGTGTTTCACCTTAGGGTGCTTCTATGCTGTTTGTTAAAAAGAAAGATGGAACATTACAACTCTGTATAGATTATAGACAACTCAATAAAATGACTATAAAAAATAAGTACCCCCTTCCATAATTGATGATTTGTTTGATCAGTTAAAAGGGGCGTGTGTATTTTCAAAAATAGATTTGAGGTCAGGGTATCATCAAGTGATGATAAAAGAGAAAGATATGCAGAAAATAGCTTTTAGAACTCACTACGGGCATTATGAATTTGTGGTGATGCCTTTTGGATTAACTAATTCCCCAGCGATTCAGGAGTTGTACCGAGAGCAGGGCATCAGGCAGGAGGAGTTGGGCCATCTCGAGCAGACGGTAAGTGATTCATCACTTTCTTTTAAAATTCAAGGTTTCATTATTAGTTATGAATTGTTTATGCCATGTTGATATGAAAGAAGTAGATGAAGAAACTATTAGTTTGTATGAATTACCGGTTGTATTGGCTATTGATAGAAAATAGCCGGATGTTGGGTAATTCATATGGAATTACCAGGTATATTGGCTATTCATAGAGAATAGCCGGATGTTGGGCAATTCGTATGAAATTACCGGTTGTATAGGCTATTGATAGAGAATAACCGGATGTTGGGTAATTCGTATGGAATTACTAGGTATATTGGCTATTGATAGAGAATAGCTGGATGTTGGGTAATTCGTATGGAATTACCGCTTTGATAGTTGGCTATTTAAGAAGGTTAGCCGGGTTTGAGGTAAACTTTGTGAATTACCAAATTAAGAATTAAGCAATGAGTGTTGGTCACAGAGGTCCTATAAGTAAAGGATTAATAAATTATGAATGGGTTATTAATGTTGATATATAATAAGTTGGTGATGAAAAAAAATAAATAAATAATTTGATATAATTTAAAGACTTGTGAACATAATAGCTTTGTCATCTTTAATGTGTTATCTTCCTTATTTCTTATTAATGTTATGTATACAGGTTTTTCACAAGGTGATGCGAAGCATTAAAAATGGGCTTTGTGTTTTAATGTGTTTATTTTGTGGGATGTAATATATTTGCTTTATATGTAATTTGTATTATATGGAGATTGTAATATATATATATATATATATATATATATATATATATATATATATATATATATATATATATATCCTGAATATGTTTTGCTTTTGGTACTTGTACATTTAAAATGTATGAGTAAGGAACTAATATTATTAAACTAATCAAAAAGAATATTTAGTAATTATAATCCTGCATGTTTAGAAAATGAATGCATGTTAATGTAATAATTAGTTCAATATGAATCTTTTGAGTTTATAATTGTTTGTAGTTAATGTGTTATTTGTTGATGATGTAAGGTTGAGAAAATACAATGAAGTATAGTTATGTGAAATATATTTGATGAGATTGGGATATGATCTAGGATGGTTGGATCAAAGTGGAAGTTATGAGTATTATGATTGAATGAAGTCTAGTCGATAACTTGGTAACATCAGAAAACAAAGCAAACTCTATCAAAATTAAAAAAAAAAATCCCATAATCTTAGACATACTATTCAATACTTGATATTAGTAAAGAAATGTTTGAGATTTCATGACATTATAATTTGAGGGTATTACACTGATGCGAACCTCGTGATCACGTGGTCACGCAACCTACAATCAAGACTGAGATGTCATGGCTCTGCTATTTCATCAATTCAGTTCGTTGTATCTGGTCTTTTGTCTCTTCTGGTTGGCCTTCTGTCTTGCTTAGCTCATCTGCTCTTGATCCTAGGCGCCGGCTGTTTCTCATGGAATCCTATTGAGCGGTTGTGTTGCTCCTCAATTGCTGGAATTGGGTTGCTTTCTGGTTGATTTTTAGTTGGTTAGCTTGGGCATTGGTTGTGCTGATTGCTGAGGAAATAGTCAGCTAATCTGCTGAGCTGTTTTGTTATTATTTCGTTTGTTCAAGGGAGTCTGTTCCCTTTTCTTGTTTTCAGCTTGTATTCTGCTGATATTCAGTTTCTGTCTCCTATGGGGAGCTTATTCCCCATTTGTTTATGTACATATTCTGAACACTCCTGGTTTCCAGCTTGTATTGCAAGCTCGCCTTTCTCTTTTTGATCTAATATATTTCTTACATTTGATAAAAAAAAAAAAAAAAGATTGAGATCTGACCCTGGAAAGCCGAAATAGGTCTGATAGGAGTGTGACACAATGGAAACCTACCCCAAGGTACCAACACTATTGAAATGAGTAGAATGACACCATGAAGCCAATTAATATTCGATAAGTCAGATTCAGTTCATTCAAGAACTGAAGAATGCAAGAATCACTCTCACATGTTAAAACTGAAAAATTCAGAATAATAATCATCAAAGCTGCCGAAATTGTGACTTACATGAGTTTAAATAGTTCTTGAAAAATTAACCCTAATGGACCTCTTATGTGGACTTATATGAGGTCCACTCAAAACTAGCCTTAAACCCTAAACTGAAAAGCCCATAACTTAATCCAAACAAGCCTTGGATCCTAACTGAAAACAAAGTATTAATTAAGCCCAAACAAGCCTTGGGCTGTAGCTATCAAAATAAAAATAAAGCTCCTAATATTAAATCCATGTTCTGACATGAGAAGAAGAGAATGAACTAAAATAGTACAGAACTGATTAAAGGCTTATTTATAGCCTTCCATGCAACCCCTTAATCCTAGAAACAAAAGGAAAAGGTAGCCACCATGTTGTTTCCAAGTTGTAGTAGGATTCGTTTGTTTTCTTTGTTGTCCTCACTTCATGGGCCAAATAAGGTTGTATTGGACCCCTCTTGCATATGGATAAGATGTACTAGGGTCTCTTCTTGATACTCCAATGGACCTTCCAATTCTGACTTGGTGAAAACCTTCAAAACCAATGCATTCAATGCGTCTTTCAATGTCTTTGTCTTGGACCGAGTCATTGGTCCATGCTGGTGTTTCTGGGCTGGTCTGCATCATACACCCCCCCTTAAATTTCATATTATCTAGCATAAAAATCTGACTTGAACCTTCCTCGTGGGATCGACCCTTTACTTGCTCTGTACTATCTTATGTGTTGTGTTTAAAGCTAAGGTAATTAATTTGTGTGACCGCGACATCACAACAATAAGCTAAGGTGCTATAATGTGCACATCGTGATCACGCAAAGACACCAATTCCCAGAAAGCCAAGTAAATCAAGTTTGATAGGATTGTGACACAAAGATAACTTGTACCTAGACACTAGTACTATTGAAAATGGAAAACCTCCACCCAACGAATATTGATTCGCGAACAAGAAGTATTAGGATGACGCCACGAAGTAAGTTGTTCTTCGATAAGTCATTTTGTAGTTCTTTAGAGAACCAAGGAATCGGGATTATCCCACCAACACACAACAAGTGTGGCAAAAGAAATTTATTGATCTGAAAATGGCGTAACCCTACATGTCTAGTTATGTCCTTATTTATGTTGACTCCAAACTGAAATAAATCCTAATGGACCCTTATATGGACTTATTTCTTATGTGTTTCACTCCTACCACATATCGCAACTAATGCTCTCACGTAAATGGATGAAGGATGGGTCTGGTCGTGTTGCCTTTCTTTTTGTGTTTAGGCTAGATTATAGTGATTATAAGGTAAAAAGATGGATGATAGACTAGAATGATAGTTTGATAAGTCGACCTAGATGCTACAAAGATCAATCTAGGATTTCAACGCCACACTCTTTGTGATCGAAGAGTGATAAGTCACGCAGGGTTCTTCATAAGTCAATATGAAAGAACAATTCTTAATTCTCATAATTAAGTTTTCAGATCTTGGCCAAAGGTGTTTATTACATATTTTGATACCGTATTTATAAATGGAACTGATGCGAGCCTCGTGATCACGTGGTCACGTAACCCACAATCAAGATTGAGATTTGATCCCAAAAAGCCGAAATAGATCTGATAGGAGTGTGACACAATGGAAACCTGCCCCAAGGCACCAACACTATTCGAATGAGTAGAATGACGCCACGAAGCCAGTTAATCTTTCATAAGTCAGATTCAGTTCATTCAAGAACTGAAGAATGCAAGAATCACTCTCACACGTTAAAACTGAAAAATTCAGAATAATATTCATCAAAGCTGCCGAAATTTTGACCTACATGAGTTTAAATAGTTCTAGAAAAGTTAACCCTAATGGACCCCTTATGTGGACTTATATGAGGTCCACTCAAAACTAGCCCAAAACCCTAAACTGAAAAGCCTATAACTGAATCCAAACAAGCCTTGGATCTTAGCTTAAAATAAAGTATTAATTAAGTCCAAACAAGCCTGGGCTGTAGCTAACAAAATAAAATAAAGCCCCTAATATTAAATCCATGTTCTGCCATGAGAAGAAGAGAATGAACTAAAATAGTACAGAACTGATTGAAGGCTTATTTATAGCCTTCCATGTAGCCCCTTAATCCTAGAAACAAAAGGAAAAGGTAGCCACCATATTGTTTCCAAGTTGTAGTAGGATTCTTTTGTTTCCTTTGTTGTCATCTCATGACCCAAATAAGGTTGTATTGGACCCCTCTTGCACATGGATAAGATGTACTAGGATCTCCTCTTGATACTCCAATGGACCTTCCAATTCTGACTTGGTGGAAACCTTCAAAACCAATGCATTCAATGCGTCTTTAAATGTCTTTGTCTTAGACCAAGTCATTAGTCCATTGGGAACATGTAATGGGTCCTTGCTGGTGTTTCTGGGCTGGTGCGGATCAGGAAAATCCCTCCAACTTTAGGAAAATTCAACATGACAAAAGTCAAGCCCAAAAAATAGACTTTGACAAAGGAAAACCAGACAAATTTAACTAGCATATATATTTGGACTTTTTCTCAAACACACAAAGAAAAAATTAAAAACGGCTATACCTTCTTGCACAAAAGTCCAATGCAATCATGGTTGGACAATCTGGAAAGATCAAGTTCTGATCTTGAAATCTACCTAGATTAGTCTTGTTTTCACATGTAATGGTGGCTTCAATTTCGGGTTTTAATTCATCTACTATTCTGATAGTAAACAACATTCATTCCTTCAATTACTTGCATTACCAATCCAAACTCAAGTAACCCCAAATCAAAAGAACCATTAAGAGCTTTTCCCTCCAACAAAAAACAAGCCTAACAAGGTTGTTATAGGGTCAGACCATCAATCCTTTGTTCCACACAAATTGGGATCTTCTTGGACCTAAATTAGATGAAATAGAGGTTGTCCTTCATGCTCTTTAGATGTCCCAAGCTCCTCTGGGTCCATCTTGCTCCATATATTATGTACAAGCCCATTCAATGCTTATTTTAACTTATTTGCCCTAGCTATTGTAATTGACCCAATTGGCACCTCCAATGGGTTGTCGGCATGATTATGCTTGGTGTTGGGATGATCCTCATCATCCCCTCCCTCTTTAAAAGAATTCAACCTCGAATCATCACCTACATCAAATAAGGTAAGATTAGAAACATTAAAGATAGCACTAACACCATACTCACCTATCAAATCAACTTTATAAGCATTGTCATTAATCCTCTCAATGATGTGAAATGACCCATATCCTCCTTACGCATATGCACCCAAAACCCAAACACCAAGCTGAAAGACAACATGTTTGCATTGGTTGCCGTAAACTTGGATTGTTGCGCTTTTTACGCCAAAATCTGAATCTGACCTTACTTGGATCGTATCAGAGGGCTAAACCGTATCATTAGTTATTTTTATTATTTTCTTTAATGTTTGGGTTTAATTAAAACTTTGTTTTGAGCTAGGGTCCAAGGCTTGTTTGGATCAAGTTATGGGCTTTTCAGTTTAGGGTTTTGGGCCAGTTTTGAGTGGACCTCATATAAGTCCATATAAAGGGTCCATTAGGGTTAATTTTTCAAGAACTATTTAAACTCATGTAAGCCAAAATCTCGGCATCTTTGATGATTATTATTCTGAATTTTTTAGTTTTAACGTGTGAGAGTGATTATTACATTCTTCAGTTCTTGAACAAACTGAATTTGACTTATCGAAGATTAACTGGCTTCGTGGCGTCATTCTACTCATTCCAATAGTGTTGGTGCCTTGCGACAGTGATGCGAACCTCATGATCACATGGTCACGCAACCCACACACAAAGACACCAATTCCTGGAAAGCCAAGTAAATCAGGTTTGATAGGAGTGTGACACAAAGATAACTTGTACCTAGGCACCAGCACTATTGGAAACGGAGACCCCCGCCCAATGAATATTGATTCGCGAACGAGAAGTATAAGGATGACGCCATGAAGATAGTTGTTCTTCGATAAGTTGTTTTCAATTCTTTAGAGAACCATGGAAGGGAGATTATCTCACCAACACACACACAAAGTGCGACAAATAAGAAGTTTCATTAATATGAATTGTCTAACCCTACATGTTTGGTTATGCCCTTATTTATAGTGGCTGCAAACTAAAATAAACCATAGTGGACCCTTTATGTGGACTTATATGATGCCCACTTACAATTAAACCCAATTAATATAAATAAACCCCAAACTAAGAAGAAAATAACAATAAAATAAATAAATCCAAATTTAATATCCTAAATATAATAGGATCAGATTTGTTGCCCTTTAGAAGTCCTATATAAGCTAGGAGAATCAAATCTAAAGGTGGAATTAATTCTGAAATCTTCTTTCCTTTTTTTGTAGCTAGGATGAATAAGGAATCCTTGTAAGAAAAGGATTCTAAAACATTTATGAATCCTTGCCACACTTGAAAACTATATTGCAGCCCATTAAAGATCTTTGTGGAATTAGGAGATTCCCAAAATAAGCTGCCACATCCTTTTAGGAAAAGAATCCTAGCCAAATAGGAAGTCCACAAGTCAAAAGGAAGTAAATAACAAAACCCGTACAACCTTTGTTGACTCATGTTTGGATGCCTTGCCGAACTCCAATTGATATGATATTCTAACCCAAGGTAGGACAACATGTAAGGAGATTCCACGTAAAATTTTAGCTCGGTCCAATGGTAGGATTGAGAATTATGACTCTTGCTGTAAAACTGAATAGTTGCACATTTTACATCAAAATCCAAATTTAACCTTGCTTGGATCGTATCAAGCAGGTTTCCATTATGTCACACTCATTTTTTTTGGTAAGCTGACTTATGTATTAAAAGAAAATGATACAAAGAATATAATGGGCATACCCAAGATTTACAATGAGGACAGAAACGAAAACCAACAAATGGCTACAGGCTAGCCACAACAAAACAAAAACTTGGACCAACTAGATATGCTAGGGGTACAAAAACAACCAGCTAAACATCAAATTAAGAGTCCATGTTATTGACCCTCCAAAGTCTTTGGATCCTTATGTTTTCATCTGTTTGTTGAACATTCCTCTTCAAAACAAGCTTATCGCGAATGATACATTCGATTTGATCAAAAACCAAATTCGAAGCTTTAGACACATCTGCAAAGATCCTTGCATTCCGTTCTTGCCAGATACAATACACTATAGCTGCGAAACCCAGTTTACGAGAAAAGTTGACGAAACTTTTTCCATGCCAAGAGACAGTGGCCAATCGAATCCATTCATCCAAGCTTTTTGTCATTCTTGGAATGTCGCATCTATCACAAACATTCCACCATAATGCTTTCGCAAAGGAGCATTCGAAGAACAAGTGGTTGTGATCTTCATTATTGCAGAGACAGAGTGAGCACCTATTGGGACCATGAATACCAAACCGATGAAGTCTATCCTGCGTTGAGAGTTTCCGTTGGATAGCCACCCAAAGAAGAAATGCATGTCTTGGGACAGCATTCTTGAACCACACGATGTCATGCCAATCAACCATTTGATGATGAATTCTTAGTTGTTCCCAAGCTACTTTGACTGAGAAACTCTGATTTGGCGAATCCAACCAAACAATCTCATCCTTTTGCCCCTTAGGAGTAGAGGTGGAAGGAATAGCTTCTAAAATGGGGTGCCAGCCAATAGCATGAGTGATAGGAATTTTCCATTCTAAGTTATTAATCAGCACGTTCACTCTCGCGTTGTGTTTCATACCTGAATCATAGATGAAACGTTCACCGTAGGTATCAGCGAGCGGGCTGTGAGGATGCCAATTGTCAAACCATAGAGAGGTTGTCATTCCATCTCCGATGACGTGCTTCATCTTCGGCCATGCTAAGGATCTGAGCTTTAGAATCTTTCCCCAAGCCCAAGAGCAGCTTCCTGGCGCCTTGATTGTCCAGAAATTCCTACCTCGCAAGAGATTGGATCTGATCCAAGTAGACCAGATTGAGCCATCTGAGTCATTGCACAAGTTCCAAATATGTTTCAGCAAGGCAATCTTGTTCCATTCTGCTATCCTTTTTATGCCTAGCCCCCCCTCCTTTTTTGGAAGACATACCTGATCCCAAGCCACTTTAGCCCTGGTAGTGCTCATATCTGAACCTGACCAAAGAAAGGATCTCATAATTTGCTCAACATTTTTCACTACTTCCCCAGGTAATAGGAATAGAGATGCCCAATAGACCTGGATGGAGAATAAGACTGAGTTAATCAGTTGTACTCGCCCTGCGAAAGAGAGTGTTCTACAGGTCCAATGTCGAACTTTGGCGGTAATTCGATCCACGAGGCCCTTACAATTAACAGCCTTTAGTCTGGACGAGATAAGAGGCACTCCCAAATATTTCATAGGAAGCTCCCCCTCTCTAAACCCAAGAATACTGATAATCTGTTCCCTCTCAGCTCCTAACGAACCGCTCAAGAAGATGTCACTTTTGTTTGGATTTGGATATAGACCTGATAGAACCTGAAACTCTGTTTGAATGTACATCCCCTTTGCTGAATATCATCAAGTCGTCGGCAAAGCAAAGATGAGAAATTCTGTCCTTCTTGCATCTCCAGTGGAACTTGAAGTTTTGGTTGGCACTCATATTGCAGAACAGCCCTGACAGGATTTCCATGCATAGGACAAACAAATATGGAGATAATGGATCACCTTGTCTCAGCCCTCTCCCCCCTTGGAAGTAACCCGCAAGTTCACCGTTGACGTTGATTGAGAATTGACATGATGTAACACAAACCATGATCCAATCAATGACTGTTCTAGGGAATCCCATTTTTATCAACGTAGCATCAACGAAATCCCACCGAACAGAGTCATAAGCCTTCATCAGGTCTACTTTCATAGCACAACGAGCAGGACCCGTAGTTGTGTGATAGCCTGTCATTAGTTCCTGAGACAAAAGAATATTGTCGCTGATTCTCCGTCCAGAGATAAAAGCTGTTTGATACGGACCTACTAAGGATGTGTAACCAATTTCGGCTTTTCGGGGTCAGATGTCATTATGTCACACTCATATCAGACCTATTTCGGCTTTTCGGGGTCAGATCTCAATCTTGATTGTGGGTTGTGTAACCACGTGATCACGAGGTTCACATCAGTTGGTATCAGAGCTAGGCTCCGAAACAAGGTCATATCCTTTTGTTATTTTTGAATTTTTTAGTGTTCCTTTAAGTTTTTCAGTGTTTGCCTCCATCTTATTGTTCTTTCGTTTCTGTGTCATCTAAGCACAAAAAAAGAAAAAACAAGGGTTATATTTCATCTTTTTACTGTCTCTAATCATACCATTAGATTAAAAAAAAAGAAAAAAAAGAAAGAGAGCGAGAAAGGGATTAGTTGAAATTTGAAGGATCATTAAATTTGTAAACACAACTCTTGGTGACCCATAAGCGAACCACCTCAGAATCAATTGAAACTTTATATTCAGTCTATTGGGAGTGAGATCGCATCATATGTCAAATTTGGGCTTATTCTAATGTTTTTTGCTTGAGGTTTTAATACGAGATTCGATTCAGCCGTAGAAACTCTACTCTTAGTAAACCATAAGAAAACCACCTTGGAATCAATTGAAAGTTCATTTTTAGTATAGTAGGGGTGAGACCATATCATATATCAAATTTGGTTCTATTTTGATATTGTTTGCTTGAGGTTTTAATTCGAGGTTCAATTCTGTCGCAAAAACACTACTCTTAGTGAATCATAAGCTAACCACCTTAGAATCAATTGAAACTTCATATTTTGTGTATTACATATTATATCGCACCACATATTAAATTTGGGCTTATTTTGATATTTCTGTGTATATTGATATCGCACCACATATCAATCAACTGAATTGGGTCTTGTTTTGTCGTAACGGGTCTGTTTGGTGTTATCTTTTAAAACTTATTTTGTTTCTCTTGATTTCGTTCCTGACATTACACTATAATCATATTTTGATATTTGGCTGTTGTTTGAGTCATTTTCATCACTTTCACATTTGTTTGTTTTTTTTGATAAGTTCTGCTCCAAACAAAAGTCAGATTCGTAATCTCGAATCTAAATCAGTGTTCTTCCTGTTATAAACTCTATTCTTTTCATGGTCTTTTTGTTGTTTTTTTTCCTATTTGTGTCATGTATTCACCAAGGGAGAGGGAACACAGGAGGATTGTAGATCAATGATGCGAAAAATTAAACCATGGTTTGGGGTTTTTAGAACGAGAAGTTGATAAGTGTAGAAGATTATTCTATGATCTTCAAGCTTCATAGGAAAAAGAGGTACAACGCCAAAAGGATGAAAGACGAAGGAGAGTCATTGTGGTAATCATTCAAAAGTATGGACGCAAGTGGTTAGTACAACGTGCTTATTTGAAATTCTTGTCAGTCACTACTTCTATAAATTGTTGTTGGAGAAAGGTGTTAGCAATAAAGGGATTCCAAAGGCTTAAGCAAGAGGCTACTGAAGTCACTATTAATCTTATTCAAGATTCAAGGGCGAATCTTCTTGAAGAGGGAGGGAATGATACGGTTCAACCCTCTAATACGACCCAAGTAAGGTTAGATTCAGATTTTGGTGTAAAAAGCGCAACACTCCAAGTTTACGGCAACAATCATAATTCTCAATCCGGTCGTTGGATCGGGCTAATAATTTATGTGGTCTCTCCAAACATGTTTTTCTACCTTGGGTTAAAAATTAAGATCGATCGAAGTTCGGGAAGGAAATGCAATACTGGTCAACGGAGGCTGTTTGAATTTTTTTTATTTACTTCCATTCGACTTGTGGACTTCCTATTTGGTTAGGATTCTTTTCCTACAAGGATGTGGCAGCTAGTTTTGGGAATTTCCTAGTTTCACAAAGATCTTTAATGAGTTGCAATATGATCTACAAGTGTGGCAATGATTCATTAATGTTTCAGAATCCTTTTTCTTATAAGGATTCCTTATTCATCCTAGCTACACAAGGAAAGAAGGGCTGGTGGTATTTAATGACAGATTAATTATTTTTATTATTTTCTTTAATGTTTGGGCTTAATTAAAACTTTGTTTTGAGCTAGGGTCCAAGGCTTGTTTGGATCAGGTTATTGGCTTTTCAGTTTAGGGTTTTGGGCCACTTTTGAGTGGACCTCATATAAGTCCACATAAGGGGTCCATTAGAGTTAATTCTTCAGGAACTATTTAAACCCAAATTGATGCGGAACAGCCCAGAAACACCAGCAAGGACCCATTACATGTTCCAAATGGACCCATGACTCGGTCCAAGACAAAGACATTGAAAGACGCATTGAATGCATTGGTTTTGAAGGTTTCCACCAAGTCAGAATTGGAAGGTCCATTGGAGTATCAAGAGGAGATCCTAGTACATCTTATCCATGTGGAAGAGGAGTCCAATACAACCTTATTTGGGCCATGAGATAAGGGCTTTATTTTATTTTGTTAGCTACAGCCCAAGGCTTGTTTGGGCTTAATTCATACTTTGTTTTAAGCTAGGATCCAAGGCTTGTTTGGATTAAGTTATGGGCTTTTCATTTTAGGGTTTTGGGCCAGTTTTGAGTGGACCTCATATAAGTCCACATAAAGGGTCCATTAGGGTTAACTTTTCAAGAACTATTTAAACTCATGTAAGCCACAATTTCGGCAGCTTGGTTGATTATTATTCTGAAATTTTTAGTTTTAACGTGTGAGAGTGATTCTTGCATTCTTCAGTTCTTGAACGAACTGAATCTGACTTATCGAAGATTAACTGGCTTCGTGGCGTCATTCTACTCATTCCAATAGTGTTGGTGCCTTGGGGCAGGTTTCCATTGTGTCGCACTCATATCAGACCTATTTCGGCTTTCCGGGATCAGATCTCAATCTTGATTGTGGGTTGCGTGACCACGTGATCACGAGGTTCGTATCAGTTGGTATCAGAGCTAGGCTCCGAAACAAGGTCATATCATTCTGTTATTTTCGTTTTTTTTTTAGTGTCCCTTAAGTTTTTTAGTGTTTGCATCCATCTTCTTGTTCTTCGTGTCTGTGTCATCTAAGCAAAAAAAAAAAAAAAAGTTTATATTTCATCTTGTTACTGCCTCTAATCATATCAGTTTGTTAAAAGAAAAAAAAAAATCAGAAAGAAATAGAGAAAAGAGTGATTAGTTGAAATTTGAAGGATCATTCAATTTTTGCCGCAGAAACACAAATCTTGGTGAACCATAAGCAAACCACCTCGGAATCAATTTAAACTTCATATTCAGTCTATTGGGGGTGGCATCGCATGATATATCAAATTTGGGCTTATTCTGATATTATTTGCTTGAGGTTTTAATTCGAGTTTCAATTCTGCCGCAAAACACTACTCTTAGTGAACCCTAGGTAAAACACCTTGGAATCTATTGAAACTTCATATTCTGAGTATTGGGTATGCGATTGCATCACATATTAAATTTGGGATTATTTTGATATCGGTTTCTGGAGGTTTTAATTGGAGGTTCAATTCTGCCGCAAACTGATCATACAAGGGGTTTGGGTACCTAGACATTATAGAGCGACCTATAAATTGATTTTTGGTGTTTTCATAGTATTGCAATACTAAATATTGAATTTGAGGTGATTTCGAGATCGTTTGGTCTGGGTTTCAATTCTGTTACGTAAAATTGCGTAATAGGTTAGATTTGCCTCGAGTTTCAAAACATGATCTTTGCTGTTTAGTTTTTGTCCAAATATTTTTTGTTTATGCTATATTTGGATTATCTAGGAGTCAAGTAATTGTTTTCTTAACATTCGCTTCTGTTTTTATTTCGTGTCTTCGTTTCGTCCACAATTCGTACGAATTTGCATTGCTACTCGCAAAATCGTAATCCTAGTTTTTGTTTTGCTTTGTTTTCAGTATATTTATTGATTCTTGAGTCTGAAAATTATATTTAGAGTGCGCTGCGAAGGCTATTGACTTTGATTTGTTGATTTCAGTTCCTAAAGAACCAAAAGAAAGCAAGTTGTGAGGTAAAAGGCGTAGAGAGCTTAATAGAGTGAAAAGCCTTAATTTTGTTTGTGTGATACACGAGAGGTGTGAGGATATATTTGTGCTACTGACCAAATTTTGCAGATTCAAAGAATGTCTTGAAAACAACGAATCAGCGACACAAAACGTTGACGTAGCTTTCCAATTGCGATCCATAGGCCAGCAACTTGAGCTGTTGTCTAGGACGTACAAGGATCTGAAAGATGAGGTGAATTCGATAAAGCAACAGAATAGTGGGGCTGATCGACGGGGAAATACGGTCCGTATGGCTGCACGGAATGTTAGATCTGATTTTGAAGAGTTTGTTGATGAAAACGCAGATGCGGGAGAAGATGACTATGATTTTGCATCAGCTGGCCAAGGAATCAGGTCTGGACCGAACAGGGCTAGGAGGAATGTGAATTTCCGTGGCATGAGCACTCATGAAGATATGGATGGGGACTTGGACACCATTAAACTGAAAATTCCTACCTTTCAAGGTAAAAACGATCCCGAGGCTTATTTGGAGTGGGAGAAAAAGGTAGATTAGATTTTTGATTGCCATAGCTATTCTGAACAGAAAAAGGTGAAATTGGTGATAATTGAGTTTACGGAGTATGCGTTGATTTGGTGGGATCAGATTGTGATCAGTAGGAGGAGGAATGGCGAGCGACCCGTTCAGACTTGGGGGGAGATGAAAGTCTTAATGAGGAGACGATTTGTGCCAAACCACTATTATAGAGACTTATATCTGAAGCTCCAAGGTCTGAATCAAGGTTATAAGACAGTAGATGAATATCACAAAGAGATGGAGATAGCAATGATTCGGGCTAATGTTGTTGAGGATAGAGAAGCCACCATGGCTAGATTTCTTAATGGGTTGAATCGGGACATTGCTAATGTGGTTGAGCTACAGCACTATGTGGAGCTAGAGGACATGGTTCACATGGCGACGAAAGTTGAGAGACAACTTAGGAGGGGGCATGCTCGGCCAGCGTTTAATTCGGGTTCGTCATCATCTTGGAAGCCGAATCTAAAGAGAGAGGGCACTGTCCGCCCAAGATCCTTTGGTCCATCTAGAACTAAACCACCAAAGGCTAAAGTTGATGTCCCTACTGATGCCAAAGGTAAATCTAAAACTCAACCTAAACGTACTCGTGATGTTAAATGTTTCAGGTGTCAGGGACATGGACATTATGCTTCAGAGTGTCCAAACAAGAGAATCATGATGATTAGAGATAATGGTGATGTGGAATCTGAAAGTGATGCGAACCTCGTGATCACGTGGTCACGCAACCCACAATCAAGATTGAGATCTGATCCCGGAAAGCCGAAAGAGGTCTGATAGGAGTGTGACACAATGGAAACCTGCCCCAAGGCACCAACACTATTGGAATGAGTAGAATGACGCCACGAAGCCAGTTAATCTTCGATAAGTCATATCCAGTTCGTTCAAGAACTGAAGACTGCAAGAATCACTCTCACACGTTAAAACTAAAAAGTTCAGCATAATAATCATCAAAAGCTGCCGAAATTGTGGCTTACATGAGTTTAAATAGTTCTTGAAAAGTTAACCCTAATGGACCCCTTATGTGGACTTATATGAGGTCCACTCAAAACTGGCCCAAAACCCTAAACTGAAAAGCCCATAACCTGATCCAAACAAGCCTTGGACCCTAGCTCAAAACAAAGTTTTAATTAAGCCCAAACATTAAAGAAAATAATAAAAATAAGTGACTTGTCATTAAATACCACCAGCCCTTCTTTCCTTGTGTAGCTAGGATGAATAAGGAATCCTTATAAGAAAAGGATTCTGAAACATTAATGAATCCTTGCCACACTAGGAGATTATATTGCAACTCATTAAATATCCTTGTGGAACTAGGAAATTCCCAAAACCATCTCCCACATCCTTGGAGGAAAAGAATCCTAATCAAATAGGAAGTCCACAAGTCAAATGGAAGTAAATAACAAAATCCGTACAGCCTATGTTGACCAGTATTGGGGTGCCTTACCGAACTCCGATTGACCTGCAATTTTAACCCAAGGTAGTAAGATATGTCTGGAGAGTCCACATAAAATATTAGCCCGATCCAACGGTCGGATTGAGAATTATGACTGTTGCCGTAAACCTGGATTGTTGCGCTTTTTACGCCAAAATCCGAATCTGACCTTACTTGGGTCGTATCACAGGGCTGAACCGTATCAGAAAGTGACAGTTCTGATTGTGAAGGCATGCCACCATTGGAGGATAGTGATGGGGATGAGTTAGCATTACCGGTTGAGGAGTCCTTGGTTATAAGGCGAACACTTCAGGTTCAGGTCAAAGAAGATGATACTAATGAACAAAGGGAGAACATCTTCCATACGCGTTGTTACGTACAAAGAAAGGTGTGTGGTTTAATTATAGATAGTGGAAGCTGTGTTAATGTTTGCAGTGCCACCCTTGTTAGTAAACTGAATTTGTGTACTGCTAAGCATGCTAAACCATATAGATTGCAATGGCTGAATGATAGTGGTGAAGTGAAAGTGACTAACCAGGTTGTGGTTCCATTTTCGATTGGGAAATATGTTGATGAAGTTCTGTGCGACGTGGTACCAATGCAAGCAAGTCACATCTTGTTGGGGAGACCATGGCAATATGATAGGAAGGCAATTCATGATGGGGTTAAAAATAGGTATACCATTGTAAAAGATGGTAAAACCATCACTCTTGTACCTCTTACACCCAAACAGGTGTATGATGATCAAATAAAGCTAAAAAGTGAGCATGAGGCGATGGGGAGAGAAAATCAAGGTGAGGAAAAAGGGGAGAGAAGACCATCAGATTCGGCTAGAACCCAAACCACTACAACCCATTCGGCCACCCATCCAAACACAAGCAAATATTCGGCCAACACTCCAAACAAATCAAACCATTCGACCACAACTCAAAACACCCAAATCTGGCCGAGAGTGGAGGTAAGACAAGAGGAGTGAAGAAAGTCAGCAAGTGTGATGAGAATTGTGTGGAAAAACTAAAGAAACAACCCAATTTTTATGCTAGAGAGGGTGAGGTCAGATCTGCATTTTTCACTAACAAGCCAATGATCTTACTTGTGTACAAAGAGGCTTACTTTAATACTAATGATCTTGATCATATTGTGCCTAGTGTTGCTATTTCTTTGTTGCAGGGATTTGATGATGTGTTCCCCGACGATACTCCTAGCGGATTACCACCATTGAGGGGGATAGAGCATCAGATTGATTTCGTACCCGGAGCTTCAATTCCTAACCGACCAGCTTATAGAAGCAATCCCGAGGAGACGAAGGAGCTTCAAAGGCAAGTTGATGAGCTGATGGAAAAGGGCTACATTCGTGAGAGTATGAGCCCGTGTGCTGTACCCGTGCTACTTGTGCCAAAGAAGGATGGAACATGGAGGATGTGTGTTGATTGCCGAGCCATCAACAACATAACGGTAAAGTATAGACATCCCATCCCTAGGCTTGATGACATGTTAGATGAGTTACATGGATCCTGTATTTTCTCTAAAATTGACTTGAAAAGTGGGTACCATCAAATTAGGATGAAAGAAGGTGATGAATGGAAAACAACATTTAAGACTAAGCATGGTTTGTATGAATGGTTAGTAATGCCGTTTGGACTTACAAATGCACCTAGTACGTTTATGCGTTTAATGAATCATGTGTTGCGTGCATTCATAGGTAAGTTTGTGGTTGTGTATTTTGATGACATTTTGATATATAGCAAGAACTTAACTGAGCATCTTGATCATTTGCGTAATGTACTTAGTGTGTTGCGTAGTGAGAAATTGTATGCTAATCTTAAAAAGTGTGCCTTTTGCATGGAGAAAATTGTGTTTCTTGGCTATGTTGTAATTGCACATGGTATCGAGATGGATGAGGAGAAAGTTAAGGCCATCCGGGAATGGCCTACACCCAAATCGGTAAGTGAGGTAAGGAGTTTTCATGGGTTAGCTAGTTTTTACAGGCGTTTTGTGAAAGATTTCAGCACAATAGCTGCGCCCTTGAATGAAGTTGTTAAAAAGTCAGTTGGGTTTAGATGGGGGGAGGAACAAGAGTTGGCTTTTGTTTTTTTGAAAGAGAAATTATGTTCTGCACCTGTTTTGGGTTTACCTGATTTTACAAAAGCATTTGAAATAGAATGTGATGCGTCTGGAATAGGAATAGGTGCTGTTTTGATGCAGGATCGGAGACCTATTGCGTATTTCAGTGAGAAGTTAAGTGGAGCGACCTTGAACTATCCCACTTACGACAAAGAACTCTATGCTTTGGTAAGAGCACTTGAGACATGGCAACATTACTTGTGGCCAAAAGAGTTCGTAATCCATTCGGATCAGGAGTCCTTGAAACATCTGAAAGGACAAGGTAAGTTGAATAGGAGGCATGCAAAATGGGTTGAATTCATTGAAACTTTTCCTTACGTAATCAAGTATAAGCAAGGGAAAGAGAACATCGTAGCTGATGCACTCTCGCGCAGGTATGTTCTTTTACACACCATGAATACTAGATTGTTAAGTTTTGAATATGTGAAGGAATTGTATGATAATGATTCTGACTTTGCTGAGATTTATAATGCATGTGGACATTCGGCTTTCGGTAAGTTTTATTTGATGGATGGTTATTTGTTCAAAGAAAATAGATTGTGTGTTCCTGCTAGTTCTTTGCGTGAATTGCTTGTTCGTGAAGCACATGGGGGTGGTTTAATGGGTCACTTTGGGGTTGCGAAAACCTTGGATGTATTGCATGAGCATTTCTATTGGCCAAAGATGAAAAGAGATGTGCAACGAATTTGTGAACAGTGCATTGCTTGTAGAAAGGCAAAATCTAGAGTACAACCGCATGGACTATATACACCACTACCTGTGCCTACTGAACCTTGGGTAGATATCTCTATAGACTTTGTTTTAGGTTTACCTAGGTCAAAGAAAGGTAGAGACTCTATCTTTGTTGTGGTAGATAGGTTTTCTAAAAATGGCGCATTTCATTGCATGCCATAAAACAGATGATGCATTCTCATATCGCAGACTTGTTCTTTAGAGAGATTGTACGTTTGCATGGCATTCCTAAGAGTATAGTGTCAGATCGTGATGTTAAGTTCCTTAGTTACTTTTGGAAGACCTTATGGGGAAAGTTGGGAACTAAACTCTTATTTTCGACAACATGCCATCCTCAAACAGATGGACAAACTGAGGTAGTGAATAGAACATTATCCCAACTTTTACGTGCTGTAATTCAAAAGAATTTGAAAAGTTGGGAAGAATGTTTGCCTTTTGTTGAGTTTGCTTATAATAGAACTGTGCATTCAACTACTACTTTTTTCTCCTTTTTGAAATTGTTTATGGTTTTAATCCACTAAATCCTATGGACTTAATTCCTTTACCTTTTGAAGAAAGGGTAAGTTTAGATGGTGAAAAGAAGGGCAAAGATGGTGAGAGAACTCCATGAGGGAGTTCGACTACAAATAGAGAAAAAGAACAGACTTTACGCTTCTAAAGCAAATAAGGGACGTAAAACTAGTTGTTTTTCCAACCCGGTGATTGGGTATGGGTGCACATGCGTAAGGAACGATTTCCTAACCAAAGGAAATCAAAATTACAGCCTCGTGGTGATGGTCCTTTTCAGGTTTTTAGAGAGAATCAATGACAACGCATACAAAATCGACCTTCCAGGTGAGTATATAGTGTTAGTGCTACCTTTAATGTTGCTGATCTTACTTTGTTTGACACAGATTTTGATTCGAGGTCGAATCCTTTTGAGGAGAGAGGGGATGATGCGGACCAGCCCAGAAACACCAGCAAGGACCCATTACATGTTCCAAATGGACCCATGACTCGGTCCAAGACAAAGACATTGAAAGACGCATTGAATGCATTGGTTTTGAAGGTTTCCACCAAGTCAGAATTGGAAGGTCCATTGGAGTATCAAGAGGAGATCCTAGTACATCTTATCCATGTGGAAGAGGAGTCCAATACAACCTTATTTGGGCCATGAGATAAGGGCTTTATTTTATTTTGTTAGCTACAGCCCAAGGCTTGTTTGGGCTTAATTCATACTTTGTTTTAAGCTAGGATCCAAGGCTTGTTTGGATTAAGCTATGGGCTTTTCATTTTAGGGTTTTGGGCCAGTTTTGAGTGGACCTCATATAAGTCCACATAAAGGGTCCATTAGGGTTAACTTTTCATGAACTATTTAAACTCATGTAAGCCACAATTTCGGCAGCTTGGTTGATTATTATTCTGAAATTTTCAGTTTTAACGTGTGGGAGTGATTCTTGCATTCTTCAGTTCTTGAACGAACTGAATCTGACTTATCAAAGATTAACTGGCTTCGTGGCGTCATTCTACTCATTCCAATAGTGTTGGTGCCTTGGGGCAGGTTTCCATTGTGTCGCACTCATATCAGACTTATTTCGGCTTTCCGGGATCAGATCTCAATCTTGATTGTGGGTTGCGTGACCACGTGATCACGAGGTTCGCATCACAAATTTTGGCAGCTTTAATGATTATTATTATGAATTTTTCAGTTTTAATGTGTGAGAGTGATTCTTGCATTCTTCAGTTCTTAAACGAACTGAATCTGACTTATCAAAGATTAACTGGCTTCGTGGTGTCATTCTACTCATTCCAATAGTGTTGGTGCCTTGGGGTAGGTTTCCATTGTGTCACACTCATATCAAACCTATTTTGGCTTTTCGGGATCAGATCTCAATCTTGATTGTGGATTGTGTGACCACGTGATCATGAGGTTCGTATTAATTTGTTTGCTAGTGACAAGTAGTTGAAAACAACAGTTTAGTACCCAATTTGCCACAACACCTTCCAAGGAACTTAACATCTCTATCAAATATAATACTCTTATGGTCCCCGTGACGACATATTATCTCTCTAAAGAACAAATCACCAATGTTAGTTACTTTTATGACATGGAATATAAACATTAGTGATGCGAACCTTATGATCACGTGGTCACGCAACCCACAATCAAGATTGAGATCTGATCCCGGAAAGCCGAAAGAGGTTTGATAAGAGTGTGACACAATGGAAACCTGCCCCAAGGCACCAACACTATTGGAATGAGTAGAATGACGCCATGAAGCCAGTTAATCTTCGATAAGTTAGATTTAGTTCGTTCAAGAACTGAAGAATGCAAGAATCACTCTCACACGTTAAAACTGAAAAATTCAGAATAATATTCATCAAAGCTGCCGAAATTTTGGCCTACATGAGTTTAAATAGTTCTTGAAAAGTTAACCCTAATGGACCCCTTATGTGGACTTATATGAGGTCCACTCAAAACTGGCCCAAAACCCTAAACTGAAAAGCCCATAACTTAATCCAAACAAGCCTTGGATCCTAGCTTAAAATAAAGTATTAATTAAGCTCAAACAAGCCTTGGGCTGTAGCTAACAAAAATAAAATAAAGCCTCTAATATTAAATCCATGTTCTGCCATGAGAAGAAAAGAATGAACTAAAATAGTACAGAACTGATTGAAGGCTTATTTATAGCCTTCCGTGTAGCCCCTTAATCCTAGAAACAAAAGGAAAAGGTTTCCAAGTTGTAGTAGGATTCTTTTGTTTTCTTTGCTGTCCTCATCTCATGGCCCAAATAAGGTTGTATTGGACCCCTCTTGCACATGGATAAGATGTACTAGGATCTCCTCTTGATACTCCAATGGACCTTCCAATTCAGACTTGGTGGAAACCTTCAAAACCAATGCATTCAATGCGTCATTCAATGTCTTTGTCTTGGACGGAGTCATTGGTCCATTTGGAACATGTAATGGGTCTTTTCTGGTGTTTCTGGGCTGGTTCGCATCACTCCCCCTCTCTAAACCCAAGAATACTGATAATCTGGTCCCTCTCAGCACCTAACATACCGCTCAAGAAGATGTCACTTTTGTTTGGATTTGGATATAGACCTGATAGATCTTGAAACTTTGTGAGTACATTTTTGATCATACGAATTGAGTGTACATCCCCTTTGCTGAATATCATTAAGTCGT
The DNA here is from genome assembly GCF_005239225.2 of Populus alba. Taxonomy (NCBI): domain Eukaryota; kingdom Viridiplantae; phylum Streptophyta; class Magnoliopsida; order Malpighiales; family Salicaceae; genus Populus; species Populus alba. Next base: position 8,403,186 of record NC_133286.1, on the reverse strand, counting down.
CGGCAAAGCAAAGATGAGAAATTCTGTCCTTCTTGCATCTCCAGTGGAACTTGAAGTTTTGATTGGCACTCATACTGCAGAACAACCCTGACAGGATTTCCATGCATAGGACAAACAAATATGGGGATAATAGATCACTTTGTCTCAACCCTCCCCCCCCCTTGAAAGTAACCTGCAAGTTCACCGTTGACATTGATTGAGAATTGACATAATGTTACACAAACCATGATCCAATCAATGACTGTTCTAGGGAATCCCATTTTTATTAACGTAGCATCAACGAAATCCCACCGAACTGAGTCATAAGCCTTCATCAGATCTACTTTCATGGCACAACGAGCAGGACCCGTAGATTTATGATAGCCTTTCATTAGCTCCTGAGACAAAAGAATATTGTCGCTGATTCTCCGTCCAGAGATAAAAGCTGTCTGATACGGACCTACTAAGGATGGCAAAACGACTTTCATTCTCCCAATTAGAACCTTTGTGATGCATTTGTATATTGTATTGCAGCAAGATATAGGACGAAAATTTGTCAACCTCGTAGGATTAGCAACTTTAGGGATAAGGGAAATGAATGTAGCATTCATTTCTTTAAGCATTATACGAGTCTGAAAGAAGGAGCTAACAGCTTTGATTTTATCTTCCCCCACTATATGCCACATTCTTTTGAAGAAACCTGCGTTGAAGCCATCCGGACCAGGGGCTTTGTTGTTTTTCAAACTAAACATAGCATGCTTAATCTCCTCCCTTGTTACTTCTTGTGCTAGTACATGATGTTGTGTCGAAGACAGTTTGCAGTTAATTGCCGATCGCATCACTTCCTCATTCAAGACCCTAGGCATCTGTTTCACTCCCAACACACGCTGGAAGTATGCGTTACTTCTGATTTGACTGCCTCGTGTCCTTCAACGACTTCCCCATCCTCTCTTATAATGGAGAGAAGCTTATTTCGATTATGTCTTCAATTTATTGATTTGTGGAAGTAGCTAGTATTCTGATCCCCCAAGCTAAGCCATTGTATCCTTGCCTTTTGTTTGAAAAAACTCTCTTCCTCCCCGACGGTAGAAGCATAGTTACGAACAACATCTCTTTCTTGCATGTGTAAAGTTGGATTCTCAAGCGCTGTATGCAGCTCCTGTTGAGCCTTGTCCATTTGATCTTTTGCATCTTTGACTCTATCTGAAATATTGGAGAAGTGAGTCTTATTGAAATGTTTAAGTTCTTGCTTTAGCTTCTTTAGTTTGCAACACAACTGATACATTGGACAACCCCCCGAATGTTGATCCCATACTTTCTTCACCAAGGGCATGAACTCGTCATGATCCATCCACATATCGAAGAATATGAATGGTTTCTTTATGTTCTAAACATTGCCAGTAACCTTTACCACCATGGGAGAATGATGTGACATACCAACAGGCAAGAATCTCGCTTCTGACAATGGGAAGTGTAGATTCCACTTCTCATTCACAAGCACTCTATCTAGCTTCCGCATAATCAGATTCTCAATACATTGGTTCGTCCATGTATAATGCATACTAGAATACCGAAGATCATCCACTTTCGCATCTCAAATACATGTTTCCAACCTGTCCATCTGACCATCCCACGTAGTAGACCCTCCTGACCTTTCTAATGGGTTGCGGATAGCATTAAAGTCACCCATAAGAATCCATGGGGTTAACTCCCATTCAGCATTACGACTCACTATATCAGACCATAATGTCTCACGTAAGGATGCATTATTGTCTCCATAAATGATTGAAGTATTAAAACAAATATTGGTAGCTAATATAGTGACAGAAACATGGATAGCCTGGTTTGACATACCGCAGACATCCACCTTCACCACATCAGCATTCCAACAAACCCAAATACGACCACGAGAAGAGAAATCATAATTGTACAAGAAGAACCAACTACGTAGAAGAAGATTAGAAATATTATCTTTATTCTTTTCTCTAACCCGAGTTTCAACCAAACCAAAAAAAACCATCATCTCTTGATGGATTAGCCGACGCAATTCTGAATGCTTTATGGGGTCATTCAAACCTCTAACATTCCAACATCCAATCATCATAAGAAAACAGAGAGAGGAGTACAAACAGCAACATAAAGGTTACCTTGACATGCCACCCCGCGGGGAACCAGATTTCTTATTCTTCTTTGAACCCTTTTTCTTTTTCTCCAAAGAGTCGCCAGCCTTAATAGCTGACTGATTAACAGTTTTTTCATCGGTGGAATTCGGAGTTTGTGGACTTGTCGGGATCAGTGACATCGGCTCCTTCTCATTTCGTTCTCCATTTATATCACCTCCCATTGCTGTAACATCAACATTCAGCTCATGACTAATAGTAGAGAGAACCTGGTTCACGGTTGCACAAGCATCTGTATTGGAGACGACTAAACTTTGATCTAAAGCAGTACATGTAGCCCCTTCCTCCTGCTCCATGTCTCTCAAAACATGAGGAGAGGTGGGAGTGTTGTCTTCATCATTGCACACATCTGATGTCACATGCTCATTACAATCAGATGTATGTATCCCAGATGTTGAGAAAACATTCTCATTCTCATTCTCATTCTCATTCTTATGCGCTTTAGATGCACACGAACCATTCTCACCACTTACATAACCCTTATTTCGTTTAACAACTACCTGCCATTGAAACTGATTCTGTTTGTTATCCGCAGATTTAGAGATCACAACTCCTACTTTCCTCGCACCCTCTGCCACCATTATAGGATGAGCAACTTTTTAGTAGTACATATCGCTGTGGTGTGTCCAAAGATGTTGCAGTTATTGCACCTTGACGGTATCCATTCATAATCAGCTGAGCTTGTTACGAATACCCCATTTGGACAGTGAAGGTCGTATTCCTTAACTATTAGAATGAGTAGAATGATGCCACAAAGCCAGTTAATCTTCGATAAGTCAGATTCAGTTCGTTCAAGAACTGAATAATGCAAGAATCACTCTCACACGTTAAAACTGAAAAATTCAGAATAATTTTCATCAAAGCTGCCGAAATTTTGGCCTACATGAGTTTAAATAGTTCTTGAAAAGTTAACCCTTGTTAGTAAACTAAATTTGTGTACTGCTAAGCATGCTAAACCATATAGATTGCAATGGTTGAATGATAGTGGTGAGGTGAAAATGACTAAACAGGTTGTGGTTCCATTTTCGATGGGGAAATATGTTGATGAAGTTCTGTGCGATGTGGTACCAATGCAAGCAAGTCACATCTTGTTGGGAAGACCATGGCAATATGATAAGAAGGCAATTCATGATGGGGTTAAAAATAGATATACCATTGTAAAAGATGGTAAAACCATCACTCTTGTACCTCTTACACCCAAACAGGTGTATGATGATCAAATAAAGCTAAAAAGTGAGCATGAGGCGATTGGGAAAGAAAATCAAGGTGAGGAACAAGGGGAGAGAAGAACATCAGATTCGGCTAGAACCCAAACCACCACAACCCATTCGGCCACCCATCCAAACACAAGCAAATATTCGGCCAACACTCCAAACAAATCAAACCATTCGACCACAACTCAAAAACACCCAAATTTGGCCGAGAGTGGAGGTAAGACAAGAGGAGTGAAGAAAGTCAGTAAGTGTGATGAGGATTGTGTGGAAAAACTAAAGAAACGACCCAATTTTTATGCTAGAGAGGGTGAGGTCAGATCTGCATTTTTCACAAACAAGCCAATGATTTTACTTGTGTACAAAGAGGCTTACTTTAATACTAATGATCTTGATCATATTGTGCCTAGTGTTGCTATTTCTTTGTTGCAGGAGTTTGATAATGTGTTCCCCAACGATACTCCTAGCGGATTACCACCATTGAGGGGGATAGAGCATCAGATTGATTTCGTACCCGAAGCTTCAATTCCTAACCAACCAGCTTATAGAAGCAATCCCGAGGAAACAAAGGAGCTTCAAAGGCAAGTTGATGAGCTGATGGAAAAGGGCTACATTCATGAGAGTATGAGCCCATGTGCTGTACCCGTGCTACTTGTGCCAAAGAAGGATGGAACATGGAGGATGTGTGTTGATTGTTGAGCCATCAACAACATAACGGTAAAGTATAGACATCCCATTCCTAGGCTTGATGACATGTTAGATGAGTTACATGGATCCTGTATTTTCTCTAAAATTGACTTGAAAAGCGGGTACCATCAAATTAGGATGAAAAAAGGTGATGAGTGGAAAACAACATTTAAGACTAAGCATGGTTTGTATGAATGATTAGTAATGCCGTTTGGACTTACAAATGCACCTAGTACGTTTATGCGTTTAATGAATCAGGTGTTGCGTGCATTCATAGGTAAGTTCGTGGTTGTGTATTTTGATGACATTTTGATATATAGCAAGAACTTAACTAAGCATCTTGATCATTTGCGTAATGTACTTAGTGTGTTGCGTAGTGAGAAATTGTATGCTAACCTTAAAAAGTGTGCCTTTTGCATGGAGAAAATTGTGTTTCTTGGCTATGTTGTAACTGCACAGGGTATCGAGATGGATGAGGAGAAAGTTAAGGCCATCCGGGATTGGCCTACACCCAAATCGGTAAGTGAGGTGAGTTTTCATGGGTTAGCTAGTTTTTACAGGCGTTTTGTGAAAGATTTCAGCACAATAGCTGCGCCCTTGAATGAAGTTGTTAAAAAGTCAGTTGGGTTTTAGATGGGGGGAGGAACAAGAGTTGGTTTTTTGTTTTTTTGAAAAGACAAATTAATGTTCTGCACCTGTTTTTGGCTTTACCTGACTTTACGAAAGCATTTGAAATAGAATGTGATGCGTCTGGAATAGGAATAGGTGCTATTTTGATGCAGGATCGGAGACCTATTGCGTATTTCAGTGAGAAGTTAAGTGGAGCGACCTTGAACTATCCCACTTACGACAAAGAACTGTATGCTTTGGTAAGAGCACTTGAGACATGGCAGCATTACTTGTGGCCAAAAGAGTTCGTAATCCATTCAGATCATGAGTCCTTGAAACATTTAAAAGGACAAGGTAAGTTGAATAGGAGACATGCAAAATGGGTTGAATTCATTGAAACTTTTCCTTACGTAATCAAGTATAAGCAAGGGAAACAGAACATCGTAGCTGATGCACTCTCGCACAGGTATGTTCTTTTACACACCATGAATACTAGATTGTTAGGTTTTGAATATGTGAAGGAATTGTATGATAATGATTCTGACTTTGCTAAGATTTATAATGCATGTGGACATTCGGCTTGTGGTAAGTTTTATTTGATGGATGGTTATTTGTTCAAAGAGAATAGATTGTGTGTTCCTGCTAGTTCTTTGCGTGAATTGCTTGTTCGTGAAGCACATGGGGGCGGTTTAATGGGTTACTTTGGGGTCGCAAAAACCTTGGATGTATTGCATGAGCATTTTCTATTGGCCCAAAGATGAAAAGAGATGTGCAACGAATTTGTAAACAGTGCATTGCTTGTAGAAAGGCAAAATCTAGAGTACAACCGCATGGACTATATACACCATTACCTGTGCCTACTGAACCTTGGGTAGATATCTCTATGGACTTTGTTTTAGGTTTACCTAGGTCAAAGAAAGGTAGAGACTATTTTTGTTGTGGTTGATAGGTTTTCTAAAATGGCGCATTTCATTGCATGCCATAAAACAGATGATGCATCTCATATCGCAGACTTGTTCTTTAGGGAGATTGTACGTTTGCATGGCATTCCTAAGAGTATAGTGTCAGATCGTGATGTTAAGTTCCTTAGCTAATTTTGGAAGACCTTATGGGGAAAGTTGGGAACTAAACTCTTATTTTCGACAACATGTCATCCTCAAACAGATGGACAAACTGAGGTAGTGAATAGAACATTATCCCAACTTTTACATGTTGTAATTCAAAAGAATTTGAAAAGTTGGGAAGAATGTTTTTCTTTTGTTGAGTTTGCTTATAATAGAACTGTGCATTCGACTACTACTTTTTCTCCTTTTGAAATTGTTTATGGTTTTAATCCACTAACTCCTATGAACTTAATTCCTTTATGTTTTGAAGAAAGGGTAAGTTTAGATGGTGAACAGAAGGCAAAGATGGTGAAAGAACTCCATGAGGGAGTTCGACTACAAATAGAGAAAAAGAACAGACTTTACGTTTCTAAAGCAAATAAGGGACGTAAACTGGTTGTTTTCCAACCCGGTGATTGGGTATGGGTGCACATGCGTAAGGAACGATTTCCTACCCAAAGGAAATCAAAATTACAGCCTCGTGGTGATGGTCCATTTCAGGTTTTAGAGAGAATTAATTACAATGCATACAAAATTGACCTTCCAGGTGAGTATAATGTTAGTGCTACCTTTAATGTTGTTGATCTTACATTGTTTGACACAGATTTTGATTCGAGGTCGAATCCTTTCGAGGAGAGAGGGGATGATGCGGACCAGCCCAGAAACACCATTAAGGACCCATTACATGTACCAAATGGACCAATGACTCGGTCCAAGACAAAGACATTGAAAGACGCATTGAATGCATTGGTTTTGAAGGTTTCCACCAAGTCAGAATTGGAAGGTCCATTGGAGTATCAAGAGGAGATCCTAGTACATCTTATCCATGTGCAAGAGGGGCCCAATACAACCTTATTTGGGCCATGAGATGAGGACAGCAAAGGAAACAAAAGAATCCTACTACAACTTGGAAACAACATGGTGGCTACCTTTTCCTTTTGTTTCTAGGATCAAGGGGCTACATGTAAGGCTATAAATAAACCTTCAATCAGTTCTGTATTATTTTAGTTCATTCTCTTCTTCTCATGGCAGAACATGGATTTAATATTAGGGGCGTTATTTTATTTTGTTAGCTACAGCCCAAGGCTTGTTTGGGCTTAATTAATACTTTGTTTTAAGCTAGGATCCAAGGCTTGTTTGGATTAAGTTATGGGCTTTTCATTTTAGGGTTTTTGGGCCAGTTTTGAGTGGACCTCATATAAGTCCACATAAGGGGTCCATTAGGGTTAACTTTTCAAGAACTATTTAAACTCATGTAGGCCAAAATTTTGGCAGCTTTAATGAATATTATTCTGAATTTTTTAGTTTTAACGTGTGAGAGTGATTCTTGCATTCTTCAGTTCTTGAACGAACTGAATCTGACTTATCGAAGATTAAGTGGCTTCGTGGCGTCATTCTACTCATTCCAATATTATTAGTGCCTTGGGGCAGGTTTCCATTGTTTCACACTCCTATCAGACCTATTTCAGTTTTCCGGGATCAGATCTCAATATTGATTGTGGGTTGCGTGACCACGTGATCATGAGGTTCGCATCACTTCTTGTCCCCCCTATCTGTGTCATGCATTCATTCACCAAGGGAGAGGGAACAGAGGAGGATTGTAGATCAACGATGCGAAAAACTAAGCCATGTTTGGGGGGGCTTTAGAACGAGAAGTTGATAAGTGTAGAAGATTATTCTATGATCTTCAAGCTTCATGGGAAAAAGAGGTACAACGCCAAAAGGATTAAAGACGAAGGAGAGTCGTTGTGGTTATCATTCAAAAGAATGTACGCAAGTGGTTAGTACGGCGTGCTTATTTGAAATTCTTGTCAGTCACTGCTTCTAATATTACAGTGTTGTTGGAGAAAGGTTGTTAGCAATGAGGGGATTCCGAAGGCTTATTAAACAAAAGGCTACTGAAGTCGCTACTAATCCTATTCAAGATTCCAGGGCGAATCTTCTTGAAGAGGGAGGGAATGATACGGTTCAGCCCTGTGATACGACCTAAGCAAGGCCAGACTCGGATTTTGGCGTGAAAAGCGCAACAGTCCAGGTTTACAGCAACAGTCATAATTCTCAATCCGATCGTTGGATCAGGCTAATACTTTATGTGGACTCTCCAAACATGTTTTACTACCTTGGGCTAAACATTCAGGTCGATCGGAGTTCGGGAAGGCACTGCAATACCGGTCAACAGAGGATGTGCAAATTTTGTTATTTACTTCCATTCGACTTGTGGACTTCCTATTTTGTTAGGATTCTTTTCCTACAAGGATGTGACAGCTGGTTTTGGGAATTTCCTAGCTCCACAATGAGCTGCAATATAATCTACAAGTGTGGCAGTGATTCATTAATGTTCCAAAATCCTTTTCTTATAAGGATTCCTTATTCATCCTAGCTACACAAGGAAAGAAGGGCTAGTGGTATTTACTGACAGATTAGTTATTTTTATTATTTTCTTTCATGTTTGGGCTTAATTAAAACTTTGTTTTGAGCTAGGGTCCGAGGCTTGTTTGGATCAGGTTATGGGCTTTTTAGTTTAGGGTGTTGGGCCAGTTTTGAGCGGACATCATATAAGTCCACATAAGGGGTCCATTGGGGTTAATTCTTCAGGGACTATTTAAACCCATGTAAGCTAAAATTTCAGCAGCTTCGATGATCATTATTCTGAATTTTTCAGTTTCAATGTGTGAGAGCGATTCTTGCATTCTTCAGTTCTTGAACGAACTGAATCTGACTTATCAAAGATTAACTGGCTTCGTGGCGTCATTCTACTCATTCTGATAGTGTCGGTGCCTTGGGGCAGGTTTCCATTGTGTCACACTCCTACCAAGCCTATTTCGGATTTCCGGGGTCAGATCTCAATCTTGATCGTGGGTTGCGTAGCCACGAGGTTCGCATCAAGGGGGATTAGTTGAAATTTGAAGCATCATCGGAATGAGTAGAATGATGCCACGAACCTATTTCGGCTTTCTGGGGTCAGATCTCAATCTTGATTGTGGGTTGCGTGATCACGAGGTTCGCATCACACTAGTACATCTTATCCATGTGCAAGAGTGGTCCAATACAACCTTATTTGGGCCATGAAGTGAGGAGAGCAAAGGAAACAAAAGAATCCTACTACAACTTGGAAACAACATGGTGGCTACCCTTTTGTTTCTAGGATTAAGGGGCTGCATGGAAGGCTATAAATAAGCCTTTAATCAGTTCTGTAAAATTTTAGTTCATTCTCTTCTTCTCATGGCAGAACATGGATTTAATATTAGGGGCTTTATTTTATTTTGGTTAGCTACAGCCCAAGGCTTGTTTGGGCTTAATTAATACTTTGTTTTAAGCTAGGATCCAAGGCTTGTTTGGATTAAGTTATGGGCTTCTTAGATTAGGGTTTTAGGCCAGTTTTGAGTGGACCTCATATAAGTCCATATAAGGGGTCCATTAGGGTTAATTCTTCAGGAACTATTTAAACTCATGTAAGCCAAAATTTCGACAGCTTTGATGATTATTATTCTGAATTTTTCAGTTTTAATGTGTGAGAGTGATTCTTGCATTCTTCACTTCTTGAACAAACTGAATCTGACGTATCAAAGATTAACTGGCTTCGTGGCCTCATTCTACTCATTCCAATAGTGTTGGTGCCTTGGGGCAGGTTTCCATTGTGTCACACTCCTATCAGACCTATTTCAGCTTTCCGGGATCAGATCTCAATCTTGATTGTGGGTTGGGTGACCACGTGATCATGAGATTCGCATCAACCTAGTACATCTTATCCATGTGAAAGAGGGGTCCAATACAACCTTATTGGGCCATGAAGTGAGGACAGCAAAGGAAACAAAAGAATCCTACTACAACTTGGAAACAACATGGGTGGCTACCTTTTCCTTTTGTTTCTAGGATTAAGAGGCTGCATGGAAGGCTATAAAAAAGCCTTGAATCAGTTCTATAATATTTTACTTCATTCTCTTCTTCTTATAGCAGAACAAGGATTTAATATTAGGGGCTTTATTTTTATTTTGATAGCTACAACCCAAGGCTTGTTTGGGCTTAATTAAAACTTTGTTTTCAGCTAGGATCCAAGGCTTGTTTGGATTAAGTTATGGGCTTTTCAGTTTAGGGTCTTGGGCCAGTTTTGAGTGGACCTCATATAAGTCCATATAAGGGGTCCACTAGAGTTAACTTTTCAAGAACAATTTAAACTCATGGAAGCTAAAATTTTGGCAGCTTTGATGATTATTACTTCTGAATTTTTCAGTTTTAACGTGTGAGAGTGATTCTTGCATTCTTCAGTTCTTGAACGAACTGAATCTGACTTATCGAAGATTAACTGGCTTCATGGCGTCTTCTTAAAGAGGGAGGGAATGATATGGTTCACCCTTGTGATACGACCTTAGTAAGGTCAAATTCGGATTTTGGCGTAAAAAGCGCAACAGTCCAAGTTTACGGCAACAATCATAATTTTCAATCCGACTGTTAGATCGGAGTAATATTTTATGTGGACTCTCCAAACATGTTTGCCTACCTTGTGTCAAAAATTCAGGATTCATTTATGTTTCAGAATCCTTTTCTTATAAGGATTCCTTTTTCATCCTAGCTACACAAGGAAAGAAGGGTTGGTGGTAATTAATGACAAATTAGTTATTTTTATTATTTTCTTTAATGTTTGGGCTTAATTAAAACTTTTTTTTGAGTTAGGGTCCAAAGCTTGTTTGGATCAAGTTATTGGCTTTTTAGTTTAGGGTTTTTGGGTCAGTTTTGTATGGGTCAGTTCAATCCACAAGGGTAGATCCATTAGGGTTCCTTTTAATAACTATATAAACACATGTAACCAAAATTTCGGTAGCTTTGATGATTTTTACTTCTAAAGTTTTCAATTTTAACGTGTGAGAGTGATTCTTGCATTCTTCAGTTCTTGAACGAATTGAAATCTAATTTATCAAAGATTAACTAGCTTCGTGGCATCATTCTACTCGTTCCAATAGTGTTGGTGCCTTGGGGCAGGTTTCCATTATGTCACACTCCTATCAGATCACGTGATCACAAGGTTTGCATCAACATCATTTATTTGAGTCTTCATTATGTTATTTTGGTATTTCCTAGACTTGGAGGGTTTTTTCGAGTATATAATGATGTTTCAGACCATGTATTGGGATTTGTGGCAATAATATTAAGCTTTCCAACTTTTCATTTAGAGAATTTTCCTTCCTTGTTTCTTCCATTTCAGAATTGGTTGAAGAATAAATCACACTTATCACTCTTAATCACAAAGAGTGGGGGCGTCTTTATCCTGATTGGAATTTCGTTGTGGTTGTCTCTAACTTTTAAAGAGTTTTATTCAGACTTTATCCCTCAATTCCATTATAAATGACATAATTTTCAACCTAAAACACCATAAGAAAAAACCATACAATAAAACCTACCTTCCTTCAATATTCACATCATATTGTTGTTTGTTTGGGTTAGGAAGCTAAGGCAGATCAGTGAGGTCATTCAAATATGATTGGGTAAGGGAATCATTCAAATTATTCTTCTACACAAGCCATGACATAAGCACCAACCCCTCTTCTCATCTAGCGAGTGGATAACATTAAATCACCCATAAGAATCCAGGAATTGATCCCTAAACCTAGCTTCGCCTAACAATATCATACCATTAAAGCCTCCCATTTCCAAGGTCTGTTATATCCGTAAACAATGGAATCATTGAAGATCAATATTGGTACCCACTATAAAACACTAACATGAATAATTTTATCCGAACTACCAAAATATGAACCTTCACCTCATTTGGATCCCAAACAAATCCAATTCGACACCACTAGCAAATTCATAATCAAGCAAAGACTAGTTATTTGATTCTCTAACCGAGTTTCAACTAACCTAAAAAGGATGAGGCGATGCAGTTTTGAATGCTTTAAGGATCATTCAATTTTCATGGGAAGAAAATAAAAAGTTGGAAACAAACAACACAATCAACCTTGACTTAGCCCCTCGTAAAGGGCTAGAACTTCCTTTTCTTTTTGCTTTGAACTTTGGCGAACTCTTTTTCCTTTTTTCTCTAGAGTCTTAAGGCCTTAACTGCTAAGAGATTAACTTCTTTATTAATGATCAAGTTTGATGGAATTTGAAATGATGGACTCATAGCCTCTGAAAACTCCTAATCACTACACTTTTCATTTGAACCAGTTGGTGTAGGGGCAACACCTTACTCCGCTTGGACTCTATTTACATAATGTATGGTCAAGGGAGTCTGGAAAGGAATCTCGTGAATGGTTTCACAAATGGCCATGTGAAAGAAATTATTATCAATTCAGCACCTAAAGTCCTGTGCCCCTTCACTTAATCACCACTGGGAATATTTGATATTAGAGGTCAACATTGAGGACCGCAACACCATACCATCACCATTCTCTTTAAAGTTTTTCCTTTTGTTTCACACTTCTTGCAAATTAAACTGATTTTGCTTGCCAATGTGTTGAACTAGTACCCATAAACACCATGCTTAAGGTCTCTTCTGCCTTAGGATGTTTCTCATTATTATTGGGACAAGTTGCTAGAGTATGGCCAATAACATTCCAACCACTACACTTGGATGGAAAGCCAACTCATACTCGAGACCAAAATAGCAATTAGCATACCATTTTGGACAGACAGGATCAAATTCCCTAATCAACATCTTCGAATCATCTATCTCAATACATATTGTTGCGTAATTCAACCTTTTTGCACATTAGGATTGTGAGGTTAGCGTGAATAGGGATCCCTATAGCACTAGCAATTACTTCAGCCCTTAGTGGGTCCAATATTCTAATAGGACCATTTTGAAGTTTAAACCCAAATCAGAAGAACTTTAGCTAAATCATCTTTAGAAATTGCATGTTTAGGCTGCCAATGTTTGAGCACTAAGTGGTCCTATTTGCCATGTGCCATGAGGCTCTTTCTAAAACAGCAGCAAGCACAATCAATGACACAAAGAGAAGAGAAAAAAAACCATTGTCCGAGGATAGAACTTCTGTAACCCAGATAACCCCCAAATTCTGTCGGTTATAGAATTAACCACCGGGAAAGGAACTTTTTGGCCTACAAAATGTCCAACAAGGGTTGATTGCCAAAGGTTACAACCTTCTTCAAACATGTCCCGAGGAGAATTTACTATTACAAGTCCAGATCTAGAGTTGGGGGTGAGAAATTGCAGGCTTTCTATTTAGGCTTTTAGTAACGTCAAATCTAACTACACCCTTAACAGCCTTTAGAAAGTTTAAATCTCCACTGTTAAGACTGCTGGACATAAGTAGTGCCATGCTGAGCATGTTGTTGCTTTTCACAAGAATTACTTAATAGAGTAAGAGGTGGCGTGACAACCTGCAAAGCTGGTGGCTTTCCTAAAGCTTTCTTACCAAGGGAACTATCCATACTGCATTTGAAATTCCCCCTGGTGAGTCCCCACTTTTCCTAAAGTCATCATCTCACCCAAGCCTACTTTATTCAAGTTATTTCCTAGAATTACGTTACCTCCGAAGATTCAATCCTGCATTAGTATCTCTTATTTAAGCAGAATATCGAGAGAGCATTTCACCATGGCTTTGAAGCTCTCCTTAAGTTGAAACCCTCAAGGTCTGTCACCATTCTAGTTTGACTACCCCCTATTTCACTTGGCTATCTGTTGTTTCTGATCAAATGGGCTCGACACCATTTTGAGAGCTCTAAGTATGGGGAAAGAAACATGCATCTTACGCCTTTTGATAACAAATACAGGCAATGAAACATATAATTTGGATTTTGATGTAAATGCACAACTGCTATTTACAACAATGGTTAAAATTCTTTTCCGACGTTAATTAGGTTGAACTTTTTATATGAAGTCTTAGACAGGTTTCCTACCTTGGTAAAATTTTAGTAATCGAAGTTTTGAAACGCATTACAAACTGGTCAAGATAGTGTTCAAATTTTGATTATTAAAACTTTCGTTTTGACTTGTGGACTTTTATTAGCTAGAATTCTTTTTCTACAAGGATGTGACAACTTATTTTTGGGGAATCTCCCTAGCTCTACAAGTATCTTAAATAGGTTTAACATACATAATTTCCAAAGTGTGGATGGGATTCATAAATGTTTCAGAATTCTTTTTTACAGGATTCCTTATTCATCCCTAACCTACAATAAGGAAAGAAGACTTCAATTAATTCTACCTTCTATCAAGATTTTCTAGTCTATTTGGGAGACTTCTTAAGGTGACAAATATGATCCTATCAAAATATTTAGGATATTAAATTCGGGATTTATTATTGTTAATTATATCTTTTTTAGTTTAGGTTAATTATAAGTGGGGCATCATATAAGTTCCACATAAGGGGTCCATTAGAAGTTTGTTTTTAGTCTAGAGTTAAATATAAATAAAGGATAACCCAGATATGTAAGTTAGACAACATTCCAAGTTAATAAAAATCTTCTTATTTGCCTGCACTTGTTTGTGAGTCGTATGGAGGCATACCTCTCCTTTCCTTGGTTATCTAAAGAATTGAAAAATGACTTATCGCAATAACAACTGACTTCATGGCGTCACATTGCTTATTACTTCTCTTTCATGAATCAATATTCGTTGGGTGGGAATTTTCCATTTTTAAAATACTAGTTGGCGTAGGTACAAGTTTCTTAGGTCATATTCCTATCAACCTATTTACTTGGCCTTTCCATGAATTTGGCTGTGCTCTTTGCTGTGAGTTGAACCGCGTGCATCATGAGGTTTGCATCATTTTGGTTCAGAGCTCTGATCCATTAATCAAGGCTTATTCTTGTCCAAAATATATTAGTAGGCCATAAAAAAAGAGAAAAGTAAAAAAATCACTTCAAAAAGATGTTTATGGGTTTGGCCGATATAAATAACTAACCAAGGGACAAACTGCGATCAAAATCAGATTCAGATAAGTTCAAATATTGAAAAACTATAAATTACCCGGTCCATCATCAAAGCTAACATATTAATTTGGGTCAAATTGGATCATCGTTTGCCTTTTTTTTGTTACAATTTCAAGTCTGATTCAATAACGTTTTTTAAGTAAGTATATCAAACTCTAGGTCATTTAGTATTCTATCTAAATTTGCCGGTTTGAAATAGCACTATAACTAAAATGGCTAGGTCAAGTGGACATCAATTTACTTTAGGTTCCAGATTCGGATTTACTTGTCCAAAAAAAATGTGTCATTGATATGATCTGGGTATTGGAAGAAAACAATTAAATTTGGTTCTGACGGACAAATGGCACATTGCCAGTTTTCAATGGATAGTAACAATTCTCAATCCAACCATTGGATTGGGCTTCAAAGTTTACATGGAGTTGCCAGCTAGGTTGTCTACCTTAGGTTAAAACTTTTAGGTTAATCGAGTCAAGAAAAGCATCATTCAATAGCTTGTCGACAAGCAGGCTACACAAACAAAGATTTATTTATTTACTTTCTTTTGACTTATGACCTCTTTATTTGGCTTAGGATTCTTTTCCCTACAAAGGCGCCTTGTGCAGCTTGAATTTGGAAATATCCCTAGCTCTACAATGGATCTAATTAATAGGGCTTGCCAACATAGTTTTCCCAAGTGCGGCATGGATTTATATAAAATGTTTTCAGAATTCTTTTCTTACAAAGGATTCACTTATTCATCCTTCCTACACACAAGGAAAATAAGATTCTCCTATGTTATTATATGGGCAGACTTCTTATAAGGGGCACACAAATCTCGATCCTATCATATCTAGGATATTAAATTCAGATTTATTATTGTTATTATTATATTTCTTCTTAAGATTTAGGGTTTATCTTTATATTAATTTGCGGTTTAATTGTAAGTGGCCATCATATTAAGCTCTTACATAATGGGGTCCATTACCCTTATTTTAGTTTGGAAGTAACTATATATAAGGGCATAAACCCCAACATGTAATGGTTAGGCAAAATTTAGATTAATAAAACTTCTTGTTTTGCACAACTTGTTGTGTGTGTCTGTGTGGCAGATAATGCTCCATTTATTAGTTGTCTAAAGAACTAAAAATGATGTTATCAAAGAGCAAATGGCTTTTTGGATTGGCGTCCCATCCTCAATACTTCTCATTCGCGAAGTCTAATATTCATTTTTGGTGCGGGTGGTTTTGCCAATTTTCAATAGTGTTGGTTGCCATTAGGTACATGTGTATTCTTTGTGTCACACTCGTATCAAACTTGATTTACTTGGCTTTCCGGAAAATTGGTGTCCTTTGTGCGTGGGTGCGTGGGTTGCGTTTGACCACTCGTTGATCAACTTTTTTTTCTTTGATTTTTAAACCTTGAACAAATAAGAAAAAAAAAAAATTCACCCCTTTATTGCTGATTTAATTACTTTCCTTCCTAGGCTAGGAAAAACTTTAAATAATCCTTCCCTCACGTTCTAGTTTTAGCACTTCCACACTTTGCTAAAACATTTGAAATAGAGTGTGATGCTTTCGGAGTTGAAATTGGTGCTGATTTAATGCAAGAAAAGAGGCCAATTGCATTCTTAAAGTGAAAAGTTAAATTGGAGCATGTTTGAAACTACTCTATTTACGACAAGTAGTTCTATGCTTTGATCCGGCTCTCGAGGTATGACAACACCACTTGTTGCCTAAAGAGTTTGTTATACATACTGATCATGAAATTGGTGCTGATTTGATGCAAGAAAAGAGGCCGATTGCATTCTTCAGTGAAAAGTTAAATGGAGCATGTATGAACTTGATGCGAACCTTGTGATCACGTGGTCACGCAACCCACAATCAAGATTAAGATCTGATCCCGGAAAGCTGAAACAAGTTTGATAGGAGTATGACACAATGGAAACCTGCCCCAAGGCACCAACACTATTGGAATGAGTAGAATGACGCCACGAAGCCAGTTAATCTTCGATAAGTCAGATTCAGTTTGTTCAAGAACTGAAGAATGCAAGAATCACTCTCACACGTTAAAACTGAAAAATTTAGAATAATGATCATCAAAGCTGCTAAAATTTTGGCTTACATGAGTTTAAATAGTTCTTGAAAAAATTAACCCTAATGACCCTTATTGGACTTATATGAGGTCCACTCAAAACTAGCCCAAAACCCGAAACTGAAAAGCCTAAAGAGTTTTAATTACGAGGTATGGCAACACCACTTGTTGCCTAAAGAGTTTGTATACATACTGATCATGAATCCTTTGAAGTATCTTAAAGGGGCAAAGCAAAGCTGATCGAAGACATGCTAAATGGGTGGAGTTTATAGAGTCATAAAGTACAAGAAAGGGCAAGTTAATGTGGTTGATGATGCTCTTTCTAGGAGGTATGGATAGATCTCTATGTTGAATGTAAGGCTGGTGGGTTTTGAACAAGTGAAGGATAAATATGCTATGACTCCTACTTTGCTCAATGTGATTGTCAATGTGCAAAGGGATCTTGTGATGGGTTCTTATGCATGAAGGTTACCTGTTCAAAATGGTAGAATGTGTATTCCTTCAGGTCATTATGTGAGTTGCTTGTGCGAGAGGCTCATAGCGGGTGGTCTTAATGGTCATTTTAAGGAGAAGAAGACTTATAAGCTGCTGAAGGAACAATTTTTTTTTTTTGGCCTAGCATGTTACGGGATGTGTACAAGGTGATTGAAAAATGTTTTATTTGCAAGAAAGCTAAGGGTAAAGAGAATGCATATGGCCATGGATGGACATTAACATGGACTTTGTACTTGGGTTACCACAAACACAATGTAGGAAGGATTCAGTAATGTTTGTGGTTGATTGATTCTTCAAAATGTCCCATTTCATGCCTTGAAACAAAACTGATGATGTAGTAATATTGCTGATTTGTTTTTTTTAAGAAATTATACATTTGCATGGAGTTTCTAAAAGCATTATCTCTGATCATGATACAAAGTTCTTGAGCCACTTTTGGAAGACTCTTTGGAGGAAGCTTGGAATAAAGTTACTTTTAGCACGACATGTCATCCACAAACTTTATCTTCTTTGTTACGGGCTGTTATACATAAGAATTTGAAGAGTTAGGATACTTGTTTGCCTATTGTGAAGTTTGCATATAATTGTAGTGTGCATGGGGCTACAAAAATTTCACAATTTCAGGTTGTGTATAGCTTTAATCCTTGTGTTCCTATTGATCTTGTTCCTATTCCAATTGATGATAGGACATCTATGGATGGAATAAGAAAGGCATAATTGATGAAGAAACTCCATGAAAAGATTCGATCTCATATTGAGGAGAAGACAACAAAGTATGCCAAGTGATGAGAACCTCGTGATCACACAACATCAGGTTAAACATTGCATTCAGTCAATCAGACAATGTAGGGAGTAGTTCCTCTCCAAATTTTTTTACAATGATGTACCCATTTGTTAAAGCTTTGGAAATGACCTCAAAAACTTGATTGCCTCCTAAAAATGCAGCTATTGACACCCCCCATTAACCCAAGGTTGCCTCCCCCATACACCAAATGAATCTTTTTCTCAGCTAGTACCTGACCAAAATGATTTGTTGATTCTAAAAACTCGTTTTCTTTTCCAGTACTAGATCCACCAAAAACACAAATATTTTTTATGTGATGAATTGGGGATTCTAAAGCTCAGATCCTTAGCATGGCCGAAGATGAAGCACATCATCGGAGATGGAATGACAACCTCTCTATGGTTTTGACAATTGCATCCTCCACAGCCCACTTGTTGATACTTACGGTGAAAGATTCATCTATGATTCAGGTATGGAACATAATGCGAGAGTGAACGTGCTGATTAATAACTTAGAATGGAGAATTCTTATCACTCATGCTCTTGGCTGGCACCCCATTATAGATGCTATTCCTTCCACCTCTACTCCTAAGGGGCAAAAAGATGAGATTGTTTGGTTGGATTCGCCAAATCAGAGTTTCTCGGTCAAAGAAGTGTGGGAGCAACTAAGAATTCATCATCAAATGGTTGATTGGCATGACATTGTGTGGTTCAAAAATGTTGTCCCAAGACATGCATTTCTTCTATGGGTGGCTATCCAACGGAAACTCTCAACGCAGGATAGACTTCATCGGTTTGGTATACATGGTCCCAATAGGTGCTCACTCTGTCTCCGCAACAATGAAGATCACAACCACTTGTTCTTTGAATGCTCCTATACGAAAGCATTATGGTGGAATGTTTGTGACAAATGCGACATTTCAAGAATGAAAAAAAGCTTGGATGAATGGATTCGATGGGCCACTGTCACTTGGCATGGCAAAAGTTTCGTGAACTTTTCTCATAAACTAGGTTTCGCAGCTACAGTGTATTGTATCTGGCAAGAACGGAACGCAAGGATCTTTGCAGATGTGTCTAAAACTTCGAATTTGGTTTTTGATCAAATCGAATGTATCATTCATGATAAGCTTGTTTTAATGAGGAACATTCAACAAACAGATGAAAACATAAGGATCCAAAGACTTTGGAGGGTTAATAACATGGACTCTTAATTTGATGTTTACGTGGTTGTTTTTGTACCCCTAGCATATCTAGTTGGTCTAAGTTTTTGTTTTGTTACGTGGCTAGCCTGTAGCCATTTGTTGGTGATTCGAGGACGAATCATCTTGAAGAGAGAGGGAATGATACGATCCAGGAAAGGTTAAATTCGGATTTTGACGTAAAATGTGCAACTATCTAGTTTTACGGCAAGAGTTATAATTCTCAATCCTACCATTGGATCGGGCTGAACTTTTACGTGCAGTCTCCTGACATGTTGTCCTACCTTGGGTTAAAATATCATGTCAATCGGAGTTCAGCAAGGCATCCAAACACGGGTCAACAGAGGCTATACGGGTTTTGTTATTTACTTCCTTTTGACTTGTGGACTTTCTATTTGGCTAGGATTCTTTTCCTAAAAGGATGCGGCAGCTTATTTTGGAAATCTCCTAATTCTACAAAGATCTTTAATGGCCTGCAACATAGTTTCCAAGTGTGGCAAGGATTCATAAATGTTTTAGAATCCTTTTCTTACAATGATTCCTTATTCATCCTAGCTACAAAAAGGAAAGACAATTTCAGAACTAATTCAACCTTCAGATTTGATTCTCCTAGCTTATATAGGACTTCTAAAGGGCTACAAATCTGATCCTATCATATTTAGGATTTAAATTCAGATTTATTTATTTTATTGTTATTTTCAAACCTGATTTACTTGGCTTTCCGGGAATTGATGTCTTTGCATGTGGGTTGCGTGACCACGGGATCACGAGGTTCGCATCATTTGGTATCAGAGCTTGGCTCCATTAATCAGGTTATATCCTTCTGAAATTTTTGTTTCTTGTTGTTTCCGCAAAAAAAAAAATAATAGAAAAAAAAAATTCCTTAGCATCCAATTTCTTCTTCTCTTGATTTGGTATCATATCAGGAAAACAAAAAAAAAAGTTATTTCATTATGGTTCTTGACCAAAATATATCAGTGGCATAAAAAAAGAGAGAGAGAGAAAAAGAAAAAAAGAAAGAAAGAAAAAAAAAAATCATTCGTTTGTTTCTGACGCAGAAAAACTTAAACGAAGGAAAATTTGACCAAATCAACTCGGCATGAGCCTCAAATTTGATTCTATTATTACTGGGACCCTAATCGCACCACATATTGATTTTGGGGTCAATTGGATATCGTTTTCTTTGGGTTTCAAATTCGGGTCTAATTAGGTTTGATTCATAACGTTTTTGCGTAAGTCTATCAAACCTTATCGTAAATTGCTCAAATTTCATATTCTGTCTATTTGGGTTGGTAGAGTGCTATATCTGAAATTTCAACTCAATTGGACATCATTTACTATAGGTTCCAGATTTCGACTTAACTCGTTGTAAAAACGAGTCTGTTTTTGCGTCAACTTTTTAAAATTCGGATTCTTTCTATTGTTTTCGTTTCTTGCAGTTTATTTTCATCATATCCAACATATCTGGGTGTTGTTTCATTGTTTCTCATATCTTGTTTCTGTTTTTTATTCAAGTCTTCAAATTCGTTCATATTTCGAATAGACTCGATTGCTACTCGCGAGACTATCATCGCAAGTTTCGTTTTTGCTTTTTCTGGTTTTTATTGCTTCTTGAGTCAAATTATATATATATATATATATATATATATATATTTGGATTGCGCTACCAAGTTGGTTTTATTTGGTGTTGGTTTCAGTTTTGCAAGAAGCGTAAGAAGGTACTATCATGTTAGATCAAAACAACACACCGCGCCCTTCCCGATGGAGAACTTAAATTCCAAATGCAAGCCATGATGAAGATGATGGAAAGAATGAATTTCACGATGGGGAACGTGTGTGACAGACTTGAGAAGGTGGCAATACATGGTAACATGGCTTGAACATGTACCCAAGATGTGAGGAAGGTTTGGTTCTGAATTGAAATCAAAACCATGGCAGTAGGGCTGAAAGGCCAAAGTGGATGATTATGAGGATTTGTGAGGAGGACGTTTGATGATAATGGTGATGGTGGTTTTAAGGATGAGACTATAGGCTATCGGGAAGGTTTTCGGCAGCCTAGAAACCGAAGGGACTTCATGTATTTTTATGAGGTGTTATGGCAAAAGAAAAGGAGGATTCAAAAGCAGAGGTGGTATCAAAGGGACAGAAATAAAGAGATTAGTGTTCTAAAAAAAGAATCTAAGAGTCTATCTCGTATTCTCGGGGAGATGAACCAAGAACTTGATGTGTTAACGGCAGCAGTCAATGTGCAGCAAGCTTCAGAAAGAGAAGAGAAAAAATGTTGCAATGATGAAATACGAAAGAGAACGGTTGCTGTTTTCATCCAAAGTTGTTGGCGATGGTATTTGGCAAGAAAAGAACTCCAAAGGCTTCAAAATGAGGCTAAGGAATTGTCCATTCAACTTGTTGGTGATTCGAGGATGAATCATCTTAAAGAGAGAGGGAATGATACGATCCAGGAAAGGTTAAATTCGGATTTTGACATAAAATATGCAATTATCTAGTTTTACGGCAAAAGTTATAATTCTCAATCCTACCATTGGATCGGGCTGAACTTTTACGTGCAGTCTCCTGACATGTTGTCCTACCTTAGGTTAAAATATCATGTCAATCGGAGTTCAGCAAGGCATCCAAACACGGGTCAACAGAGGCTGTACGGGTTTTGTTATTTACTTCCTTTTGACTTGTGGACTTTCTATTTGGCTAGGATTCTTTTCCTAAAAGGATGCAGCAGCTTATTTTGGGAATCTCCTAATTCTACAAAGATCTTTAATGGCCTGCAACATAGTTTCCAAGTGTGGCAAGGATTCATAAATGTTTTAGAATCTTTTTCTTACAAGGATTCCTTATTCATCCTAGCTACAAAAAGGAAAGACAATTTTAGAACTAATTCGACCTTCAGATTTGATTCTCCTAGCTTATATAGGACTTCTAAAGGGCTCCAAATCTGATCCTATCATATTTAGGATTTTAAATTCGGATTTATTTATTTTATTGTTATTTTCTTCTTAGTTTAGGGTTTATTTATATTATTTGGGCTTAATTGTAAGTGGGCATCTTATAAGTCCACATAAGGGGTCCATTAGGGTTTTTTTTAGTTTGCAATCACTATAAATAAGGGCATAACCAAACATGTAAGGAAGACAATTCAGATTAATAAAACTTCTTGTTTGCTACACTTTGTGTGTGTGTGTGTGATGGTGAGATAATCTCCCTTCCATGGTTCTCTAAAGAACTGAAAACGACTTATCGAAGAACAACTGTCTTCGTGGCGTCATCCTTATACTTCTCGTTCGTGAATCAATATTCGTTGGGTGGGGGTCTCCGTTTTCAATAGTGTTGGTGCCTAGGTACAAGTTATCTTTGTGTCACACTCCTATCAAACCTGATTTACTTGGCTTTCCGGGAATTGGTGTCTTTGCATGTGGGTTGTGTGACCACGTGATCACGAAGTTCGCATCACCAAGACTATGTCATGCATGTTCTTTAAGGAATTGTGGTCATAAATCATGAATTGCACGATGCACATCTCCACTAGGATGCGTCACAAGAGTCAACGGAAGATTATCTAAAAGATCCCTTACTCAGGCCATCCTTATTGTGTTGTATTTTATCTTCACGATTTATAGATACCATTCCTAAAGAATGACATGTTGCATTACAAGTCTATTTGGCACATCTATCACAGTCTTTCAATTGTTTTGCACGAAGTTTCTTTGTAAAAGTGCTTTTACCTGTTCCGGGCATGTGTGAAATGAAAGAATTGGAGGACTCACCTAACAAATGGACCTTTGCTTCAATTAGCCAGCGAATATCTTTCAAGAATTCCATGATTTATTAACAACCTCAATCTTGCACACCTAGCGCGGTAAATTTTTGTAATCGCATTTGGAGGCAAAGCAGGAAAATACCTTTTTTAAATTTTTCAAGAGTTGGTGGTCCATTTTCAAATGAGAATTGGAGAAGAGATTCAAAGAAGGGAGAAAGAGCAAAGAATTGTACAAATATATACAGATATCAGTTATTATAGGAAACTGAAAGAACCGACTTAAGTCACAGAGTACCGTTATCCGCCATTTGACCGGGGTGAGAGAGAGACTAGCAAAACAAAAGTTACACCAAAAAAAAACACAAAACAATGTGAGAAAAAGAATCAATCTTCATATACAGGATCACTTAATTTAATATAGTCATTTTCAGCCGAAAAAATGTCAAAATAAACTTTCAAACGATGCCCATTTACCTTGAAAACATTGCCATTATTTGGATTCTCGGTATCACAGGCCTCATATGGATACACATGTTTCACAATAAAAGGACAGCTCCATCTTAATCTTAGTTTTCCAGGAAATAAATAGAGTTGAGAGTTATAAAGCAAGACTTTTTGACCAACATTGAATGTTTTTCTCAGTATTTTCTTGTCATGAAACTCTTTGATTCTTGCTTTATGAATTCTTGAATTGTCATATGCCTCATTTTTTATTTCCTCAAGCTCATTTATTTGCAATTTTTGCAGTTGACTAGCATCATCAAGGTTTGAATTGAAAGTTTTAATAGCCCAATAAGCTTTATGTTCAATTTCCCACAGGCAAGTGACAAGGTTTTCCATAGACTAGTCTATAAGGTGACATACCTAATGATGTTTTATAAGCAGTTTGATAAGCCCAAAGTGCATAATTAAGTCTCAAAATCCACCTCACCAATCTAGCCTTAGAATCTTTCTTAGAAAGAAGATATTTCAATGCTGCACGATCACTAAAAACAACAACAGGTGAGCCGGCAGGATAAGACCTGAATTTATCACATGCAAATACTATTGCAGGTAATTCTTTTTCAGTGGTGGTGTAATTCATTTGAGCACTATTTAAAGTTTTACTTGCATAGTAAATCACATAGGGTTTCTTATCTTTTCTTTGTTCCAAAACAACACCCATGGCATAATAATCACTAGCGTCACACATTATTTCAAAAGGTAATGACCAATCAGGAGGTTGAGTGACAGGAGCAGAAGTAAGCAAGCTTTTAAGTTTAACAAAGGCTTTTTCACATTGTTCAATTCATTCAAAAACATTTTCATTTGTTGAGTGTTCATTGGTTTCACAGATTTGACACACAATGTCTTAAACAAATTTCGATTGACCACTCCTTTTCAATTCTAGTGCTTCGACTTTTCTAGCTAAAGATACAAAGTTGGCTTGGAGGTCATGATCTTCCCTAAGGTTGTGCATATCTCCACTAAATATATGAGGTTGAGTTTTACTTGGTGCCTTATAAGTGCCTATGGGGTCCTAATTTTGAGCATTTTCAGTTAGCAAGTCTAGGTACTCCATTGCTTTATTAGGGTCTTTATCTTCAAAAGTTCCATTGCAAATCAATTCAACCATTTGCCTATCTCTAGGTGTTAACCCTTCATAAAAATACGAAACCAATCTCCATGTTTCAAAATCATGATGAGGGCAAGTATTAAGCAAGTCTTGATACCTATCCCAACATTGGTAAAATATTTTTCCTGGTTTTTTAGTGAAAGTGATGATTTGTCTTTTAAAAGAGTTTGTTCTGTGAGACAGAAAAAAACTTTTTTAAAAATTGTTGTTGCATTTCATCCCAAGCACAAATAGATCCTAGTCTCAAATTTTGTAGCCATGTTTTAGCTTTATCTTTTAATGAAAAAGGAAAAAAGCTTTAATTTGATGGTGTTCATGCTACAATTTGAGTCATTATAGGTGTTACAGACCTCCTCAAATTCCCTTAAATGCAAATATGGATTTTCTAAATCTAAACTATGAAAAGAAGGTAAAAGTTGAATAATGCTTGGCTTAAAATTAAAATAAGATGTATCAGGAGGGAAAACTATGCATGAGGGTCAACTTGTTCTTGTGGGATTCATGTGGTCTCTAAGTGTTCTAACACGGTTATTTTCATTATGAAGTGACTGGTTATTTTCTTTAGCCATATTTTCTGAAAATAATGAGGATACCCTACAAAGTCTACCACTTAATATACGTGATCAAACTTTCATGCACATGTAGGGAGAGAACAAAAGAAAGAAAAGAAAACGAAACAGAATAAAACAGAATAAAATAAACAAAAGTTAGATAAAATAAAAAGTGAAAAGAGAAAATAAAATAAATATTGTAATTTATACAAGAATTTACCTCACCGACAACGGCGCCAAAAAACTTGACACGACCAAAAGATTGATGTCTTCTCCCAAATGTAGGAGTGTCAAAGTAATAAATAACCCAGCAAGATCGGGGTCGAACCACAGAGAGGTTAACTATATAAATTATTATAATAATAATAATATAATAAGTTAAAGAGGACTTTGAGATGTAAGATTAATGGTATTTCAAACAACTAATAAACTCTTTTTATTACTCAACTAGAAACCACACACAAAGGAGGTTTTTCCAATCAGATGATTTGTCATTAATAGATTATTATAAATTATTAATATGATCATATTAATTATCTTATTTAAGTGACACCAAACTTTTAAATATTATCAGGAATTCATGATGCTAACTTATGTTAACAACAAATCAAATTCCTTTCATAGTACAGATATAGGTTATACTATACGGTTGGGTTATGAAAGTGCCAAGCATTTGTTGTACCAAGTTGATGCGAACCTCGTGATCACGTGGTCACGCAACCCACATGCAAAGACACCAATTCCCGGAAAGCCAAGTAAATTAGGTTTGATAGGAGTGTGACATAAAGATAACTTGTACCTAGGCACCAACACTATTGGAAACGGAGACCCCCACCCAACGAATATTGATTCGCGAACGAGAAGTATAAGGATGACACCACGAAGATAGTTGTTCTTCGATAAGTCGTTTTCAGTTCTTTACAGAACCATGGAAGGGAGATTATCTTACCATCACACACACACAAAGTGCGGAAAACTAGAAGTTTTATTAATCTGAATTGTTTGACCTACATGTCTTGTTATGCCTTTATTTATACTGACTCTAGACTTAAATAAACCCTAATGGACCCCTTATGTGGACTTATATGATGTCCACTTACAATTAAACCCAAATAATATAAATAAACCCTAAACTAAGAAGAAAATAACAATAAAATAAATAAATCTGAATTTAAATCCTAAATATGATAGGATCAGATTTGTAGCCCTTTAGAAGTCCTATATAAGCTAGGAGAATCAAATCTGAAGGTAGAATTAGTTCTGAACTTGTCTTTCCTTGTGTAACTAGGATGAATAAGGAATCCTTGTAAGAAAAGGATTCTAAAACATTTATGAAACCTTGCCACACTTGGAAACTATGTTGCAGCCCATTAAAGATCTTTGTAGAATTAGGAGATTCCCAAAATAAGCTGCCGCATCCTTTTAGGAAAAGAATCCTAGCCAAATAGGAAGTCCACAAGTCAAAAGGAAGTAAATAACAAAACCCGTACACCCTCTTTTGACCCGTGTTTGGATGCCTTTCCGAACTCCGATTCACATGATATTTTAACCCAAGGTAGAAAAACATGTCTGGAGACTCCACGTAAACTTTCAGCCCGATCCAACGGTAGGATTGAGAATTATGACTCTTGCCGTAAAACTGGATAGCTACACATTTTACGTCAAAATCTGAATTTAATTTTGCCTGGATCGTATCACCTTGGGTTAAAAATTCAGGTCAATCAGAATTCGGGAAGGCATCGCAATACTGGTCCACAGATGATGTACAAATTTTATTATTTACTTCCATTTGACTTGTGGACTTCCTATTTGGTTAGGATTCTTTTCCTACAAGGATGTGGCAGCTGGTTTTGGGAATTTCCTAATTCCATAAGGATCCTTAATGAGCTGCAATATAATCTACAAGTGTGGTAATGATTCATTAATGTTTCAGAATCCTTTTCTTATAAGGATTCCCTAGTCATCCTAGCTACACAAGGAAAGAAGGGCTGATGGTATTTAATGACAAATTAGTTATTTTTATGAATTTCTTTCATGTTTGGGTTAATTAAAACTTTGTTTTGAGCTAGCGTCCAAAGCTTGTTTGGATCAGGTTATGGGCTTTTCAGTTTAGGATTTTGGGCCAGTTTTGAGTGGACTGAACATAAGTCCACATAAGGGGTCTATTAGGGTTAATTTTTCAACTATTTAAACTCATGTAAGCCACAATTTCAGCAGCTTTGATGATCATTATTCTGAATTTTTTTCAGTTTTAACATGTGAGTGATTCTTGCATTCTTCAGTTCTTAAAACGAACTGAATCTGACTTATCAAAGATTAATTGGCTTCATGGCGTCATTCTACTCATTCCAATAGTGTTGGTGCCTTGGGGCAGGTTTTCATTGTGGCACACTCCTATCAAACCTATTTCAGCTTTCCGGGATCAGATCTCAATCTTGATTGTGGGTTGCGTGACCACGTGATCATGAGGTTTGCATCATCTTGACTTGGTGATAATCCTTATATTTTTGTTTGAACAAAACGTCATTGCTAACGTTAGAATTCAAATAGACTTGAATCATGAAAGTTCTAGGAAATTGTCTCAGCTTTCTAGAGAAAAGAAATTGAGATCATTTGGATTCTAGAACTTGAAATATGGGCTGAACACTGAATAGTATCTGGGCTGTAGATAAATTCCGACTTCTCTGTTGTTGCTAAGATTTGGACTTCCAAACAGCAAAATTGGATCTTGCACCCCTTATGAATGGTTTAAGCCTATGCCTTGGCTTTCCATCCATATAGAGTAGACCTAAATCCAAGTTCTATAGTTCTAGTTATGATCCAATGACTGAACAGTGTTCCAGTTTGGACTGAACCAGCATCACTTTTCTAAGTTTCACCCTCTTTTTGTCTTCTTAATTTCAGTAGTTGAACTCATCAATCATTCCTTTGATTTACATGATAAGCATGCATTTAAGTTGAATATTTACCATAAATTAAAGGTATCTTATAGTATCAGACTTATTATTATAAAACATGCTTTAGTTGAGGAGTTATTGATACTTCAAGTACAAAATGATGATATAAAACCTTGATAAGAATGCATTTTTAAGTACTAATCAGATGCATTTGGTCAGTTGAAGTTCTTATGGATGATGGGTTCACCCAATTCTTTTGAAGGGTAATTTGGGTAGATTAGGACCGCCTATGCATGAGATGTTTTTGGGTAGCAAATAAAGTTTATTTGAAGTGTATTTTTGGTCTGGTTTGACCCCTATTAATGAATATGGGTTTAGGCCATATAAGGTTCAAAGTTGGCTTGGGTTAAATAAGATGTTAGGATCAGATCAAATTTGTTTGAGATTGATTTTCTAATTTTACAAGGACTTGTCAACAAAATATTCTCCTAAAATTCAAGGGAAATTTTGTTCTTTATTTTACCTATTATTGAGGAGAATATTTATCAACAAAGGAGAAAGTTTTCTAGTCAACAAAGGATGTTAGGGGGTTGTAGATCTGATTTCCTAAAATAAAAGGGATTAATTAATAATTCTCCTAATCTATGAAGGAAACTAAATTGTTAGGTATAAAAGAGAGATTTTCTTCATTAATTATCTATGTAAAACAAGGAAACTAAGCATAAGAAAGCAAGAAGACTTCATAATCAATTCCACATTCGAATCAGATTTCCTAGTCTATTTGGGACTTCTTATGGATGGCAAATCTAATTCTAATATATCTAAGATATTAATTTTGGGTTTTTATTATTTTTATTATTTTCATCTTAGCCTTTTGTTTATTATTACTTATTTGAGTCAATTTTATAAGTGGGCTCAAATCAGCTCAAAAATAAGATCCATTAGGGTTATTTGAAATATTATATAAGTTTTTCGTTTGCTAAAAAGCGGAACATATTGAATTTATAAAATAAACTTGTGTTTTGCGTGATGTAAAATGTTATCTTTGCCAGGACAAAGATGAAATCTTACTTGTCAAGGTATAAATGACTTTCTTAGGGTTGCTTGACCACATGATCAAAAGAGGTTCGCATCACAATGTCACGCCTCCCATCATTTGGGAGAAAAGAGGTGGGTGTACAAAAATTAGTTAAATCCATTTAGGGGGTCTAGGAGGAGGCCAAATCCACTCCTTACAAGCAATAAGACAACTCAACCTTGCATTCCTCCCTAAGCCAGAGTCAGTAATAATCCTACCCCCAAAAAACTCCATCAAGGGGCCCAAAGGGTGCCAATTATCAAACATGAGAGAAATAGAACACCTATCTCTTACATGAAAATAGATGAATTTTCGAAAATCACAACGATGTCCAAGGATCTTCCTTTAACTCCCAAAACAATTTCTCGAGCAAGGAACCTCCCAAATACTCCTATCTTTTAACAAGTAAGAAGATATCCATAATGACCAAATAAAGTCCAGTTTGCATATAGTCCGTAAGTGTTTAACTGTGGTTGCCCGATATTTTTGACACCCAAACCTCCCTCCTCCTTAAGCAAACAAATTGTATTCCAAGCAACTTTTGCATTACCAAAAGAAAGATCACTACCCTTCCATGAAACAAACCTTACAATAAAGATGTGATTTCCATTTTCATTATAACAGCCTTAAGAAGAATAAAAAGAGAAGACCAATACAACAAAATAGAGAAAAGGATGGAATTGAGAAGTTGAAGTCTACCTGCATATCAAATAGTGTGGTTCATCTAACAGGGCTTTAGCCATGATTTGGTCTATAAGGATAAAAAAATCATGCAAAGAGAGCTTTTTAGTAATAAGAAGAACACCAAGATACCTAATCAGCAGCTTCCCACCCCTATAGCTAGGAGCATCAAGAAGCTGCAATTTAGTATTAGGCTTAACACCACACAAGAACATATAAAAGATCATAAAATCATCAGCAATGCATAAATGAGTAATCTCCCTCTCACAACACCAATGAAACCTGAAATCATTATGGTTAGCCATTTGACCCATCAAACCTGAAAATACTTCCATAGCAAAAAATAAAGAGATATAGGGTCTCCTTGTCTTAACCCTCTAGAACTAGTAAAGAAACAATGAAGCTCTCCATTGATAGAAACAAAAAATCTAATGGTTGAGACACATTCACCAATCTAATTAACCATGCAAGAAGGAAAACCATTTGTCTAAAGAATAGTTAATAAGAAATCCCACCTAATCGAATCATAAGCTTTCATTGGATCCACCTTCAAAAAGCACCTATGAGTCTCCTCATTTCGATGATAATTATGAAGAAGCTCTTGTGAGAATAAAATATTATCACCAGTATTTCTTCCCTCAACAAACATTAAATAAAAAGGCCTAATCAAATCCGGAAGAACTTGTTTATTTTATTACCAATTATCTTGGCAATGCATTTGTAAATGGTATTACAACAAGATATAGGCCCAAAGTCCTTAACCATGGATGGGTTATGAACTTTAGGGACTAATGTTATAGTTGTAGCATTTACTTGAGAAGTTGAACTAAAATGAGGAAAGACTGGATAACATTAATAATATCCGACCAACAATACTCCATGCTTTCTTAAAGAAACCCATTCGGATTGGGAGCCTTATTATCCTTATGAGAGAAAATGATACAATCCAGGCAAGGTCAAATTCGGATTTTGACATAAAATGTGCAACTATCCAGTTTTACAGCAATAGTCATAACTCTCAATCCTACCATTGGATCGGGCTGAAATTTTACGTGGAGGCTCCTGACATGTTTGCCTATCTTGGGTTAAAATATTATGCCTATTGGAGTTTGGCAAGGCATCCAAACACGGGTCAACAGAGGCTGTACAAGTTTTGTTATTTACTTCCTTTTGACTTATGGACTTCCTATTTGGCTAGGATTCTTTTCCTTCAAAGATCTTGAATGGTTTGCAACATAGTTTCCAAGTGTGGCAAGGATTCATAAATGTTTCAGAATCCTTTTCTTACAAGGATTCCTTATTTATCCTAGCTATAAAAAGGAAAGAAGATTTGAGAACTAATTCTACCTTCAGATTTGATTCTCCTAGCTTATATGGGACTTGTAAAGGGCAACAAATCTGATCCTATCATATTTAGGATTTTAAATTCAGATTTATTTATTTTATTAGTATTTTCTTCTTATTTTAGGGTTTATTTATATCACTTGGGTTTAATTGTAAGTGGGCATCATATAAGTCCACATAAGGGGTATAATAGGGTTTATTTTAGTTTGGAGTCACTATAAATAAGGGCATGACCAGAGATTTAAGGCGAGACAATTCAGATTATTAAAACTTCTTGTTTGCCGCACTTTGTGTGTGTGTGTTGGTGAGATAATCTCCCTTCCATGGTTCTCTAAAGAACTGAAAAACGATTTATCGAAGAACAACTGTCTTTGTGGCGTCATCCTTATACTTCTCATTCGCGAATCAATATTTGTTAGGTGGGGGTCTCTGTTTCCAATAGTGCTAGTGCCTAGGTATAAGTTATCTTTGTGTCACACTTCTATTAAACCTATTTACTTGGCTTTCCAGGAATTGGTGTCTTTACGTGTGGGTTGCGTGACCACGTGATCACGAGGTTTGCATTAGAAAAGGACCTTTTGAATTTCATCATCCCTTACAAGGGACATGCTTTGAGAGGGAGATAATCTCCGAGGAAGAGCCCCACTAAGAATAGATGAATCAAAACCTAAATTAGATTAGGAAACCCCCAAAAGCTTGTCAAAGCATCTGTAAAACACATCCCAGATTGATCATGTATATAAATGATCTTGTTGAAACTGTGATGACTTTTCACTGAGTTAAAGAAGAATTTTGAATTCTTATCCCCCAAATTGAACCATTGCAACCAAGACTTTTGCATAAGGAAGCTCTCCTCAGCTTCAAATAGGTGTAGCTCTTTAAATAAAATAGATTTAGCTCTATGTATCTCTAAATCTAAAGTATTTCTTTGCATCAAACATTGAACCTTTTCCATTGCCCTTTTAGCCACTAACTCCCTATCCGTAATCTTAGCAAAATACTTCTTATTAAAGTCTGTCAATTCCCGCTTGACATTGATGCGAACCTCGTGATCGCGTGGTCACGCAACCCACAATCAAGATTGAGATCTGATCTCGGAAACTCGAAATAGGTCTGATAGGAGTGTGACACAATGAAAACCTGCCCCAGGGCACCAACACTATTGGAATGAGTAGAATGACACCGCGAAGCCAGTAAATTTTTAATAAGTCAGATTCAGTTCGTTCAAGAACTGAAGAATGCAAGAATCACTCTCACATGTTAAAACTGAAAAAATTCAAAATAATATTCATCAAAGCTGCCAAAATTTTGGCTTACATGAGTTTAAATAGTTCTTGAAAAATTAACCCTAATGGACCCCTTATGTGGACTTATATGAGGTCCACTCAAAATTGGCCCAAAACCCTAAACTGAAAAGCCCATAATGTAATCCAAACAAGCCTTGGATGCTAGCTTAAAACAAAGTATTAATTGGATACTAACATGTTTTATATTTGTTATCTTGTTCACTTTTAATACTTTGCTTGTTAAATGGTTAATCTAGATTTATGTTGTATAACACTTGGTACTTTCATAGCCCATACTGTATGGTATAACCGATACCTGAGCTCTGAAAGGAACTTGATTTGTTGTTAACATAAGTTATAATCATGAATGCCTCCCAACATTTACAAGTATTAGCTTTATTCGAATAAGATAACTAATGTAATCATGTTAACAATTTATAATCTGATTGGAACTTCCTTTATGTGTGGTTTCCAATTGAGTAATAAGAGTTTATACTATACTTGTTTGAAGTACCATTAGTGGATCCTCTAATCTTGACATTTATTTTTTATCGTTGTTTAATCCTTACATTAATCTTTCATCTCAAAGTTGTCATTAATTTCTTCATCTTCTTCTTCTTCTACTACTAGTATTATTATTATTATTATTATTATTATTATTTACATTCTGTTTATATTATATAATATATCTCTTTGATCTTTTCATAAACTTAGTATATAGGCTGGAAACCTGTGACCCGATCTTTTAGATCATTCTCAGTGTAACAACGCCAAACATACTAAGTATTATTATTATTATTATTATTATTATTATTATTTATTATTATTATTATTATTATTATTACTATCATTGTTATTATTGTTGTTGTTGTTGTCTTGTTATTTATACAATTAACCTCTCTGTGGTTCGACCCTAGTCTTGCCGGGTTATTTATTACTTCGACACTTCTGCACTTGGGAGAATACATCAAGCTTTTGATCGTGTCAAGTTTTTGGCATCGTTGCCGGAGAGGTAAATTCTTGTATAAATTACAATATTTAATTTATTTTACCTTTTCACTTTTCATTTTATCTAACTTTTGTTTTCTTTGTTTTGTTTTGTTTCTTTTTCTTCTATTTTCTTTTCTTCCTTTTATTCTCTTCTTACACGTGCATGAGAGTTTGGTCACGTACATTAAGTGGTCGACTTTATAGGGTATCCTCATCATTTTCAGAAAATATGGCCAAAGAAGATAATCAATCGCTTCATAATGAGAATAACCGTATGAGAACACTTAAAGACCACATGAATCCTACAAGAACAAGTGCACCCTCATGCATAGTTTTCCCTCCTGATGCATCTCATTTTAATTTTAAGCCAGACATTATTCAACTTTTACCTTCTTTTCATGGTTTAGACCTAGAAAATCCATACTTGCATTTAAGGGAATTTGAGAAGGTCTGTAATACCTATAATGACTCAAATTGTAGCATGAACCGCATTCGATTAAAGCTTTTTCCTTTTTCATTAAAAGATAAAGCTAAAACATGGCTACAAAATTTGAGACCAGGATCCATTCGTGCTTGGATGAAATGCAACAACAATTTTTTAAAGAAGTTTTTTTCTGTCTCACAGAACAAACTCTTTCAAAAGACAAATCATCACTTTCACTCAAAAACCAGGAGAAACATTTTACCAACGTTGGGATAGGTATCGAGATTTGCTTAATACTTGCCCTCATCATGGTTTTGAAACATGGAGATTGGTTTCACATTTTTATGAAGGTTTAACATCTAGAGATAGGCAAATGGTTGAATTGATGTGCAATGGAACTTTTAAAGATAAAGACCCTAATGAAGCAATGGAGTCCCTAGACTTGCTAGTCGAAAATGCTCAAAATTAGGACACCACATGTACTTATGAGGCACCAAGTAAAAATCAACCTCATACATCTAGTGGAGGTATGCACAACCTTAGGGAAGATCATGACCTCCAAGCCAAGTTTGCATCTTTATCTATAAAAGTCGAAGCACTTGAATTGAAAAAGAGTGGTCAATTAAAATTTATTCAAGACATTGTGTGTCAAATCTGTGAAACCAAGGAACACTCAACAAATGATTGTCCAACTTTGCCTTCTTTTAGGGAATGCCTCCATGAACAAGTCCATGCTTTAAACAGTTTCCAAAGACCCAACCATAACCCATACTCACAAACGTATAACACTGGTTGGAGAAATCACCCAAATTTCAGTTGGAAGAGTGATAGCAACAATGCACAAACTTCACAGCCATCGTTTCAAGCACACCATAATTTTCAAAATTCTCATGGATATGCACCTCCTTATGCTCCACCTCCTAGAAGAAATCTTGAGGAAACATTGCATGCATTCATTGAAAAGCAGGAGACAATCAACACTCAACTTGCTCAAAGCATGACAGATTTTAAAGATGCTCTTGCAAAATTAACATCTACTCTCAGTTTCCAAGAGAAAGGTAAGTTTCCATCTCAACCACAACAAAATCCAAAAGGGCAATACAATGCAAATACGAATAGTTCTGAAAGCCAACACATGGATCAAGTCAAATTAGTCATCACTCTTCGTAGTGGTAAGGTTATTGAAAAACCCATTCTTAAACCTTGTGAGAAAGATGATGAGTCTATCTCTAAGGGTAAGGAAAGGGTTGAACCTGAACATTGCAAAGATAAGGTTGATTCCCCGCCAGCACTTTCATTTCCTCATGCCATGACCAAACAAAGGAAAGTCAATCACAACTCTGAAATCTTTGAAACTTTCAAACAGGTAAGGATCAATATACCTTTGTTGGATGCTATTAAACAGGTTCCTTCCTATGCTAAATTTTTTAAAGATTTGTGCACTGTGAAGAGAAAACTGAATGTGAAAAAGAAAGCCTTTTTAGCCGAACAAGTAAGTGTCATTCTTCAAAACAATAATGCTTTGAAATATAAAGATCCTGGTTGTCCTACAATTTCTTGCTTTATTGGAGAACATAAAATTGAAAGAGCCTTACTTGATCTTGGAGCTAGTGTAAATTTACTTCCATATTCAGTCTTTCAAAGTCTCAATCTAGGTGAGTTAAAACCAACCTCTGTAACTCTTTTACTTGCCGATAGATCTATAAAAGTGCCTAGAGGAATAGTTGAGGATGTGTTAGTACAAGTTGATAAATTCATCTACCCTGTAGATTTTGTTATCTTGAATACACAACCTGTTGAAGCATGTAATTCAATTCCTGTCATTTTAGGACATCCATTTCTTGCCACTTCTAATGCATTGATTAATTGTAGGAATGGACTGATGAAGCTATCATTTGGAAACATGACATTGAAGATGAATATTTTCAACATTTACAAGCAACCTGGAGATGATAATGATTTACAAGAAGTGGACTTTATTGAAAAATTAGTTCATGATCAATTTCAAACCACTTCTAGTGAAACTAAGATTGATGAATCTAATGATTTGCAAATGGTCTACTTTCAGGAATCAAAGGCATGCAATTGGAGACCACAAATTGAAGAATTGCCACCACGATCAATTGAGCCCATACCTTCAAGTGTTCAACCACCAAAACCTAAATTGAAGTCGTTACCATTTAATCTCAAATACTCATTTTTAGGAGAAAATGAAACTTTTCCGGTAATAATCTCTTCCAAACTTAATGCACATCAAGAAGGTAAGTTATTACAGACTCTGAAAATGCACAAAAATGCATTAGGATGGACCATAGCTGACATAAAAAGAATTAGCCCTTTGATTTGCACACACATGATTTATTTGGAGGAAAATGCTAAACCCTCTAGAGAAATGCAACGAAGGCTTAATCCTAATATGAAAGAAGTAGTGAAAAATGAATTCATTAAGCTTCTAGATAATGGAATCATTTATCCTATTTCTGACAGCAAATGGGTCAGTCCTACCCAAGTTGTACCCAAAAAGTCTGGAGTCACTGTGATAACGAATGAGAAAAATGAGTTAATTCCAACTAGGACTGTTACTGGGTGGCGCATGTGCATTGACTATAGGAAACTTAATTCTATGACTAGAAAAGATCATTTCCCTTTACCTTTCATGGATCAAATCCTAGAAAGAGTTGCAGGTCATGAATTTTATTGTTTCCTAGATGGTTATTCAGGTTACAATCAAATTGAAATTGAATTGGAAGATCAAGAGAAGACTACTTTCACATGTCCATTTGGTACTTTTGCATATCGAAGGATGCCTTTTGGATTATGTAATGCACCAGCCACATTTCAAAGATGCATGCTTAGCATATTCAGTGATATGGTTGAACCTTTTCTTGAGATTTTTATGGATGATTTTTCTGTTTTTGGTGATTCATTTGATGATTGTTTGACTAACTTAGAAAAGGTTTTGAGCAGGTGTGAAGAAAAGAATCTTGTACGGAATTGGGAAAAATATCACTTTATGGTAACAAATGGCATTGTACTTGGTCACATTGTTTCATCAAAAGGAATTGAGGTTGACAAATCTAAAATCGAGTTAATTGCCAACTTACCAACACCAAAATCTGTTAACGATGTTAGATCATTCTTAGGACATGTTGGTTTTTTACAGAAGGTTCATCAAAGATTTAGTGTATATCTAATATCTAACAAAGGATAATATTTTGAATGGACTGAACATTGTGAAGAAGCCTTTATTAAACTTAAAAACTTGCTTACTTCTGCTCCTGTCATTCAACCTCCTGATTAGTCATTACGTTTTGAAATAATGTGTGACGCTAGTGATTATGCCATGGGTGCTGTCTTGGGACAAAGAAAAGATAAGAAACCTTATGTGATTTACTATGCAAGTAAAACTTTAAATAGTGCTCAAATGAATTACACCACCACTGAAAAAGAATTACTTGCAGTAGTATTTGCTTGTGATAAATTCAGGTCTTATCTGGTTGGCTCACCTGTTTATTGTTTTTAGTGATAATGCAACATTAAAATATCTTCTTTCTAAGAAAGATTCTAAGGCTAGATTGGTACGGTGGATTTTGTTACTTCAAGAATTTGATATCACAATCAAAGACAAGAAAGGCACCGAAAATGTTGTTGTAGATCATTTGTCAAGATTGACAACAGATTCGAAATTTTACATCACACCAATCGATGACTATTTTCTCGATGAATCTTTACTTTCTGTTTGTACAATGCCTTGGTTTGCTAATATTGTTAATTTTCTTGTTTCAGGACAATTGCCAGCCCATTGGAGTACCCAAGACAAAAGAAAGTTCTTGAACGAAGTGAAGAACTTTTATTGGGATGACCCTTATTTATTCAAATATTGTCCTGATCAAATATTTTGAAGATGCATTCTTGACAATGAGGTAAGTAGTGTCATTAAATTTTGTCATTCTGAGGCATGTGGGGGTCATTTCTCATCAAGAAAGACAACTGCCAAAATCTTACAAAGTGGATTTTACTGGCCCACCATGTTCAAGGACTCACGTGCATTCTGTAAAACTTGTGAAAATTGTCAAAAATTAGGATCTATTTCAAAACGTCAAATGATGCCTTTAAATCCTATTCTTGTCATTGAGATCTTTGACTGTTGGGGTATAGATTTTATGGGTTCATTTCCTCCATCATTTGGTTTCGTGTACATATTAGTCGCAGTAGATTATGTTTCAAAATGGATAGAGGCAATTCCAAGTCGAAACAATGATCACAAAACAGTGATAAAGTTTTTGAAAGACAATATTTTGAGTCGATTTGGAATCCCTCGAGCCATAATAAGTGATGGTGGAACACATTTCTGCAACAAGCCATTTGCTTCTTTAATGAAGAAATATGGAATCACACACAAAGTTGCCACCCCTTATCACCCTAAGACAAGTGGACAAGTAGAGCTTGCTAATAGGGAGATCAAACAAATCTTTAGAGAAAACAATGAACCCTAATAGGAAAGACTGGTCTTTAAGCCTTAATGATGCACTTTGGGCTTATCGAACTGCTTATAAAACATCATTAGGTATGTCACCTTATAGACTAGTCTATGGAAAACCTTGTCACTTACCTATGGAAATTGAACATAAAGCTATTGGGCTATTAAAAGCTTTTTTAATTCAAACCTTGATGATTGCTAATCAGCTGCGAAAATTGCAAATAAATGAGCTTGAGAAAATAAGAAATGATGCATATGACAATTCAAAAATTCATAAAGCAAGAATTAAAGAGTTTCGTGACAAAGAAAATAATGAGAAAAAACATTCAATATTGGTCAAAAAGATCTTGCTTTATAATTCTCGACTCCATTTATTTCCTAGAAAACTAAGATCAAGATGGAGCGGTCCTTTTATTGTGAAACATGTGTATCCATATGGGGCTTGTGATATTGAGAATCCAAAGAATGACAATGTTTTCAAGGTAAATGGGCATCGTTTGAAAGTTTAATTTGACAATTTTTCGGTTGAAAATGACTATTGAATTGAGCAATCTTGTATATAAAGATTGATTCTTTTTCTCTCATTGTTTTGTGTTTTGTTGTATCTATTGTTTTGCTAGTCTCTCTTTCACCCCGGTCAAATGGCGGATAACGGTACTCCGTGACTTAAGTCGGTTCTTTTAGTTTCCCAAATAACTGATATCTGTATATATTTGTACAATTCTTAGCTATTTCTCCCTTCTTTGAATCTCTTCTCCAATTCTCATTTGAAAATGGACACCACTCTTGAAAAATTGAAAAAGTATTTTCTCGCTCTGCCTCAAAGATTACAAAAATTTACCGTGCTAGGTGTGAAAGAATGAGGTTGTTAATGAACCATGAAATTCCTGAAGATATTCGTTAGCTGATTGAAGCAAAGGTCCGATTATCAGGTGAGTCTTCCAATTCTTTCATTTCACACATGCCTGGAACAGGTAAAACCACTTTTGCAAATAAACGTCGTGCAAAACGACTGAAAGTCTGTCACAGATGTGCTAGATGGACTTGTAATGCGACATGTCGTTCTTTAGGAATGGTATCTGTAAACCGTGAAGATAAAATACAATTCATTAAGGATGTCCTGAGTAAGGGGTCTTTAGATAATCTTTTGTTGACCCTTGAGACGCATCCTAGTGGAGATGTGCATCGTGTAATTCATGATTTATGGCCGCAATTCCATAAAGAACATTGAGTCGACTTAGTTTTGGAATCTGACTAAAAAAGACCCTATTTCCAATTTTTAAGAAAACTGGATGGGAAGCCTATCCCCGACCCATAGAGGCGTTTAAGCCGTTCTTGGACGTAAAACCAAGGAAGATGTGAGCCACAATCAACAATTACCTGTACATACATGCTTTGTCAAAATAAATAAATAAAGAAAGAGAGTGTGAGACTACAGCTGGCCTACATATAGGTGTATGATTGCATTTTCACTTTTTCATTTATAAATTCTTCTCTTCCTTCCCTTTCATTTCTACTCATCCCATACATTCATCAAATATAGTTAAAGTGTGTAGAAATGGCAGGTTCCTCAAGTCATTCACATAAGAAATATTTTGTTTTTCAGTGGATCTAGCCCTGGGAAAGAAAAAGAGTTTTTTAGAATCAGCAAAATCATCTTTGGTAAGTACTAGCTAAGAGAAAAGATTCATTTGGGTGTATGGGGGAGGCAGCCTTGGGTTAATGAGAGGTGTTTCAAATGGTTGCATTTTTAGGAGGCAGTCAAGTTTTGGGGTGTCCCCAAAGCTTAACAAATGAGGACATCATTGGAAAAACAATTGGAGAGAAACTACAGTCCCAACAATGTCTGATCGACTGAACGTCATGTTTAGCCCATGCTGATGCCTTCATTGCCTTTACCAGGTGGTCTGGGCACATTGAAAGAGATCTTTCATATTTCATCTTGGGCCCAACTGCACATTCACATAAACCTATAGTTTGTTAAATGTTAATGGTTTTTATGATAAGTTGCTATCTTTCCTTGATCAAGCTGTGGAACAGGAATTTCTAACATCTTCGGCACGACAAATCATAATCTCTGCTGCTACTGGCTGAACAATTGATTGACCAACTACAATCTTTCATCCTATCATTGATCCCTGCATGAGTCGCCTAGATTTGGTCAATAAGGAAAGCCGTAAAAAGCTTAGATAGATTTGAGCCTTCATCTATGAAACCTTGTGTCTTGTGGTTTTATTAATAGCATATTATTTTGTTTTGTTACTTCTTATATTTGTTTAAGTGTGTGTTTCAGGTTTGTCATTGTTTGTTGTTTCAGGTGATGTATTTTTATACTCTATCTTTCTACCTTAGGACATTGAGGATAATGTTCTCGTTTTGTTGGGGGAGAAGGTAGTAGTTTAAAAAAAAAAAAAACTAACCAACTAACTGTTTTTGTTTTTAAAAAACCATTTGGCAAAACTTTATTACTAGGATGGCAGAGTAAAGAAGAATTATTCTTGAAACGCATTTTAGTAAAAATTTGCTAATGGTTATTTGCAATATTCACAACAAGGCCTATTAGGAATACTTCTTGAAATATTCAGGTTTACAAAACTCTCGCATGTTATCACTTGATTCTGCTAATATACTCATTTAACAAGTATTATTAAACCTTCATTTTCACACACACACTTTAACATATGATTGTGGGTTGCACATTGGATTATTACGTTATTTATGTTCTTTTGTTGAAGGTAACAACTAAGGGAAAGGGATAGTATATAATTTGCAAAAAAAAAAAATATTGATAATATTGATGATAATAAAAACGTAGACAAGTTTGGTTTCGTAGACTCCCTAACCTAAGCAATTAAGCTCGAAGGGGTGTTTTAACACCTAATACCCTAAAGTCAACTGACTTGGGATCTATTGGCCTAAAGCTTGTTACATGGGTTAAGGAGAAAAGCTTAAGGGAATCAAACATTGCACTATCTACCTATCAGTATCTGTAACCCCAGTTGTTAAGCTCGTAGGGGTGTCTCAACACCTAATGCCCTAAGACCAACTGGTCTGGGAGTCATTAGCCTAAAACTCGTTACATGGGTTAAAGATACATTGTGTTTTAAGTTGTATGTGTATATAAATAAAATAAAATAAAAAAAGAAGAAGAAAAAAAAAAGTAATAATAATAATAATCCCAACCCAAGGAAGTTCACCCTAAACATTTGAACATAATATTGTTTTCTTCCAACAAAAGCCCCATCATCTATGTTTTTCATATATTGAGCACATAAAAAGAAGGTTTATTAATATCTTGTTTAAGAAGTATGAAGCAGGAATATAAATTTAATGAGAGTTTGTTTATCTGGATAGATTAATGAAGTTGAATGATGAATGCCTTGCTTTGTGAAACTTGAAATTGTTTCTCTATTTTAACGCTTTAGATTACTAGGGACCAGTAATAAGCTGGTTGGGGGGTGTGATTAGTACTTAAAAGTGCATGTTTATCAAGGTTTTATATCATCATTTTGCACTTGAAGTATCAATAACTCCTTAACTAAAGCATGTTTTGTAATAACAAGTTTGATACTATAAGATACCTTAATTTATGATAAATGTTCATCTTAAATGCAGGCCTATCACATAAATAAAAGGATTGAATGATGAGTTTAAGTATTGAAAGTGAAAGGACAAAGAGATGGCCAAACTTAGAAAAGAGATGCTGGTGCAGTCCAAACCGGAACATTGTTCGGTAATTGGATCATATCTAGAGCTCTAGATCTCGAATTTAAGTCCATTTTATATGGATGGAAAGGTAAGACAAAGGCCTACAACTTTCATGAGGAGCCCAAGATTTAAAAAGGCCGTTTTGAAGTCCAAATTGAAGGAACAATGAAGAAGTCCGAAGCTGTCCTGCAGCCCAGACACTATTTAGTGTTCAGCCCATATCTTAAGTTCTAGAAGTCCAAATGACCTCATCTTTTTTTTGTTGGAAAGCTGAGACAATTTCCTAGAACATTCCTAAGGATTCTGAGCAAATTATTGACGCGAACCTCGTGATCACGTGGTCACGCAACCCACACACAAAGACACCAATTCCCGGAAAGCCAAGTAAATCAGGTTTGATAGGAGTGTGACACAAAGATAACTTGTACCTAGGCATCAGCACTATTGGAAACGTAAACCCCCACCCAACGAATATTGATTCGCGAACGAGAAGTATAAGGATGACGCCACGAAGCCAGTTGTTCTTCGATAAGTCGTTTTCAGTTCTTTAGAGAACCAAGGAAGGGAGATTATCCCACCAACACACAACAAGTGCAGCAAATAAGTTTATTGATATGAAAATTGCGTAACCTTACATGTTTGTTTATGCCTCTATTTATACTGACTCTAGACTTAAAGAAACCCTAATGGACCCCCCCTTAGGTGGACTTATATGAAGCCCACTTACAATTGACCCAAATAAGTAATAATAACCCAAAAACTAAGAAGAAAATAATAAAAATAATAAAAATCCGAGAATTACCATCCTAAATATGCTAGAATTAAATTTGTGTTGTTGCCCCCTTTCCTTTAATGTCCTTGATTAGCTTGGATAAATTTCCTCCTTTGTTGCTGATTTAATTACTTTCCTTCATATGTTAGGAAAAGCATTAAATAGTCCTAACAAGTTGTTGGCTTTTTATCCTTGTAGCATTAGGAAACAAAACAAACCTAACAAGGTTGGTATTGGGCTGGACATATCAACCCCTTGTTCCACCTGAATTGGGCTCTTCTTGGACCTGAACTAGATGAATTAAAGGTTGTCCTTCATGCTCCTTAAATGTCCCAAACCCTTCTAGGTCCATCTTGCTCCATAAGTTCTGAACAAGCCCATTCAATGCTTCTTTAACTTCTTTTGCCCTAGCTCTTGTGATTGGCCCCAATTGGCACCTCCAATGGATCGTTGGCATGATTACGCTTAGTGTTGGGCTGATCCGCATCATCCCCTCTCGCTTCAAAAGGATTCGACCTCGAATCATTGCCTACATCAAACAAAGTAAGATCAGAAACATTAAAGGTAGCACTAACACCATACTCACCTGGCAAATCAACTTTATAGGCATTGTCATTGATCCTCTCAAGGATCTGAAATGGCCCATCTCCTCGTGGTTGTAGCTTTGATCTCCTATGGGTCGGAAATCTCTCCTTGTGCATATGCACCCAAACCCAATCGCCGGGCTGAAAGACAACATGTTTGCGCCCCTTATTGGCTTTGGTCGCATACACACGATTCCTCTTTTCAATCTGTTGCCGCACACTCTCATGGAGTGTTTTCACCACCTGTGCATTACGATTACCATCCAAACTAACCCTTTCATCAACAGGCAAAGGAATCAAATCCATTGGAGTTAAAGGGTTAAATCCATACACAATTTCAAATGGTGAAAATTCAGTAGTAGAGTGCACACTAAGATTATATGCAAACTCTATAAATGGCAAACAATCTTCCTAATTCTTTAAGTTCTTTTGAATGACAGCACGCAGAAGTTGTGTTAAGGTCCTATTAACTACTTCGGTTTGTCCATCTGTTTGGGGGTGACAAGTAGTTGAAAACAACAGTTTAGTACCCAATTTTCCCCATAACACCTTCCAAAAATAGCTAAGGAACTTAACATCTCTATCAGTAACAATGCTCTTAGGGACCCCGTAAAGTCGTACTATCTCCCTGAAGAACAAATCAGCAATGTTAGTGGCATCATCGGTTTTATGACATGGAACAAAGTGTGCCATCTTTGGAAACCTATCAACAACTACAAAGATTGAATCCCTACCCCGTTTGACCTAGGTAAACCTAAGACGAAATCCATCGAAATGTCTACCCATGGTTCCTTAGGTACAGGCAAATGGGTATACAAGCCATGTGGTTGAGTCCTAGACTTTGCTTTCCTACAAGTTATGCATTTATCACATATGCGCTACACTTTTTTTTTTCATTTTAGGCAAAAAAAAATGCTCATGCAACACATCCAAAGTCTTAACAACACCAAAATGCCCCATCAACCCGCCCCCATGTGCTTCACGTACAAGCAATTCACGCATAGAACTTAATGGAACACATAATCGACTCTCTTTAAACAAATATCCATCAAGTCTATAAAACTTCCCAAAAGTCGAAGTTTCGCAAGCATTGTAAACATTAGCAAAATCACTATCATCCTTGTACAATTCTTTTGTGTGTTCAAATCCTAGAAATCTAGCATCCAAAGTTGATAAAAGAATATACCTGCGCGAAAGTGCATCAGCTACAATGTTTTCCTTTCCTTGCTTATACTTGATCACATATGAAAAGGTTTCAATAAATTCCACCCATTTAGCATGTCTCCTACTCAACTTACCTTGCCCTTTCAAGTGCTTCAATGATTCATGATCAGAATGTATCACAAACTCCTTGGGCCACAGGTAATGCTGCCACGTCTCTAGAGATCTTACCAAGGCATAGAGCTCCTTGTCATATGTAGGGTAATTCAAAGCTACCCCATTAAGTTTTTCGCTGAAATACGCAATGGGCCTTTTATCCTGCATTAACACAGCTCCTATACGTAATTACCTGAGCATCACATTCAACTTCAAAGCTCTCGTAAAGTCAGGCAAAGCTAAAAACAGGTGCCGAACA
Source organism: Populus alba (assembly GCF_005239225.2). NCBI lineage: Eukaryota > Viridiplantae > Streptophyta > Magnoliopsida > Malpighiales > Salicaceae > Populus > Populus alba. The sequence goes on along the minus strand of NC_133286.1, from coordinate 8,358,223 downwards.
AAGTTCATCTTTCAACAAATTAAAAAGCCTTATCTTGTTCATCATTCCATTTGAATCCAACAGACTTTTTAACAATTTTCAGTTAAAGGTGCAACAATAGTACTAAAATCCTTCACAAAACCTTCTATAAAAAACTAGCAAGTCCATGAAAACTCCTTACCTCACTTACCGATTTTGGTGTAGGCCAATCCTGGATGGCCTTAACTTCTCCTTGTCCATCTCGATACCCTGTGCAGTTACGACATAGCCAAGAAAACACCAATTTTTTCCATACAAAAGGTACACTTCTTAAGATTAGCATATAATTGCTCACTACACAACACACTATGTACATTACGCAAATGATCAAGATGCTTATTTAAGTTCTTGCTATAGATCAAAATGTCATCAAAATACACAACAACAAACTTACCTATAAACGCACGCAATACATGATTCATTAAACGCATAAACGTGCTAGGCGCGTTCGTAAGTCCAAACGGCATGACTAACCATTCATACAAACCATGCTTAGTCTTAAATGCAGTTTTCCACTCATCACCCTCTTTCATCCTAATCTGATGGTACCCACTTTTTTAGATCAAATCTTAGAGAAAATACATGATCCATGTAACTCATCTAGCATGTCATCAAGCCTAGGAATAGGATGTCGATACTTTACCGTTATGTTATTGACGGCACGGCAATCAACACACATCCTCCATGTTCCATTCTTTTTAGGCACAAGTAGCACTGGCACAGCACAAGGACTCATACTCTTACGAATGTAACCCTTCATCATCAACTCATCTACTTGCCTTTGAAGCTCCTTTGTCTCCCCGGGATTGCTTCTATAGGCTGGACGATTAGGAATCGAAGCTTCGGGCACAAGGTCAATTTGATGTTCAATCCCCCTTAATGGTGGTAATCATTAGGGATATCTTCAGGAAATACATCAAACTCCTGCATCAAAGAAATTAGCCACACTAGGAATAGCAGAATCAAGATCGTTAGTGTTAAAATAAGCCTCCTTATACACAAGTAAGATCATTGGCTTATTAGTGAAAAATGCAGATCTGATTTGAGATCCTTTTGCATAAAAATTAGGTTGTTTCTTTAATTTTTCCACACTACTATCATCACACAATCTTACTTTCTTCACTCCTCGGTTTTTACCTCCACTCTCAACTGGTTTTATTAATGATTTAGGTTTAGCGGAATCTGATGTTTCTCTCACCATTGTCCTCACGTTGAATTTTTCACTCTTCCCATCCTCACATTCTTTTTTAATTTGATTTGATCATCATACACTTGTTTTGAGAAAGAGGTACAAGAGTTGATGGTTTTACCATCCTTTACAATAGTGAACCTATTTCTAAACCCATCATGAAATCGCTTTCGATCAAACTGCCCATGACGCCCCAAAAAGTAAGTGACTAGCATGCATTGGGACTACATCACACAAAATCTCATCAGAATACTTCCAATAGCAAACGCCAATCAAAAACCTGCTTAGTAACCCTCACTTCACCACATTCATTCAACCATTGCAATCTATAAGGCCTCGTATGCTTAATACAACTCAGATTCAATTTCTTCACAAGGGTTATCACTAGCAACATTAGCACAACTACCTCCATCAATTATCATGCTACATACCTTGTTTTGGATATGACAATCGAGTGTGAAATATATTTTCCCATGTTGCTGATCTACATCATCTTCCTTTGATTTGCATGTTCAGCGCACGCCTTATAACCAAGGCCTCTCCCTCAACAGGATATGCAATCTCCTCATCACTACAATCCACCAAAGGTGGCATCTCTTCACTTTCAGATTTGTCACTTTCTGATTCAACCTCCCCATTGTCTCTTGTAAGCATAACTCTTCGGTTTGGACACTGAGATGCAATGTGCCCCTTCCTTAAACACTTAAAGCATTTAATATCTTTATCACGAGCAGGTTGATATTCAGATTTACCTTTCCCATCCGTATGAGTATCCTGTTTGGCCTTAAGTTGTTCGGCCTTTGCATAAGGCTTTGGTTGGGCAGCCCCCTCTGTCTTAAAATTCGGCCTCCATATTGAGGAAGATGATGCCGAATTGGTTTGAAAACGTGTACTGCCCCTTCTCTTTATTTGCCTCTCCACCTTCGTTGCCATATGGACCATGTCCTCCAATTCCACACAATGTTGTAATTCTACAACATTCGCAATGTCTCTATTCAGCCCATTTAGAAATCTAGCCATCGTAGCTTCCCGATCCTCAATCACATTGGCCCGAATCATGGCGATCTCCATCTCCTAGAAATACTCATCCATGGACCTAGAACCCTGATTTAAACCCTGCAATTTCAGATACAAATCTCTATAATAGTGGTTAGGCACAAATCGCCTTCTCATCAACACTTTCATCTCCTCCCACTGACACTACCGGGCCTCTCTCCACTCCTTCTTTCTACTTAATAACATTCTGATCCCACCAAATCAGTGCATAATCCGTGAATTCGATGACAACCAATTTCACTTTCTTTGCCTCCGAATAGTTATGACAATCAAAAATCCAATCCACCTTTTTCTCCCACTCCAAATATGCCTCGGGATCGTTTTTACCTTGAAAAGCAGGTATTTTCAGTTTGATAGAATCCAAATCACCATCTAAATCAGCATGTCCCCCAACACTATGGAAATTTTCCCTTTGGCCGAATTGGCCCCTAGTTCTATTCCCAAAATCCCTTCGGTTTCTAGGCTGCCGAAAACCTTCCCGATGGCCTATGGCCTCATCCTCAAAACCACCATCACCAATATCATTAACAGCCTCCTCAAAATCCTCATAATCAGCCCGGCTTGCCCTTTTGGCCCTACTGCCACTGTTTGCTTTCGGTTCAGCCCCAAGCTTCCTCACATTTTGGGTGCTTGTACCAGCCTCATTACCACGTTTCTCCACCCTATCAAGTCTGTCACACACGTTTCCCATCACAAAATTCATCCTCTCAATCATCTGTGTCATGGCTTGCATTTGGAACGTAAGTTCTCCCTCGGGATGGGGTGCTGTGTTGTTTTGATTTGACATGATAATACCTGCAAAAATTGGTTAGTGGTAAAAAAAAATATATCCTCACGTCGCCCGTGTTTCGCTCAAACACTCTTAATGTCCACACACGCTCACACCTCTCGTCTCACCTTCTTACGGTTCTTGCGAAACTGAAACCAACACCAAATAAAACCAACTTGGCAGCGCAATACACATATATCTATATATATGACTCAAGAAGCAATAAAAACCAGAAAACAAGCAAAACAAAACTGCGATGATAGTCTCGCGAGTAGCAAGCGAGTCTATCCGAAATATGAACGAAACTGAAGACTCGAATAAAAAAAAACAGAAACAAAATATGAAAAATGATGAAACAACACCCAGATACGTTGGATATGATGAAAATAAATGGCAAGAAACGAAAACAACAGAAAGAAAGCGAATTTCAAAACTTCACGCAAAACAGACTTGTTTACGACGAGTTAAGTCCTAATCTGGAACCTAAAGTCAATGATGTCCAATTGAGCTAAAATTCCAGATATAGTAATCTACCAACCCAAATAGACATAATATGAAATTTGAGCAACTTACGATAAGGTTTGATAGACTGACGCAAAAACGTTATGAATCAGACCTAATTAGACCAGAATTTGAAACCCAAAGTAAACAATATCCAATTGACCCCAAAATCAATATGTGGTGCGATTAGGGTCTCACTAATAACAAAATAAAATTTGAGCTCATTTTGACTTGATTTGGTCAAATTTTCCTATGTTTAGTTTTTTTTTTTTTTTTTTTTTTTTTTTTTTTTTTTTTGCGGCTGAAAACAAACGAATGCCTAATTGAATGACTTTTTTTTTCTTTTTTTTTCTCTCTCTTTTTTTATGCCACTGATATATTTTGGTCAGGAACCAAATGAAATAACCTTTTTTTTTTTTTTGATATGATACCAAATCAATAGAAGAAGAAATTGGACACTAAGGAATTTTTTTTTCTGCGGAAACAATATGAAATGAAAATTTCAGAAGGATATAACCTGATTAATGGAGCCAAGCTCTGATACCAAATGATGCGAACCTCGTGATCACGTGGTCACGCAACCCACAAATAAAGACACCAATTCCCGGAAAGCCAAGTAAATCAGGTTTGATAGGAGTGTGACACAAAGATAACTTGTACCTAGGCATCAGCACTATTGGAAACGTAAACCCCCACCCAACGAATATTGATTCGCGAACGAGAAGTATAAGGATGACGCCACGAAGCCAGTTGTTCTTCGATAAGTCGTTTTCAGTTCTTTAGAGAACCAAGGAAGGGAGATTATCCCACCAACACACAACAAGTGCAGCAAAATAAGTTTATTGATATGAAAAATTGCGTAACCTTACATGTTTGTTTTATGCCTCTATTTATACTGACTCTAGACTTAAAGAAACCCTAATGGACCCCCCCTTAGGTGGACTTATATGAAGCCCACTTACAATTGACCCAAATAAGTAATAATAACCCAAAAACTAAGAAGAAAATAATAAAAAATAATAAAATCCGAGAATTACCATCCTAAATATGCTAGAATTAAATTTGTGTTGCTGCCCCCTTTCCTTTGATGTCCTTGATTAGCTTGGATAAATTTCCTCCTTTGTTGCTGATTTAATTACTTTCCTTCATAAGTTAGGAAAAACATTAAATAGTCCTCCCCTCTTTAGGAATAAGATATGGCCAACTTCCTTACTTAATTAGGAGAATAATAAGTTGTTGGTTTTTTATCCTTGTAGCATTAGGAAACAAAACAAACCTAACAAGGTTGGTATTGGGCTGGACATAGCAACCCCTTGTTCCACATGAATTGGGCTCTTCTTAGACCTGAACTAGATGAATTAAAGGCTGTCTTTCATGCTCCTTAAATGTCCCAAACCCTTCTAGGTCCATCTTGCTCCATAAGTTCTGAACAAGCCCATTCAATGCTTCTTTAAGCTTTTTTGCCCTAGCTCTTGTGATTGGCCCAATTGGCACCTCCAATGGATCGTTGGAATGATTACGCTTCGTGTTGGGCTGATCCGCATCAATTATGATGTTATAAATGACGTCTTGTTCAGACAAGAAGATAAGGATTGTCACCAAGTCAAGATGTGGCCACCCACTCATCAATTAATCAACAAATCAATAGTTCCAAATTTTGGCCTATAAAAGGAGGCACTTACCATGTATTAAGGCATCTTGTTTTTCAGATCAAGATCATGCTCTTGCTTTCTCTCTTTGTATTGCTTATGTTTTGCTTTCATTAATATCAAGTTTATGCACTTCATTTCCTTTCCTTTACTTAGTTAACTTCTTTCTCATTTATGTTCTTATCTTGTTCATTTATGTTTCTTTCTTTCATTATGTTTAGCTAAGTTAATTATGTCAAGGTGAAAAGGGTACACTAATGCTGTAAGAATAAGTATAATATAAACTTAACATGGACCTTAACATTGGATACTAACATGTTTTATATTTGTTATCTTGTTCACTTTTAATACTTTGCTTGTTAAATGGTTAATCTAGATTTATATTGTATAACACTTGGTACAACAAATACTTGGTACTTTCATAGCCCATACTGTATGGTATAACCGATACCTGAGCTATGAAAGGAACTTGATTTGTTGTTAACATAAGTTATAATCATGAATGCCTGCCAACATTTACAAGTATTAGCTTTATTCGAATAAGATAACTAATGTAATCATGTTAACAATTTATAATCTGATTGGAACCTCCTTTATGTGTGGTTTCCAATTGAGTAATAAGAGTTTATACTATTCTTGTTTGAAGTACCATTAGTGGATCCTCTAACCTTGACATTTATTTTTATCGTTGTTTAATCCTTACATTAATCTTTCATCTCAAAGTTCTCATTAATTTCTTCATCTTCTTCTTCTTTTACTACTACTACTACTACTAGTATTATTATTATTATTATTGTTGTTGTTGTTGTTGTTGTTGTTGTTGTTGTTGTCTTGTTATTTATAATTTATACAATTAACCTCTCTGTGGTTCAACCCCGGTCTTGCCGGGTTATTTATTACTTCGACACTCCTGCACTTGGGAGAAGACATCAAGCTTTTGGTCGTGTCACTAACCCATGAAAACTCCTTACCTCACTTACCGATTTGGGTGTAGGCCAATCCCGGATGGCCTTAACTTTCTCCTCATCCATCTCGATACCCTGTGCAGTTACAACATAGCCAAGAAACACAATTTTCTCCATGCAAAAGGCACACTTTTTAAGATTAGCATACAATTTCTCACTACGCAACACACTAAGTACATTACGTAAATGATCAAGATGCTCAGTGAAGTTCTTGCTATAGATCAGAATGTCATCAAAATACACAACCACAAACTTACCTATGAATGCACGCAACACATGATTCATGAGACGCATAAATGTACTAGGTGCATTTGTAAGTCCAAACGGCATTTGATGCGAACCTCGTGATCACGTGGTCACGCAACCCACAATCAAGATTGAGATCTGATCCCGGAAAGCCGAAATAGGTCTGATAGGAGTGTGACACAATGGAAACCTACCCCAAGGCACCAACACTATTGGAATGAGTTGAATGACGCCATGAAGCCAGTTAATCTTCGATAAGTCAGATTCAGTTCGTTCAAGAACTGAAGAATGCAAAAACCACTCTCACGCGTTAAAACTGAAAAGTTCAGAATAATAAATCATCAAAGCTACCGAAATTTTGGCCTACATGAGTTTAAATAGTTCTTGAAAAGTTAACCCTAATGGACCCTTTATGTGGACTTATATGAGGTCCACTCAAAACTGGCCCAAAACTCTAAAATGAAAAACCCATAACTTAATCCAAACAAGCCTTGGATCCTAGCTTAAAACAACTATGAATTAAGCCCAAACAAGCCTTGGGCTGTAGCTAACAAAATAAAATAAAGCCCTTATCTCATGGCCCAAATAAGGTTGTATTGGACCCCTCTTGCACATGGATAAGATGTACTAGGATCTCCTCTTGATACTCCAATGGACCTTCCAATTCTGAATTGGTGGAAACCTTCAAAACCAATGCATTCAATGCGTCTTTCAATGTCTTTGTCTTGGACCGAGCCATTGGTCCATTTGGAACATGTAATGGATCCTTGCTGGTGTTTCTAGGCTGGTCCGCATCATCCCCTCTCTCCTCGAAAGGATTCGACCTCGAATCAAAATCTGTGTCAAACAAAGTAAGATCAGCAACATTAAAGGTAGCACTAACACTATACTCACCTGGAAGGTCAATTTTGTATGCGTTGTCATTGATTCTCTCTAAAACCTGAAAAGGACCATCACCACGAGGCTATAATTTTGATTTCCTTTGGTTAGGAAATCGTTCCTTACGCATGTGCACCCATACCCAATCACCGGGTTGGAAAACAACCAGTTTACGTCCCTTATTTGCTTTAGAAGCGTAAAGTCTGTTCTTTTTCTCTATTTGTAGTCGAACTCCCTCATGGAGTTCTCTCACCATCTTTGCCTTCTTTTCACCATCTAAACTTACCCTTTCTTCAAAAGGTAAAGGAATTAAGTCCATAGGAGTTAGTGGATTAAAACCATAAACAATTTCATAGTTTATTCATAGTAATTGTAGTTTTGGATGTTAGCTAACTAAGAAATTGGTCTTGCTCAATATAGAGTTGTAGAACCCTAACTATAAGTCATCAACCGAGATTGGGTCCTGACAGACCTTGTAGGGTAGTGTTTGTTGATGAACAATTTTGACAATCTCAAAGGCAGAACTAGGTTCTCCTTCCTTCAGAGAACTTATAGCCTTGTGTATTAGCTTTCCAACGAGACTAATCTCGCTTGAAACAGAGTTCTATAACTCTAGATATAGTTAAAAATCTGATGAGTGTTCAAGTAGTAAGGGCTTAATGTGTGGACAATAACAGTTCAAATGTCTAAACAGTAACAGTTCAATGTTTAGACAGTAATAGTTCAAAGTTAGACAATAACAGTTCAAATGTCTAAACAGAGTTCTTTAGAGAGATTGTACGTTTGCATGGCATTCCTAAGAGTATAGTGTCAAATCGTGATGTTAAGTTCCTTAGTTACTTTTGGAAGACCTTATGGGGAAAGTTGGGAACTAAACTCTTATTTTCGACATTGTGCCATCCTCAAACAGATGGACAAACTGAGGTAGTGAATAGAACATTATCCCAACTTTTACGTGCTGTAATTCAAAAGAATTTGAAAAGTTGGGAAGAATGTTTGCCTTTTGTTGAGTTTGCTTCTAATAGAACTGTGCATTCAACTACTACTTTTTCTCCTTTTGAAATTGTTTATGGTTTTAATCCACTAACTCCTATGGACTTAATTCATTTACCTTTTGAAGAAAGGGTAAGTTTAGATGGTGAAAAGAAGGCAAAGATGGTGAGAGAACTCCATGAGGGAGTTCGACTACAAATAGAGAAAAAGAACAGACTTTACGCTTCTAAAGCAAATAAGGGACGTAAACTGGTTGTTTTCCAACCCGGTGATTGGGTATGGGTGCACATGCGTAAGGAACGATTTCCTAACCAAAGGAAATCAAAATTACAGCCTCGTGGTGATGGTCCTTATCAGGTTTTAGAGAGAATCAATGACAACGCATACAAAATTGACCTTCCAGGTGAGTATAGTGTTAGTGCTACCTTTAATGTTGCTGATCTTACTTTGTTTGACACAGATTTTGATTCGAGGTCGAATCCTTTCGAGGAGAGAGGGGATGATGCGGACCAGTCCAGAAACACCAGCAAGGACCCATTACATGTTCCAAATGGACCAATGACTCGGTCCAAGACAAAGACATTGAAAGACGCATTGAATGCATTGGTTTTGAAGGTTTACACCAAGTCAGAATTGGAACGTCCATTGGAGTATCAATAGGAGATCCTAGTACATCTTATCCATGTGCAAGAGGGGTCCAATACAACCTTATTTGGGCCATGAGATAAGGGCTTTATTTTATTTTGTTAGCTACAGCCCAAGGCTTGTTTGGGCTTAATTCATACTTTGTTTTAAGCTAGGATCCAAGGCTTGTTTGGATTAAGCTATGGGCTTTTCATTTTAGGGTTTTGGGCCAATTTTGAGTGGACCTCATATAAGTCCACATAAAGGGTCCATTAGGGTTAACTTTTCAAGAACTATTTAAACTCATGTAAGCCAAAATTTCGGCAGCTTTTGATGATTATTATTCTGAATTTTTCAGTTTTAACGTGTGAGAGTGATTCTTGCATTCTTCAGTTCTTGAACGAACTGAATCTGACTTATCGAAGATTAACTGGCTTCGTGGCGTCATTCTACTCATTCCAATAGTGTTGGTGCCTTGGGGCAGGTTTCCATTGTGTCGCACTCATATCAGACCTATTTCGGCTTTCCGGGATCAGATCTCAATCTTGATTGTGGGTTGCGTGACCACGTGATCACGAGGTTCGCATCAAATGCCGTTTGGACTTACAAATGCACCTAGTACATTTATGCGTCTCATGAATCATGTGTTGCGTGCATTCATAGGTAAGTTTGTGGTTGTGTATTTTGATGACATTCTGATCTATAGCAAGAACTTCACTGAGCATCTTGATCATTTACGTAATGTACTTAGTGTGTTGCGTAGTGAGAAACGATTGATTAGCTTCGGCTAATGGCATCCAAGTGGATGACCGGGACAAACACATGATTTGTTTCGGCTAATGGCATCTGAATGGATGACCGGGATAAATGAATGATTAGCTTTAGCTAATGGCATTCGAAGGGATGACCGGGACAAACAGTTGATTAGCTTCGGCTGATGGAATTCGAATGGATGACTGAAATAAAGGAATGATTAGTTTCGGGTAATGGCATTCAAAGGGATGACCGGGATAAACGGGTGATTAGTTCTGGCTGATGGAATTCAAAGCGGTTGGCCGGGGTGAGTGAATAGTTAACCTCGACAAATGATGTCTTAAAAGAAGGGCCGGATTTAAGATTATAGTTAATTGCAAGAATTGGTGCATATATATGTACTGCAAGTTGTGTATACCAAGAACATAAAGGAACTTCAAATGTCACGCTTCAAACATGAGATAATGTTAATGCTTCATTAAACTACCAGACCATTTTCTTATTTTTATTATTATTATTAAGTAATTGCATTCTTGTAAATGTTTTGTACTGCTGTAGGGACGTCATACCAACAAGATGCCTAGGAAACCCGATACACGGGAACCTACCTTTGCAAGGAATCATGTAGTTGCATTCTAAATCATGATGTATTTTATATGAACCAACGTACTGAATGTATAATTATTATTAGATTCTCTTAGATTATATTCGTGATGACTATTTGTAGGATAGAATACAAACTCATGACTATGCATGTATATTTTAAATGCGAACTTCTAATCATGCAAACATAATATTATGAGTTTATGTAAGATTCACTCTTAAATGAGAAAAAAAAAATTACTATTGTTTTGAGCTTGAAAAGCCGGGTTGTTGCATGTAGACTCCTAAGAGTTCCTATATTAACTGTTAATAACTAAATATTCCAGTTAGGATAACAATAATTTAAAGATTGCTAGGTGTTCTAACAATCCACTAAGGTAAAAGACAAAATGAGGCAATTGTCTTGACGAGTAAGGTATTTTAGCAACAAAGGATTTGTAGTCGTATATACTTCTCTCGTAATATTCTAAACTAGTAAAAGTTGTGTATCCTAGGTTTGGCTCCACCAAAGGATTTTCCTTTTCTTTTAAAAAGTTTTTCAAAAAGTTCTCTTTACAACCAAATAACTTGTTCATTTAAATTTTCCACACTTGTATTTATTTGGTTGTTCATCAATATTAGGGAGCTTCAATATTAATATTGTAAAACTTTATAATGATGCTCAATTGTTCTAGTATAAAATGCATTTATATTTATACCATATATAAGGTCTAAATTAAATACAAAAATTTTTATTTGTAAGTCAATATATACCAGATTTAATAAATTTGATTAGAGATAATGAAGAAACTCACATTTCAAATCCAATATCCTCTAATCACCATTCAATGCATCTCTCGGATAAATGTCACATCTTTGTATAACAAACACATAGATATTCATGCCAAGGTCAATTCTAAAGGGAGGACGTGCGAAGGTAGTCATTAATTCCATGGTACAGGATTGACTTCATTTTAATTGGGCCAAAAGGAAGGGAGTTAGGATGAGTTTTGTTTAACGAATTGGCTTTTGATAAGAAAGAATTATAGTTTTTAAATCTGATTTAAGGTTGATTTAGAATAAGTTTTGAGTTACTAGTGATTAGTACTTAAAAGTGTATTTTTATCAAGGTTTTATATCATTATTTTGCACTTGAAGTATCAATAACTCCTTAACTAAAGCATGTTTTATAATAACATACCTAATAATATAAGATACCTTTAATTTATGGTAAATGTTCATCTTAAATACAGGCCTACCACATAAATGAAAGGATTGATTGATGAGTTGAAGTATTGAAATTGAAAGGACAAAGAAAGGGCCAAACTTAGAAAAGAGATGTTAATGCAGTCCAAACTGGAACACTGTTCGGTAATTAAGTCATATCTTGAGTTCTAGATGTCCAAATAACCTCACTTTTTTGGACAAATTCGGTAAGACATAGGCCTACAACTTTCATGTGGAGTCCAAGATTTAAAAAGGCCGTTTTCAAGTCCAAATTATAGCAACAACGTAGAAGTCCGAATCTGTCCTCCAACTCAGACACTGTTCAGTATTCAGCCCATATCTCAAGTTCTAGAAGTCCAAATGATCTCAATTTTTTTTTCTAGAAAGATAAGATAATTTCCTATAACTTTCATGAGTATAGTTGGTTCTAGTTCTGATATTATCAATAACGTTTTATTCAAACAAGAAGATAAGGATTTTCACCAAGTTAAGAGTTGGTCACCCACTCAACAATTAGTCATCAAATCAATAGTTTCAAATATTGGCCTATAAAAGGAGGCATTTGTCATGCATTTAGGCATCTTGGTTGTTCAGATCAAGATCATGCTCTTTATTTCTTTCTTTTTATTTTTGTAATGTTTAAGTTTTATTTCATGTTATATTTTTCTTAATCTCTTGATACGGTTCAGCCCTGTGATACGACCCAAGTAAGGTCAGATTCGGATTTTGGCGTAAAAAGCGCAACAGTCCAGGTTTACGGCAACAGTCATAATTCTCAATCCGACCGTTGGATCGGGCTAATATTTTATGCGGACTCTCCAGACATATCTTGCTATCTTGGGTTAAAATTGCAGGTCAATCGGAGTTCGGTAAGGCACCCCAATACTGGTCAACAGAGGCTGTACGGATTTTGTTATTTACTTCCATTTGACTTGTGGACTTCCTATTTGATTAGGATTCCTTTCCTCCAAGGATGTGGGAGCTGGTTTTGGGAATTTCCTAGTTCCACAAGGATCTTTAATGAGTTGCAATATAATCTCCTAGTGTGGCAAGGATTCATTAATGTTTCAGAATCCTTTTCTTATAAGGATTCCTTATTCATCCTAGCTACACAAGGAAAGAAGGGATGGTGGTATTTAATGACAAGTTACTTATTTTTATTATTTTCCTTAATGTTTGGGTCTTAATTAAAACTTTGTTTTGAGCTAGGGTCCAAGGCTTGTTTGGATCAGGTTATGGGCTTTTCAGTTTAGGGTTTTGGGCCAGTTTTGAGTGGACCTCATATAAGTCCACATAAGGGGTCCATTAGGGTTAACTTTTCAAGAACTATTTAAACTCATGTGAGCCACAATTTCAGCAGCTTTGATGATTATTATTCTGAACTTTTCAGTTTTAACGTGTGAGAGTGATTCTTGCATTCTTCAGTTCTTGAACGAACTGAATCTGACTTATCGAAGATTAACTGGCTTCGTGGCGTCATTCTACTCATTCCAATAGTGTTGGTGCCTTGGGGCAGGTTTCCATTGTGTCGCACTCATATCAGACCTATTTCGGCTTTCCGGGATCAGATCTCAATCTTGATTGTGGGTTGCGTGACCACGTGATCACAAGGTTCCCATCATCTCTTGTTTATGCTTTTCATTTCCTTTACTATACTTATGTTCTTATTTTGTTTATTTATGTTTCTATTCTTCACTATGTTTAGCTAAGTTTATTATGTCAAGGTGAAAAGGTTACACTAATGGTATAAGAATAAGTATAGTGTAAACTCAACATGGACCTTAATGTTTAATATTAACATGTCTTATCTTTTTATCTTACTAATTCTTAATATCTTGCTTGTTAAATGGTTAATCTAAATTTGTGTTGTATAACACTTGGTACAACAAATGCTTCGCACTCTCATAGCTCAACCGTATAGTATAACCTACACCTATGCTATGAAAGGAACTTGATTTGTTGTTAACATAAGTTAGCATCGTGAATTTCTAACAATATTTAAAAGTTTGGTGTTACTTAAATAAGATAATTAATATAATCATGTTAATAATTTATAATGAGCTATTGATGACAAATCATCCGATTGGAACCTCCTTTTGTGTGTGGTTCCAGTTGAATAATAACAGTTTATACTATACTTTGAAATACCATTAGTGGATCCTCTAACCTTGACATTTGTTTTTATCATTGTTTAATCCTTACATCAACTTCTTCTTCTTCTTCTTTATTACTACTACTACTACTACGACTACTACTACTACTATTATAACTATTATTGTTGTCTATAATTTATACAATTAACTTCTCAGTGGTTCGACCCCGGTCTTGTTGGGTTATTTATTACTTCGACACTCCTGTACTTGGGAGAAAACATCATTATTTTGGTTGTGTCAACTAGTCATGTGATTTAATTCAGATTAACTTGAGTGAACTTAATTTTTATATAAAAAAAATCAATGGATTTTCATTGAATTTTTTTAGGCTAACCAGATTACGGGTTAACCATGATTTTTTTATTAAATCATACCATATCAATTCCCATCATATTTTTATTGAAACCTAACCTGATTTAGATGCTTATTCACTGAGGTAATTATTCAACCCATCCATTTAAGTTGACTTTTAGAAAACATTGGGAAAAACACTGAAAAAATATAAAACAATTATTGGATATACTAGGTGTACTAGTATTATCGTATATACTAACCATAAAAATCAATCATGAATCTCACCTTTGTAAGAATGACAAATGATGCAAGCCTTTTCAACACACGATCAAGCAATCCACACGCAAAGACATCAATTCTCGGAAAGCCACGTAAATCAGGTTTGATAGAAGTATAACACAAAGATAACTTGTACCTAGGCACCAACAGTATTGTAAACAGAAACCCCTACCCAACAAATATTGATTCACGAATGAGAAGTATAAGGATGACGCCACATTCTTTGATAAGTAATTTTTTAGTTCTTTAGAGAAATAGGAAGGGAGATTATCCCACCAACACACATATAAAGCAACAAACTAGAAATTTATTGATCTGAAAATTGTGTAACCCTTACATGTTTAGTTATATTGTTATTTATACTAACTCTAGATTGAAACAAACTCTAATGAACCCCTTATGTAGACTTATACGAGGCCCACTTATAATTAAACCCAAATAATATAAATAAAACCCTGAACTAAGAAGAAAATAATAATAACAATAATAAATCCAAATTTAATATCCTAAATATGATAGGATCAGATTTGATGCCCTATAGAAGTCCCACATAAGATAGGAGAACTCTGATTTGAAAAATTTGTGTTGTCACCCCCTATAGGTCCTTGATTAGCTCGGATTACCTTATTTAACTTAGACAAATAAGAAAATAATTTTTTTTCCCTTTGTTGCTGATTTAATTACGTTCCTTTCTAGGCTAGGAAAATCAATAAATAATCCTTTCCTCTTTAGGAATCAGATATGTCAAAACTTCCTTGATTATTTAGGAGTATAAATTGTTGACTTTTTATCCTTATATCATTAGGAAAAACAAGCCTAACAAGGCTGGTATGGGGCCGGACACATCAACCCTTTTTTCCACATGAATTGAGCTCTTCTTGGACCTAAATTAAATGAATTAGAGGTTGTTCTTCATGCTCCTTAGATGTACCAAGTTTTTCCAATTCCATCTTGCTCCATATTGATGCGGACCAGCCCAGAAACACCAGCAAGGACCCATTATATGTTCCAAATGGACCTATGACTCGGTCCAAGACAAAGACATTGAATGCATTGGTTTTGAAGGTTTCCACCAAGTCAGAATTGGAAGGTCCATTGGAGTATCAAGAGGAGATCCTAGTACATCTTATCCATGTGCAAGAGGGGTCCAATACAACCTTATTTGGGCCATGAGATAAGGGCTTTATTTTATTTTATTTTGTTAGCTATAGCCCAAGGCTTGTTTGGGCTTAATTCATACTTTGTTTTAAGCTAGGATCCAAGGCTTGTTTGGATTAAGTTATGGGCTTTTCATTTTAGGGTTTTGGGTCAGTTTTGAGTGGACCTCATATAAGTCCACATAAAGGGTCCATTAGGGTTAACTTTTCAAGAACTATTTAAACTCATGTAGGCCAAAATTTCGGCAGCTTTGATGATTTATTATTCTGAACTTTTCAGTTTTAACGCGTGAGAGTGGTTCTTGCATTCTTCAGTTCTTTTTTTTTTGGTAAGCTGACTTATGTATTAAAAGAAAATGATACAAAGAATATAATGGGCATACCCAAGATTTACAATGTGGATAGAAACGAAAACCAACAAATGGCTACAGGCTAGCCACATAACCAAACAAAAACTTAGACCAACTAGATATGCTAGGGGTACAAAAACAACCAGCTAAACATCAAATTAAGAGTCTATGTTATTGACCCTCCAAAGTCTTTGGATCTTTATGTTTTCATCTGTTTGTTGAACATTCCTCATCAAAACAAGCTTATCGCGAATGATACATTCGATTTGATCAAAAACCAAATTCAAAGCTTTAGACACATCTGCAAAGATCCTTGTGTTCCGTTCTTGCCAGATACAATACACTGTAGCTGCGAAACCCAGTTTACGAGAAAAGTTGATGAAACTTTTGCCATGCCAAGAGACAGTGGCCAATCGAATCGATTCATCCAAGCTTTTTGTCATTCTTGGAATGTCGCATCTGTCACAAACATTCCACCATAATGCCTTCGTAAAGGAGCATTCAAAGAACAAGCGCTTGTGATCTTCATTATTGCGGAGACAAAGTGAGCACCTATTGGGACCATGAATACCAAACCGATGAAGTCTATCCTGCGTTGAGAGTTTTCGTTGGACAGCCACCCAAAGAAGAAATGCATGTCTTGGGACAGCATTCTTGAACCACACGATGTCATGCCAATCAACCATTTGATGATGAATTCTTAGTTGTTCCCAAGCTACTTTGACCGAGAAACTCTGATTTGGCGAATCCAACCAAACAATCTCATCCTTTTGCCCCTTAGGAGTAGACGTGGAAGGAATAGCTTCTATAATGGGGTGCCAGCCAATAACATGAGTGATAGGAATTCTCCATTCTAAGTTATTAATCAGCACGTTCACTCTCGCGTTGTGTTCCATACCTGAATCATAGATGAAACGTTCATCGTAAGTATCAGCGAGCGGGCTGTGAGGATGCCAATTGCCAAACCATAGAGAGGTTGTCATTCCATCTCCGATGATGTGCTTCATCTTCAGCCATGCTAAGGATCTGAGCTTTAGAATCTTTCCCTAAGCCCAAGAGCAACTTCCTGGCGCCTTGATTGTCCAGAAATTCCTACCTCGCAAGAGATTGGATCTGATCCAAGTAGACCAGATTGAGCCATTTGAGTCATTACACAAGTTCCAAATATGTTTCAACAAGGCAATCTTGTTCCATTCTGCTATCCTTTTTATGCCTAGCCCCCCCTCCTTTTTTGGAAGACATACCTGATCCCAAGCCACTTTAGCCCTAGTAGTGCTCATATTTGAACCTGACCAAAGAATGGATCTCATAATTTGCTCAACATTTTTCACTACTTCCCCAGGTAATAGGAATAGAGATGCCCAATAGACCTGGATGGAGAATAAGACTGAGTTAATCAGTTGTACTCGCCCCTGCGAAAAAGAGTGTTCTGCAGGTCCAATGTCGAACTTTGGCGGTAATTCGATCCACGAGGCCCTTACAATTAACAGCCTTTAGTCTGGACGAGATAAGAGGCACTCCCAAATATTTCATAGGAAGCTCCCCCTCTCTAAACCCAAGAATACTGATAATCTGTTCCCTCTCAGCACCTAACGGACCGCTCAAGAAGATGTCACTTTTGTTTGGATTTGGATATAGACCTGATAGAACTTGAAACTCTATGAGTACATTTTTGATCATACGAATTGAATGTACATCCCCTTTGCTGAATATCATCAAGTTGTTGGCAAAGCAAAGATGAGAAATTCTGTCCTTCTTGCATCTCCAGTGGAACTTGAAGTTTTGGTTGGCACTCATATTGCAGAACAGCCCTGACAAGATTTCCATGCATAGGACAAACAAATATGGAGATAATGGATCACCTTGTCTCAGCCCTCTCCCCCCTTGGAAGTAACCCGCAAGTTCACCGTTGACGTTGATTGAGAATTGACATGATGTAACACAAACCATGATCCAATCAATGATGCATTCTTCAGTTCTTGAACGAACTGAATCTAACTTATCGAAGATTAACTGGCTTCGTGGCGTCATTTTACTCATTCCAATAGTGTTGGTGCCTTGGGGCAGGTTTCCATTGTGTCACACTCCTATCAGACCTATTTCGGCTTTCCGAGATCAGATCTCAATCTTGATTGTGGGTTGCGTGACCACGTGATCACGAGGTTCGCATCACATATGTTCTGTACAAAGCTTATTCAATGTTTCTTTCAACTTCTTTGCCTCGGCTCTTGTAATTGGCACCTCCATTAGGTCGTTGGCATGATTACACTTGATGTTGGGCTAATTCTCATCATCCAGTCTCTCTCCAAAAGGACTCGACCTTGAATTATCACCTACATCAAATGGAGTAAGATTAGAAGCATTAAAGATAGCACTAATACCACACTTACCTGACAAATCAACTTTATAATTACTGTCATCGATCCTCTCAAGGATCTGAAATGGCCTATCACCTCATGGCTGTAGCTTTTATTTCCTATTGGCCGAAAATCTCTCTTTGCGCATATGCATCCAAACTTGCCTGGCTGAAAGACAACATGCTTGCTGACACGACCAAAAGCTTGATGTCTCTTCCCAAGTGCAGGAGTGTCGAAGTAATAAATAACCCGGCAAGACCGGGGTCGAACCACAGAGAGGTTAATTGTATAAATTATAAATAACAAAACAACAACAACAACAACAACAACAACAACAACAACAACAACAATAATACTCAGTACGTGGCGTTGTTATACCTGAGAATGATCTAAAGATCGGGTCACAGGTTTCCAGCCTATATACTGACTTTATGAAAAGATCAAAGATATATATTATATAATATAAACAGAATGTAAATAATAATAATAATAACAATGATAATAATAATAATAACAGAAGATGAAGAAATTAATGAGAACTTTGAGATAAAAGATTAACGTAAGGATTAAGCAATGATAAAAACAAATGTCAAGGTTAGAGGATCCACTAATGGTACTTCAAACAAGTATAATATAAACTCTTATTACTCAATTGGAAACCACATATAAAGGAGGTTCCAATCAGATTATAAATTGTTAACATGATTACATTAGTTATCTTATTCGAATAAAGCTAATACTTGTAAATGTTGGCAGGCATTCATGATTATAACTTATGTTAACAACAAAATCAAGTCCCTTTCATAGCTCAGGTGTCGGTTATACCATACAGTATGGGCTATGAAAGTACCAAGTATTTGTTGTACCAAGTGTTATACAACATAAATCTAGATTAACCATTTAACAAGCAAAGTATTAAAAGTGAACAAGATAACAAATATAAAACATGTTAGTATCCAACGTTAAGGTCCATATTAAGTTTATATTATACTTATTCTTACACCATTAGTGTACCCTTTTCACCTTGACATAATTAACTTAACTAAACATAATGAAAGAAAGAAACATAAATAAACAAGATAAGAACATAAATGAGAAAGAAGTTAACTAAGTAAAAGAAAGGAAATGAAGTGCATAAACTTGATATTAATGAAAGCAAGACATAAGCAATACAAAGAGAGAAAGCAAGAGCATGATCTTGATCTGGAAACCAAGATGCCTCAATACATGGTAAGTGCCTCCTTTTATAGGCCAAAATTTGGAACTATTGATTTGTTGACTAATTGATGAGTGGGTGGCCACATCTTGACTAGATAACAATCCTTATCTTCTTGTCTGATCAAGACGTCATTGCTAACATCATAATTTGCCCACAATCCTCAAGAATGTTCTAGGAAATTGTCTCAGCTTTCCAACAAAAAAAAGATGAGGTCATTTGGACTTCTAGAACTCAAGATATGGGCTGAACACTAAATAGTGTTTGGGCTGCAGGACAGCTTCGGACTTCTTCGTTGTTCCTTCAATTTGGACTTCAAAACGACCTTTTCAAATCTTGGGCTCCTCATGAAAGTTGTAGGATTTTTTCTTACCTTTCCATCCATATAAAGTGGACCTAAATCCGAAAACTAGAGCTCCAGATATGATCCAATTACCGAGCAATGTTCCGGTTTGGACTGCACCGACATCTCTTTTCTAAGTTTGGCCATCTCTTTGTCCTTTAACTTTCAATGCTTAAACTCATCAATCAATCCTTTTATTTATGTGATAGTCCTGCATTTAAAATGAGCATTTACCATAAATTAAGGTATCTTATAATATCAAACTTGTTATTATAAAACATGCTTTAGTTAAGGAGTTATTGATACTTCAAGTGCAAAATGATGATATAAAACCTTGATAAACATGCACTTTTAAGTACTAATCACACCCCCCAACCAGCTTATTACTAGTCCCTAGTAATCTAAAGCGTTAAAATAGAGAAACAATTTGCAAGTTCCACAAAGCAAGGCATTCATCATTCAACTTCCATTAATCTATCCAGATAAACAAACTCTCATTAAATTTATATTCCTGCTTCATACTTCGTAAACAAGATATTAATAAACCTTCTTTTTGTGTGCTCAATGAAAACATAGATGATGGGGCTTTTGTTGGAAGAAAACAATATTATGTTCAAATGTTTAAGGTGAACTTCCTTGGGTTGGGATTTTTTTCTTCTTTTTTTTTTTCTCTTTTTTTTTTTTCTTTTTTTTTTTCCTTTTATTTTCTTTTTATTTATATACACATACAACTTAAAACACAATGTATCTTTAAACCCATGTAACGAGTTTTTAGGCTAATGACTCCCAGACCAGTTGGTCTTAGGGCATTAGGTGTTGAGACACCCCTACGAGCTTAACAACTCGGGTTGCAGATACTGATACGTAGATAGTGCAATGTTTGATTCCCTTAAGCTTTTCTCCTTAACCCAGGTAACAAGCTTTGGGCCAATAGCTCCCAAGTCAGTTGACTTTAGGGTATTAGGTGTTAAAACACCCCTTCGGGCTTAATTGCTTAGGTTAGGGAGGCTACGAAACCAAACTTATCCACGTTTTATTATCATCAATACTTTTTTTTTTCTTTGCAAATTATATACTATCCTTTTCCCTTAGTTGTTACCTTCAACAAAAGAACATAATTAATGTAATAATCCAATGTGCAACCCACAATCATATGTTAAAGTGTGTGTGTGAAAATGAAGGTTTAATAATACTTGTTAAATGAGTATAGGAGCAGAATCAAGTGATAACAATGTGAGAGTTTGTAAACCTGAATATTTCAAGAAGTATTATGATAGACCTTGGTAATGAAACTTACTAAGATGCGTCTCTAGAGTCAATAAAATTGATTCCATACTCTGCCATCCTAATAACAATTTTGTCAAATGGTTTTAATAATAGCAAAAACAGTTAGCAAGTTAGTATTTTTTTTTTTTTTAAACTACTACCCTCTCCCCCCAACCAAAACGAGACATTGTCCTCAATGTTCAAAGGTAGAAAGATAGAGTATAGAAGACATCACCTGAAACAGCGAACAATGACAAACCTGAAACACACTTAAACAAACATAAGAAGTAACAAAACAAAATAATATGCTATTAATAAAACCAAAAGACACAAGGTTTCACAGATGAAGGCTCAAATCTAATCTAAGCTTTTTACGGCTTTCCTTAGTTGACCAATCTAGACGACTCATGCAGGGATCAATGACAGGGATGAAAGATTGTAGTTGGTCAATCAATTGTTCAGCAGTAGCAGCAGAGATTATGATTTGTCGTGCCGAAGATGTTAGAAATTCCTGTTCCACAGCTTGATCAAGGAAAGATAGCAACTTATCATAAAAACCATTAACATTTAACAAACCTATAGGTTTATAGTGAATGTGCAGTTGGGCCCAAGATGAAATATGAAAGATCTCTTCCAATGTGCTCAGACCACCTGGTAAGGCAATGAAGGCATCAGCATGGTTAAACATGGTATTCAGTCGATCAGACATTGTTGGGACCTGTAGTTCTTCTCCAATTGTTTTTCCAATGATGTCCCCATTTGTCAAAGCTTTGGGGACAACCCCCAAAACTTGACTGCCTCCTAAAAATGCAGCCATTGAAACACCTCCCATTAACCCAAGGCTGCCTCCCCCATACACTAAATGAATCTTTCTCTCAGCTAGTACCTGACCAAGATGATTTGCTGATTCTAAAAACTCTTTTTCTTTCCCAGGGCTGGATCCACCGAAAACACAAATATTTTTTATGTGATGACTTGAGGAACCTGCCATTTCTACACACTTCTATATTTGATGAATGTATGGGATGAGTAGAAATGAAGGGAAGGAATAGAAGAATTTATAGATGAAAAAGTGAAAATGCAATCATACCACCTACATGTAGGCCAGCTGTAGTCTCACACTCTCTCTCTGTATTTATTTATTTTGACAAAGCATGTATGTACAGGTAGTTGTGATTGTGGCTCACATCTTCCCTTGGTTTTACGTCCAAGAACGGCTTAAACGCCCTCTATGGGTCGGGGATAGGCTTCCCATCCAGTTTTCTTAAAAACTGGCAAACAGGGTCTTTTTTAGTCAGATTCCCAAGACTAAGTCGATCATGTTCTTTATGGAATTGTGGCCATAAATCATGAATTACACGATGCACATCTCCACTAGGATGCGTCTCAAGGGTCAACAAAAGATTATCTAAAGACCCCTTACTCAGGCCATCCTTAATGAATTGTATCTTATCTTCACGGTTTACAGATACCATTCCTAAAGAACGACATGTCGCATTACAAGTCCATCTGGCACATCTGTGACAGACTTTCAGTCGTTTTGCACGACGTTTCTTTGCAAAAGTGCTTTTACCTGTTCCAGGCATGTGTGAAATGAAAGAATTGGAGGACTCACCTGATAATCAGACCTTTGCTTCAATTAGCCAGCGAATATCTTCAGGAATTCCATGATTCATTAACAACCTCAATCTTGCACACCTAGCATGGTAAATTTTATTAATCGCATTTGGAGGCAAAGCGGGAAAATACCTTTTCAACTTTTCAAGAGTGGTGTCCATTTTCAAAAGAGAATTAGAGAAGAGAGTCAAAGAAGGGAGAAAGAGCTAAGAATTGTACAAATATATACAGATATCAGTTATTTGGGAAACTGAAAGAACCGACTTATGTCACGGAGTACCGTTATCCGCCATTTGACCGGGGTGAGAGACTAGCAAAACAAAAGTCACACTAAAAAGCAAAAAAAAAAAAATGTGAGAAAAACAAAATAATCAACCTTTATCAATAAGATTATTCAAACCAATGGATTCATTTTCACTAGGAAACTCATCAAAGTAAGCTTTTAAACGATGTTCATTTACCTTCAAAACATTGTCATTCTTTGGATTCTCAATATCAAGGGCCCCATAAGGATACACATGTTTCAAAATAAATGGATCGCTCCATCTTGATCTTAGTTTTTCAGGAAATAAATGGAGTTGAGAATTATAAAGCAAAACTTTTTGACCAGTATCAACTTTTTGACAATTTTCACAAGTTTTGCAGAATGCATGTGTGTCCTTGAACATGGTGGGCCAATAAAATCCATTTTGTAAGATTTTTGCAGTCGTCTCTCTTGATGAGAATTGACTCCCACATGCTTTCAGAATGACAAAGTTTAATGACATTACTTACCTCATTGTCGGGAATGCATTTTTGAAATATTTGATCAGGATAATTTTTGAATAAGTAAGGGTCATCTAAGTAAAAGTTCTTCACTTCGTTCAAAAACTTTCCTTTGTCTTCGGTACTCCAGTGAGCTGGCAATCTCCTGTTGCAAGAAAATTGATATTTTTTAGCAAACCAAGGCATTGAACTGAGAGAAAGTAAGGATTCTTCAGGAAAGTAATCATCGATTGGTGTGATGTCAGATATCAAATCTGTTTGTCACTCTTGACAAAAGATCGGCATCAAATATTTTCGGTGCCTTTTTCATCCGTGATTTCTTCCTGAGAATAAATCATTTGCAAATCTTCATATTCATCCAACTCAATTTTACTCAAAGTAGATTCAAGTTGATCATGAACTAATTCTTCAATATGATCTACTTCTTGTAAATCATTATCATCTCCAGGCTGCTTGCAAACGTTGAAAATATTCATCTCTAATGTCATGTTTCCAAAAGATAACTTCATGAGTCCATTCCTACAATTAATCAATGCATTAGAAGTTGCAAGAAACGGACGTCCTAAAATAATAGGAAATGAATTACATGCTTCAACAGGTTGCGTGTCCAAGACAATAAAATCCACAGGATAAATGAATTTATCGACTTGTACTAACACATCTTCAATTATTCCTCTAGGCACTTTTACAGATCTATCGGCGAGTAAAAGAGTTACAGAAGTTGGTTTTAACTCACCTAGATTGAGACTTTGAAAAACTGAATATGGAAGTAAATTCACACTAGCTCCAAGATCAAGTAAGGCTCTTTCAATTTTATGTTCTCCAATAAAGCAAGAAATTATAGGACAACCAGGGTCTTTATATTTCAAAGCATTATTGTTTTGAAGAATGGCACTTACTTGTTCGGCTAAAAAGGCTTTCTTTTTCACATTCAGTTTTCTCTTCACAGTGCACAAATCTTTCAAAAATTTAGCATAGGAAGGAACCTGTTTAATAGCATCCAACAAAGGTATATTGATCCTTACCTGTTTGAAAATTTCAAAGATTTCAGAGTTGTGATTGACTTTCCTTTGTTTGGTCATGGCATGAGGAAATGGAAGTGCTGGCGAGGAATCAGCCTTCTCTTTGCAATGTTCAGGTTCAACCCCTTCCTTACCCTCAGAGATAGACTCATCATTTCTCACAAGGTTCAAGAATGGGTTTTTCAATAACCTTACCACTACGAAGAGTGATGACTGATTTGACTTGATCCATGTGTTGGCTTCCAGAACTACTGGCATTTGCATTGTATTGCCCCTTTGGATTTTGCTGTGGTTGAGAAGGAAACTTACCTTTCTCTTGGAAACTGAGAGCAGATGTTAATTTTGCAAGAGCATCTTTAAAATCGGTCATGCTTTGAGCAAGTTGAGTGTTGATTGTCTCCTGCTTTTCAATCAATGCATGCAATGTTTCCTCAAAATTTCTTCTAGGAGGTGGAGCATAAGGAGGTGCATATCCATGAGAATTTTGGAAATTATGGTGTGCTTGAAACGGTGGATGTGAAGTTTGTGCATTGTTGCTATCACTCTTCCAACTAAAATTTGGGTGATTTCTCCAACCAGGGTTATATGTTTGTGAGTATGGGTTATGGTTGGGTCTTTGGAAACTGTTTAAAGCATGGGCTTGTTCATGAAGGCATTCCTTGAAAGAAGGCAAAGTTGGACAATCATTGGTTGCATGCTCATTTGTTTCACAGATTTGACACACAATGTCTTGAACAGATTTTAATTGACCACTCTTTTTTAATTCTAGTGCCTCGACTTTTCTAGCTAAAGATGCAAACTTGGCTTGGAGGTCATGATCTTCCCTAAGGTTGTGCATACCCCCACTAGATGTATGAGGTTGAGTTTTACCTGGTGCCTCATAAGTACCTGTGGTGTCCCAATTTTGAGCATTTTCGGCTAGCAAGTCTAGGTACTCCATTGCTTCATTAGGGTCTTTATCTTCGAAAGTTCCATTGCACATCAATTCAACCATTTGCCTATCTCTAGGTGTTAAACCTTCATAAAAATGTGAAACCAATCTCCATGTTTCAAAACCATGATGTGGGCAAGTATTAAGCAAATCTCGATACCTATCCCAACATTGGTAAAATGTTTCTCCTGGTTTTTGAGTGAAAGTGATGATTTGTCTTTTGAAAGAGTTTGTTCTGTGAGATGGAAAAAACTTCTTTAAAAATTGTTGTTGCATTTCATCCCAAGCACGAATGGATCCCGGTCTCAAATTTTGTAGCCATGTTTTAGCTTTATCTTTTAATGAAAAAGGAAAAAGCTTTAATCGAATGGTGTTCATGCTACAATTTAAGTCATTATAGGTGTTACAAACTTCTTCAAATTCTCTCAAATGCAAGTATGGATTTTCTAGATCTAAGCCATGAAAAGAAGGTAAAAGTTGAATAATGCCTGGCTTAAAATTAAAATGGGATGCATCAGGAGAGAAAACTATGCATGAGGGTGCACTTGTTCTTGTGGGATTCATGTGGTCTCTAAGTGTTCTCATACGGTTATTCTCATTATTCTCATTATGAAGCGATTGATTATCTTCTTCGGCCATATTTTCCGAAAATGATGAAGATACCCTACAAAGTCGACCACTTAATGTACGTGACCAAACTCTCATGCACGTGTAAGAAGAGAATAAAAGGAAGAAAAGAAAATAGAAGAAAAAGAAACAAAACAAAACAAAGAAAACAAAAGTTAAATAAAATGAAAAGTGAAAAGAGAAACTAAATTAAATATTATAATTTATACAAGAATTTACCTCCCCGGCAACGGCGCCAAAAACTTGACACGACCAAAAGCTTGATGTCTCTTCCCAAGTGCAGGAGTGTCGAAGTAATAAATAACCCGGCAAGACCGGGGTCGAACCACAGAGAGGTTAATTGTATAAATTATAAATAACAAAACAACAACAACAACAACAACAACAACAACAACAATAATACTCAGTACGTGGCGTTGTTATACCTGAGAATGATCTAAAGATCGGGTCACAGGTTTCCAGCCTATATACTGACTTTATGAAAAGATCAAAGATATATATTATATAATATAAACAGAATGTAAATAATAATAATAATAACAATGATAATAATAATAATAACAGAAGATGAAGAAATTAATGAGAACTTTGAGATAAAAGATTAACGTAAGGATTAAGCAAAGATAAAAACAAATGTCAAGGTTAGAGGATCCACTAATGGTACTTCAAACAAGTATAATATAAACTCTTATTACTCAATTGGAAACCACATATAAAGGAGGTTCCAATCAGATTATAAATTGTTAACATGATTACATTAGTTATCTTATTCGAATAAAGCTAATACTTGTAAATGTTGGCAGGCATTCATGATTATAACTTATGTTAACAACAAATCAAGTCCCTTTCATAGCTCAGGTGTCGGTTATACCATACAGTATGGGCTATGAAAGTACCAAGTATTTGTTGTACCAAGTGTTATACAACATAAATCTAGATTAACCATTTAACAAGCAAAGTATTAAAAGTGAACAAGATAACAAATATAAAACATGTTAGTATCCAACGTTAAGGTCCATATTAAGTTTATATTATACTTATTCTTACACCATTAGTGTACCCTTTTCACCTTGACATAATTAACTTAACTAAACATAATGAAAGAAAGAAACATAAATAAACAAGATAAGAACATAAATGAGAAAGAAGTTAACTAAGTAAAAGAAAGGAAATGAAGTGCATAAACTTGATATTAATGAAAGCAAGACATAAGCAATACAAAGAGAGAAAGCAAGAGCATGATCTTGATCTGGAAACCAAGATGCCTCAATACATGGTAAGTGCCTCCTTTTATAGGCCAAAATTTGGAACTATTGATTTGTTGACTAATTGATGAGTGGGTGGCCACATCTTGATAGATAACAATCCTTATCTTCTTGTCTGATCAAGACGTCATTGCTAACATCATAATTTGCCCACAATCCTCAAGAATGTTCTAGGAAATTGTCTCAGCTTTCCAACAAAAAAAAAGATGAGGTCATTTGGACTTCTAGAACTCAAGATATGGGCTGAACACTAAATAGTGTTTGGGCTGCAGGACAGCTTCGGACTTCTTCGTTGTTCCTTCAATTTGGACTTCAAAACGACCTTTTCAAATCTTGGGCTCCTCATGAAAGTTGTAGGATTTTTTCTTACCTTTCCATCCATATAAAGTGGACCTAAATCCGAAAACTAGAGCTCCAGATATGATCCAATTACCGAGCAATGTTCCGGTTTGGACTGCACCGACATCTCTTTTCTAAGTTTGGCCATCTCTTTGTCCTTTAACTTTCAATGCTTAAACTCATCAATCAATCCTTTTATTTATGTGATAGTCCTGCATTTAAAATGAGCATTTACCATAAATTAAGGTATCTTATAATATCAAACTTGTTATTATAAAACATGCTTTAGTTAAGGAGTTATTGATACTTCAAGTGCAAAATGATGATATAAAACCTTGATAAACATGCACTTTTAAGTACTAATCACTTGCACCATTTATTGGCTTTGGTCGCATACACACGATTCCTCTTTTCAATCTGTTGCTGCATGCTCTCATGGAGTGTCTTCACCACCTGCATTTACAATTAAGAACATAAAAAAATAAAAAAAGATGAAAATTTATAATAAATAGAAGCATATAATAACCACCATTTAAGATATTGATATAATTTGAGCAACGAAAAAACAATCAAATTTGGATCTGACGTAAAATGTGCACCTGTCCAGTTTCATAGCAACAATTATAATATTCAATGTGACCATTAGATCAGGCTAAAATTCTACGTGGAGTCTCTTACCTTGGGTTAAAATTTCAAGTCAATTAGAGTCCGGGAAGGCATGGCAATACTAGTCAATAAAGCCTATATGAATTCTGTTACTTACTTCTTTTTGACTTGTGGACTTCTTATTTGGCTAGTATTCATTTTCTACAAGGATGTGATAGCTGGTTTTGGAAATTTTCAAATCTTGCAAGGATATTTAATGGGCAACAACATAGTTTCCATGTGTGTTATGGACATGTGTGTTATGGACTCCGTATTAATGTGGAATCCTTATGGTATATGAAAACAATTATTCTATCCCTATTATAGTAGGAATTTATTATTAAATAAGTTTTCAAGTCAGCTAAAAATACTTTGCAAACAAGGAAACTAAAGAGTAGGCAACTTTAGATTTGATTCTCCTAGCTGATATGTAGTCACATATTTAGGATATTAAATTTAGATTTATTATTGTTATTATTATTTTCTTTTTAGACAATTCAAATGAATAAATTTTCTTGTTTGTCGCACTTTATAATGTTGGTGAGATACTCTCTGTTTCTTGGTTCTCTAAAGAACTGAAAAATGACTTATCAAAGAATAACTGATTTCATGATGTCATTTTTATACTTCTTGCTCATGAATCAATATTTGTTGGGTGGGGGTTTTCATTTCCAATAGTGTTGATGCCTAGGTACAAGTTATCTTTGTGTCACAGTCCTATCAAACCACTTGGAAGTCGTTTGGTTTAGGGTCCAAATGAGGGTCTAAACTCTAAAGGGGTTTGTTACGTTCATCAATTCAAAGTCCATGTAATTATGAGTCAGTTTTCAATCCTCAATTTCTTACTTTCGTTACGGTTATTAGCTTTTGTTTTAGATTCTGATATCAACAAAAAAAATATACAAAAGAAATATTACAATTAGGATATCAAGTATTTTGATGAGATAATATGGAAAAAGAAGATGAACATTCATAAGGAGAGGCGGTATCAAAGGGAGAGAAATAAAGAGACTAGTGATCTAAAAAAACAAAATAAGAGTCTATTCGGTATTCTAGGGGAGATGCAACAAGAACTTGATGTGTTAACGACATTAGTTGATGCTCGACTAGCTTCAGAAAGAGAGGACCAAAAACACCATAATGGTGGAAGACAAAAGAGAAGGGTTCCTACCTTCATCCAAAGTTGTTGGTGATGATTGTTGGCAAGAAAAGAACTCCAAAGGCTTCAAAAAGAGGCTAACAATTTATCCATGTTAATGATTTAAGTATGAATCATCTTGAGGAGAGAGGGAATGATACGATCCGAACAATGAAAGAACAATCAGATTCGAATTCTAATGTAAAATGCACAACGCCTAGTTTCACGGCAACAATTATAATTCCCAATCGGCCCGTGGATCGGGTTGCTATTTTATGTGGAGTCTACTGACATGTTGTCCTATGTTGGGTTAAACTTTCAGCTTCATTGGAGTTTAGGAAGGCATTGAAATACTAGTCAATAAAAGCTATATGAATTTTGTTATTTACTTTTTTTTTTGTACTTATGGACTTTCTATTTGGCTAGGATTCTTTCCTACAAGGATGTGATAGCTAGTTTTGGGAATTTCTTAGTCTTGCAAAGATATTTAATGGGCAACAATATAGTTTCAATATGAGGCATGGACTTCGTATTAATGTGGAATCCTTATGGTGTATGGAAATAATTATTTTATCCATATTATAGTAGGAATTTATCATTAAATAAGTTTCTAAGTCAGCTAAGAATACTTTGCAAACAAGGAAACGAAAAAGTAGGCAACTTCATACTTGATTCATTCTCCTAGCTTATATGTGACTTCTAAAGGGCAACAAATTTGATCCTATCATATTTAGGATATTAAACTCGGATTTATTGTTGTTAGTATTATTTTCTTAGTTTAGGGTTTGTTTATATTATTTGGGTTTAATTGTAAATGGGCATCATATAAGTCCACATAAGAGGTCCATTAGGGTTTGTTTTAATCTAAAGTCAATATAAATAAAGGCATAACAAGACATGTAAGTTAGACAATTCAAATTAATAAAACTTCTTGTATACCGCAATTTGTGTGTGCGTTGATGAGATACTTTCCCTTTCTTGGTTTTCTAAAGAATTGAAAAATAACTTATCAAAGAACAACTGACTTTGTAGTGTCATGCTTGTACTTCTCGTTTGTGAATCAATATTCATTGGGTGGGGTTTTTCATTTCCAATAGTATCGGTGCCTAGGTACAAGTGCTATCAAACCTGATTTACTTTGCTTTCCAAGAATTGGTGTCTTTGTGTGTGGGTTGTGTGACCATGTGACCACAAGGTTCGCATCATTCGGTATCAGAGCTTGGCTCCATTAATTAGGTTATATCATTTTGTTTCTTGTATTTTTGTTTTTATCTTCTGTGTTGTCTTTGTTTCGGGTCCAATCTTGTTTCAAATCAGTTTCGGTCATATTGTCTTATTCCTACATTATTCTTGATCAGTTGCTTGGAATTGAGTTTTTTAGGATTAAAAAACAAAGGTGTCCTATTATTCTTGATGCGAACCTTGTGATCACGTGGTCACGCAACCCGCAATCAAGATTGAGATTTGATCCCGGAAAGCTGAAAGAGGTCTGATAAGAATGTGACACAATGAAAACCTGCCTCAAGGCACCAACACTATTGGAATGAGTAGAATGACGCCACGAAGCTAGTTAATGTTCGATAAGTCATATTTAGTTCGTTCAAGAACTGAAGAATGCAAGAATCACTCTCACATGTTAAAACTGAAAAATTCAGAAGTAATAATCATTAAAGCTACTGAAATTTAGGTTACATGTGTTTAAATATTTCATAAAAAAAATATTTTTCATAAAAAAATTTAAAGAGATGGTTGAGAAGGCTCAACAAAAATGGCGATACTGAATAATCAATATGATAATTGACATGAGATGATGACAAAACAAGATTAAAACATTAAACAAATTGGACGAGCATTAAAAAAGTAGCAAAAAAATGGGATGTAAACTAATTATGGATAAAAATTCAAGGAGTTTATAAGGAAAACAAATTAGGGTGAGGATGGGAAAGGAGCAACTAAGATGATCAAACCTAATATTATTGAGAAAACAAAAATAGAAAGATGGTTGAGAAGGGTCAGCTAAAATGGTGATGTCTAATAGTCAATGAAAAAAATGACAAAAGGTCAGTGACAAACAAAATTAAAAGATGAAAATACTTTTATGAGGATTGCAAAAAAGGCAAATTAAAAAAAATAAAGATATTAATTGATTATGAAAAAAAAGGGACTTTATAAGGAAAGAAAGTTAACAAAAGGATGCATACAAAGTTGCTAAGAAAATTAAACCTAATATTTTTCATAAAAAAATTTAAAGAGATGGTTGAGAAGGCACAACTAAAATGGCGATACCAAATAATCGATATGATAACATAAGGATCCAAAGACTTTGGAGGGTCAATAACATAGACTTTTAATTTGATGTTTAGCTGGTTGTTTTTATACCCCTAGCATATCTAGTTGGTCTAAGTTTTTGTTTGGTAAAAGGCGTAGAGAGACAGAGAGGAAAGATACAAAGGGGCGGTGCTCCGACAGCCATATCTCCGGAAACCACCGTTGGATGAAGCCAAGATTTGGTTATGTTGTGCACTGAACTATTGTCTACATTCTGACCGGAGGGATCTTCTAAAGCTACCGCCGTTTAAGAAATCTGGACAATTGAAATTTTCTGGAAAACCCCCTAGTGCTGTCAGAGTCGCCGGCCGATTTTTCCTTGTTATACCGTTGGATCCAGACTATTTTTTGGTATATTGTGAACATCTATATTTCCTACATTCGGTCCAGAGGGATCATCCATATTGGATTCCTCCTGCGGAAGCTAGCCATTTGAATATTTCTGGAAAAATCCTTCTCGGAACAGTCAGAGCCGCCGGCATATGTCTCCTTCTTCCACCGTTGGATCAAGCTTATTTTTGGATATGTGATGCGTCTGGTTATGATACACATTCTGAACGGTGGAGATTAGCAATTAAGCCTCCAGCAACGTTTTCTACATGTTCAACAGAAGGTCGTCATTCTCAGGTCAGTTTCGGTATAATTAAGATCTGCTTAGATCCAACCGTTAAACTATGCTGATTTTTGAATATGTTATACATAACATGTGTATCTACCTTTGAACCGTTGGGATGTTTGAACTGATCGTTGTTCCAATCATAGTGCTGGTCGCTTATTAGAGCTTTTTGGACTGAGTTTTTGTCCTTAGAACGTTCTATCTAGTATTTGTATGCTACCAAATTGTATTTGTGTTCTGCTGTCGAATTTGTTCCAATGGTTAGCTTTGACATTGAACAACACAATGGAGTTATTAAATCTGGACATACTTTACAATTAGAGCTCCAAGATATGCTAAATAGTCATGACATGAATCCTGTGTTGGGTTCTAAAGTTGATGAGTTGAAGGTTGGGTCTAAGCAACAAGAACAACTACACCTTAGCCCCAAATTGAATTTTTTAAATGCTTTGAAGGGCTCTGATGTTGATGACAATAAGGGTAGGATGTCCCTTGATATGAATCCAGTCCGTAACTTGCATTTTGCTCCCCCCGTAATAACTGATGGTCGTGTGACAGTAGCTCCTCCACTTGATGTGTTTGAGGATGGCTGTGAACTTTGGAAATCCACTCTAGTTGGTCATTTCGTAGGTTAGAAATTACCCTATCCTGTTGTTAATTCTATTGCCAAAAGAATATGGGGCTCCCACGGTCTATCCGAAGTTTAATCTTCTGATAATGGATTCTTTCTCTTCACTTTTGATTCTGTCGATCACGCCACTAATGTTCTGGAGAGAGCCCCATGGCACATGGCCAACAGACCTTTGGTGCTTAAACGTTGGCATCCGAACATGCAATTTTTGAAAGATGATCTGGATAGAGTTCCGGTATGGGTTAAGCTCTATAATGTTCCTCTCGAGTATTGGACTGTTAAGGGGTTGAGTTGTGTAGCGAGTGCTATTGGGGTTCCCCTTCATGCTGACCTTACTACATTGTTGCGTAAAAGGCTTAGCTACGCAAGAGTTTGCGTTGAGATAGAAGCTTCGAAAACGCTGGTGAAGGAATACGACCTTCGCTGTCCAAATGGGTTATTCATAACAATTTCAGCGGATTATGAATGGATACCTTCAAGGTGCAATAATTGCAATGTCTTTGGACATACCACAGCGATATGTGCTTCCAGTAGTACAATGGGGGCAAAGGGCAAAAGGAAAATAGGAGCTGTGAACTCTAAACCTGCAGATAATAAGCAGAATCAGCTTCAATGGCAGGTAGTTGGTAAACGAAATAAGGGTGTTATGATTGGTGAGAATGATTGTTTGGCATCTAAAGAGCTTAATTGTAATGAGAATGGTTGTTTAGCATCTGCTTTACATATTACTGATTGTAATACGAATGAAACTGCGACATTAGATGTGCCCAATGCTGGTTGTTATAAAGATGAAAATCCTACCTCTCCTCTTGTTTTGAAGAGCTTACGAGCAGACATGGTGCCGGAGGAAGGGGATGCATGTACTTCTTTAGATCAAAGTTCAACCATCTGTAATACAATTGCTTATGCAACCATGAACCCTGTTAGTCATGAGGTGAATGTTGATATGGGAGGTGATACAGGTAAGGAAGATGATGATAAGGAGTCGACGTCACTGATCCCAACAAGTCCGCAAAGTCCGATTTCTTCTGACGGGGAAACTTTTATTAATCAGTTAACTAGCAAGGCTAGAGACTCTCTAGAGAAAAAGAAAACGGGTTCTCCAGGCTTTTCAAAGAAGAGTAAGAAATCTGGCTCCTCGAGGGGGGCAAGTCAAGGTAATCAGTGTGTTGTTGTTTGGTACTCCTCTCTATTTCCCTATGATTATTGGATGTTGGAATGTTAGAGGTTTGAATGATCCCATAAAGCATTCAGAACTGCGTCAGCTCATCCATCAAGAGAGGATGGTTTTTTTTGGTTTGGTTGAAACTCGGGTTAGAGACAGGAATAAAGATAATGTTTCGCAACTTCTTCTGCATAATTGGTCATTCTTGTATAATTATGATTTCTCTTGTCGTGGTCGTATTTGGGTTTGTTGGAATGCTGATTTGGTGAAGGTGGATGTTCTGGGAATGTCAGACCAGGCTATCCATGTTTTTGTCATGATATTAGCTACCAATATCTGTTTTAATACTTCAATCATTTACGGAGACAATAATGCATCCTTACGTGAGGCTTTATGGTCTGATATTGTGAGTCGTAGTGATGGATGGGAGTCAACCCCATGGATTCTTATGGGCAACTTTAATGCTATCCGCAACCAATCAGAGAGGTTAGGAGGGTCTTCTACGTGGGCTGGTCATATGGACAGATTGGAAACATGTATACGTGAAGCGAAAGTGGATGATCTTCGGTATTCAGGTATGCATTATACTTGGACAAACCAATGTCCTGAGAATATGATTATGCGAAAACTAAATAGAGTGCTTGTGAATGAGAAGTGGAATATACGTTTCCCATTGTCGGAAGCGAGATTCTTGCCTGCTGGTATGTCAGATCATTCTTCTATGGTGGTAAAAGTCAAGTTCCACTGGAGATGCAAGAAGAACATAATTTCTCATCTTTGTTTTGCCGACGACTTGATGATATTCAGCAAAGGGGATGTACATTCAATTCGTATGATCAAAAATGTACTCACAGAGTTTCAAGTTCTATCAGGTCTATATTCAAATCCAAACAAAAGTGACATCTTCTTGAGCGGTCCGTTAGGTGCTGAGAGGGAACAAATTATCAGTATTCTTGGGTTTAGAGAGGGGGAGCTTCCTATGAAATATTTGGGAGTGCCTCTTATCTCGTCCAGACTAAAGGCTGTTAATTGTAAGGGCCTCGTGAATCGAATTACCGCCAAAGTTCGACATTGGACCTGCAGAACACTTTCTTTTGCAGGGCGAGTACAACTGATTAACTCAGTCTTATTCTCCATCCAGGTCTATTAGGCATCTCTATTCCTATTACCTGGGGAAGTAGTGAAAAATGTTGAGCAAATTATGAGATCCTTTCTTTGGTCAAGTTCAGATATGAGCACTACCAGGGCTAAAGTGGCTTGGGATCAGGTATGTCTTCCAAAGAAGGAGGGGGGGCTAGGCATAAAAAGGATAGCAGAATGGAACAAGATTGCCTTGTTGAAACATATTTGGAACTTGTGTAATGACTCAAATGGCTCAATCTGGTGTACTTGGATCAGATCCAATCTCTTGCGAGGTAGGAATTTCTGGACAATCTGGTGTACTGTATCTGGCAAGAACGGAACGCAAGGATCTTTACAGATGTGTCTAAAGCTTCGAATTTGGTTTTTGATCAAATCGAATGTATCATTCGCGATAAGCTTGTTTTGATGAGGAATGTTCAATAAACAGATGAAAACATAAGGATCCAAAGACTTTGGAGGGTCAATAACATGGACTCTTAATTTGAAGTTTAACTGGTTGTTTTTGTACCCCTAGCATATCTAGTTGGTCTAAGTTTTTATTTTGTTATGTGGCTAGCCTGTAGCCATTTGTTGGTTTTCGTTTCTGTCCTCATTGTAAATCTTGGGTATGCCCATTATATTCTTTGTATCATTTTCTTTTAATACATAAGTCAGCTTACCAAAAAAAAAGAAAGTTTTTGTTTGGTTATGTGGCTAGCCTGTAGCCATTTGTTGGTTTTCGTTTCTGTCCACATTGTAAATCTTGGGTATGCCCATTATATTCTTTGTATAATTTTCTTTTAATACATAAGTTAGCTTACCAAAAAAAAAAAAATCGATATGATAATGACATGAGATGATGACAAACAAGATTAAAAGATGAAACAAATTGGACAAGCATTAAAAAAGTAGCAATAAAATGGGATGTAAACTAATTATGGATAAAAATTCAAGGAGTCTATAAGGAAAAAAATTAGGGTGAGGATGGGAAAGGAGCAACTAAGATGATCAAACCTAATATTATTGAGAAAACAAAAATAGAAAGATGGTTGAGAAGGGTCAGCTAAAATGGTGATGTCTAATAGTCGATGAAAAAAATGACATAAGGTCATTGACAAATAAAATTAAAAGATGAAACAAGTTTTATGAGGTTTGCGAAAAAGGCAATTTAAAAAAACCGAAGAACTTGATTATGAAAAAAAAAAAAAGGACTTTATAAGGAAAGAAAGTTAGTAAAAAGATTGAAATGAAGTTGCTAAGAAAATTAAACCTAATATTTTTCATAAAATAAATTAAAGAGATGATTGAGAAGAGGTAACTAAAATGGCGATACCGAATAATCGATAAGAGAAATGACATGAGATGATGACAAAGAAGATTAAAAGGTAAACCAAATTTGGTGATCATTACAAAATTAGCTATAAAATGAGATATAAACTAATTATGGATAAAAAAATCAAGGTGTTTATAAGGATAACAAATTAGGGTGAGGATGGGAAAGGAGAAACCAAGATGATCAAACCTAATATTATTGAGAAAACAAAAATAGAAAGATGTTTGAGAAGGGTTCAGCTAAAATGGCGATACCGAATAATCGATAAGAGAAATGACATGAGATGATGACAAAGAAGATTAAAAGGTAAAACAAATTGGGTGAGCATTACAAAATTAGCAATAAAATAAGATAAAATTAATTATGGATTTTATCAAGGTGTTTATAACGAAAAAGACTTAGGGTGAGGATGGGGAAGGAGCAATTAAGGTGATCAAACATAATATTATTGAGAAAAAAAAGTAGAAAGATGGTTGAGAATGGTCAGCTAAAATGGTGATGTCTAATAGTCAACGAAAAAAAGGCCTAAGATGATGACAAACAAAATTAATGGATGAAACAAGTTTGATAAGGATTGCAAAAAAAAAAAAAAAAAATTTTAAAAAACTAAAGATATAAAGTGACCTTGTTATTTAAAGTTATTCTGATTCTTTGCAGAGGATATGAAAGTTGCACCCAAAGCTCTTCAGTATCCTTTTTCGTTTCCTTATGATGAAGATGGCTATCAATGCAACATCATGTTTGTAAATAACAAGCACAAAACTTCACAAAATAGCCAAAGGGTTCCAACGAGAGCTTATTATGCTTATCTAATTAACGAGAGGGAAGGATTTGAGAATACCATCGTCAAGGATGGTCAATTGTACTAGCACTTTCTAGTTGATTCGTTTATTAATGTTGAGAAAGATAGGCTTGATTACATTAATGCTAATCAGAAAAATCTTAGAATTAAAGTTTATATAAAGGAACTCATGGAGTTGTTCTTAAAGGGGATGTTGAGGGTAACACTGCTGGAATGGTTATTATTCCCTCTTCTTTAACTGGGAGCCCGTATATGATTAACTACCAACATGCCATGGCTATATGTAGGGCTTAGAAAAATCATAATCTTTTCATTACATTTACTTGCAATGCAAATTGGCTAGAGATTCGAAGAGAACTATGCAAAGAAAAGTCTTACAAGCAAGAGGATAAGCTTGACATAGTGACACAAATTTTCCATGCCAAACTTTCTAATATGCTATCCTATATAAAATAAGGAAAACCATTTGGTTGTGACACAAATTTTCTGTGCCAAACCTTCAAACATGTTATCCTATATAAAATAAGGAAAACCACGTTTTTATTGCAAGTATAATTGCAAGTATTACCAAATGCTTCGTTTTAAACTAAAAAACTTTCCACGTTTTTATTTAATGTCATGGTAATCTAAAAAAAATCAACTCCAACACTTTCTTTCTGGATGTTTTTGCTATTGAGTTTCAGAAGAGGGGTCGTCCACACTGTCATTTGCTGGTTTGACTTGGTTCTGATTTTAAATGTTGCTCGTCTCAAGATGTTGAGTCAATTGTTTTTGCCGAGATACCTGACAAGGACATGCATCCAGCATGTTAGGACACAGTTTCATGTTTTATGATGCATGGTCCATATGGTGTTACAAATCCAAACGTTAAATGTATGAAGCATGGAAGATGTTCAAAATGTTTCCCAAGAAAAAAGGCTAGACAATCTTTGATGACAATGGATTTGTGTATTTTAGACGACAAAGAGAACATGGAAGGTTTTTTTCTTAAAAATGTGATACAACTTGGAAACTGTTACGTTGTCCCATATAACAAAGAATTAATATTAAGATACAATGCTTATATAAACATTGAGATATGTTGTCAAACAATATCTTTTTAATTATGTCAGAAAAGGGTCTTATTATTCTTTTTGCAAGGTTGTTGCAAGTGCCACATCTCCACAACTTAGACAACATTTTGTTTAGTATAATCCTTTTTTGCGAAGTCGTTGATCTAGAAGCTTTCTTTCTTAAATGTTGGCATTCAATGTATGATTATTTAATACACCATCTTAGATTAACATACAACATGCCAAACTTACGGTTGAATTTGAAATTCTTTTCAACGTTGCTACAACATCTCTTGAGAAACATAATCTTCCAATGTTATATGGGCATTTGTTGTTAGAAATTAGGAATAAACTTTTTAGGGAAGAACTCAACTACGACATTCTTCCATTTAACCAATGTCAAAAGAATGTCTATGAATATGTTGTTAAGTTCTTAACGGATCACAAGCATTGGTCTTTGTTCATGGTCATGGAGGGACATGTAAAATGTTTTTGTGGCATGCAATAATCAATAGACTAAGGTCTGAAGGTTTGGTTGTGCTCGTTGTTGCTCTATTTTGGAATTGTTTCCTAATGCGAACCTCGTGATCACGTGGTCAGACAACCCACAATTAAGATTGAGATCTAATCCCAGAAACCCGAAATAGGTCTGATAGGAGTGTGACACAATGAAAATCTGCCCCAAGACACCAACACTATTGGAGTGAATAGAATGACGCCACGAAGCCAGTTAATCTTCGATAAGTCAGATTCAGTTCGTTTAAGAACTAAAGAATGTAAGAATTACTCTCACACATTAAAACTGAAAAATTCAGAATAGTAATCATCAAAGCTGCCGAAATTTTGGCTTACATGAGTTTAAATAGTTCTTGAAAAATTAACCCTAATGGACCCCTTATGTGGACTTATATGGGGTCCACTCAAAACTGGCCCAAAACCCTAAACTGAAAAGCCTATAACCTGATCCAAACAAGCCTTGGATCCTAGCTCAAAACAAAATTTTAATTAAGCCCAAACATGAAAGAAATTAATAAAAATAAATAATTTATGTAGCTAACATAGACAAAAGCCTTTGGAATCGTCTGGTAAGGTTTTAGCTTGATCCAACGGTTGGATTTGAAGTTATTCTCAATAGTGTAAACCTGGACAGTAAGTGATGCCATTTCAAGCAATCATGAAAGGTTTATGTTTTTCATTATCTCACATGATGGACTTCAGGAACTATCAAAGGTACTTTAAGGATTCATCCTAGCTACACAAAGAAAGAAGGGCTAGTGGTATTTAATGATAAATTAGTTATTTTTATTATTTTCTTTCAAGTTTGGGCTTAATTAAAACTTTGTTTTGAGGTAGGATCCAAGGCTTGTTAGGATCAGGTTATGGGCTTTTCAGTTCAGGGTTTTCGATTCAGTTTTGTATGTGGGCCAGTTCAACCCACAAGGGTAGATCCATTAGGGTTACTTTTAAGAACTATTTAAATACATGTAACCTAAATTTCAGTAGTTTTTGTATGTGAGAGTTTTAATTTAAGGTTTAATTCTACCACAGAAACACTACTCTTAATGAATAATTAGCAAACCACCTTAGAATCAATTGAAACTTTATATTCTGTCTACTAGGGGTGTGATTGCACTATATATTAAATTCGGGCTTATTTGGATATTGGTTTCTTGAGGTTTTAACTGGAGGTTTAATTCTGCCACAAACTGTGATACGATCCAGGTTATATCCTTCTGAAATTTTCGTTTCTTGTTGTTTCTGTAAAAAATTTCTTAATGTCCAATTTCTTCTTCTCTTGATTTGGCAGCATATCAGAAAAAAAAAATAGTTATTTCATTTGGTTCCTGACCAAAATATATCAGTGGCATAAAAAAAAGAGGAAAAAAAAAAGTCGTTTAAAAAGGCATTTATTTGTTACTGCCGCAGAAAACTAAACAAAGGAAAATTTGACCAATCAACTCAGAATGAGCTCAAATTTGATTCTGTTATTAATGGGACCCTAACCGCACCACATATTAATTTTGAGGTCAATTGAATATCATTTGCTTTGGGTTTCAAATTTGAGTCTAATCAGGTCTCATTCATAACGTTTTTGTGTCAGTATATCAAACCTTATCGTAAATTGATCAAATTTTACATTCTATCGATTTGGGTTGATATTGCACTCTATCTGAAATTTTAACTCAATTGGACATCATTTACTGTAGGTTCCAGATTTCGACTTTACTCGTCGTAAACGAGTCTATCTTCGTGGCGTCATCCTTATACTTCTCGTTCACGAATCAATATTTTCTGGGTGGGGGTCTTCGTTTCCAATAGTGCTGGTGCCTAGGTACAAGTTATCTTTGTGTCATACATCAAACCTGATCACGAGGTTCGCCCTAATTTACTTGGCTTTCCGGGAATTGGTGTCTTTGCGTGTGGGTTGCATGATCACGAGGTTTGCATCATGTGGTATTAGAGCTTGGCTCCATTAATCAGGTTATATCCTTCTGAAATTTTTGTTTCTTGTAGTTTCCGCAAAAAAATTCCTTAGTGTCCAATTTCTTCTTCTCTTCATTTGGCAGCATATCAGAAAATAAAAGAAGAAGTTATTTCGTCTGGTTCTTGACCAAAATATATCAGTGGCATAAAAAAAAAGAGAAAAAAAAAGTCGTTCAAAAAGGCATTTATTTGTTTCTGCTGCAGAAAACTAAATAAAGGAAACTCTGACCAAATCAACTAGGTTCATGCTCAAATTTGATTCTGTTATTCCTGGGACCCTAAGCGCACCACATATTGATTTTGGGGTCAATTGGATATCGTGTTCTTTTGGTTTCAAATTCGGGGCTAATCAAGTCTGATTCATAACATTTTTGCGTCTGTATATCAAACCTTATTTTAAATTGAAAAAAATTTATATTCTGTCTATTTGGGTTGATATCGCACTATATCTGAAATTTTAACTCAATTGGACATCATTTACTTTAGGTTCCAGATTTCGACTTAACTCGTCATAAACAAGTCTGTTTGGTGTCAACTTTTAAAATTCGGATTGTTTCTGTTGTTTTCCTTTCTTGCAGTTTATTTTCATCATATCCAACATATCAACTTTCATTGTTTTTCATATTTTGTTTATATTTTTTATTCGAGTCTTCAGTTTCGTTCATATTTCGGATAGACTCGTTTGTTACTTGCCAGACTATAATCGCAGTTTTGTTTTGCTTCTTATTGCGCTGCCAAGTTGGTTTTATTTGGTGTTGGTTTCAGTTTCACAAAAAGGTACTATCATGTCAGTGGATTAAAACCATAAACAATTTCAAAAGGAGAAAAAGTAGTGGTTGAATGCACAGTTCTATTATAAGCAAACTCAACAAAAACCAAACATTCTTCTCAACTTTTCAAATTCTATTGAATTACAACACATAAAAGTTGGGATAATGTTCTATTCACTACCTCAGTTTGTCCATCTGTTTGAGGATGGCATGTTGTCGAAAATAAGAGTTTAGTTCCCAACTTTCCCCATAAGGTCTTCCAAAATTAGCTAAGGAACTTAACATCACGATCTGACACTATACTCTTAGGAATGCCATGCAAACGTACAATCTCCCTAAAGAACAAGTCTGCGATATGAGATGCATCATCTATTTTATGGCATGCGATGAAATGCGCCATTTTAGAAAACCTATCAACCACAACAAAAATAGAGTCTCTACCTTTCTTTGACCTAGGTAAACCTAAAACAAAGTCCATAGAGATATTTGATGTAACCATATTATTCGATAGTTTCACCCACATTTAACTAGTGTTTTGCCTATGTTTTATATATAAAATGCCTTGATATTCTTTGTTTTATGTTTTGAAGGCACTTTTGGATGAAAGATGCAAAAAGGAGTAAATTGAAGGTAATTGGCAGATTTGACATTCAGTCGATGTTTTGTGCAGAACGTGAGCTCTAAAGGTTGAAATGAAGTGATTCTAGTGGCATTAAAAAGCTAACATCCATACCTTTTTGGACATCTAAGGCAAGACAATAAAATAAGGAAGAGCATGGAAATCGCAGCTTTCAAAGTCAAATCTCACAGTCTGCCAATGTTGACCTTCGGTCATTCCGACTTGAATATCTAGAGCTACAAAAGTCCAATTGATGCAAACTCAATTGTTTTGGATTCCTGACTCAAAGGCCTATAAACACTCCAAATGTCAGCCAAAAAAGATGTCATATGAGGGAGATATGATTTTTCAAATATGACAACTGAATTATGCCAGCAAACAGGTTTCGTGAAGAAACGAGTCCAGATTACGTTCCGAAGCATCTAAACCGATATCCATGTTTTTATTTCAGCAATGTAGCTCCTCTAAGTCAAAGCTTGAAGATTTCATGCAAAGCTATTTCTCCTTTTTTAGGAAAATAGTTATTGAACTACTTAAATGTAAATTGTCTACTTAAGGGAGGACTATTTTGTAAAATAGAGATTAGGGTTTCCTAGCATATAAAAAGAATAAGAGAAGAGAAGGGGGGCAGCCACCCAAGAGGAGAAAAACGCCCCCTACTCTAAGAAACCCTAAATCATGCATTCTTCCATCTTTTTGATTAGTTGTTCAACAAACATGCAAGGCTAAACTCATTTTCTTGGTTGCAAGGACACGGAAACCTTCGGATTTCAAGAACTGTGAGATCTATTTTACCTTTTCTTTTCAGTTTATATGATGAATATGTTTGTTCTCCTATGCTTATTTTTCCTATGATTGTTTATTTTAATTGCTAGAGCGGACTCTAAGTTATTATTATAGACAATTTATTGCTAAGTTTGATATCAAGACCGGAGTTGTGGTATATGAACTTGTGAAGCAACTGAGTTTAATAATTGTAGCGGATCTACGTTATTAATCTTAGGGAGAACATTCAATCAAAGCAACATAAGCAGACAACTTAGTCGTTAAGATAATGAATTTATCTAGATCTTAAGGCTACCATTGGATTAAATCATTAGTGCGGACACTGTGATTATCTGTTGGTTAGGGTTAGTTATACGGCGGATCCGTTAATTAACCAACGTTAAGAAAAGATAAAAATTCAGAATATAAACTGGAATTTCGTTTCAAGGATCAGTTCTGATTTCTATAGGTGGATGTGTGATTGCGACCAAGGTTTGTTCTCTTGATAATTTTCTGATTTTATTAAATTTTGTTTGATAGTTTTCTGTTTTATTTTTCTTTAGCCTATATAACATCCAACCCCCCCAAATTGCATAACGTATAGCATAAAAATCTGAACTAAATCTTCCTCGTGGGATCGACCCCTTGCTTGCTCTATACTATCTTGTGTGTTGTGTTTGAAGCTAGGGTAATTAATTTGTGCGACCGCGACATCGCAACAATATCTACCCAAGGTTCAGTAGGCACAGGTAATGGTGTATATAGTCCATGCGGTTGTACTCTAGATTTTTCCTTTCTACAAGCAATGCAGTGTTCACAAATTCGTTGCACACCTCTTTTCATCTTTGGCCAACAGATGACCCATTAAACCAAGGTTTTTGCGACCCCAAAATGACCCATTAAACCACCCCCATGTGCTTCACGAACAAGCAATTCACGCAAAGAACTACCAGGAACACACAATCTATTCTCTTTAACAAATAACCATCCATCAAATAAAACTTACCAAAAGCCGAATGTCCACAGGCATTATAAATCTCAGCAAAGTCAGAATCATTATCATACAATTCCTTCACATATTCAAAACCTAACAATCTAGTATTCATGGTGTGTAAAAGAACATACCTGCGCGAGAGTGCATCAGCCACGATGTTCTCTTTCCCTTATACTTGATTACATAAGGAAAAGTTTCAATGAATTCAACCCATTTTGCATGTCTCTTATTCAACTTACCTTGTCCTTTCAGATGTTTCAAGGACTCATGGTCCGAATGGACTACAAACTCTTTTGGCCACAAGTAATGCTGCCATGTCTCAAGTGCTCTTACCAAAGCATAGAGTTCTTTGTCATAAGTGGGATAGTTCAAGGTCGCTCCACTTAACTTTTCACTGAAATACGCAATAGGTCTCCGATCCTGCATCAAAACAACACCTATTCCTATTCCAAACGCATCACATTCTATTTCAAATGCTTTCGTAAAGTCAGGTAAAGCCAAAATAGGTGCAGAACATAATTTGTCTTTTAAAAAAACAAAAGCCAACTATTGTTCCTCCTCTCATCTAAACCCAACTGACTTTTTAACAACTTCATTCAAGGGCGCAGCTATTGTGCTGAAATCTTTCACAAAACGCCTGTAAAAACTAGCTAACCCATGAAAACTCCTTACCTCACTTACCGATTTGGGTGGAGGCCAATCCCGGATGGCCTTAACTTTCTCCT
Source organism: Populus alba (assembly GCF_005239225.2). NCBI lineage: Eukaryota > Viridiplantae > Streptophyta > Magnoliopsida > Malpighiales > Salicaceae > Populus > Populus alba. The sequence continues at coordinate 8,313,602 of NC_133286.1, read as the reverse complement.
CATCCATCTCAATACCCTGTGCAGTTACAACATAGCCAAGAAACACAATTTTCTCCATGCAAAAGGCACACTTTTTAAGATTAGCATACAATTTCTCACTACGCAACACACTAAGTACATTACACAAATAATCAAGATGCTCAGTTAAGTTCTTGCTATATATCAAAATGTCATCAAAATACACAACCACAAACTTACTTATGAATGCACGCAACACATGATTCATTAAACGCATAAACATACTAGGTGCATTTGTAAGTCCAAATGGCATTACTAACCATTCATACAAACCATGCTTAGTCTTAAATGTTGTTTTCCACTCATCACCTTCTTTCATCCTAATTTGATCGTACCCGCTTTTCAAGTCAATTTTAGAGAAAATACAGGATCCATGTAACTCATCTAACATGTCATCAAGCCTAGGAATGAGATGTCTATACTTTACCGTTATGTTGTTGATGGCTCGGCAGTCAACACACATCCTCCATGTTTCATCCTTCTTTGGCACAAGTAGCACGGGCACAACACACGGGCTCATACTCTCATGAATGTAGCCATTTTCCATCACCTCATCAACTTGCCTTTGAAGCTCCTTCGTCTCCTCGGGATTGCTTCTATAAGCTGGTCAGTTAGGAATTGAAGCTCCGGGTACGACATCAATTTGAAGCTCTATCCCCCTCAATGGTGGTAATCCGCTAGGAGTATCGTCGGGGAACACATCATCAAACTCTTGCAACAAAGAAATAGCAACACTAGGCACAATATGATCAAGATCATTAGTATTAAAGTAAGCCTCTTTGTACACAAGTAAAATCATTGGCTTGTTTGTGAAAAATGCAGATCTGACCTCACCCTCTCTAGCATAAAAATTGGGTTGTTTCTTTAGTTTTTCCACACAATCCTCATCACACTTACTGACTTTCTTCACTCCTCTTGTCTTACCTCCACTCTCAGCCAGATTTGGGTGTTTTTGAGTTGTGGTCGAATGGTTTGATTTGTTTGCAGTGTTGGCCGAATATTTGCTTGTGTTTGGATGGGTGGTTGAATGGGTTGTGGTGGTTTGGGTTTTAGCCGAATCTGATGGTCTTCTCTCCCCTTGTTCCTCACCTTGATTTTCTCTCTCCATCGCCTCATGCTCACTTGTTAGCTTTATTTGATTATCATACACCTGTTTGGGTGTAAGAGGTACAAGAGTGATGGTTTTACCATGGTATACCTATTTTTAACCCCATCATGAATTGCCTTCCTATCATATTGCCATGGTCTCCCCAACAAGATGTGACTTGCTTGCATTGGCACCACATCGCACAGAACTTCATCAACATATTTCCCAATAAAAAATGGAACCACAAACTGTTTAGTCACTTTCACTTCACCACTATCATTCAGCCATTGCAATCTATATGGTTTACCATGCTTAGCAGTACACAAATTTAGTTTACTAACAAGGGTGGCACTACAAACATTAACACAGCTTCCACTATCTATAATTAAACCACACACCTTGCTTTGTACATAACAACACGTATGGAAGATGTTCTCCCTTTGTTCATTAGTATCATCTTCCTTGACCTGAACCTGAAATGTTCGCCTTATAACCAAGGACTCCTCAACCGATAACACTAACTCATCCCCATCACTATCCTCCAATGGTGGCATGCCTTGACAATTAGAACTGTCACTTTCAGATTCCACATCACCATTATCTCTAATTATCATGATTCTCTTGTTTAGACACTCTGAAGCATAATGTCCATGTCCCTGACACCTGAAACATTTAACATCACGAGTAGGTTTAGGTTGAGTTTCAGATTTACCTTTGGCATCAGTAGGGACATCAACTTTAGCCTTTGGTGGTTCAGTTCTAGAAGGACCAAAGGATCTTGGCCGAACAGTACCCTCTCTCTTTAGATTCGGCTTCCAAGATGATGACGAACTCGAATTAAACGCTGGCCGAACATGCCCCTTCCTAAGTTGTCTCTCCACCTTCGTCGCCATGTGAACCATGTCCTCTAGCTCCACATAGTGTTGTAGCTCAACCACGTTAGCAATGTCCCGATTCAACTCATTAAGAAATCTAGCCATGGTGGCTTCTCTATCCTCAGCAACATTAGCCCGAATCATTGTTATCTCCATCTCTTTGTGATATTCATCTACTGTCTTATAACCTTGATTCAGACCTTGGAGCTTCAGATATAAGTCTCTGTAATAGTGTTTTGGCACAAATCGTCTCCTTATTAAGACTTTCATCTCCCCCCAAGTCTGAACGGGTCGCTCCCCATTCCTCCTCCTACTGATCACAATCTGATCCCACAAAATCAACGCATACTCCGTAAACTTAATTATCACCAATTTCACCTTTTTCTGTTCAGAATAGCTATGGAAATCAAAAATTCAATCCTAGAAACAAAAAGAAAAGGTAGCCACCATGTTGTTTCCAAGTTGTAGTAGGATTCTTTTGTTTCCTTTGTTGTCCTCATCTCATGACCCAAATAAGGTTGTATTGGACCCCTCTTGCACATGAATAAGATGTACTAGGATCTCCTCTTCATACTCCAATGGACCTTCCAATTCTGACTTGGTGGAAACCTTCAAAACCAATGCATTCAATGCGTCTTTCAATGTCTTTGTCTTGGACCGAGTCATTGGTCCATTTGGAACATGTAATGGGTCCTTGCTGGTGTTTCTAGGCTGGTCCGCATCATCAAAGCTGAAAAAAATTCAGAATAATATTCATCAAAGCTGCCAAAATTTTGGCCTACATGAGTTTAAATAGTTCTTGAAAAGTTAACCCTAATGGATCCCTTATGTGGACTTATATGAGGTCCCCTCAAAACTGGCCCAAAACCCTAAATTGAAAAACCCATAACCTGATCCAAACAAGCCTTGGACCCTAGCTCAAAACAAAGTTTTAATTAAGCCCAAACATTAAAGAAAATAATAAAAATAACTAATCTGTCATTAAATACCACCAACCCTTCTTTCCTTGTGTAGCTAGGATGAATAAGGAATACTTATAAGAAAAGGATTCTGAAACATTAATGAATCACTGCCACACTTGTAGATTATATTGCAGCTCATTAAAGATCCTTGTGGAACTAGGAAATTCCCAAAACCAATTGCCACATCCTTGTAGGAAAAGAATCCTAACCAAATAGGAAGTCCACAAGTTAAATGGAAGTAAATAACAAAATTCGTACAGCCTCTGTTGACCAGTATTGCGTTCCTTCCCGAACTCCGATTGACCTGAAAGTTTAACCAAAGGTAGTAAAACATGTTTGGAGAGACCACATAAAATATTAGCCCGATCCAACGATCGGATTGAGAATTATGATTGTTTCCGTAAACCTGGATTGTTGCTGTTTTTAGGCCAAAATCTAAATCTGACCTTACTTGGGTCGTATCATAGGGCTGAACCATATCACCTCTCCCTCAACAGGATATGCAATCTCCTCATCACTACAATCCACCAAAGGTGGCATCTCTTCACTTTCATATTCAACCTCCCCATTGTCTCTTGTAAGCACAACTCTTCGGTTTGGACACTGAGATGCAATGTGCCCCTTCCCTAAACACTTAAAGCATTTAATATCTCTATCACGAGTAGGTTGATATTCAGATTTACCTTTCCCATCCGTATAAGTATCCTTTTTGGCTTTAGGTGGTTCGGCCCTTGCATAAGGCTTTGGTTGGGCAGCCCCCTCTGTCTTAAAATTCAACCTCCCTATTGAGGAAGATGATGCCGAATTGGTCTGAAAACGTGTATTGCCCCTTCTCTTTATTTGCCTCTCCACCTTCCTTGCCATATGGACCATGTCCTCCAATTCCACACAATGTTGTAATTCTACAACATTTGCAATGTCTCTATTCATCCCATTTAGAAATCTAGCCATAGTAGCTTCCTGATCCTCAATCACATTAGCCCGAATCATGGTGATCTCCATCTCCTTGAAATACTTATCAACGGACCTAGAACCCTGATTCAAACCCTACAATTTCAGATACAAATCTCTATAATAATGGTTAGGCACAAATCGCCTTCTCATCAACACTTTCATCTCCTCCCACGACACTACCGACCTCTCTCCATTCCTCCTTCTACTAATAACATTCTGATCCCACCAAATCAGTGCATAATCCGTGAATTCGATGACAACCAATTTCACTTTCTTTGCCTACGAGTAGTTATGGAAATAAAAAATCCAATCCACCTTTTTGTCCCACTCCAAATATGCCTCGAGATCGTTTTTACCTTGAAAAGAAGGTATTTTCAGTTTGATAGAATCCAAATCACCATCTAAATCAGCATGTCCCCCAACACTACGGAAATTTTCCCTTTGGCCGAATTGGCCCTTAGTTCTATTTCCAAAATCCCTTCGGTTTCTAGGCTGCCGAAAACCTTTTCGATGGCCTATGGCCTCATCCTCAAAACCACCATCACTAATATCATCAACAGCCTCCTCAAAATCCTCATAATCAGCCCACCTTGGCCTTTCGGCCCTACTGCCACTGTTTGCTTTCGGTTCAGCCCCAAGCTTCCTCATATTTTGGGTGCTTGTACCAGCCTCGTTACTACATTTCTCCACCCTATCAAGTCTGTCACACACGTTTCCCATCACAAAATTCATCCTCTCTATCATCTGCGTCATGGCTTGCATTTGGAACGTAAGCTCTCCCTCGGGATGGGGTGGTGTGTTGTTTTGATATGGCTTGCATGGTAAAATTTTCCTTTATTTAGTTTTTTGCAGCAGAAACAAACGAATGACATTATTTTCGTTTTCTTTTCTTTTCTTTTCTTTTCTCATTTTGTTTTATGCCACTGATATATTTTGGTCAGGAACCAAACGAAATAACTTTTTTTTTTGCCTGATATGATACCAAATCAAGAGAAGAAGAGATTGGACACTAAGGATTTTTTTATTTTTTTTTGCGGAAACAACAAGAAACGAAAAGTTCAAAAGGATATAACCTGATTAATGGAGCCAAGCTCTAATACCAAATGATGCAAACCTCGTGATCACATGGTCACGCAACCCACACACAAAGACACCAATTCCCGAAAAGCCAAGTAAATCAGGTTTGATAGGAGTGTGACACAAAGATAACTTATACCTAGGCACCAGCACTATTGGAAACGAAAACCCCCACCCAACGAATATAGATTCGCGAACGAGAAGTATAAGGATGACGCCACGAAGCCAGTTGTTCTTCGATAAGTCATTTTCAGTTCTTTAGAGAATCAAGGGAGATTATCCCACCAACACACAAGTGGCTGCAAGGAAGTTTATTGATCTAAAAATTACGTGACCTTACATGTTTGGTTATGCCTTTATTTATATTGACTCTAGACTTAAAGAAACCCTAATGGACCCCCCCTTAGGTGGACTTATAAGAAGCCCACTTACAATTGACCCAAATAAGTAATAATAACCCAAAAACTAAGAAGAAAATAATAAAAATCCCAAAATTACCATCCTAAATATGCTAGAATCAAATTTGTGTTGCTCCCCCTTTCCTTTGATGCCCTTGATTAGCTTGGATAAATTTCCTCCTTTGTTGCTGATTTAATTACTTTCCTTCCTATGTTAGGAAAAGCATTAAATAGTCCTCTCCTCTTTAGGAATAAGATATAGCTAACTTCCTCAATTAGGAGAATGAATTGCTGGATTTTTATCCTTGTAGCATTAGGAAATAAAACAAGCCTAACAAGGCTGGTATTGGGCCGGACATATCAACGCTTTGTTCCACATTAATTGGGCTCTTCTTGGACCTGAACTAGATGAATTAAAGGCTGTCCTTCATGCTCCTTAAATGTACCAAGCCCTTCTAAGTCCATCTTGCTCCATAAGTTCTGAACAAGCCCATTCAATGCTTCTTTAAGCTTCTTTGCCCTAGCTCTTGTGATTGGCCCAATTGGCACCTCCAATGGATCGTTGGCATGATTACTCTTGGTGTTGGGCTGATCCGCATCAACGGCTGCTACTTTCATCTAAAGTTGTTGGCGATCATTGTTGGCAAGAAAAGAATTCCAAAGGCTTCAAAATGAGGCTAAGGAATTGTCCATTCAACTTTTGGTGATTCGAGGACGAATCGCCTTGAAGAGAGAGGGAATGATATGATCCAGGCAAGTTCAAATTCGGATTTTGACGTTAAATGTGCAACAATCTAGTTTTACGGCAAGAGTCATAATTCTCAATCCTACCATTGGATCGAGTTGAAAGTTTACGTGGAGGCTCTTGACATGTTTGCCTACCTTGGATTAAAATATCATATCAATCGGAGTTCGGCAAGGCATCCAAATACGGGTCAACAAAGGATGTATGAGTTTTGTTATTTACTTCCTTTTGAATTATTGACTTCCTATTTGGCTAGGATTCTTTTCCTAAAAGGATGTGACAGCTTATTTTGGAAATCTTCTAATTCTACAAAGATCTTTAATAGGCTGCAACATAGTTTCCAAGTGTGGCAAGGATTTATAAATGTTTCAGAATCCTGTTCTTACAAGGATTCCTTATCCATCCTAGCTACAAAAAGGAAAAAAGATTTCAGAACTAATTCTACCTTTAGATTTGATTCTCCTAGCTTATATGGGACTTCTAAAGGGCAACAAATCTGATCCTATCATATTTAGGATTTTTAAATTCAGATTTATTTATTTTATTATTATTTTCTTCTTAGTTTTTGGTTTATTTATATTATTTGGTGGGATCAGATTGTGATCAGTAGGAGGAGGAATGGGGAGCGACCCGTTCAGACTTGGGGGGAGATGAAAGTCTTAATGAGGAGACGATTTATGCCAAACCACTATTACAGAGACTTATATCTGAAGCTCCAAGGTCTGAATCAAGGTTATAAGATAGTAGATGAATATCACAAAGAGATGGAGATAGCAATGATTCGGGCTAATGTTGTTGAGGATAAAGAAGCCACCATGACTAGATTTCTTAATGGGTTGAATGGGGACATTGCTAATGTGGTTGAGCTACAACACTATGTGGAGCTAGAGGACATGGTTCACATGGCAAAGAAGGTGGAGAGACAACTTAGGAAGGGGCATGCTCGACCAACGTTTAATTCAGGTTCGTCATCATCTTGGAAGCCGAATCTAAAGAGAGAGGGTACTATCCGGCCAAGATCCTTTGGTCCATCTAGAACCGAACCACCAAAGGCTAAAGTTGATGTCCCTACTGATGCCAAAGGTAAATTTGAAACTCATCCTAAACGTACTCATGATGTTAAATGTTTCAGGTGTCACAGACATGGACAGTATGCTTCAGAGTGTCCAAACAAGAGAATCATGATAATTAGAGATAATTGGTGATAATGGAATCTAAAAGTGACAGAATCTAATTGTGAAGACATGCCACCATTGGAGGATAGTGATGGGGATGAGTTAGCATTACCGGTTGAGGAGTCCTTGGTTATAAGGTGAACACTTCAGGTTCAGGTAAAGGAAGATGATACTAATCAACAAAGGGAGAACATCTTCCATACGCGTTGTTATGTACAAAGCAAGGTGTGTGGTTTAATTATAGATAGTGGAAGCTGTGTTAATGTTTGTAGTACCAACCTTGTTAATAAACTGAATTTGTGTTCTGTTAAGCATGCTACACCATATAGATTGCAATGGCTGAATGATAGTGGTGAAGTGAAAGTGACTAAACAGGTTGTGGTTCCATTTTCGATTGGAAGATATGTTGATGAAGTTCTGTGCGACGTGGTACCAATGCAAGCAAGTCACATCTTGTTGGGGAGACCATGGCAATATGATAGGAAGGCAATTCATGATGGGGTTAAAAATAGGTTTTCCATTGTAAAAGATGGTAAAACCATCACTCTTGTACCTCTTACACCCAAACAGGTGTATGATGATCAAATAAAGCTAAAAAGTGAGCATCATGGCAATGGGGAGAGAAAATCAAGGTGAGGAACAAGGGGAGAGAAGACCATCAGATTCGACTAGAACCAAAACCACTACAACCCATTCGACCAACACTCCAAACAAATCAAACCATTCGACCACAACTCAAAAACACCCAAATCTGGCCAAGAGTGGAGGTAAGACGAGAGGAGTGAAGAAAGTCAGCAAGGATTCTGAGAATTGTGTGGAAAAACTCAACAACCCAATTTTGATGCTAGAGAGGGTGAGGTCAAATCTGCATTTTTCACTAACAAGCCAATGATTACTTGTGTACAAAGAGGCTTACTTTAATACTAATGATCTTGATCATATTGTGCCTAGTGTTGCTATTTCTTTGTTACAGGAGTTTGATGATGTGTTCCCCGATGATACTCTTAGTGGATTACCACCATTGAGGGGGATAGAGCATCAGATTGATTTCGTACCTAGAGCTTCAATTCCTAAGGATCTTTAATGAGCTGCAATATAATCTACAAGTGTGGCAGTGATTCATTAATGTTTCAGAATCCTTTTCTTATAAGGATTCCTTATTCATCCTAGCTACACAAGGAAAGAAGGGCTGGTGGTATTTAATGACAAATTAGTTATTTTTTTATTATTTTCTTTAATGTTTGGGCTCAATTAAAACTTTGTTTTGAGCTAGGGTCCAAGGCTTGTTTGGATCAGGTTATGGGCTTTTCAGTTTAGAGTTTTGGGCCAGTTTTGAGTGGACCTCATATAAGTCCACATAAGGGGTCCATTAGGGTTAACTTTTCAAGAACTATTTAAACTCATGTAAGCCACAATTTCGGCAGCTTTCATGATTATTGTTCTGAATTTTTCAGTTTTAACGTGTGAGAGTGATTCTTGCATTGATAATAGTGTTAGTGCTACCTTTAATGTTGTTGATCTTATGTTGTTTAACACAGATTTTGATTCGAGGTCGAATCCTTTCGAGGAGAGAAGGGATGATGCGGACCAGCTCACAAATACTAGCAAGGACCCATTACATGTTCCAAATGGACCAATGACTCGGTCCAAGACAAACACATTGAAAAACACATTGAATGCATTGGTTTTGAAGTTTTCCACCAAATTAGAATTGAAAGGTCCATTGGAGTATCAAGAGGAGATCCTAGTACATCTTATCCATCTGCAAGAGGGGTCCAATACAACCTTATTTGGGCCATGAGATGAGGACAACAAAGGAAACAAAAGAATCCTACTACAACTTGGAAACAACATGGTGGCTACCTTTTCCTTTTGTTTCTAGGATTAAGGGGCTGCATGGAAGGCTATAAATAAGCCTTCAATCAGTTATGTACTATTTTTGTTCATTCTCTTCTTCTCATGGCAGAACATGGATTTAATATTAGGGGCTTTATTTTATTTTGTTAGCTAAAGCCCAAGGCTTGTTTGGGCTTAATTAATACTTTGTTTTAAGCTAGGATCCAAGGCTTTTTTGGATTAAGTTATGGGCTTTTCAGTTTAGGGTTTTGGGCCAGTTTTGAGTGGACCTCATATAAGTCCACATAAGGGGTCCATTAGGGTTAACTTTTCAAGAACTATTTAAACTTGTGTAGGCCAAAATTTTGGCAGCTTTGATGAATATTATTATGAATTTTTCAGTTTTAACGTGTGAGAGTGATTCTTGCATTCTTCAGTTCTTGAACGAACTAAATCTGACTTACCAAAGATTAACTGGCTTTGTGGCGTCATTCTACTCATTCCAATAGTGTTGTGCCTTGGGGTAGGTTTCCATTGTGTCACACTCCTATCAGACCTATTTCAGGTTTCCGGGATCAGATCTCAATCTTGATTGTGGGTTGTGTGACCACGTGATCACGAGGTTCACATCAGCTTTTCTCTCGAAGATTATCTCCTTATCAAAGTGTGTTCCTTGACAATCCTCATGATCAGATGGTCACACAACCCACACGCAAAGACACCAATTCCCGGAAAGCTAAGTAAATCAAGTTTGATAGGAGTGTGACACAAAGATAACTTGTACTTAGACACCAGCACTATTGGAAACGGAAACCCCCACCCAACGAATATTGACTCACAAACGAGAAGTATAAGCCTCCTCCATTGCCTTCTTAGCTGAATGGAATCTTATTAAAGTACTTTCTATCCGAAATCTTACCAAAGTACTTCTTATTAAAGTCTCTCAAAACCCCTCTAACATTTTTCAACTTGTTACACAAAACAAACATAGGAGTGGCCATGACCTCCTTACACCAATCCTCAGAAATCAGGGGGAGAAAGGAGGATGATCAACTCAAAAATCAAAGAACTTTAATGGAATCTTTGTTTCCAACACACTTGCCATCTTCACTAATATAAGAGAGTGACTTGAGATACCGTAGATAAGAAAGCAAGTTTCCAAACCAGTAAAATCACAGTTCCATTAATAAGAACTTGATCAAACTTCTTCAAGATAGTATTGTTACATTGTTGATTAGTCCAAATGCATCTAGAACTTGTGAATCTAAGATCTTCTAAACATGCCTGAATTACATAATTGTTAAGGTTATTCTGCTACCCTGACCATGATGTAGTGCCACCGTTCTTCTCATCGAGAGATCTAATAGCATTAAAATCTACCAACAAAATCCACATAATAGTCTCCCAAGCAATATTACAGTAAACAATATCATCCTATAAAGTCTTGTTTAGATGAACAATTATCTACATAGACAAAGGAAGCATTGAATAAAATGTTTGATCCTACCATAGTGACACTAACTTGAATAATTTGTTACGAACTATCCAAAAGATCAACCTGCAACACATTAGGATCCCAACATCCCAAATATGACCACCATTAGATTGATCATAATTAAACAAGACCAATTCTAAAAATGAAGTCTACAGACACTATCTTTATTCACCTCTCTAACCGAGTTTCAAGTAAGCTAAAACGAGCTACCAAATGCTTTTGTACAAGACAACAAAAATAATACGGTTCGACCTTGTGATACGGCCCAAGCATGGTCAGATTCGGATTTTAGCGTAAAATTCTCTACTGTCTAGTTTACGCTATTGAGCATAACTCCAAATTCAACTGTTGGATCGAGCTGAAACTTTACCAGAAGATTTTAGAGGTATCTGTCTATGTTAGGGTAAATTTTTAGGTGAATTGGAGTTTCAAAAGGAATTGCGATACAGGTCAAAACATACAGTGGAAAACAACATTTAAGACTAAGCATGGTTAGTAATGCCGTTTGGACTTACAAATGCACCTATTACGTTTATGCGTTTAATGAATCATGTGTTGCATGCATTCATAGGTAAGTTTGTGGTCGTGTACTTTGATGACATTTTGATATATATAGCAAGAACTTAACTGAGCATCTCATTTGCGTGATGTAGTTTGTGTGTTGTGTAATGAGAAATTGTATGCTAATCTTAAAAAGTGTGCCTTTTGCATGGAGAAAATTGTGTTTTTTGGCTATGTTGTACCTACACAGAGTATCGAGATGTATGAGGAGAAAGTTAAAGCCATCCAAGATTGGCCTACACCCAAATCTTTTTTTTGGTAAGCTGACTTATGTATTAAAAGAAAATGATACAAAGAATATAATAAGCATACCCAAGATTTACAATGAGGACAAAAACGAAAACCAATAAATGGCTACAGGCTAGCCACATAACAAAACAAAAACTTAGACCAACTAGATATGCTAGGGGTACAAAAACAACCAGCTAAACATCAAATTAAGAGTCCATGTTATTGACCCTCCAAAGTGATGCGGATCAGCCCAACACCAAGCGTAATCATGCCAACGATCCATTGGAGGTACCAATTGGGCCAATCACAAGAGCTAGGGCAAAGAAGCTTAAAGAAGCATTGAATGGGCTTGTTCAGAACTTATGGAGCAAGATGGACCTAGAATGGCTTGGGACATTTAAGGAGCATGAAGAACAGCCTTTAATTCATCTAGTTCATGTCCAAGAAGAGCCCAATTCATGTGGAACAAGGGGTTGATATGTTCGGCCCAATACCAGCCTTGTTAGGCTTGTTTTATTTCCTAATGCTACAAGGATAAAAAGCCAGCAATTTATTCTCCTAATTAAGTAAGGAAGTTGGCCATATCTTATTCCTAAAGAGGGGAGGACTATTTAATGCTTTTCCTAACATAGGAAGGAAAGTAATTAAATCAGCAACAAAGAAGGAAATTTATCCAAGCTAATCAAGGACATCAAAGGAAAGGGGGCAGCAACACAAATTTGATTCTAGCATATTTAGGATGGTAATTTTCGGATTTTTATTATTTTCTTCTTAGTTTTTGGGTTATTATTACTTATTTGGGTCAATTGTAAGTGGGCTTCATATAAGTCCACCTAAGGGGGGTTGATGCGAACCTCGTGATCACGCAACCCACAATCAAAATTCAGATCTGATCCCGGAAAGCCGAAATAGGTCTGATAGGAGTGCGACACAATGGAAACCTGCCCCAAGGCACCTACACTATTGGAATGAGTAGAATGACGCCACGAAGCCAGTTAATCTTCGATAAGTCAGATTCAGTTCGTTCAAGAACTGAAGAATGCAAGAATCCCTCTCACACGTTAAAACTGAAAAATTCAGAAGTAATTATCATCAAAGCTGCCGAAATTTTGGCCTACATGAGTTTAAATAGTTCTTGAAAAGTTAACCCTAATGGACCCTTTATGTGGACTTATATGAGGTCCACTCAAAACTGGCCCAAAACCCTAAAATGAAAAGCCCATAACCCAAAAATAAAAAGCCCATAACTTAATCCAAACAAGCCTTGGATCCTAGCTTACAAAAAAGTATGAATTAAGCCCAAACAAGCCTTGGGTTGTAGCTAACAAAATAAAATAAAGCCCTTATCTCATGGCCCAAATAAGGTTGTATTGGACCCCTCTTGCACATGGATAAGATGTACTAGGATCTCCTCTTGATACTCCAATGGACCTTCCAATTCTGACTTGGTGGAAACCTTCAAAACCAATGCATTCAATGCGTCTTTCAATGTCTTTGTCTTGGACCGAGTTCATTGGTCCATTTGGAACATGTAATGGGTCCTTGCTGGTGTTTCTGGGCTGGTCCGCATCATCCCCTCTCTCTCGAAAGGATTCGACTCGAATCAAAATCGTGTCAAACAAAGTAAGATCAGCAACATTAAAGGTAGCACTAACACTATACTCACCTGGAAGGTCGATTTTGTATGCGTTGTCATTGATTCTCTCTAAAACCTGAAAAGGACCATCACCACGAGGCTGTAATTTTGATTTCCTTTGGTTAGGAAATCGTTCCTTACGCATGTGCACCCATACCCAATCACCGGGTTGGAAAACAACCAGTTTACGTCCCTTATTTTCTTTAGAAGCGTAAAGTCTGTTCTTTTTCTCTATTTGTAGTCGAACTCCCTCATGGAGTTCTCTCACCATCTTTGCCTTCTTTTCACCATCTAAACTTACCCTTTCTTCAAAAGGTAAAGGAATTAAGTCCATAGGAGTTAGTGGATTAAAACCATAAACAATTTTCAAAAAGAGAAAAAGTAGTAGTTGAATGCACAGTTCTATTATAAGCAAACTCAACAAAAGGCAAACATTCTTACCAACTTTTTCAAATTCTTTGAATTTACAGCACGTAAAAGTTGGATAATGTTCTATTCACTACCTCAGTTTGTCCATCTGTTTGAGGATGGCATGTTGTTGAAAATAAGAGTTTAGTTCCCAACTTTCCCCATAAGGTCTTCCAAAAGTAACTAAGGAACTTAACATCACGATCTGACACTATACTCTTAGGAATGCCATGCAAACGTACAATCTCTCTAAAGAACAAGTCTGCGATATCAGATGCATCATCTGTTTTATGGCATGCAATGAAATGCGCCATTTTAGAAAACCTATCTACCACAACAAAGATAGAGTCTCTACCTTTCTTTGACCTAGGTAAACCTAAAACAAAGTCCATAGAGATATCTACCCAAGGTTCAGTAGGCACAGGTAGTGGTGTATATAGTCCATGCGTGTTTTGTTGTGGCTAGCCTGTAGCCATTTGTTGGTTTTCGTTTCTGTCCTCATTGTAAATCTTGGGTATGCCCATTATATTCTTTGTATCATTTTCTTTTAATACATAAGTCAGCTTACCAAAAAAAAAAAGTATATAGTCCATGCGGTTGTAGTCTAGATTTTGCCTTTCTACAAGCAATGCACTGTTCACAAATTCGTTGCACATCTCTTTTCATCTTTGGCCAATAGAAATGCTCATGCAATACATCCAAGGTTTTCGCAACCCCAAAGTGACCCATTAAACCACCCCCATGTGCTTCACGAACAAGCAATTCACGCAAAGAACTAGCAGGAACACACAATCTATTCTCTTTGAACAAATAACCATCCATCAAATAAAACTTACCGAAAGCCGAATGTCCACATGCATTATAAATCTCAGCAAAGTCAGAATCATTATCATACAATTCCTTCACATATTCAAAACCTAACAATCTAGTATTCATGGTGTGTAAAAGAACATACCTGCGCGAGAGTGCATCAGCTACGATGTTCTCTTTCCCTTGCTTATACTTGATTACGTAAGGAAAAGTTTCAATGAATTCAACCCATTTTGCATGCCTCCTATTCAACTTACCTTGTCCTTTCAGATGTTTCAAGGACTCATGATCCGAATGGATTACGAACTCTTTTGGCCACAAGTAATGCTGCCATGTCTCAAGTGCTCTTACCAAAGCATAGAGTTCTTTGTCGTAAGTGGGATAGTTCAAGGTCGCTCCACTTAACTTTTCACTGAAATATGCAATAGGTCTCCGATCCTGCATCAAAACAGCACCTATTCCTATTCCAGACGCATCACATTCTATTTCAAATGCTTTTGTAAAGTCAGGTAAAGCCAAAACAGGTGCAGAACATAATTTGTCTTTCAAAAAAACAAAAGCCAACTCTTGTTCCTCCCCCCATCTAAACCCAACTGACTTTTTAACAACTTCATTCAAGGGCGCAGCTATTGTGCTGAAATCTTTCACAAAACGCCTGTAAAAACTAGCTAACCCATGAAAACTCCTTACCTCACTTACCGATTTGGGTGTAGGCCATTCCCGGATGGCCTTAACTTTCTCCTCATCCATCTCGATACCATGTGCAGTTACAACATAGCCAAGAAACACAATTTTCTCCATGCAAAAGGCACACTTTTTAAGATTAGCATACAATTTCTCACTACGCAACACACTAAGTATATTACGCAAATGATCAAGATGCTCAGTTAAGTTCTTGCTATATATCAAAATGTCATCAAAATACACAACCACAAACTTACCTATGAATGCACGCAACACATGATTCATT
The DNA here is from genome assembly GCF_005239225.2 of Populus alba. Classification (NCBI taxonomy): domain Eukaryota; kingdom Viridiplantae; phylum Streptophyta; class Magnoliopsida; order Malpighiales; family Salicaceae; genus Populus; species Populus alba. The sequence goes on along the minus strand of NC_133286.1, from coordinate 8,298,364 downwards.
AAACGCATAAACGTACTAGGTGCATTTGTAAGTCCAAACGGAATTACTAACCATTCATACAAACCATGCTTAGTCTTAAATGTTGTTTTCCATTCATCACCTTCTTTCATCCTAATTTGATGGTACCCACTTTTCAAGTCAATTTTAGAGGAAAATACAGGATCCATGTAACTCATCTAACATGGTCATCAAAGCCTAGGGATGGGATGTCTACACTTTACCGTTATGTTGTTGATGGCTCGGCAATCAACACACATCCTCCATGTTCCATCCTTCTTTGGCACAAGTAGCACGGGTACAGCACACGGGCTCATACTCTCACGAATGTAGCCCTTTTCCATCAGCTCATCAACTTGCCTTTGAAGCTCCTTCGTCTCCTCGGGATTGCTTCTATAAGCTGGTCGGTTAGGAATTGAAGCTCCGGGTACGAAATCAATCTGATGCTCTATCCCCCTCAATGGTGGTAATCCGCTAGGAGTATCGTCGGGGAACACATCATCAAATCCCTGCAACAAAGAAATAGCAACACTAGGCACAATATGATCAAGATCATTAGTATTAAAGTAAGTCTCTTTGTACACAAGTAAGATCATTGGCTTGTTAGTGAAAAATGTAGATCTGACCTCACCCTCTCTAGCATAAAAATTGGGTTGTTTCTTTAGTTTTTCCACACAATTCTCATCACACTTGCTGACTTTCTTCACTCCTCTTGTCTTACCTCCACTCTTGGCCAGATTTGGGTGTTTTTGAGTTGTGGTCGAATGGTTTGATTTGTTTGGAGTGTTGGCCGAATATTTGCTTGTGTTTGGATGGGTGGCCGAATGGGTTGTAGTGGTTTGGGTTCTAGCCGAATCTGATGGTCTTCTCTCCCCTTTTTCCTCACCTTGATTTTCTCTCCCCATCGCCTCATGCTCACTTTTTAGCTTTATTTGATCATCATACACCTGTTTGGGTGTAAGAGGTACAAGAGTGATGGTTTTACCATCTTTTACAATGGTATACCTATTTTTAAACCCCATCATGAAATGCCTTCCTATCATATTGCCATGGTCTCCCCAACAAGATGTGACTTGCTTGCATTGGTACCACGTCGCACAGAACTTCATCAACATATTTCCCAATCGAAAATGGAACCACAACCTGTTTAGTCACTTTCACTTCACCACTATCATTCAGCCATTGCAATCTATATGGTTTAGCATGCTTAGGAGTACACAAATTCAGTTTACTAACAAGGGTGGCACTGCAAACATTAACACAGCTTCCACTATCTATAATTAAACCACACACCTTTCTTTGTACGTAACAACGCGTATGAAAGATGTTCTCCCTTTGTTCATTAGTATCATCTTCTTTGACCTGAACCTGAAGTGTTCGCCTTATAACCCAGGACTCCTCAACCGGTAATGCTAACTCATCCCCATCACTATCCTCCAATGGTGGCATGCCTTCACAATCAGAACTGTCACTTTCAGATTCCACATCGCCGTTATCTCTAATCATCATGATTCTCTTGTTTGGACACTCTGAAGCATAATGTCCATGTCCCTGACACCTGAAACATTTAACATCACGAGTACGTTTAGGTTGAGTTTCAGATTTACCTTTGGCATCAGTAGGGACATCAACTTTAGCCTTTGGTGGTTCAGTTCTAGAAGGACCAAAGGATCTTGGGCGGACAGTGCCCTCCCTCTTTAGATTCGGCTTCCAAGATGATGACGAACCCAAATTAAACGCTGGCCGAGCATGCCCCCTCCTAAGTTGTCTCTCAACCTTCGTCGCCATGTGAACCATGTCCTCTAGCTCCACATAGTGTTGTAGCTCTGATACCAACTGGTGCGAAACCTCGTGATCACGTGTCACGCAACCACAATCAAGATTGAGATCTGATCCCGGAAAGCCGAAATAGGTCTGATATGAGTGCGACACAATGGAAACCTGCCCCAAGGCACCAACACTATTGGAATGAGTAGAATGACGCCACGAAGCCAGTTAATCTTCGATAAGTCAGATTCAGTTCGTTCAAGAACTGAAGAATGCAAGAATCACTCTCACACGTTAAAACTGAAAAATTCAGAATAATAATCATCAAAGCTGCCGAAATTTTGGCCTACATGAGTTTAAATAGTTCTTGAAAAGTTAACCCTAATGGACCCTTTATGTGGACTTATATGAGGTCCACTCAAAACTGGCCCAAAACCCTAAAATGAAAAGCCCATAACCCTAAAATGAAAAGCCCATAACTTAATCCAAACAAGCCTTGGATCCTAGCTTAAAACAAAGTATGAATTAAGCCCAAACAAGCCTTGGGTTGTAGCTAACAAAATAAAATAAAGCCCTTATCTCATGGCCCAAATAAGGTTGTATTGGACTCCTCTTCCACATGGATAAGATGTACTAGGATCTCCTCTTGATACTCCAATGGACCTTCCAATTCTGACTTGGTGGAAACCTTCAAAACCAATGCATTCAATGCGTCTTTCAATGTCTTTGTCTTGGACCGAGTCATGGGTCCATTTGGAACATGTAATGGGTCCTTGCTGGTGTTTCTGGGCTGGTCCGCATCAAGATGCCCAATAGACCTGGATGGAGAATAAGACTGAGTTAATCAGTTGTACTCGCCCTGCGAAAGAAAGTGTTTTGCAGGTCCAATGTTGAACTTTAGCGGTAATTCATCTCTTTAAGCATTCTACGAGTCTGAAAGAAGGAGCTAACAGCGTTGATTACATCTTCCCCCACTATGTGCCACATTCTTTTGAAGAAACCTGCGTTGAAGCCATCCGGACCAGGGGCTTTGTTGTTTTTCAAACTAAACATAGCATGCTTAATCTCCTCCCTTGTTACTTCTTGTGCTAGAACATCCTATTGTGTTGAAGATAGTTTGCAGTTAATTGCTGATTGCATCACTTCCTCGTTCAAGGCCCTAGGCATCTGTTTCACTCCCAACAAACGGTGGAAGTATGCAACGACTCCCCCATCCTCCCTTGTCGAGAGAAGCTTATTTCTGTTTTGTCTTCCATTTTCTGATTTGTGGAAGTAGCTAGTATTCTGATCCCCCAAGCTAAGCCATTGAATCCTTGCCTTTTGTTTGAAAAAACTCTCTTCTACACTAACGATAGAAGCATAGTTACGAACAGCATCTCTTTCTCGCATGTGTAAAGTTGGATTCTCAGGCGCTATATGCAGCTCCTGTTGAGCCTTATCCATGTGATCTTTTGCATCTTTGACTCTATCTGTAATATTGGAGAAGTGAGTCTTATTGAAATGTTTAAGTTCCTGCTTTAGCTTCCTTAGTTTGCAACACAACTGATACATTAGACAACCCCCCGAATGCTGATCCCATACTTTCTTCACCAAGGGCATGAACTCGTCATGATCCATCCACATATCGAAGAATCTGAATGGTTTCTTTATGTTCTGAACATTTCCAGTAACCTTTACCACCATGGGAGAATGATCTGACATACCAGCAGGCAAGAATCTTGCTTCCGACAATGGGAAGTGCATACTCCACTTCTCATTCACAAGCACTCTATCTAGCTTCCGCATAATCAGATTCTCAATACATTGGTTCGTCTATGTATAATGCATACCAGAATACCGAAGATCATCCACTTTCGCATCTCGAATACATGTTTCCAACCTGTCCATCTGACCATCCCACGTAGAAGACCCTCCTGACCTTTCTGATGGATTGCGGATAGCATTAAAGTCACCCATAAGAATCCATGGGGTTGACTCCCATTCATCACCACGACTCACTATATCAGACCATAATGTCTCACGTAAGGATGCATTATTGTCTCCATAAATGATTGAAGTATTAAAACAAATATTGGTAGCTAATATAGTGACAGAAACATGGATAGCCTGTTCTGACATACCGCAGACATCCACCTTCACCACATCAGCATTCCAACAAACCCAAATACGACCACGGGAAGAGAAATCATAATTGTACAAGAAGGACCAATTACGCAAAAGAAGATTAGCAATATTATCTTGATGGATTAGCCGACGCAATTCTGAATGCTTTATGGGGTCATTCAAACCTCTAACATTCCAACATCCAATCATCATAAGAAAATAGAGAGGAGTACAAACAACAACATAAAGGTTACCTTGACGTGCCACCCCGCGGGGAGCTAGATTTCTTATTCTTCTTTGAACCCTTTTTCTTTTTCTCCAGAGAGTCGCCAACCTTAATACCTGACTGATTAACAGTTTTCCCATCGGTGGAAGTCAGAGTTTGTGGACTTGTCGGGATCAGTGGTGTCGGCTCCTTCTCATTTCGTTCTCCATTTATATCACCTCCCATTGCTGCAACATCAACATTCAGCTCATCACTAATAGTTGAGAGAAGTTGGTTCACGGTCGCACAAGCATCTGTATTGGAGATGACTAAACCTTGATCTAAAGCAGTACATGTAGCCCCTTCCTCCTGCTCCATGTCTCTCAAAACATGAGGAGAGGTTGGATTTTTGTCTTCATGGCAAATAACATTGCACACATCTGATGTCACATGATCATTACAATCAGACGTATGTATCCCAGATGTTGAGCAGCCATTCTCATTCTCATTCACATTCTTATGCACTTTAGATGCACACAGACCATTCTCACCACTTACAGAACCCTTATTTCGTTTAACAACTACCTGCCATTGAAACTGATTTTGTTTGTTATCCGCAGATTTAGAGATCACAGCTCCTACTTTCCTCGCACCCTCTGCCACCACTGTAGGATGAGCAATTTTATTAGTAGTACGGTCCGTATGGCGGCACGGAATGTCAGATCTGATTTTGAAGAGTTTGTTGATGAAAACGTAGATGGGGGTGAAGATGATTATGATTTTGCATCAGCTGGCCAAGGAATCAGGTCTGGACCGAACAGGGCTAGGACGAATGTGAATTTTCGTGGCATGAACACTTATGAAGATATGGATGGGGACTTTGACACCATTAAACTGAAAACTCCTAGCTTTCAAGGTAAAAACGATCCGGAGGCTTATTTGGAGTGGGAGAAAAAGGTGGATTGAATTTTTGATTGCCATAGCTATTCTGAACAACAAAAGGTGAAATTGGTGATAATTGAGTTTACAGAGTATGCCTTGATTTGGTGGTATCAGATTGTGATCAGTAGGAGGAGGAATGGCGAGCGACCCGTTCAGACTTGGGGGGAGATGAAAGTCTTAATGAGGAGACGATTTGTGCCAAACCACTATTATCGAGACTTATATCTGAAGCTCCAAGGTCTGAATCAAGGTTATAAGACAGTAGATGAATATCACAAAGAGATGGAGATAGCGATGATTCGGGCTAATTTGTTGAGGATAGAGAAGCCACCATGGCTAGATTTCTTAATGGGTTGAATCAGGACATTGCTAATGTGGTGGAGCTACAGCACTATGTGGAGCTAGAGGACATGGTTCACATGGCGACGAAGGTGGAGAGACAACTTAGGAGGGGGCATGCTCGGCCAGCGTTTAATTCGGGTTCGTCATCATCTTGGAAGCCGAATCTAAAGAGAGAGGGCACTGTCCGCCCAAGATCCTTTGGTCCTTCTAGAACTGAACCACCAAAGGCTAAAGTTGATGTCCCTACTGATGCCAAAGGTAAATCTGAAACTCAACCTAAACGTACTCGTGATGTTAAATGTTTCAGGTGTCAGGGACATGGACATTATGCTTCAGAGTGTCCAAACAAGAGAATCATGATGATTAGAGATAATGGTGATGTGGAATCTGAAAGTGACAATTCTGATTGTGAAGGCATGCCACCATTGGAGGATAGTGATGGGGATGAGTTAGCATTACTGGTTGAGGAGTCCTTAGTTATAAGGCGAACACTTCAAGTTCAGGTCAAAGAAGATGATACTAATGAACAAAGGGAGAACATCTTCCATACGCGTTGTTACGTACAAAGAAAGGTGTGTGGTTTAATGATAGATAGTGGAAGCTGTGTTAATGTTTGTAGTGCCACCCTTGTTAGTCAACTGAATTTGTGTACAGCTAAGCATGCTAAACCATATAGATTGCAATGGCTGAATGATAGTGGTGAAGTGAAACTGACTAAACAGGTTGTGGTTCCATTTTCGATTGGAAAATATGTTGATGAAGTTCTGTGCGACGTGGTACCAATGCAAGCAAGTCACATCTTGTTGGGGAGACCATGGCAATATGATAGAAAGGCAATTCATGATGGGGTTAAAAATAGGTATACCATTGTAAAAGATGGTAAAACCATCACTCTTGTACCTCTTACACCCAAACAGGTGTTATGATGATCAAATAAAGCCTAAAAAAGTGAGCATGAGGCGATGGGGAGAGAAAATCAAGGTGAGAAACAAGGGGAGACAAGACCATCAGATTCGGCTAGAGCCCAAACCACCACAACCCATTCGGCCACCCATCCAAACACAAGCAAATATTCGGCCAACACTTCAAACAAATCAAACCATTCGACCACAACTCAAAAACACCCAAATCTGGCCCAGAGTGGAGGTAAGACAAGAGGAGTGAAGAAAGTCAGTAAGTGTGATGAGGATTGTGTGGAAAAACTAAAGAAACAACCCAATTTTTATGCTAGAGAGAGTGAGGTCAGATCTGCATTTTTCACAAACAAGCAAATGATTTTACTTGTGTACAAAGAGGCTTACTTTAATACTAATGATCTTGATCATATTGTGCCTAGTGTTGCTATTTCTTTGTTGCAGGAGTTTGATGATGTGTTCCCCGACTATACTCCTAGCGGATTACCACCATTGAGGGGGATAGAGCATCAGATTGATTTCGTACCCGGAGCTTCAATTCCTAACCGACCAGCTTATAGAAGCAATCCCAAGGAGATGAAGGAGCTTCGAAGGCAAGTTGATGAGTTGATGGAAAAGGGCTACATTCGTGAGAGTATGAGCCCGTGTGCTATACCCGTGTTACTTGTGCCAAAGAAGGATGGAACATAGAGGATGTGTGTTGATTGTCGGGCCATCAACAACATAACGGTAAAGTATAGACATCTCATTCCTAGGCTTGATGACATGTTAGATGAGTTGCATGGATCTTGTATTTTCTCTAAAATTAACTTGAAAAATGGGTACCATCAAATTAGGATGAAAGAAGGTGATCAGTGGAAAACAGCATTTAAGACTAAACATCGTTTGTATGAATGGTTAGTAATGCCGTCTGGGCTTACAAATGCACTTAGTACGTTTATGCGCTTAATGAATCATGTGTTGCGTGCATTTATAGGTAAGTTTGTGGTTGTGTATTTTGATGACATTTTGATATATAGCAACTTAACTGAGCATCTTGATCATTTGCGTAATGTACTTAATGTGTTGTGTAGTGAGAAATTGTATGCTAATCTTAAAAAGTGTGCCTTTTGCATGGAGAAAATTGTGTTTCTTGGTTATGTTGTAACTGCACAAGGTATCGAGATGGATGAGGAGAAAGTTAAGGCCATCTGGGATTGGCCTACACCCAAATCGGTAAGTGAGGTAAGGAGTTTTTATGGGTTAGCTAGTTTTTATAGGTGTTTTGTGAAAGATTTAGTGCAATAGTTGTGCCTTTGAATGAAGTTGTTAAAAAATCAGTTGGGTTTAAATGGGGGGAAGAACAAGAATTGGCATTTGTTCTTTTGAAAGAGAAATTATGTTCTGCACCTGTTTTGGCTTTACCTGACTTTTTGAAAGCATTTGAAATAGAATGTGATGCGTCTGGAATATGAATAGGTGCTGTTTTGATGCAAGATCGAAGACCTATTGTGTATTTTAGTGAGAAGTTAAGTGGAGCAACCTTGAACTATCCCATTTACGACAAAGAACTCTATGCATTGGTAAGAGCACTTGAGACATGGCATCATTACTTATGACCAAAAGAGTTTGCAATCCTTTCGGATCATGAGTCCTTGAAACATCTGAAAGGACAAGGTAAGTTGAATAGGAGGCATGCAAAATGGGTTGAATTCATTGAAACTTTTCCTTCTGTAATCAAGTATAAGCAAGGCAAGGAGAATTTCGTAGCTAATGCACTTTCACGCAGGTATGTTCTTTTACACACCATGAATACTAGATTGTTAGGTTTTGAATATGTGAAGGAATTGTATGATAATGATTCTGACTTTGCTGAGATTTATAATGCATGTGGACATTCGGCTTTTGGGAAGTTTTATTTGATGGATAGTTTTTTTTTTTTTTTTTGGTAAGCTGACTTATGTATTAAAAGAAAATGATACAAAGAATATAATGGGCATACCCAAGATTTACAATGTGGACAGAAACGAAAACCAACAAATGGCTACAGGCTAGCCCCACAACAAAACAAAAACTTAGACCAACTAGATATGCTAGGGGTAAAAAAACAACCAGCTAAACATCAAATTAAGAGTCCATGTTATTGACCCTCCAAAGTCTTTGGATCCTTATGTTTTCATCTGTTTGTTGAACATTCCTCATCAAAACAAGTTTATCGCGAATGATACATTCGATTTGATCAAAAACCAAATTCGAAGCTTTAGACACATCTGCAAAGATTCTTGCGTTCCGTTCTTGCCAGATACAATACACTGTAGCTGCGAAACCCAGTTTATGAGAAAAGTTGACGAAACTTTTGCCATGCCAAGAGACAGTGGCCAATCGAATCCATTCATCCAAGCTTTTTGTCATTCTTGGAATGTCGCATCTGTCACAAACATTCCACCATAATGCTTTCGCAAAGGAGCATTCAAAGAACAAGTGGTTGTGATCTTCATTATTGTGGAGACAGAGTGAGCACCTATTGGGACCATGAATACCAAACCGATGAAGTCTATCCTGCGTTGAGAGTTTCCGTTGGATAGCCACCCAAAGAAGAAATGCATGTCTTGGGACAACATTCTTGAACCACACGATGTCATGCCAATCAACCATTTGATGATGAATTCTTAGTTGTTCCCATTTATTTGATGGATAGTTATTTGTCAAAGAGAATAGATTGTGTTCCTGCTAGTTCTTTACGTGAATTGCTTGTTCGTGAAGCACATGGGGGTGGTTTAATGGGTCACTTTGGGGTTGCCAAAACCTTGGATATATTGCATGAGCATTTCTATTGGCCAAAGATGAAAAGAGATGTGCAACGAATTTGTGAACAGTGCATTGCTTGTAGAAAGGCAAAATCTAGAGTATAACCGCATGGACTATATACACCATTACATGTGCCTACTGAACCTTGGGTAGATGATACGGTTCAGCCATGTGATACGACCCAAGTAAGGTCAGATTCGGATTTTGGCGTAAAAAGCGCAACAGTCCAGGTTTACGGCAACAGTCATAATTGTCAATCTGACCGTTGGATCGGGATAATATTTTATGTGGACTCTCCAGACATATCTTACTACCTTGGGTTAAACATACAGGTCAATCGGAGTTCGGGAAGGAACCCTTTTTTTTTTTTTTGGTAAGCTGACTTATGTATTAAAAGAAAATGATACAAAGAATATAATGGGCATACCCAAGATTTACAATGAGGACAGAAACAAAAACCAACAAATGGCTACAGGCTAGCCACAACAAAACAAAAACTTGGACCAACTAGATATGCTAGGGGTACAAAAACAACCAGCTAAACATCAAATTAAGAGTCCATGTTATTGACCCTCCAAAGTCTTTGGATCCTTATGTTTTCATCTGTTTGTTGAACATTCCTCATCAAAACAAGCTTATCGCGAATGATACATTCGATTTGATCAAAAACCAAATTCGAAGCTTTAGACACATCTGCAAAGATCCTTGCATTCCGTTCTTGCCAGATACAATACACTGTAGTTGCGAAACCCAGTTTACGAGAAAAGTTGACGAAACTTTTTCCATGCCAAGAGACAGTGGCCAATCGAATCCATTCATCCAAGCTTTTTGTCATTCTTGGAATGTCGCATCTATCACAAACATTCCACCATAATGCTTTCGCAAAGGAGCATTCGAAGAACAAGTGGTTGTGATCTTCATTATTGCAGAGACAGAGTGAGCACATATTGGGACCATGAATACCAAACCGATGAAGTCTATCCTGCGTTGAGAGTTTCCGTTGGATAGCCACCCAAAGAAGAAATGCATGTCTTGGGACAGCATTCTTGAACCACACGATGTCATGCCAATCAACCATTTGATGATGAATTCTTAGTTGTTCCCAAGCTACTTTGACTGAGAAACTCTGATTTGGCGAATCCAACCAAACAATCTCATCCTTTTGCCCCTTAGGAGTAGAGGTGGGAGGAATAGCTTCTAAAATGGGGTGCCAGCCAATAGCATGAGTGATAGGAATTCTCCATTCTAAGTTATTAATCAGCACGTTCACTCTCGCGTTGTGTTCCATACCTGAATCATAGATGAAACGTTCACCGTAGGTATCAGCGAGCGGGCTGTGAGGATGCCAATTGTCAAACCATAGAGAGGTTGTCATTCCATCTCCGATGACGTGCTTCATCTTCGGCCATGCTAAGGATCTGAGCTTTAGAATCTTTCCCCAAGCCCAAGAGCAGCTTCCTGGCGCCTTGATTGTCCAGAAATTCCTACCTCGCAAGAGATTGGATCTGATCCAAGTAGACCAGATTGAGCCATCTGAGTCATTGCACAAGTTCCAAATATGTTTCAACAAGGCAATCTTGTTCCATTCTGCTATCCTTTTTATGCCTAGCCCCCCCTCCTTTTTTGGAAGACATACCTGATCCCAAGCCACTTTAGCCCTGGTAGTGCTCATATCTGAACCTGACCAAAGAAAGGATCTCATAATTTGCTCAACATTTTCACTACTTCCCCAGGTAATAGGAATAGAGATGCCCAATAGACCTGGATGGAGAATAAGACTGAGTTAATCAGTTGTACTCGCCCTGCGAAAGAGAGTGTTCTACAGGTCCAATGTCGAACTTTGGCGGTAATTCGATCCACGAGGCCCTTACAATTAACAGCCTTTAGTCTGGACGAGATAAGAGGCACTCCCAAATATTTCATAGGAAGCTCCCCCTCTCTAAACCAAGAATAACTGATAATCTGTTCCCTCTCAGCTCCTAACGAACCGCTCAAGAAGATGTCACTTTTGTTTGGATTTGGATATAGACCTGATAGAACCTGAAACTCTGTGAGTACATTTTTGATCATACGGATTGAATGTACATCCCCTTTGCTGAATATCATCAAGTCGTCGGCAAAGCAAAGATGAGAAATTCTGTCCTTCTTGCATCTCCAGTGGAACTTGAAGTTTTGGTTGGCACTCATATTGCAGAACAACCCTGACAGGATTTCCATGCATAGGACAAACAAATATGGAGATAATGGATCACCTTGTCTCAGCCCTCTCCCCCCTTGGAAGTAACCCGCAAGTTCACCGTTGACGTTGATTGAGAATTGACATGATGTAACACAAACCATGATCCAATCAATGACTGTTCTACGGGAATCCCATTTTTATCAACGTAGCATCAACGAAATCCCACCGAACAGAGTCATAAGCCTTCATCAGGTCTACTTTCATAGCACAACGAGCAGACCCGTAGTTGTGTGATAGCCTTTCATTAGTTCCTGAGACAAAAGAATATTGTCGCTGATTCTCCGTCCAGAGATAAAAGCTGTTTGATACGGACCTACTAAGGATGTAAAAACAACTTTCATTCTCCCAGCTAGAATCTTCGCGATGCATTTGTATACTGTATTGCAGCAAGATATAGGACGAAAATCTGTCAACCTCGTAGGATTAGCAACTTTAGGGATAAGGGAAATGGATTGTAGCATTCATTTCTTTAAGCATTCTACGAGTCTGGAAGAAGGAGCTAACAGCGTTGATTACATCTTCCCCCACTATGTGCCACATTCTTTTGAAGAAACCTGCGTTGAAGCCATCTGGACCAGGAGCTTTGTTGTTTTTCAAACTAAACATAGCATGCTTAATCTCCTCTCTTGTTACATCTTGTGCTAGTACATGCTGTTGAGTTGCCGACAATTTGTAAATAATTGCCGATTGCATCACTTCCTCGTTCAGGACCCTAGGCATCTGTTTCACTCCCAATACACGCTGGAAGTATGCAATTACTTCTGATTTGACTGCCTCGTGTCCTTCAGCGACTTCTCCATCCTCCCTTGTAACCGAGAGAAGCTTATTTCTATTCTGTCTACCATTTACTGATTTGTGAAAGTAGCTAGTATTCTGATCCCCCAAGCTAAGCCATTGTATCCTTGCCTTTTGTCTGAAAAAACACTCTTCCGCCCTGACAGTAGAAGCATAGTTACGAACAGCATCTCTTTCTCGCATACGCAGGCTGGTCGGATTTTGTTATTTACTGGTCAACGGAGGCTGTACGGATTTTGTTATTTACTTCCATTTGACTTGTGGACTTCCTATTTGGTTAGGATTCTTTTCCTACAAGGATGTGGCAGCTGGTTTTGGGAATTTCCTAGTTCCATAAGGATCTTTAATGAGCTGCAATATAATCTACAAGTGTGGCAGTGATTCATTAATGTTTCAGAATCCTTTTCTTATAAGGATTCCTTATTCATCCTAGCTACACAAGGAAAGAAGGGCTGGTGGTATTTAATGACAGATTACTTATTTTTATTATTATCTTTAATGTTTGGGCTTAATTAAAACTTTGTTTTGAGCTAGGGTCCAAGGCTTGTTTGGATCAGGTTATGGGCTTTTCAGTTTAGGGTTTTGGGCCAGTTTTGAGTGGACCTCATATAAGTCCACATAAGGAGTCCATTAGGGTTAACTTTTCAAGAACTATTTAAACTCATGTAAGCCACAATTTCGGCAGCTTGGATGATTATTATTCTGAATTTTTCAGTTTTAACGTGTGAGAGTGATTCTTGCATTCTTCAGTTCTTGAACGAACTGAATCTGACTTATCGAAGATTAACTGGCTTCGTGGCGTCATTCTACTCATTCCAATAGTGTTGGTGCCTTGGGGTAGGTTTCCATTGTGTCGCACTCATATCAGACCTATTTCGGCTTTCCGGGATCATATCTCAATCTTGATTGTGGGTTGCGTGACCACGTGATCACGAGGTTCGCATCAGTAGATATCTCTATTGACTTTGTTTTAGGTTTACCCGGGTCAAAGAAAGGTAGAGACTCTATTTTTATTGTGGTTGATAGGTTTTCTAAAATGGCGCATTTGATTGCATGCCATAAAATAGATGATGCAACTCATATCGCAGATTTATTCTTTAGGGAGATTGTACGTTTGCATGGCATTCCTAAGAGTATAGTGTCAGATCGTGATGTTAAGTTCCTTAAATACTTTTGGAAGACCTTATGGGGAAAGTTGAGAACTAAACTCTTATTTTCGACAACATGTCATCCTCAAATAGATGGACAAACTGAGGTAGTGAATAGAACATTATCCCAACTTTTACATGTTGTAATTCAAAAGAGTTTGAAAAGTTGGGAAGAATGTTTGCCTTTTGTTGAGTTTGCTTATAATAGAACTGTGCATTCGACCACTGGTTTTTCTCCTTTTGAAATTGTTTATGGTTTTAATCCACTAACTCCTATGAACTTAATTCCTTTACCTTTTGAAGAAAGGGAAAGTTTAGATGGTGAAAAGAAGGCAAAGATGGTGAGAGAACTCCATGAAGGAGTTCGACTCCAAATAGAGAAAAAGAACAAAATTTACGCTTCTAAAGCAAATAAGGACATAAACTGGTTGTTTTCCAACCCGGTGATGGGGTTTGGATGCACATGCGTAAGGAACAATTTTCTAACCAAAGAAAATCAAAATTATAGCCTCGTGGTGATGGTCCATTTCAGGTTTTAGAGAGAATCAATGACAATGCTATCTTTAATGTTGCTGATTTTACGTTGTTTGACACAGATTTTGATTCAAGGTCGAATCCTTTCAAGGAGAGAGGGGATGATGTGGATCAGCCCAGAAACACCAGCAAGGACCCATTACATGTTCCAAATGGACCAATGACCCGGTCCAAGACAAAGACATTGAAAGACGCATTGAATGCATTGGTTTTCAAGGTTTCCATCAAGTCAGAATTGAAAGGTCCATTGGAGTATCAATAGTGTTGGTGCCTTGGGGCAGGTTTCCATTGTGTCATACTCTTATCAGACCTCTTTCAGCTTTCCAGGATGAGATCTCAATCTTGATTGTGGGTTGCGTGACCACGTGATCACGAGGTTCGCATCAACAAGACTTTTAATTTTTGAAAGATAAACTTGTTTGACGCCTGTTTTAACTTTACTAGACTTTATGAGAGCTTTTAAAGTTCAATATGATGCTTCAGGTATAGGTATATGAGCTGTGTTAATGGAGGATAGGAGGCCCACTGCGTGTTTTAGCTAAAACCTTAACGGGGCAGCGTTGAATTACCTTAGATATGACAAGGAGCTTTATGCCTTGGTAAGAACTTTAGAGGTGTGGCAACATTACCCGTGGCCCAAGGAGTTTATGATACATTCAGATCATGAATCATTGAAGCATTTGAAAGGGCAAGGTAAGTTGAGTAGTAGATATGCTAAATGGATTGAATTTATTGAAACATTTTCGTATGTGATCAAGTATATGTAAGGAAAAAAAAAACAATTGTGGCTGATGCACTTTCACATAGGTATTTTCATTTATCTACTTTGGATGCTAGGTTTCTAGGATTTGAACACATAAAAGAATTGTAGAAAGATGATAGTGACTTGATGGATATTTGTTTAAAGAGAGTCGCTTTGGTGTTCCATTAAGTTCAATGCGTGAATTGCTTGTAAGTGAAGCACATGGGGGCGGGTTGATAGAGCATTTTGCTATTGTTAAGATTTTGGATATGTTGCATGATGTGAACCTCATGATCCCGTGATCACGCAACCCACATGCAAAGACACCAATTCTCAAAAAAGTCAAGTAAATTAGGTTTGATAGGAGTGTGACACAGAGATAACTTGTACCTACGCACCAACACTATTGAAAACGGAAAACCCCACCCAATGAATATTGATTCACGAACGAGAAGTATAAGAATGACGCCACGAAGCTAGTTCTAAGGAAGGGAGATTATCCCACCAACACATAACAAGTGTGACAAACAAGAAGTTTTATTAATCTGAATTGTCTAACTTACATATCTGGTTATGCCTTTATTTATACTGAAACAAACCTTAATAAACTCCCCCTAGATGCATTTATATGAGGCTTACTTACATTTGACCCAAATAAGTAATAATAACCCAAAGACTAAGAAGAAAATAATAAAAATCCAAAAATTACTATCCTAAATGGATTCTAGAATTAGATTTGTCACCTTTAAGAAGTTCCAAATAGACTAGAAAATATGATCTTAAGATTGAATTAATTATGAAGTCTTGACTAGGAAATCTGATTTGAAGATAGAATTAATTTTGAGGTCTTCTTTCCTTATTGTAGCTAGGATGAATAAGAAATCCTTGAAAGAAAAGGATTATAAAACATTTCTGAATCCTTGCCACACTTGGAAAACAATATTGCAGCCATTAAATATCTTTTGTAGCACTAGGAGATTCCCAAGACAAGTTGTCACATCCTTGTAGGAAAATAATCATAGCCAAATAAGAAGTTCACAAGTTAAAAGGAAGTAAATAACAAAATTTGTACAGCCTTTGGTGACTAGTATGCAATGCCTTTCTGAACTCCGATTGACCTAAAATTTTAACCCACGATGGGACAACATGTTAGGAGACGCCATATAATATTTTAGCCTGATCCAATAGTTGGATTGTGAATTATGATTATTTCCATGAAACTTCACAGTTGTGCATTTTACGTCAGAATCTGAATCTGATTGTTTTTTTTATTGCCCGGATCATATTATTGCATGACATTTTTGTTAGCCTAAAATGAAAAAAGATGTGCAACGTATATGTGATAAATGTATAACTTGTAGGAAAGCAAAGTGTAGGACTCAACTGCATGGCTTGTATATCCCTTTACATGTATCTAAGGAACCATGGGTAGACATTTCGATGGACTTCGTCTTAGGTTTACCTAATTCAAAACGGTTAGGGATTCAATT
This sequence comes from Populus alba, assembly GCF_005239225.2. Taxonomy (NCBI): domain Eukaryota; kingdom Viridiplantae; phylum Streptophyta; class Magnoliopsida; order Malpighiales; family Salicaceae; genus Populus; species Populus alba. Next base: position 8,282,359 of record NC_133286.1, on the reverse strand, counting down.
TTTATAGTTGTTGATAGGTTTTTAAAGATGACACATTTAATTCCATGTCATAAAATTGATGATGCAACTAACATTACTGATTTGTTCTTTAGGGAGAGATGCACGGCTTCACGGGGTCTGTAAGAGCATTATGTCCAATAGAGATATTAAGTTCCTTAGCTATTTTTGGAAGGTGTTTTAGGGAAAAATTGGGTACTAAACTGTTGTTTTCAACTACTTATCCCCCCCAAAGAGATGGACAAATCAAAGTAGTTAATAGGACCTTAACACAACTTTTGTGTGTTGTCATTCAAAAGAACTTAAAGAATTGGGAAGATTGTTTGTCATTTATAGAGTTTGTATATAATCGTAGTGTGCATTCTACTACTGAATTTTCACATTTTGAAATTGTGTATGGATTTGATTCCTTAGACTGTTGATGAAAGGGTTAGTTTAGATGGTAATCGCAAAGCACATGTGGTGAAGACACTCTATGAGAGTGTGCGACAACAAATTGAAAAGAGGAACAATGTGTACATGACTAAAGCCAATAAAATGTGCGACATTAGTCTTTAAGCCCGGCAATTGGGTTTGGGTGTATATGCACAAGGAGAGATTTCTGGCTTATAGGAAATCAAAGCTACAACCACAAGGAGATGGGCCATTTCAGATCCTTAAGAGATTCAATGACAATGCTTATAAAGTTGATTTGTCAGGTGAGTATGGTGTTAGTGCTACCTTTAATGTTTCTGATCTTACTCTATTTGATGTAGTTGATGATTCGAGGTTGAATCCTTTTGAAGAGAGAAAGGGGATGATGAGGATCAGCCCAACACCAAGCGTAATCATGCCAATAACCCATTAGAGGTGCCAATTTGGTTAATTACATGAGCTAAGGCAAAGAAGCTTAAAGAATCATTGAATGTGCTTGTACAGAATATACGGAGCAAGATGGACCTAGAGGAGCTTAGGAAATCTAAGGAGCATGAAGGACATCCTCTAATTCATCTAATTTTGGTCTAAGAAGAGCCCAATTCATATGGAACAAAGGGCTGATGGTACGGCCCAATACTAGCCTTGTTAGGCTTGTTTTTCCTAATGATTCAAGGATAAAATGTCAATAATTTATTTTCCTAAACAATCAAGGAAGTTTCCAACATATCTGATCCTAAAGAGGGGAAGGATTATTTAATGCTTTTCCTAAGCCTAGGAAGGAAAGTAATTAAATCAGCAAAAAAAAAGAAAAAATTTGTTTTCTTATTTGCCCAAGTTAAACAAGAAAATCCAATCTAATCAAGGACCTAAAGGGGTGGCAACACAAATTTTTGAAATTAGATTTCTCCTAGCTTATATGGGACTTCTATAAGGCAACAAATTCGATCCTATCATATTTAGGATATCAAATTCGGATTTATTATTGTTATTATTTTTTTTCTTAGTTTATGGTTTTATTTATATTATTTGGGTTTAATTGTAAATGGGTCTCATATCAAAGTCCATATAAAGGGTTCATAAGGGTTTGTTTCAGTCTATAGTCAATATAAATAAAGACATAACCAAACATATAAGGGTTACATAATTTTCTTTGTTTTTTTTTTGGTAAGCTGACTTATGTATTAAAAGAAAATGATACAAAGAATATAATGGGCATACCCAAGATTTACAGTGAGGACAGGAACGAAAACCAACAAATGGCTACAGGCTAGTCACATAACAAAACAAAAACTTAGACCAACTAGATATGCTAGGGGTACAAAAACAACCAGCTAAACTTCAAATTAAGAGTCCATGTTATTAACCCTCCAAAGTCTTTGGATCCTTATGTTTTCATCTGTATGTTGAACATTCCTCATCAAAACAAGCTTATCGCGAATGATACATTCAATTTGATCAAAAACCAAATTCGAAGCTTTAGACACATCTGCAAAGATCCTTGCGTTTCGTTCTTGCCAGATACAATACATTGTAGCTGCGAAACCCAGTTTACGAGAAAAGTTGACAAAACTTTTTCCATGCCAAGAGACAGTGGCCAATCGAATCCATTCATCCAAGCTTTTTGCCGCATTTGTTGTGTGTTGGTGAGATAATCTCCCTTCCTTGGTTCTCTAAAGAACTGAAAAACAACTTATCGAAGAACAAGTGACTTTGTGATGTCATCTTTATACTTCTCATTTGTGAATCTATATTCGTTGGGTGGGGGTTTTTGTTTCCAATAGTGCTGGTGCCTAGGTACAAGTTATCTTTGTGTCACACTCTTATCAAACCTGATTTACTTAGCTTTCCAGGAATTTGGTGTCTATACGTGTGGGTTGCGTGACCATGTGATCACGAGGTTCGTGATTAGTACTTAAAAGTGTATTTTTATCAAGGTTTTATATCATCATTTTGCACTTGAAGTATCAATAACTCTTTAACTAAAAGCATGTTTTATAATTACATATCTAATAATATAGGATACCTTTAATTTATGGTAAATGTTCATCTTAAATACAGGCCTATCACATAAATGAAAGGATTAACTTATGAGTTCAAGTATTGAAATTGATAAGAGTAATAAGAGTTTATACTGTACTTATTTGAAATACCATTAGTGGATCCTTTAACCTTGACACTTGTTTTTATCATTGTTTAATTCTCAAATTGATCTTCCATCTCAAAATTCTCATCAACTTCTTCTTCTTCTTCTTTATTACTATTATTATTATTCCTTAGCGTATATTTAATTAAATAAATGTAGAACCATTTTGATGTGAATCTTTTGAACACCTGGTTAAGCAACCCACACGCAAAGACACCAAATTCTCGGAAAGCCAAGTAAATTAGATTTGATAGAAGTGTGACACAAAGATAACTTATACCCAGGCACCAACATTATTGAAAACAGAAACCCCCACCCAACGAATATTAATTCGCGAATAAGAAGTATAAGGATGATGCCATGAAGTCAGTTGTTCTTTAAAATTTTTTTTTTCAGTTCTTTAGAGAACCAAGGGATATTATCCACCAACACACAACAAGTACGGCAAACAGGAAGTTTTATTAATATGAATTGTCTAACTTACATGTCTGCTTATGCCTTTATTTATACTAACTTTAGACTTAAATAAACCCTGATGGACCACCCTTAGGGGGACTTCTATCAGGCTCACTTACAATTGACCCAAATAAGTAACAATAACCCAAATACTAAGAAGAAAATAATAAAAATCCAAAAATTACTATCCTAATTATGCTAGAATTAGATTTGCCACCCTTAAAAAGTTTCGAATAGACTAGGATATCTGATTTAAAGGTAGAATTAATTTTAAAGTCTTCTTTTCTTATTGTAGCTAAGATGAATAAGGAATCCTTGTAAGAAAAGGATTTTGAAACATTTATGAATCCTTGCCACAGTTGGAAAATATATTGCAGCCCATTAAAGATCCTTTTAGAACTAGGAGTTTCCCAAAACAAGCTTGTTACATCCTTGTAGGAAAACAATCCTAACCAAATAAAAAGTTCACAAGTCAAAAGGAAGTAAATAACAAAATTCGTTCAGCCTCTGTTGGCCAATATTGCAATGCCTTTTTGAACTCCGATTGACCTGAAGTTTAACCCAAAATAGGAAAATATGTCAGGAGACTCCACATAAAATTTCAGTCTGAGTCAACGGTCGAATTGAGAATTATGACTGTTATCATAAAACTGGACAATTATGCATTTTACGTTAAAATCCAAATCTTTGCGTGTGAGTTGTCTGACCATGTAATCACGAGCGTTCGCATCATATTGATATCAATAAATGCACAAAAAACAAAAATTGTTGACGCATCAATTTGGACTCACCTCTCTAAAGGTCAAATAAGTTTTTCTAACACAAAAAAAATAAATGTGTAGGTATTCTTAATGCATTTTAATATCGAAAAAAAAAATATAACTATGAATAAAAAAAATTCATGCTTACAATTTTGTTAAAATATAACTATAAAAAAAAATCATGAATAAAATTAAAGTTGCTTTAATAAATACGTGTAAGATCTTAAGTTAATTTTTAATATAGACAATGCTTGCAATAACTACAACGAAACACCATTTTCTTTTAGTCTTTTGTATAAATAATTTGATGCGAACCTCGTGATCACGTGGTCACGCAACCCACAATCAAGATTGAGATCTGATCCCGGAAAGCCGAAAGAGGTCTGATAGGAGTGCGACACAATGGAAACCTGCCCCAAGGCACCAACACTATTGGAATAAGTAGAATGACGCCACGAAGCCAGTTAATCTTCGATAAGTCATATCCAGTTCGTTCAAGAACTGAAGACTGCAAGAATCACTCTCACACGTTAAAACTGAAAAGTTCAGCATAATAATCATCAAAAAGCTGCCGAAATTGTGGCTTACATGAGTTTAAATAGTTCTTGAAAAATTAACCCTAATGGACCTCTTATGTGGACTTATATGAGGTCCACTCAAAACTGGCCCAAAACCCTAAACTAAAAAGCCCATGACCTGATCCAAACAAGCCTTGGATCCTAGCTGAAAACAAACTATTAATTAAGCCCAAACATTAAAGAAAATAATAAAAATAAGTAACTTGTCATTAAATACCACCAGCCCTTCTTTCCTTGTGTAGCTAGGATGAATAAGGAATCCTTATAAGAAAAGGATTCTGAAACATTAATGAATCCTTGCCACACTAGGAGATTATATTGCACCTCATTAAAGATCCTTGTGGAACTAGGAAATTCCCAAAACCAGCTCCCACATCCTTGGAGGAAAAGAATCCTAACCAAATAGGAAGTCCACAAGTCAAATGGAAGTAAATAACAAAATCCGTACAGCCTCTGTTGACCAGTATTGGGGTGCCTTCCTGAACTCTGATTGACCTGCAATTTTAACCCAAGGTAGTAAGATATGTCTGGAGAGTCCACATAAAATATTAGCCCGATCCAATGGTCGGATTGAGAATTATGACTGTTGCCGTAAACCTGGACTGTTGCGCTTTTTACGCCAAAATCCGAATCTGACCTTACTTGGGTCGTATCACAGGGCTGAACCGTATCATAATTTCTCCAAAAATAAATTATAAAAGAATGAATGATGCAAACCTTGTGATCACGCAACCCACAATCAAGATTGAGATCTGATCCCGGAAAGCCGAAATAGGTTTGATATGAGTGCGACACCATGAAAACCTGCCCCAAGGCACCAACACTATTGGAATGAGTAGAATGACGCCACTAAGCCAGTTAATCTTCGATAAGTCAGATTCAGTTCGTTCAAGAACTGAAGAATGCAAGAACCACTCTCACGTTAAAACTGAAAAATTCATAATAATAATCATCAAAGCTGCCGAAATTTTGGCCTACATGAGTTTAAATAGTTCTTGAAAAGTTAACCCTAATGGACCCTTTATGTGGACTTATATGAGGTCCACTCAAAAGTGGCCCAAAACCCTAAAGTGAAAAGCCCATAACTTAATCCAAACAAGCCTTGGATCCTAGCTTAAAACAAAGTATGAATTAAGCCCAAACAAGCCTTGGGCTATAGCTAACAAAATAAAATAAATTCCTTATCTCATGGCCCAAACAAGGTTGTATTGGACCCCTCTTGCACATGGATAAGATGTACTAGGATCTCCTATTGATACTCCAATGGACCTTCCAATTCTGAATTGGTGGAAACCTTCAAAACCAATGCATTCAATGCGTCTTTCAATGTCTTTGTCTTGGACCGAGCCATTGGTCCATTTGGAACATGTAATGGATCCTTGCTGGTGTTTCTAGGCTGGTCCGCATCATCCCCTCTCTCCTCGAAAGGATTCGACCTCGAATCAAAATCTGTGTCAAACAAAGTAAGATCAGCAACATTAAAGGTAGCACTAACAGTATACTCACCTGGAAGGTCAATTTTGTATGCGTTGTCATTTATTCTCTCTAAAACCTGAAAAGGACCATCACCACGAGGCTGTAATTTTGATTTCCTTTGGTTAGGAAATTGTTCCTTACGCATGTGCACCCATACCCAATGACCGGGTTGGAAAACAACCAGTTTACGTCCCTTATTTGCTTTAGAAGCGTAAAGTCTGTTCTTTTTCTCTATTTGTAGTCGAACTCCCTCATGGAGTTCTCTCACCATCTTTGCCTTCTTTTCACCATCTAAACTTACCCTTTCTTCAAAAGGTAAAGGAATTAAAGTCCATAGGAGTTAGTGGATTAAAACCATAAACAATTTCAAAAGGAGAAAAAGTAGTAGTTGAATGCACAGTTCTATTATAAGCAAACTCAACAAAAGGCAAATATTCTTCCCAACTTTTCAAATTCTTTTGAATTACAGCACATAAAAGTTGGGATAATGTTCTATTCACTACCTCAGTTTGTCCATCTGTTTGAGGATGGCACGATGTCGAAAATAAGAGTTTAGTTCCCAACTTTCCCCATAAGGTCTTCCAAAAGTAACTAAGGAACTTAACATCACGATTTGACACTATACTCTTAGGAATGCCATGCAAACGTACAATCTCTCTAAAGAACAAGTCTGCGATATGAGATGCATCATCTGTTTTATGGCATGCAATGAAATGCGCCATTTTAGAAAACCTATCAACCACAACAAAGATAAAGTCTCTACCTTTCTTTGACCTAGGTAAACCTAAAACAAAGTCCATAGAGATATCTACCCAAGGTTCAGTAGGCACAGGTAGTGGTGTATATAGTCCATGCGGTTGTACTCTAGATTTTGCCTTTCTACAAGCAATGCACTTTTCACAACTTCGTTGCACATCTCTTTTCATCTTTGGCCAATATAAATGCTCATGCAATACATCCAAGGTTTTCGCAAACCCCAAAGTGACCCATTAAACCACCCCCATGTGCTTCACAAACAAGCAATTCACGCAAAGAACTAGCAGGAACACACAATCTATTCTCTTTGAACACATAACCATCCATCAAATAAAACTTACCGAAAGTCGAATGTCCACATGCATTATAAATCTCAGCAAAGTCAGAGTCATTATCATATAATTCCTTCACATATTCAAAACCTAATAATCTAGTATTCATGGTGTGTAAAAGAACATACCTGCGCGAGAGTGCATCAGCTACGATGTTCTCTTTCCCTTGCTTATACTTGATTACGTAAGGGAAAGTTTCAATGAATTCAACCCATTTTGCATGCCTCCTATTCAACTTACCTTGTCCTTTCAAATGTTTCAAGGACTCATGATTGGGTTGTTTCTTTAGTTTTTCCACACAATTCTCATCACACTTGCTGACTTTCTTCACTCCTCTTGTCTTACCTCCACTCTCGGCCAGATTTGGGTGTTTTTGAGTTGTGGTCGAATGGTTTGATTTGTTTGGAGTGTTGGCCGAATATTTGCTTGTGTTTGGATGGGTGGCCGAATGGGTTGTAGTGGTTTGGGTTCTAGCCGAATCTGATGGTCTTCTCTCCCCTTGTTCCTTACCTTGATTTTCTCTCCCCATCGCCTCATGCTCACTTTTTAGCTTTATTTGATCATCATACACCTGTTTGGGTGTAAGAGGTACAAGAGTGATGGTTTTTACCATCTTTTACAATGCGTATACCTAATTTTTAACCCCATCATGAATTGCCTTCCTATCATATTGCCATGGTCTCCCCAACAAGATGTGACTTGCTCGCATTGGTACCACGTCGCACACAACTCATTCAACATATTTCCCAATCGAAAATGGAACCACAACCTGTTTTAGTCACTTTCACTTCACCATTATCATTCAGCCATTGCAATCTATATGGTTTAGCATGCTTAGCAGTACACAAATTCAGTTTACTAACAAGGGTGGCACTGCAAACATTAACACAGCTTCCACTATCTATAATTAAACCACACACCTTTCTTTGTACGTAACAACGCGTATGGAAGATGTTCTCCCTTTGTTCATTAGTATCATCTTCTTTGACCTGAACCTGAAGTGTTCGCCTTATAACCAAGGACTCCTCAACCGGTAATGCTAACTCCTCCCCATCACTATCCTCCCATGGTGGCATGCCTTCACAATCAGAACTGTCACTTTCAGATTCCACATCACCATTATCTCTAATCATCATGATTCTCTTGTTTGGACACTCTGAAGCATTATGTCCATGTCCCTGACACCTGAAACATTTAACATCAAGAGTACGTTTAGGTTGAGTTTCAGATTTACCTTTGGCATCAGTAGGGACATCAACTTTAGCCTTTGGTGGTTCAGTTCTAGAAGCACCAAAGGATCTTGGGCGGACAGTGCCCTCTCTCTTTAGATTCAGCTTCCAAGATGATGACGAACCCGAATTAAACGCTGGCCGAGCATGCCCCCTCCTAAGTTGTCTCTCCACCTTCGTCGCCATGGGAACCATGTCCTCTAGCTCCACATAGTGCTGTAGCTCAACCGCATTTGCAATGTCCCGATTCAACCCATTAAGAAATCTAGCCATGGTGGCTTCTCTATCCTCAACAACATTAGCCCGAATCATTGCTATCTCCATCTCTTTGTGATATTCATCTACTGTCTTATAACCTTGATTCAGACCTTGGAGCTTCAGATATAAGTCTCTATAAGACTTTCATCTCCCCCCAAGTCTAAACGGGTCGCTCGCCATTCCTCCTCCTACTGATCACAATCTGATCCCACCAAATCAATGCATACTCTGTAAACTCAATTATCACCAATTTCACCTTTTTTTGTTCAGAATAGCTATGGCAATCAAAAATCCAATCCACCTTTTTCTCCCACTCCAAATAAGCCTCCGGATCGTTTTTACCTTGAAAGCTAGGAATTTTCAGTTTAATGGTGTCCAAGTCCCCATCCATATCTTCATAAGTGCTCATGCCATGGAAATTCACATTCCTCCTAGCCTTGTTCGATCTAGACCTGATTCCTTGGCCAACTGATGCAAAATCATAGTCATCTTCACCCCCATCTACGTTTTCATCAACAAACTCTTCAAAATCAGATCTGACATTCCGTGCCGCCATACGAACCGTATTTCCCCGGCGATCAGCCCCATTATTCTGTTGCTTTATCGAATTCACCTCATCTTTCAGATCCTTGTATGTCCTAGACAACAGCTCAAGTTGCTGGCCTATGGATCGCAATTGGAAAGCTACGTCAACGTTTTGTGTCGCTGATTCGTTGTTTTCAGACATTCTTTGAATCTGCAAAATTTGGTTAGTAGCACAAATATATCCTCACACCTCTCGTGTATCACACAAAATAAAATCAAGGCTTTTCACTCTATTAAGCTCTCTACGCCTTTTACCTCACAACTTGCTTTCTTTTTGTTCTTTAGGAACTGAAATCAACAAATCAAAGTCAGTAGCTTTCGGGGCGCACTCTAATTATAATTTTCAGACTCAAGAAGCAAAAATATATACTGAAAACAAACCAAAACAAAACTACGATTACGATTTTGCGAGTAGCAATACAAATTTGTGCGAATTGTGGACGAAACGAAATAAAACAAAAGCGAATATTAGCGAAAAAAAATTACTTGACTCCTAGATAACCCAAATATAATAGAAATAAAAAGATTAAGACAAACCTACACAGTATAGATCATGTTCTCAAACTTGACGCAAATCTATCCTATTACGCAATTTTTACGTAACAAAATTGAAACCCAAACCAAACGATCTCGAAATGACCTCAAATTCAATATTTGGTAATACTTTTTTTTGGTAAGCTGACTTATGTATTAAAAGAAAATGATACAAAGAATATAATGGGCATACCCAAGATTTACAATGAGGACAGAAACGAAAACCAACAAATGGCTACAGGCTAGCCACAACAAAACAAAAAACTTGGACCAACTAGATATGCTAGGGTACAAAAACAACCAGCTAAAACATTCAAATTAAGAGTCCATGTTATTGACCCTCCAAAGTCTTTGATCCTTATGTTTTCATCTGTTTGTTGAACATTCCTTATCAAAACAAGCTTATCGCGAATGATACATTCGATTTGATCAAAAACCAAATTCGAAGCTTTAGACACATGTGCAAAGATCCTTGCATTCCGTTCTTGCCAGATACAATACACTGTAGCTGCGAAACCCAGTTTACGAGAAAAGTTGACGAAACTTTTTCCATGCCAAGACTATGAAAACACTAATACTCAATTTATAGGTCGTTCTCTTATGTTCTAGGGTACCCAAACCCTAAATATACTAAAAAACAAAGCAAAAACAAAACTAGGATTACGATTTTGCGAGTAGCAATGCAAATTCATACGAATTGTGGACGAAACGAAGACACGAAATAAAACAGAAGCGAATGTTAAGAAAACAATTACTTGACTCCTAGATAATCCAAATATAGCAGAAACAAAAATATTTGGACAAAACTAAACAGCAAAGATCATGTTTTGAAACTCGAGGCAAATCTAACCTATTACGCAATTTTACGTAACAGAATTGAAACCCAGACCAAACGATCTCGAAATGACCTCAAATTCAATATTTAGTATTGCAATACTATGAAAACACCAAAAATCAATTTATAGGTCGCTCTATAATGTCTAGGTACCCAAACCCCTTGTATGATCAGTTTGCGGCAGAATTGAACCTCCAATTAAAACTTCCAGAAACCGATATCAAAATAATCCCAAATTTAATATGTGGTGCAATCGCATACCCAATACTCATAATATGAAGTTTCAATAGATTCCAAGGTGTTTTACCTAGGGTTCACTAAGAGTAGTGTTTTGCGGCAGAATTGAAACTCGAATTAAAACCTCAAGCAAATAATATCAGAATAAGCCCAACTTTGATATATCATGCGATCCCACCCCCAATAGACTGAATATGAAATTTAAATTGATTCCGAGGTGGTTTGCTTATGGTTCACCAAGATTTGTGTTTCTGCGGCAAAAATTGAATGATCCTTCAAATTTCAACTAATCACTCTTTTCTCTATTTCTTTCTGAATTTTTTTTTTTTAACAAACTGATATGATTAGATACAGTAACAAGAAGAACAAGAAGATGGATGCAAACTCTAAAAAACTTAAGGGACACTAAAAAAAAACGAAAATAACAGAATGATATGACCTTGTTTCGGAGCCTAGCTCTGATACCAACAGATGGGAGTCTCATGATCACGTGGTCACACAACCCACAATCAAGATTGAGATCTGATCCCGGAAAGCCGAAATAGGTCTGATATGAGTGCGACACAATGGAAACCTGCCCCAAGGCACCAACACTATTGGAATGAGTAGAATGACGCCACGAAGCCAGTTAATCTTCGATAAGTCAGATTCAGTTCGTTCAAGGACTGAAGAATGCAAGAATCACTCTCACACGTTAAAACTGAAAAATTCAGAATAATAATCATCAAAGCTGCCGAAATTTTGGCCTACATGAGTTTAAATAGTTCTTGAAAAGTTAACCCTAATGGACCTATTATGTTGACTTATATGAGGTGCACACAAAACTGACCCAAAACCTTAAACTGGAAAACCCATAACTTAATCCAAACAAGCCTTTGATCCTAGCTGAAAACAAAGTATTAATTAAGCCCAAACAAGCCTTGGGTTTAGATAACAAAATAAAATAAAGCCCTAATATTAAATCCATGTTCTGCCATGAAAAGAAGAGAAGGAAGTAAAATATTACAGAACTAATTCAAGGCTTATTTAGCCTTTCATGCAGCCCCTTAATCCTAGAAACAAAAGGAGAATGTAGCCACCTATGTTGTTTTTAAGTTGTAGTAGGATTTTTTTTGTTTCCTTTGTTGTGCTCACTTGGAACATGTAATTGGTCCTTGCTGGTGTTTCTAGGCTAATCCACATCACCAAGTGTATAGTGATAAATATTCCAAGTGTTAATAAAAAAAATTATTTTTTCCAAAAAAAAAATGTAAAGAAAAATACTAAAAAAACAATAAAAAAATGAAAACAAGAACAAAAATAATGGTGATAAATGAGTTAGGAGTAAAATGATACAAAATGCCAAGTATAAAAAAAAGAGAGAGAGAAAAACCTAAAGCATTTTTCTTTAAAAAAAAACACGAAATGACATTTAATATTGCCACAATACCCATTATAGTTAAAGAAATTTTAAAAAATATAATTATATCATTTTTTCAAGAAAATAACGTTTTGTTTTAGTATGTACTAGATAGATAAACCCACAATGTTGCCCGTGTGCCGATTCCCAGACAATATAAAGTGTTATTGATATGATCTGGGAACCGAAAAAAACAATCAGATTCAGATTCTGACGTAAAGTGCACAACTGCCTTGTTTCGTGACAACAATTATAATTCTCAATCCGACCATGAAATATGTTGTTGCCACACATGAAAACTATGTTGTTGCCACACATGGAAACTAATTGTTGCCTAGTAAAATCATTGGCTTGTTAGTGAAAAATGTAGAATTGACCTCACCCTCTCTAACATAAAAATTAGGTTGTTTCTTTAGTTTTCCACACAGTTCTCATCACCCTTCCTGACTTTCTTCACTCCTCGTCTTACCTCCACTCTCAGCCACATTTGGGTGTTTTTGAATAGTGGTCGAATGGTCTGATTTATTTGGAGTGTTGGCCGAATATTCGCTTGTGTTTGGATGGGTGGCCAAATGGGTTGTAGTGGTTTGGGTTCTAGCCGAATCTGATGGTCTTCTCTCCCCTTGTTCCTTACCTTGATTTTCTTCCTTTTTTTTTGGTAAGCTGACTTATGTATTAAAAGAAAATGATACAAAGAATATAATGGGCATACCCAAGATTTACAATGAGGACAGAAACGAAAACCAACAAATGGCTACAGGCTAGCCACAACAAAACAAAAACTTGGACCAACTAGATATGCTAGGGGTACAAAAACAACCAGCTAAACATCAAATTAAGAGTCCATGTTATTGACCCTCCAAAGTCTTTGGATCCTTATGTTTTCATCTGTTTGTTGAACATTCCTCATCAAAACAAGCTTATCGCGAATGATACATTCGATTTGATCAAAAACCAAATTCGAAGCTTTAGACACATCTGCAAAGATCCTTGCATTCCGTTCTTGCCAGATACAATACACTGTAGTTGCGAAACCCAGTTTACGAGAAAAAGTTGACGAAACTTTTTCCATGCCAAGAGACAGTGGCCAATCGAATCCATTCATCCAAGCTTTTTGTCATTCTTGGAATGTCGCATCTATCACAAACATTCCACCATAATGCTTTCGCAAAGGAGCATTCGAAGAACAAGTGGTTGTGATCTTTCATTTATTGCAGAGACAGAGTGAGCAACATATTGGGACCATGAATACCAAACCGATGAAGTCTATCCTGCGTTGAGAGTTTCCGTTGGATAGCCACCCAAAGAAGAAATGCATGTCTTGGGACAGCATTCTTGAACCACACGATGTCATGCCAATCAAACCATTTGATGATGAATTCTTAGTTGTTCCCAAGCTACTTTTGACTGAAGAAACTCTGATTTGGCGAATCCAACCAAACAATCTCATCCTTTTGCCCCTTAGGAGTAGAGGTGGAAGGAATAGCTTCTAAAATGGGGTGCCAGCCAATAGCATGAGTGATAGGAATTCTCCATTCTAAGTTATTAATCAGCACGTTCACTCTCGCGTTGTGTTCCATACCTGAATCATAGATGAAACGTTCACCGTAGGTATCAGCGAGCGGGCTGTGAGGATGCCAAATTGTCAAACCATAGAGAGGTTGTCAATTCCATCTCCGATGACGTGCTTCATCTTCGGCCATGCTAAGGATCTGAGCTTTAGAATCTTTCCCCAAGCCCAAGAGCAGCTTCCTGGCGCCTTGATTGTCCAGAAATTCCTACCTCGCAAAGAGATTGGATCTGATCCAAGTAGACCAGATTGAGCCATTCTGAGTCATTGCACAAGTTTCCAAATATGTTTCAACAAGGCAATCTTGTTCCATTCTGCTATCCTTTTTATGCCTAGCCCCCCTCCTTTTTTGGAAGACATACCTGATCCCAAGCCACTTTAGCCCTGGTAGTGCTCATATCTGAACCTGACCAAAGAAAGGATCTCATAATTTGCTCAACATTTTTCACTACTTCCCCAGGTAAAGGAATAGAGATGCCCAATAGACCTGGATGGAGAATAAGACTGAGTTAATCAGTTGTACTCGCCCTGCGAAAGAGAGTGTTCTACAGGTCCAATGTCGAACTTTGGCGGTAATTCGATCCACGAGGCCCTTACAATTAACAGCCTTTAGTCTGGACGAGATAAGAGGCACTCCCAAATATTTCATAGGAAGCTCCCCCTCTCTAAACCCAAGAATACTGATAATCTGTTCCCTCTCAGCTCCTAACGAACCGCTCAAGAAGATGTCACTTTTGTTTGGATTTGGATATAGACCTGATAGAACCTGAAACTCTGTGAGTACATTTTTGATCATACGGATTGAATGTACATCCCCTTTGCTGAACTACGATCCGCAAGTTGTATTACAATACTAGTTTTATTCAAAGGCTCTAGACTAAGAGAATCATAAACATGTTTAGGCATAACACTAATGGATGCACCTAAATCGCATAAAGCTCTTTTAAAACTAGCATTACCAATAACACATGGGATAGTAAACGCACCTGGGTCTTTTTGTTTCAAAGGCAGATTCTTTTGAACAACGGCAGATACAACTTCACCCATACTTACCGTTTCATGACCTTTCAGTTTGAAAGCTCTCTTGGTAGTACACAACTCCTTCAAGAATTTGGCATACTTGGGAATTTGCTTGATAGCATCAAGCAAAGGAATGTTGAGTTCTACTTTCTTAAAAACCTCTAAAATCTCTTTTTCTTTGTCCTCTTTCTTTGACCTAGAAGAACTCACGGGAAAGGGTGGAATTCTTGTAAAACTGGAATTCATTGAGTGAGGAGTTACCTTTGGAGTGTTGGTCTTTGTTTCAGTTTGTGGAGGAGAAGGATGATGTATCTTCTTTGTAACTCATTCAGTTTCTATCTCTTGTTCTTCCTCCATCTCAATTTGTTTTGACCTTTTCTCTTCAAGTTCTTTCCCACTTCGCAACATGATCGCACTAACATTCTCTTTTGGATTCAATGCTTGGGAGGGCAATTTTCCATTCATTTGTGTTTCCAATTTCCCCACACTTGAAGCTACTTGCCCCATTTGCTTTTCCAAGTTGTGAATACTTGACCTTGTTTCCTGTTGAAAAGACATGACATTTTGTTGCAAGGTAACAATATTAGAAGCCAAAGTTTTCATCATCTCACGAAGATCATCATTGGATGACGACCCCATAACATTGGAGTTTGTGAATGGAGGGGGTTGTCTTGCTTGATAATTCTGTTGGGGCTGAAATCCATTGGGATGGAATTGTCGGCCTTGATTGCCTTGTTGGGATGGGTTGCCGTAGCGTAAGTTGGGATGATCTCTCCATCCGGGATTGTACGTGTTGGAAAAGGGATCATATTTACGCTGGGGTTGTCCGTTGAATGCTCCATCAATTGCATGAGCTTGTTCAATGTAATCTTCTTGCATTGTTGGGCACATATCCGAAGCATGCCCTTGTGAGGAGCATATGCTACAAACTTTCACCTGCTGCACATTTCCACAAGCCAAAGAACGCACAAGAGAAGTAAGATCATTAACTTTATTTTCAAGGTTAGAAATACTTACCTCATTTACTCGTTTGTTGGAGAAGTCTCCACGAGTGCCAAATTGTTTCGAGTTGGCTGCCATGTTTGAGATCAATTGGCGTGCAGCCTCAGGTGTCTTATCTACCAATGCGCCTCCACTTGCAGCATCAATGATACTACGGTCAGTAGGCATCAATCCTTCATAGAAATATTGAATGAGCAGCTGATCGGGTATTTGATGATGAGGGCATTGAATGCATAGTTGCTCAAATCTTTCCCAATACTCGGAGAGAGTCTCTCCTTGAGATTGCGAATCCCACATATTTCTTTCCTTATGTTGGCAACTCGAGATGCTGGGAAATACTTCTCAAGGAAAATCTTCTTCATGGCATTCCAAGTTCCAATAGATCCTGGGAGAATAGAGAAAGCCATGCCTTTGCTGCCCCTTTTAAAGAGAAAGGGAAAGCTTTCAACTTAACTTGTTCTTCATCAACTCCATTCGGTTCATGCCAACACAAACCATATGGAACTCCTTGAGATGAGTATGAGGATCTTCTCCTGCAAGACCATTAAATGTTGGTAACAAATGTATAAAAACCAGATTTGAGCTCAAAGTTTACATTATTGTCAATGTTTATCACAATGGTTGATTCTCCACGTTAGGAGCAGCAAGCTCCTTGAGTGTTTGTTGTCGTGCAACCGCCATGGTGTTGAGGTGAACTTCCTTTCTTAACTTGCGTAAATGTTTCTATTTCAAGATCAACCTGCACTAGACTCTGATTAGTAGAACGGGTTACTGGCATCAATCGCTAAGAAAACTCAAAAGAAAGCAACCACACAAGCGAATAATAAAAAAAATAATGCAAATTATATGAAAAATCCTACGCTAGAAAACTAAAAACTGCCTAAAAACCTTAGAAAACAGCAGAATTTGGCCTCGATGGGGTAGGGCTAGTGGTATACCACTAGTCTTGTTCAGAACGTCGTTTCACTTTAGAAAATGAAGATTAGAAAACTAATTCCACAAACAATTCTGTCTTCAACAGTACCGCTGCGGCAGTGAACAGTAACACCGCAAGCAAAAATTTCTGTTTTTTTTTTTTTTTTTTCCAAAAAATGTAAATAACAATCACAGAAACTAAAAAATAACAGTACAAGCACAAGAATCAACTAAAATTACCTCCCCGGCAACGGCGCCAAAATTTGTTGCGATGTCACGGTCGCACAAATTAATTACCCAGCTTAAAACACACAAGATAGTATAGAGCAAGCAAGGGGTCGATCCACGAGAAAGTTTGAAGTTAGATTTTTATGTGTAGTTATGTAATTGGGGGGGATTGATTTGAAATGATTTAAACTATGACAGAAATTAAACTAGCAACAAAATCAATTGAAACTGAAATATATCAAGAAAAACAAACCTTGGTTGCAAGCACACATCCACCAACGGAAATTAGAACCGATCCTTGAAACGAAACTCCAGTTTATATTATGAATTTTATCTTTTTCTTAATATTGGTTAATTAACGGATCCGCCGTATAACTATCCCTAACCAACAAACAATCACAGTGTCCGCACTAATGATTTAATCCAATGGCAGCCTTAAGATCCAGATAAATTCATTAATCTTAACAACCAAGTTGTCAATTTGTGTTGCTATGATCGAATGTTCTCCCTAAGTTTAATAACGTAGTTCCGCCTACAATTATCAAGCTTAGTTGCTTCACAAGTTTATATACCACAACTCCGGTTTTGATATCAAACTTAGCAATAGATTGTTCACAATAATAACTTAGAGTCCGCTCTAGCAATTAAGATAAACAATCATAGGAAATATGCATAGGAAAACAAACATACTCATTCATAACATAAACTGAAAATAAAAGGAAGAATAAATCTCACGGTTCTTGAAATCCGAAGGTTTGTTGTGTCCTTGCAACCAAGAAAACGAGCTTAGCCTTGCATATCTATTGAACAACTACTCCTAAAGATGAAAGAATACATAATTTCTGATTTGTAGAGAGGAGAGTTTGTGTTTCTTCCTTCTTCCCCTTCTTTTTTCTACCTCCTTCTACTCACCCTCTATTTATACACAAATTGTAAGTAAGAAAATATCAAAGCTCAAGTGTGAACATCAATAGATGGTGGTAGTGTGAAGGCTGCTGGCTGCTGGCTGCTGGCTGCTGGGTTGAGGTTGGTGGCTGCCTTGAGGTTGGTGGCTGCCTTGAGGTTGGTGGCTGCCTTCCTTGACCTTCTAGAATATTTACTAGAGGAGCTAAATTGCTGGTCGGTTTGGATGCTTCTAGATGAAATTTGGATTCGTTTCTTCACGCAACCTGCTTGCTGGCAGAATTCAGCTGTCATCTTGAAAAATCATTATATCCCTCATATGACATCGTTTTGGCTGAAATTTGGACGTTTATAGATCTTTGAGTAAGGATCCAAAACAATTGAGTTTGCATCAATTGGACTTCTGAAGCTCCAGATATTGAATTTTGAATGGGGCAAAGGTCAACATTGGCAGACTGTGAGATTTGACTTTGAAGGATGTGATTTCCATGATCTTTCTCTTTTATTTTTCTTCCATTACATTTCCAAAAAGGTATGGATGTTAGCTTTTTTATTCCACTGAGAATCACTTCATTTCGATCTCTGGAACTCACGCTCTGCCACAAAAATACGACTAAACGTCAAATCTGCCAATACCTCCAATTTACTCCTTTTGCATCTTCATCCAAAATGCCTTCAAAACATAAAACAAAGAATATCAAGGCATTTTATATAAATAACATATGCAAAACACTAGTTAAATGCGGGTGAAACTAATCGAATAATATGGTTACATCACATGG